>NC_135482.1:62127692-62771620 GCF_052094955.1 Ictidomys tridecemlineatus | reverse complement strand
CGCGTTGGGGTCGATCTCCAGGTTGAGGGGCGTGAGCAGGCTCTCGTTGACCGACACGGAGGTGATGCAGGGTGGGCTGGGTCCGCACACGCCGCCAGAGCGGTAGCCGAAGCTGCGTCCGCAGGAGCCCGAGCGGAAGGCTCCGCAGACGCTGCGGCTGCCGAAGCCCCCGGTGATGCCGCGGTAGCAGGAGATGCCGCGGTAGGGGGCGGCGGTGATGCAGCAGCGGCCTGGCCGGGGCCCGCAGGCCGAGGCGCAGCTGAAGGCTCGGACGCCGCAGGGGCCGCTGAAGCCGGAGAGGCAGGACATGGTGCAGTGGCAGGGGCAGGGGCAGGCTGGACCCCGAAGCCCGCGCGGAGCCTTATATGGCGGCCCGCGGGCCCGGGGAGGGAGCTCGCCGCCCAGGCATTTACGAGCTTGGAGGGCTCGGCCCTCGCGCCTCGCCGAGCCGGGAATCAAAGCGGGCCGGGCCGCCTGGCAGCCCACATGAAACGGCCTTCGCTTCCTGCCAGCGCTTTATGAGGCCGGGAAGCGCCTGGTCAGCTCCGAGGGCCATGCACTGTGGGCACCGCGGGCGGGTCCCTTACGCCCCGCTGCTGGGACTCAGCCCGGGAAGCGCTGGGTTATTGGCTCCATCCCGGGCGTGTGGCTGGACACACCCGGGCCCCTCTTGGGTCCCAACCCTGAGGCTTGGGAAGCCCTGGGAGTTACCTGAGCATGTGTGCACGGTATGGGGGGCCAGTGAGTGCGCGTTTGTTGAAGGGGTCAGGGCCCTCGAAAGTCAAGGGCAAGTTCATGTCGTGAGGTTGGATAGGTGAATAAACTTTCTGAGTCTCAGTTTTCTCATAGGCTAAGTAGGGATAATGATAAGACTTGTTGGGAGGATCTAATGAGATAATGGACCAGAAAGCATTTAGGGCTCTCCCTAGCACTAAGAACTCCACAAATGTTTGTTTGTTTGTTTTATTCTACTATTATTGTCATTTCCACCTGTGTCCCTTTAGGCAAAAACTTTCTCTTTTCTCCTCAGGACTTACTTCATATTTCGTCTCCTCTTCTAGTTAGTGTCCCCCTCACCCTGAGCAAGGACTCCTTATACTCTTCTCCTCTCCACTTGTGGGAGAAGGGAGCTAAATGTGCCTCACTGCTACACAATGCTCCTTGTACTTTGGGGAGGGCTTTTCAATACATAATTCATCTAATTCCCCAGGCAGCCTTCTGAATTTGATATTATTGGGCCCATTTATCTGTTAGGAAGTTGAGCTTAGAATGATCCAGGGACATTTTAAAGGTCTTACATGGAAGGCTCCATAGAGGCCTGCAGTCAGAATCAGAAAGAAGACTCTCCGGCCCCCCTCCATGCTGGCCTCTCCCAGGGTTGGGGTTTTGGGAGCTCAGTTCTTGGAGCTCGGGACATAGACTGCTGGGTTCTTAGAGGGAGGGGACTGATCCAAATCCTTCCCTGATATCAACTGACACTTGGTGGTGGCCACCAACTCCAGAAGGCCACAACCTGTCATAAAGAGGTTAATTATGGGTCCAGTGACTGCCAGGGGAAACCAGAGTGTGTGCTCAGCAGCTGGCATTAAAGAGAAGCCTGCAAGTCACCCTGTGCTTCCTTTGCTTTAAAGATGAGTTATTATTGTGCATACAGTAATTAAATCTTGGAACTCCAGAGGTCATCACAGCCAGCCTGGCATCTCATTGCCAAGGAGTGTCCCATTGTCCCCTTTGCTGTCTTTTCCACATTCCTGTGGGCTTGTCTTTGTCCACACAGCAAATTAAGTCCATTTGAAATTCAGAGAGGTGGGAAAGCTGCAGGCTGACTTGTGCCCACTAAGAACACAACCTTCTGAAGAAGAGGAAAGTGAACATTGGACAGAAACCCCACAAACTGTTGGCACTAATCCCTGATCCAGCTTCAGGGAAACGTGCTCCCTGGTGGCCCCTTTATTATTCTTGGAACCCAGGAGAAATGGGTTGAAACATGAGAAATTTCACAGTCAAGGAAAGACAATGAAGGACAGTTCCCTATAGAGAGGGATGGTGGTCACAGGCTATGGGAACAGGAGGACTTTTCCATTCGTGGCCAGATCTTCTAGAAGACAGTCTCCTTCCCCTTTCCATGTCCAGTGCACCATTCTATGGATGGAAAGCTGATGTCCTGTCTTGTTCATCATGTCTCCTCCCCAGTGGATCCCAGGAAGCAATTCAGGACAGAGAGCATCTCTGAGGATCCTGCAGAAACCAGGCTCAGAGCATGAGGGAGGATTCTGCATCCCAGACAGGGTAGGTGTGCTCAGAGGAGCTTCATGCAAAACTGCAGGGGTCTGGCTATAACGGCAGCACAAGGCTGTGGGGACTTCTTTCAGTGTGAGCCTCCAGTATGTGTGCTTGGGGCTGAGGTCAGGGCTGAGTCCTTGGAGGACACAACACTTTGGTTGGGCTTGAAGAATGTGAGGATTTAGAAGTGACAAGATGAGAGCTGAGGAGGAGGATTAAGTCTGAGGAAATGGTATAAGCAAAGACACCAATCAAGAGAGGCCAGAACCCATTTGGGGAATGGCAGGCAGTCCTCTTTGACTGATGAAGGGGTAGATACGGTAGGGGTAGATAAGCAGGGTGAGCTTAAAACATCAAGCTGAGCACCAGAGATGCTTGACCTAGAGGAGTCCATGCTCACAGAAGGGACACAGGATAGTACATGGAGGGTGCTTGTGTGTGTGTGTGTGTGTGTGTGTGTGTGTGTGTGTGTGTGTGTTTATGTGTGCTTGTATATGTTTGTCTACTTCTGGAAAATTCATCATGAAATACCTTAACCATCAGTATTCCCGTTTCAGAAATCCATTTCTTCCTTCTCCGTGGTAGAGTGATCAAGTGTCTCTGGAATCAGACACACTTTGGCTCTGCCATTTGTGATCTGGGTGAAAACATACATATAATCTCTCTGAGTCTCAGTTTCCCTGTATCTAGAATTGAGATAATAAAACTTTCCCAGAGACATTCTGAGGATAAAGTGTGTCTATAAAGCATTAGCACAATGCCTGGCATATAGCCAGCTGTCAATAATTGTGGTTGTTATTATTACAATTATTATTTTCCTCTCCATTGCCTATTGCACTGGTGACAATCAAGGGAGCCCTCCATGGCCTGGCATGCTCTTCCAGGTCCTGGGACTGTGGTCTCCTGCAAACTGATGCTCTCTTGACTGAGGACTCCAAATTCCACTGCTCTTTTAAGGCTTTGGGGACCCAGTCTCAGAGCTATGGGACAAGTTCTCCTGAAGGATCCCCAGATAACAGAGACCATCTGGAGAGTGTGGTCTTGTGCTTTCTGTCAAAGGGGGGAGATGAGGCAATGAGGGAGAAGTCAGAATCCTGTCTTTTCCTTTAGTTCCACCTCCTCCAGCCTGGAGTTACCATGATTTGTGGATGGTCTTGCCTGAGCTCTGGTAGTTCTGTTCCTGGGTGACTTCTCAGAGACATGGTTCAGGCCGCACTACCAGCTGTGCCTTGGTCTGTGGACCCCTGCCCAGCCACTGCTAAATATCCACCTTCCTGGGGTTTAGGCAGCTGCAGCACGGGCTTTCTGCAGTGGCTCCTGCAGACACAGCTGGGCTCTTGCTCTTGTGGTGTGTGTGGACCTCCCCTGCATCACCACTGTGTCACCAACAAGGGCCTGCCCATGTCCCTCAACTGGGAGATGAACCCCAACGTGCAGCACACGAAGCACAAGAAGGGGCAGATCAAGTGCTCCAAGAACACATTTGCTGCCTTCGTCAGTAAAGTTGGGCATCCAGGTTCTCCACACCCACATTTATTATTATTATTTTCTCCTTTAGGTACTGGGGATTGAACTCAGGGGCACTCAACCACTGAGCCTTAACCCTGGCCCTATTTTGTATTTTATGTAGAGACAGGGTCTCATTGAGTTGCTTAGTGCCTTGCCATTGCTAAGGCTAGCTTTGAACTCCTGATCCTCCTGCCTCAGCCTCTCAAGCTGCTGGGATTACAGGCATGCATCACACACCCTGCTCCATGCTCACATTTCTGACACCTCAGTCATCATCCGGATGGACAACAACTGTGACCAGAACATAGACTGCATCGTGACTGAGATCAAGGCTCAGTATGATGACGTCGCCAACTGTAGTTGGGCTGAGGCCAATTCCTGGGACCGCAGCAAGATAAGGGGCTCAGGACACCTGCCTCCTAGACGTAGCACTGTGAGGGACAAGAGCTAGCTATTAGCAAGGCTTCTTTTGGCTGAAGAAACTGTCCCCTGCCCCCAACAAGTGACATGCGTCCTTCCTGGGGAATGTGTAAGAGAAAATCAAATGATTCTATGGGGGACATAGACAGGGCAGACACATAGATGTGTGCAAACTGTGGACATGCTGGGGATGGTGCCTTCTTGGTTGTGAATGGCTCCTCTTGCAAGGATGTGCATGGGGGGCCTTGGCATTGAGAGAGGTGGTGGCTGCCCCATGCTGAACTTCATGAGCATCTCTGTCTCCCCCAGTGCAAGGAGATGAGGGCCACAGTGATCTGGCACCAGGAGACCTTGCACTGCCCCAGGGAGATCAACCAGCTGAACTGAATGATCCGGAAGCTGACAGCTGAGGTCGAGAATGCCAAGTGCCAGGTATGGGTCAGTGCCCAATAACAACGAGTCTGGGGCTTACCCAGTGCCACTCAGCCAGGGTGTACCCTGTCTAAACTTAGGCAGTCGCCAGGAATACAAACAATAATAAATCCTGGAGAGGATGTGGAGGAAATTAGACACTTTTGCCCTGTTGGTGGGATTGTCAATTAGTGCAACTACTCTGGAAATCAGTATGGAGGTTCCTCAAAAGACTGGGCGTGAACCACCATATGACCCATTTATACCACTCTTCCATATTCATCCTAAAGAATTAAGGTCCTCAAATGATAGTGATACCTGCATACCCATGTTCATAACAGCACAATTCACAACATGTGAACTATGGAATCAGCCCAGGTGTCCATCAAAGGATGAATGGATAAAGAAAATCTGATATATATTCCCAATGGAGTTTTATGGAGCCATACAGAAAAATTAAATTATGTCATTTGCAGGAAAACACGTGGAAATTAAGATTATGTTAAGCAAAATTTCAAAGGTCGTATGTTTTCTCTCATAGGTGGAAGCTAAAGGGGGAAAAATAAAGGTGGTGGAGAGTCTTGAAAATCAAAGGGAAATCAGTAGAATAGAGGAAAGGGATGTGGGGGAGAGAGTAGGGAGGGGGAATGTGATTGGGAGTGATATTGGCCAAATTATATTGTTGTATTGTATGCATGTGTGAATAGGTAACCACAAATCTCACTGTTAAGTACAACTATAAGGCACCAATAAAGATGTGAAAAAAGAAAAAAATATAGCATATATGATTATAAGAAAAAAATAGTTCAACATCCAGTCTCTAGTCCACTTGCTCAGGTAGAGTCCCTGGTTTGGTGACTCAGGGTGACCCAACTGATGAAGGCAAGACCCTCTTTTGGGGGGTTTTCCTAGCCAGATAGATATACTGGACATATTGAGGTAACAAACAGACACACTCAGGGGCCATAACCTCCCCTGTTCTCCTCTGGGCCTCCAGACACCAAGCTGGAGGCCGCAGTGACCCAGTCTGAGCAGCAGGGCGAGGCGGCCCTGAGTGATGCCCACTGCAAGCTGGCTGAGCTGGAGGGCGCCCTGCAGAAGGCCAAGCAGGACATGGCCTGCCTGCTCAAGGAGTACCAGGAGGTGATGAGCTTCCAAAATGGGCCTGGACATCAAGATCACCATTTACTGCCTTTGCTAAGAGCAGTAGCAAATCTCTTTACTTAGATTTGCAGGGACCCCATTGGGTAACTTAAAGCAGGGTAAAGCTCAGCCTCTGGCTTCATTTATATCTGTCTCTTTTATTGCCTTAAACCTTGGGTCAGATTCTTGCTAAATCTGCACATGAGCCTGTCAATCACTTAAGGAATGTAATACAAGGTTATTAGCCCTAAATTGATCTAACCTATCTCATCCCCCTTCAAGACTGAGGACACTGAGATCAGAGTTGCTAAGATATTTTCAAGATTTGCAGGGACATTCAACTTCAGAGCCTGGAAGTCTCCAGTCATTGCCCTAAACCTTTAGTCACCTTGGAATCCAGGAATAAAAGATCCTCACAGATGACAGTGCTGTTCATGATAAAATCACACCCTCCACCCCCACCCCACCAAGTGGGAGTAATTATCCCCTGACAGGGACTGAGGCTGCCCCCGCCCCCCAAGCAGGAGCAAACATCTCAGGGAAACCAGATTGCTCCCTGAAGCTGACATCTCCATGGTCACCTCTTACAATCTGAGCCGAGGCAATGATGGGCCTGATCAGGATGACCTACTCTGTCAGCTATGCAAACCCCTCAGTCATACAAATCCCCTTTTCTGTAAAACCACAAAGTTTCTGTCAGTCCTTTGAAGATAGAATTTTGATCACTATACCCCTATATCTGTACTTCCTGGTATAGCCATGCTGATTAAAAGCTCTTTTCCTGCCCTTTACCACTGCTCATCTCTTTGATTGACATATGGGCTGGGTGGCTGAATCTGGTCTCTTGTGATAGAGTAGGGGCCATTCCTAAAGGACTCTGGTAACATTAACAGTATTTATAAGAGAATAGGGCGTGGTTGCTTTAAGTTTGTTGTCAAATGCCTGATGGTCCATCTAAAGGAAGGGGTAGGGAAGGTGTGGAGCCCAATCTGCTAGGCAGGAAAGATGCCTCTAAGTTCTTTCTTCTGCCCGTGGGCCGGGGCCATTTGGTGTGCTGTTCTACTTCTAAGGCCTAGGCAGCAACCTTTGCTGTGTCATTCCCATTAAAATAGGATCAGTGGTCTGGAAGACAGATGCATGGAAAATTTCCAGTACAAAGAATAGAGAAAAAAAAATAAAAGAAAAATTAACTACCTTAGGGCCCCTTGGTACCACATCAAATAATTTAGCATATATGTAATAGGTATTCCAAAAGGAAAGGGAATAGAAATGAGGCAGAAAAATATTTGACAAAAAATGTCCTGTATTTGATAAAAATATCAACTCAATTTATCAAGGGGCCTCATGCATAATAAATAAAAATAATATCACACATAGACATATAGTGAAAATTCTAAACTCTTGAGAGTAAAAAAAAAAAGATTTTTTTTTTTCAAAGAAACCAGGGAAAAAAGGTCACACTACATATAGAGCCACTGACCAGTTGTCAGAAACAATCATGGCCAAATAATAATAAACTAAGAATTTTATAACCAGCAAATGTATCTAAAACATGGTTGAAATAAAGGCATTTTGAAACCCAAGAATGGAGCAAGTCTGTAATCCCAGTGGCTCGGGAGGCTGAGGCAGGAGGATTACAAATTCAAAGCCAACCTCAACAACTCAGCAAGGCCCTAAGCAACTCAGCAAGACCCTGCCTCTAAATAAAATATGAAAAAGGGTTGGGGATGTGGCTCAGTGTGTAAGTGTCCCTGGGTTCAATCCCAGTAATGCCCCCCCCCCAAAAAAAAGAGTGGACAAAATGTATCCATTGCTGTGCATTACAAAAGATATGATGAGGGTGGGGGATGAAGCTCATTGGCAGAGCATTTGTCTAGCGTGTGGGAGGCACTGGGTTTGATCCTTAGCACCACATAAGGGTAAAATAAAAGCATTCTGTCCACATACAACAACCAAAAAAAAAAAGACACAATGAAAAGATGCAAAGGGCAAGGCATGTGGGAGGGTGGGCAGAACTTTCAAGCCTCATGACCACCCTCCAGAAACCCCCATGCAATCAGCTCTTCAGAAACTCTCCAAACCCTGTCCTTTTGGGCTCTTAGGATGGTTTCATTCTATAGGCATGATCGATTCAGTCATTAGCCACTGGTGACCAACTTCATCTTCAGCCCCTCTCTGCTCCCTAGAGATTGGGAGAGGGGCTAGAAATCCCCTCCTTTAATCCTGACTTCTTTTTTTCCTCTGACCAGTCCAGATCCAGACTGTGCCATCAGTCAACTCACTAGCATAAAAAAGATACTATCACCTCAGAGATTTCAAAAATTTTAAGGGTTGTATGCCAGGAAACTGGACAAAAAGCAAATATAGATTTCACAATAACTCTGTGGGAATGTAAATGGTTCTGTGAAGGATGAAATGTCAGCTGAGAAGTGTGCCGTAGCACGATGTTAGCTCTAAATAGACTTTGATAGATTTAGGATACATATTGTTATTCTAGAGTGATTACCAAAATAAAATATTGCTCTAAAGCCAATAAAATAAATATGATTAAATATTTTAAAATATTTGATTAATCCAAAAGAAGGCAGAAAAGGAACAATAGAGAACAATCAAAGCAAAGCCAAAATAAGCAAACAGAAGGGATTATAGGAAACAGTAAATTGGTTGACTTAAATCTAGTCATCAATAATTACATTAAACATAAAATAAAGAAGTCTGACCTCAATAATAATGAGAAAAACAACTCAATTAAAATGGGCAAAAGACTTGAATCAACCTATTACAAAAGTAAATATATTAAGGGCCAAGGAGCACGTGAAAAGTTGCTCATCATTATTAGTCATAAAGGAAATCCAAATTAAAACCACAAGGAGAAAATATGTAACACCCACTGCTCGGCAGTTCTTTGGGTGTCCATGGTCTGACGCAGTTCTCTCCATTACTTGCTTGAAGTTCCAAGAAAAACTGCAGAATGTGCTGAGAACCCGGCATCCTGAGACAGGGAGTGGCTGAGGAACAGCCTGGCTTCTGTCCTCCTGAAGAATGTCCTTCAATATTTTAGCTCAGTGTTTTATGTCACCTCTGAGGTTTAGAGCCCAGGGCAGCTGCCTTTAGGGGTCCTTCATCTGTGGTGCAAATGGCACATGTGCAGTTGAGACTCTATTCCCTCTAGGCAGCTTTCTGAGCCTTGGGCTCACAAGAGATTTTAGGCTTCCATTGTTCTTTGCAACTGGTGTGTAAGTAACAAATCCACTTTGTGTAACTGGATGCATGAGTGTGTCTTGTCTTGGTCGACCTAGACAAGATGGCAACCAGTGCACCGTGAACCTTCTTCATACTTCCTGTTACGGACCCAAGGCTCAGAAGCTCACCCCATGGAAAAAACAATCTGAGAGATGAGTTGGGGAGAAAGAAAGGCTTTGTTCATGGCCAAAGAATGGAGAAGTGGGAATCCATGCTGGCAAATCTGCTTCTCAACTGCAGGGGGTTGAGAGATTACAGATATGGTATAGGAATTATGAGGGAAAGAGATAGGCTAATAAAGGGGAGGAATTGTCAAATATTTTCTGGAAATACTTCTAGGAGCTTGGATTGCCACCTCTTTTCATGGTCTGGTGTTTCTGGTCCCCTCCCTCCCTCCCTCCCTCCCTCCCTCCCTCCCTCCCTTCCTTCCTTCCTTCCTTCCTTCCTTCCTTCCTTCCTTCCTTCCTTCCTTCTTTCCTTTCCTTTCCTTCCACAGTACAAGGATTGAAACCAGGGGTACTCTACTACTGAGCCACGACTCTCAGCCCTTTTTGCTTTTTATTTTATTTTGAGACAGGGTCTTGCTAGGTTGCTGAGGCTGGCCTTGAACTTTACATCCTCCTGCCTCAGCCTCCCAAGTCGCTGGGATTACAGGCATGTGCTACTGCACCCACCTCATATTCTTAACTTCTAGGCTCAAGGAATGAGTCAGTGTTTTTAGCAAAAATGGCCATTAAGTCCCTGTAGAGCAGCCTAGTGAACTATAATCATCATAACACACACATCAGAGTTGTTTTCTACAGCAAAACCAGTGTGAGACTAATAATCCATTGCCCAGCTATGAATTTTTAAGTCAATTAGGTGTTTTGAAGCTGGAGGTTGTGTTTAGATTCCCCCTCAGTAATAAAAAGCTAAAATATGAAAGACTGACGATGCCAAGTGTGAATCAGCTGGAATGTTATGGAGTATAGAATGCTAGTGTTACCTTGGAGAGCTGTATACCAATTTCATTTTATTTTGTTGTGCTGAGGATTGAATCCAGGGAGGCGTGTATTCTAGGCAAGTGCCTTATCACTGAGGTACATTCAGCCCCTGTATGACAGTTTCTTTTAAAGTTCAATGTGCACTTGTCAAATGGCACAGTGATTGGGACATTTGCCCAAGAGAACTGAAAAACAGGTCTATACAGACACTTGTACATGAATTTCATAGGGATTTTATTCATAATCGCTCCAAACTAGAAACAACCCAAATGTTTATCAACAGATGAATAAATAAACAATCTGGGATACAGTCAGACAATGGAATATCACTTGGCAATAAAAAAATGAACTACTAGTACATTCATGAAACAATGTGGGTAAATCTACAAAACATTTTGCTAAATGGAAAAAAGAAATAAAAATATAGACTGTATGCTTCCATTCATTTGAAGTTCTAGAACTAGAAAAAATTGTCTTCAGTGATAAAAATTAGATCAGTGTTGGTTTGGAATGGGGTAAGAGACCGATGGCAAAAGGCATCAGGGAACTTTCTAAGGTGATGGATATGTCAAAATTTGTTGAATTGTTCTCTTAAAATGTATGCAAATTATATCTAAATAAAATTGATAAAATGATTTAAAGTCCACAAGATACTTAGAAATAAATATAATGAATATGGGAGAGGCCTATACCTTAAGAAATATAAACATTGTAAAAGTATTATAGAAAATTAAGGATAAAAAAGCTCTAACTAAATGAAAGATGTACCATGTTCATAGATAGGAAGCATTACTACGACAAGATATTGATTCTGGTTCAGCTGATCTACAGGGTGGATGTGACTATAATCAAGTTCCAAACAACATACATCTTGATGAGTTAGTTCTAAAATTTATGGGGAAGAACAAAGGGAAAGAAAAGCCAAGGTACCAATAAAAAGGAATGAGTGGACTACTCTTCTTTTAGGAATCTTAACTTATTTATTATAAAGCAACAATAATTGGACACTGGGGTACTCATACAAGGATGGACAAATTAATCAATGGAACAAAATAGATAGTTTCTACATTTATATACATATATAAACAAGTTTGTGCATAAGCTTTGATAAACAAGAGCATAAACTTAATATAACCTTAATGTAACAATGGTTTTTTTGTGTTTTTTTTTTTTTGTGTGTATTTGACATATGACAGAGTGCAGGGAAAGGAGGACCCATACATAGTTACATATATCCACAGGAAAAAAGTTCAACTGGATCTCTGTTCTTTGTTATACACAAAATCAATTTTAAACAAGTTAAAATCATAAATGTTAAAAGCAAAACTTTAAAACTTTAGAAGTAAAACCCTGGACCTTGGTATAGGGAAGATTTTTAAACAAGAAACATACTATGCTCAAAATAAAAGATTGATAAATTAAGGATACATTACATTTAGAACTTTTATTTATCAAAATAGGCCATGAAGACAATTTGTAAACTTGAAGATGATATTTGTAGTACATAGAAGTGACAAAGAAGTAATATCCAGAAAGACAAAGAACACTTGTAATTTAAAGAGATATTAGAACTTCAATAGTAATCATGAAAATGCTTTTTCTATATAAAAAAGGTTAGGAAAAAAGCTAAAAACTACATTTTTAGTTATGCATGTATTTGATAAAACAAAACAAAATCAAAGGGATATAGCACCATTCAGGGAAGTGACGAGCTCTGGTAAGCACAGGAGAGGCCAGGGCAGGAGCCTGTAGGTGGCTTGCTAGCAACTCCGTAATACATTTGGTCTGGCAAAATATTCATGGATCTTTCCTTTTCGTTATATTACTAAATAAGACAAGTAAAATGCCGTTTATAAGAAGTGAAGCTAAAACACAAGAACATAAATAGAAAGTGAAAATGTGTTAATGAGATTAGTCAGAATATCAGAGTACATTATATACAGTAGGGATGAGCAGTTTTTTAACAAATAATTTTATATTATAAATAATATAATTTCAGTATATATATTGTGTATGTGTGTGGTAGTGATTCAGGCATATACACACATACACACATACCCATACACATACATACACACACATATTATTCCAAATTATAATAAAATAACATTTAATCTCAGAGGCTGAGGAAGGAGGATTGTGAGTTTAAGGCCAGCCTAAGTAACTTAGTGAGGTCTTAAGCAACTTAGCTAGACCCTGCCTCAAGATAAAAAATAAAAATGGGCTAGGGATGGGCTCAGTGGTAAGCACCCCTGGGTTCAATCCCTGGTATAAAAAAAATAAAAAAACTCTTTGATTGCCAGTAGCCCTAAGAACCTCTTGTTGAAGTGTGCCCACAGATAAGTACAAATATCTGTAACAGCGTGGTTTGTTACAAGAAACTAAAAAGCACATATGCACTACTAATAGGTAAATGAATAAGCACATTTGGAATGCTACACAACACTGAAAAATAAACAAAGCTTCATCAAAAGAGATAAATCTCAAATTACAACTCGAGAGAGGAAAAAGCAAGTTGTTTTTAGAAGCACACAGTGAATCCCTAAACTATTACCTTGTTTCACCTACAAAGCTTAAAGGTAGGTGAAACCAGGTAATAATTTAGGGATACTTGCATATGATAAAACAAAGAAGGCAAGGAGAAGATTAACATAAAATCCCAGGGGAAGGGGCAGGGCCACAGATCATGGGTCAGCATGGGTCCCAAGGAGACTTTTGGAGGTACTGGTAAGCGCACAGGTTTGTTATGTTATTGTTGCTATTTACATCATTGAACATATGTTACAGATGCTCTTTTGCAGTATGAGAAATTTATATAAAAAAAGAAAATATCAGTGGCAACTTGTGCTCTCTGGTCTGGCTCCCTCCACTAGTTTGGTCAGAGCCTCACCCCAGATTCCCTGCCAATTCTGGGAACTGCCATCCCCAGTCCAGTTTCTTACCCTCCTGTATCTTCCACATTGTTATCAGACTGGCCTTCGTAAATGACATTCCACATCAGGCCACTCTCCTGCTCAAGCACCTTCTGTAGCTCCCCATTGTACATGCCACAAGCCCAGACTCCCTAACTTCACGCATTTTCCCCCATCTGAAGTAGCCTTCTCTCTCTTCCAATTTCCTTCACTTTCCCACTTCAATCCAGGGACTTCCATTTTCCCATCTCAGCCACAGGATGGCCTCTTTCCATCCCATCTCTGAGACCTCCAGGTCAGAATTTTGCGATTGAAACAAGGTGACGTCACAAAGCCCCCAGGAAGGAGAGGCCTCAGTGGTGAGGATTCTGGAGCTCCTCGGGCGGGCGCTGGAGCTGGGCTTTGGTGTTCAAGAGAAACTGGAGGAAACGATAGCTCCTTTCACATGGTGAGACTTGTCCAGGTGACTCATGGGTCACTCAGGGATCAAGGGGGCTTAGATTCCACTCTGATCTGTGGGACCCAGTCAGGCCCAAGCTTTTCTGCTGTGTCTACAATTTTTGGGAAAAGGAGCAGGAACGGGTAGGCAGTGGGGATACAGCAGAAATTTGTGGGCGAGGTTCCCACTGTCTGGGTTGTGAGTGACTTTACTGTCCCTCAGAGTATAAAATGCATTCTGGGACTGGGGTTGAGGCTCAGAGGTAGAGCACTCGCCTAGCACGTGTGGGGCACCGGGTTTGATCCTCAGCACCACATAAAAGTAAATAAACAAAATAAAGGTATGTGTCTATCTACAACTACAAATATTTTTAAGACATGCATTCTGGCTCAGCACCTCTGAGCCCCTACTTCCGTGCCCACGGTAGATGGAATGAGTACCCACCTGCTTGCTCAAGGAAAGGTAACAGACGGTCGCCTCTACCAGGCCTACTTCACAGATAGACATGAGCCACCAATGAGATGGTAGCAGTAAAAGATTAGGAAAAGTGTCAGGCACTGTGCCCAAGCTGTTTACGTATTGCACGTGGAGGCAAAAGTGCCACCAACTTCATCTCCTGTAGGCCACGCTCCCCATACTAGTCTTGGTTGGAGAAAGGAGCTGGTGCTTGGGTCCCCGTCACTGGGTTCTGATTTATCGCATTCATCAAGTTAAGTGGGTTTCCTCATATTCCTAGATTTGAAAAAAGTACTTTTAAAATTAGGCATCATTTTAAAATTTTATCGAGTGCTTTTAATATTCATTTTGGTGGTCACATGAGATAAACTGTGATAATTGGTGTGGAGTGCGGACTGGTGTTGTCATCTCCTGGCTGGGCTGCCTGGTGCAGCCAACGACCCTGGAGACAAGAAAGATTGCCAGCCCCTTTTTAGGTGGACATACAGATGACCATAGAAGTGAGCTGGCCGTCTGTGACGACCATGGAGAGTGGACACCGGAGCCATGTGTCCTGGTCTCCTCGTTCTCCTCCCTGACCTCTGCTCTTCTCTCCTTCCCACCCCCAGTGTGAGGAGATGGAGATGGCCACACAGAAGCACACGCAGGGCCCGAGGCACAGCAAGGAGGATCTGAACAGGCTTAACCAGGCCATTCAGCAGCTGGCTGTGGAGGTGGATGGTGCTAAGGGTCAGGTGTGTGGGCGTAGGGGTGGCAGGTTGGTGACGGTGGGAGGGTGCCCATTGTTTATGACAACTATTCCAGACCCTCCCATCCTTTAGACAGAAACCCTCCAGAGTTTTCTGTTTGTAAATGTGTGAGCAAACAGAAGCAGGCTGCATGCCTACCTTTGCCTGGAACTCTAGGTACGTCATGTGGGTAACTAGCGTATAAAAAATATGTATGAATATGATTATTTGTATAGTTATGTTCATATGGGTATGTATATTTCAGAAGTTGCAAGATTTTTACCTAGAATTCCTGTTTTCTTTAAAACATGAAGATCTGGCCATATTAAGCTGGTAACATTAGGCTGGAGAAGAGACATCTCTTTCTTCTCCATCTTCTCGTAGGGTACAAGTTCAGGGGTGCTGCAGGGCCTACCACTCCCAACTGCATCTTTGGGTACCTAGGCAGAAGACCCTTTGCCATTTCACACCCTGGCTTCACTCTGTGATCCTTGTGGAAGAGAAAAGGCATAGAACCCTTGCCTAGAGAACCAAAAGATAGAGAGCTCGAGAGGGTTCCTGGTGTCATCAGGGAAATGGAAGAGAGTGTGTTTCTCTGTGGAACTGGATATAATGATGTCTGTTTAACACTGGGCCTTCGCCTCTAGTACTTCTAGCCAGGCAGGCCCCTGCAGACATTTGTGTTTGTGACTTGAGCTTTGTGCCTTAGGAAGAAGAGGATCCTGATGGATGCTTCCTTTCTCCTAATCTCTCTCCCTCCCAGCCCTCTTTTCTTCCCCACTATCCCTCTTTGTTACGCACCCCCTGGAAGGGCTCTTCCTGCTCCCAATCTTGTCTAACTTTCTGCAAATGCAAGTATCTCAGGCCTGAGGAACATTCCCGGAGAAGCTTTGCTCTTGTCCAGGCACTGATGACTTTAAGGGGGCAGGGCTGGCAGGGTGGGTGGGGTGGGCCTGTCATGGTTCACCTCCCTGGTGAGGCAGCCTATTCCCCAAGCAGCAGGCTTGCCTCAGGCTTCAGTATTTGTTACTATTATTATTTTTCTCAGAGACCCCATACTTTAGTGTCTGTGGGGGAAGGTATTCTTTCTGTTGGTTTTCCTCATGAAACACGAACACCAGTAGCATTTGATGCTTCCTGGATCCTAGCTCCCATGAGGGGTGTCACCAAGCTAGATTGCAAAGCGCTCTCTCTCAGTCATCCTCAGATGGCTGGCCCCAAACCTCCACCTCGATTGCAGGGGGTGGGTAGATTGTTTTGTATCCTGCAGTCTAGACACAGGCCTAGCACAGGCCTGTTACCTCTCCTCACAATCATGGACAATCTCCAATCCCTCACTGGCCCTTTCACCCCTGAGAAAGATCTGAATCCTGGAGGGCAGAAGAGTGGAGGCCAAGGATGTCTTCTGTCCCTGGTTTTCCTTCACCCTCAGCCCTGTGAACTAGAGAAAGCCAAGGACCTGGCAGCCCTGCAGGAGGAGGGCGCCTCTGGAGGTGCTAAGGGCAAGCTGGCCTGGCTGGAGGGCGCCCTGCAGCGGGCCAAGCAGGACATTGCGCGGCAGCTGCGCGAGTACCAGGAGCTCATGATTGTCAAGTTGGGCCTGGACTTCGAGATCGCCACCTACCGCAGACTTCTGGAGAGTGAGGAGAGCCGGTGAGGGGAGAAGGTGCTTCTGATAGCTGTTGGGTGAGCAGGGCATGGCGGAGCGGCCACAACCCTTGTTAGATGGGGAGGGGTCACCTGGAGGGTAACCGGTTCTTCTGGAGCCAGTCTCCCCACCTTCCTACAGCCTGGGAACTAAAGGGCTCTGCTAATGAGGACCCTTGGTACTGGGGAGGGGGGTGATCCCACAAGTATCTTGCCCCTCCCCCACCCCCATGTCAGACAGCAGGGGCCAGTTTGTCCATCAAGACAGCTGCAGAGACCAGGGGTGGGGGGATAAGGTTTCTAGTGTGATGTGCCTTCATCTCTGCCTCTCTTCCTCAGGCCTGGGAATGCTTTTTAAAAAGGAACAGGTAGGGCTGGCTTGTCACTGTAGACAGCAATAGGAACCAAGCATTTCCAGTGTGAACTGGGTAGGCCAGGCTGAGGGGCAGACAGGCGTGAACTCCCAGCAGGCGGGAGCCACATAGGCATGCTGCAATGATCATCTCCTTTAACCCCTGCAAAAGCCCAGGGGGGAGGAATTACTACCCCTACACAAGGGAGAAGTCTCAGGGCAGGTAAATGACAACCTCAAAGACACACAGGTAAAAAGTGATGGTGTGAGGCTTCACAACATTCTTAAGATCACCGAGCTGTTTCCTCTGTGGTCTCCCTTATAAGTTTAAAATGCCCCCCTTCTAGTTTCCAAGATCAGTTGAGGCTAAAGAAAGGGGGCGATCTTTTGCTTTTTTCTCCTCCAAGAAGTCATCCACTGAAGTAAGTCATATGGATGAAAGCAGGAGGAACTGAGTTTAAAGGTCTGGAAGGAATTTTGACGAAAAGGCTGTGAGGATCAGACAGACCCATGGAGCTTGCAGGATGGAAGTCTCTTGGCTGTCTGTGGAGGGTCAGAGCGTCCGTCTTGGAGAATGGAGAGTATCAAACTTAGTATATAGATTCACTTACTTTCTTGCTTCTCCCCACAGGCTTGGACTGGGATTTGGGGCAGGGAGTGTAGGTAAGTAAACAATGTACCTTGAGCAGAGGCCAACTCTTGTATTCCCCCACTCCTATTTTGGATGCTTCCAACCTGAAGGGTATTTCTGTCCTTACATTTGTGCCTGCCGTCCCTGTGCAGCTTGCCTTGGTTGGGGACCCTTCCTCTCTTGGGGGCGGTTCTTTGGGTGTGTTGGGGGAAGGCTCTGTGAATCTGTTTCTTTGGGGGCAGTTTGCACAAGTGTGGTGGGGAGGGTCTGGGTATCTGTGCCCTATACGTCGGTCTTCTGGGCGGGGCGGGCACCGGAGAGCTTCCTTCCTTCTCACACCGCTCTCTGCCCAGCCCTGGGCAGCGCTGCAGCCAGCAGGCCATTGACCTCGAGCCCCTCCCGCCTGCTGGCGCCTCGAGCCGGCTCCCTGGGCGCGAGCGCCCCCAGCGCCGGTTGTGCGCGCTGCGGCCGCCCAGGTTGCGACGGGGGCTTCAGCTGCAGTGGCTCCCGCGGATGCTGAACCGTTCTCGCCAGCTCCGGAGAAGACGAGGAACCCCAACTTCTGCCCCCAGAGGAACCTCAAGTTCTGGCCCCTTTGTCTCAGATGCCCTCTCCCATGGAGCTGGCCCTCTCTCCACCTCTTCCTCTCAGTCCTCGCTGCGGAGCGTAAGGTCTAGGAAAGAAGCTTACAGAACTGTGACAGATCTGTCCCCAGTGCAGGAAGTCTGGTCGCTGGTGCCATGGAGTAGGCGTAGCCTGTGGCTTCCCTGCACCCAGCACCCTGCAGCTCTGAGCTGCCCTAACCCCTCTTTTCCAGGGACTCCTCCTTTACAATAAAAGTTCTGTAGTGACTGAGCTGCTAGGATTTATTCCCCAGGCCACCCCTGCAATAAAAACCAAGTTTGGCCCCATTGGCAGGAGGGGGGGGGCAATTCCAGGAAGCAACTCTGCCCTTGTGGTGTGTGGGCCCACATGACTGATGTTCGGTAACTTGCTATTGGTCTTTAGGATGGGGAGGGCAAATCAGAGGGCCCTTGGGGAAAACCAAGAGAAGGGGAAATTCCTCCAGGAGGGTCTAGCCTGGATTCTGCAGTCAGCTCTCTTGGGTAGAGTTGCTGAGGACAGTATTTATTCAGCCACTCCTTCACTCTATCAATATTTCTTGAATGGCCTCCCAGGGTCTTGCATAGTGTTTGGCACGGTGTGTGTGTGTGTGTGTGTGTGTGTCCATGAGCAAGACATTCTAGACCTGGCTCTCTGGAGATGATTTCCTATCCCAGGAGGAGACAATCATAAACAAGGAAACAGACCAGAAAGAGAGGGGAGAGGGGTGAAGTGAGTGAGGGCTGCCTGTTTTCTGCTGCCCTGACAAGGTACTTGAGGACAGGCTCTGAAAAGAGGGCCTCTACAGGTGGCACTGGGGGAGATGAACACAATTGGGCAGCCCAGGCCTAGGTTCTGGTTTAGCAAGTGACCTTAGAGTGGCAGAGGGCAGCATGGGTACCTATATACTTCCAGGTCTAAGAATTAGTGTGATTTGAGGTTTTGCAAGGCAACCGGACTTTGGGGGAAGAAGATGGGACAGTTTGGGGTGGAGTAGCCAGAGCAAGGCTGAGTTTCTGGGCTCTTTCCTTACCATGCAAACTGGGGAGAGCAGCTTCTGCTTAGTAAACTCACATTCTTTTCTGTTGCACAAAGGATTACATCACCAGTGTGTCTTGGGAACAATAGTTCCTGCTTTCTATGTCTCTGGGTGGGGCTAAGGTGCGTCATTTGCCAGAGGCCCTTGGCTTTACCTTTTAAGGTACTCTAGTGCCAGACTGTCTGCTGTGTTTTCCTGTTTCTCTGTCCTGAGAACAGGTATTCAAAAGGCCCCCTTCCTGGGTAAATAGAACAGTCTCATGCAAAAGGAATGAGAGAGAAACTTGGCTGGTAGGTGGCCCCCACCTGAGAGGCAGGGCACATGGCCCTGCTGGGCTCATGTTAACCACACTGGATCAAAGCTGACCTACACCAATAATATAAATATTCCTCCTACGATTCCCAATGCAAAACGGCTGCCCGAAAGCAGACTGCCCTGTTGCCAGATACTGGATCCAGCTCCATATTCTTGCATTTTGCTAGGAGGTAATGAGATTCTGTGATTTTCAAGGCCAGTTTTTCCAGCTCCTGCTGCCATGAGCATGTCGATGAAAGAACTTGGTGGGAAGTGCAGACAGAAATGTCCCTGAGGACTGTGGGCAGGGTTTCAGGTGTGTGTTTGCAGCCTGCATTTCTAAGGACTGAGCCTGCATCCTGCTTCCAGAACCCTGAGCCTGAACTTGCCTCTGATGTCCAAGAGATCCCCAAGGTCACTGGGGTCAGGTTAAAATCTCTAGGCTAGGGCCTTGTGGGTCACCAGCAATGTTTGTGGTTTGGGGACCCATGAGAGACTACCATGGCCATGGGCCACATTCCAGTCTGGGGTGGGAGAAAACGCCTGGTGCTTTTATGGAGAGTCATTCACCAGTCCAATTGCATGCTCCCTGAGTCAGGTGATTTTTGAAGGGAGGACCGTCACCAGTCAGTCACTGCTTCTTGGCATCAGGGGACAATAAGGAATCAGCTTTCTGTTGGTGTCACACACCTGCCTCACATTTCATAGCTCTCAAACAAGGGGATGCTATCTTAGCTGTGTCCACAGGCTCTATTTGAGTCTCCCGAGGGCGGTGACTGTCTCATTCATCTATACTCAGTGCCTGCCACAGAGTTGATGTGAATGGGGAACGAAGGCTTTATGATTCAGGTTAATCTACCCCGTCACCATCTACCCTGCTGTGCAGAACCCCACCCCACATCCTTTCTGTTTTGGTTAAACATCCCCAGCTGCCTCAACTCTATTGAAGTTTAGCTCAGTCTCTAATGGGTCCTATTTTCCTACCATTAGCATGCCTCACCCCACATAACTCTTCAGAAGTCTTCTGTGGTAACCCCATGTTCAAGATATCAACCAAACCTGCTTGGAGTAAGAAAGGAAAGACCTGGAATCTGCTCCAGGCTTGATGTTACCTGGACCAAACTCTTCCCCTATTTCTGGGTCTCAGTCCCACCCCACATCAGACTTCAGATCTAATTGGTAAAGTGATTTTTCCTTCCTACTTATTCTCTATGAGTCACAGTTTATCTGTAAAATATAATAGTACTTTCAAAGGGTGTTTGAGAACAAAAGACATTCCTGTATGTAAAGAGCTTATAAAGTACTTAAAATGATAAGAGTTAAATGCATTAATATTTTTAGTTATTGGAATTCTATGGAAGTTTTTTGAGGGATGCTGGCAATTGAACTCAGGGCCTTACACATATTAAGCACATACTGTACCATTGAGTTCTACCCCCAGCCCTTTAGAAACACTTTGAATACCTTTAAAGAAGGCTGTCAAAACCCTAAGGCCCTCTGATCTCTCTGTTCCAGCTGGAGCTAAAGAGACAGATGGGCAAGAGAGGTAGGCAGGCAATCCCAAGGGTTAGAACAATGACTCCCTAGCCAGAGGGCATCTCCCCAGAACAGCAACCAGCAGCACCTGTCCATAACTATTCCCACCTGGGCCTGTCTCCATCGGTGATCCCTGCCCTACTACCACACCCACGTGCACCCACAACCCCTCTCTTCAGCACATGTACACATCTGTGTGCCTGGTCACAAACACAGAAACCTTCACAGTCACACGCATACATGAGCTTCCACACAGCTGGTAGAGTTGAGAGAATACCCAGATATAACCATGCTGCTTCACTCACAGCCACCTGTAGACCCAGAGTCATGCAGTTTGAGCAGATGCATAGATAGCACGCACCCAAGCAGCACAGTTGCAGCCAGCCTACACTCCCCATTTCTCTCCAGTCCCAAGACCTCTCCTACCTCTCCTAAAAAAAAAGTTTTAAAAAATTGGTTCTTTTTAGTTATACATGACAGCAAAATCCGTTTTGACAAAATTATACAAACATGGAATACATTTTATTCTAGTTAGGATCTCATTTAACAGAACTTTAAATTGATAAGAGATCTTAGCAGTCATCCAGTCTAGATTAGATTGTATATAGTACATAAATTATATATAAATTATTATATGTAATAATTATATAAACTATTAGCTATATAAACCAAATATATAATTTACATAAATATTATAATTTATATATAAATATGTGAATAGAATATATAAATGTAATATATAATATAGATTATATCACATAATCTATATTATTCTACAATATAGAGTATATATTATAATCTGTATAAATTATATGAAAATTATTTTATATAATTATATACATTATTAATTATATATAAATTAAATAAACATAAATTAAATATATATAATTTGTATTATATAGCATATAATACATAATCTCTATTACATTATAATACATATAATCTAGTCCAGACTAGATTAATGAATACATTGAAGCCATGGAGGGGGGAGGGGACCTGCTAATGGTCACACAGTGAAGAGGTCCATTTTTGTGACTGTTCCACACATGGACATGATGTGTTCACCTTTGCTTCTCTGCCTGAGCCTCTCCAGCAGCAGGATCCTGGAGGGAGGAGAGGGTTGTGGAGCTGGACTGGGAAGGAGAGAGTTAAGACTTGGAGTAGGTGAGGGAATGAAAGTATGGCAGAGCTTCAAGGACCAATTGGGTTGATAGGACCAGTGGCACAGGAGGGAAGGAGGGATCAGGTGGCAGAGATGGGGAGTCCATCAGGACTGGAGATGGAGGTGACTTCTGGACTGGGGAGGGACGGAAGTGAGGAGCTGGTGTTTGGGCTTCAGGATGCTATCTTAACTAGGCCTGCTTCTCAGCGGTGTGGTGTCACAGTACAGAGAGCTGGTTACAACACCAGCCCACCATGGAACTCTGCGAGGCTCTGTCCTGCTCAGAATTTCATGAGAAATGTCCAGGAGACCTTAGCTTGATTCCTTATAAGAGCCTTTGTTAAGGCCGCTCACTTCTCCTTTCTCAGTATTCTATTTTCTCAAATTTGTCTTGTCCCGAGGCAGAGGAATTCCAATTTCTACTATTTTTTTTTTTTTTTGGCCCTGGGACTTGACGTTTAGAGATTCACCCTGCTCTAAAGATGCTTGTTCAGGAACTCACCAGGGCCCATGGTGCCGCTGAGCTGCCAACCCCACCCGCTAACACATAACACTTGCCAAAGCCTCGACAGTGTTGTGAATACTTCCTTGACCAAGGGAGCTCACTGGTCCAGAAGATGTGGAGATTTCTCCATGTACTTGTAATTTCTGATCATGAATTAGTGTGATAAGAGGCTGGCCATGGCCCTGACCCCTGGAGACACTTCTACTTTGCATTCTGCAAAAGAATAACACTACTGATAAATGCATATAGTGATAATTTTGTAGTAGGCATTAAGCGTTTTATGTTTAAAATACTAAATTGACCTTGAGGTAAGTGCTCTTTTATTGTTATTTTAGAAATATGCCAATAGGTACAGAGAGAACCAGCACATTGTCTGAGTTTCTGAGTCATTTTGGACCCAGGCAGCCTGGATCCAGAGTCTCTGCTCTCACCTCTGGGCCACATCATGTTTTTGTGTGTAGTTTTCTGACTTTGAGGCAATGCAAACCTTTGAGGCAATGCATCTCCAAACCTCAAAGAGACTCCATTTTTTTTAAAAAAAAAGCCATGTCAAAGGCTTTTTGAAACTTTAAATCATATTCATGTATCTACCCCTAAAGAATTCCAATAAATTACCCAGGCATGAATCTTCACCAACAAAGCAGTGAGTGATGTTTCCTTAAGTTTTGAGTCATGACAGAATCTAACACTCATTATCCACCAGTTTACAGACGTGCGCAGGATGTCTTTGAGGTAGCTCTGGTCTAGTGGAATGAGCCCTAGAGACCCACACAGGGTTCAAACCATAGTTCAACCACTCAACCAAGTGGAAAGCTGGTTACCACAGGTCTCCACTTTTGATCTCTTCATCTGTGAGATGTATCGTTGAGGTTGTGTGGGTAAAATCATTAAAGTTGTGTGGACCAAATTCCATCATGTAGAGCCTAGCACAAACCCTGGCTAAGTCAGACTGTTGTGAGCCCTGGGGTAAGGGAAAGTCCTGGAGGCAGCCCTGGGTCTTTATCTGATCCATGTGACTCTGAGGCCCTTCTCAGCCCCCAGCACCTGAGGAGCTTAACAGACATGCACACAAGGTCCACTGTTGGCTACATTGATTTATTGGAAACACAGTAAGACAGAGATGAACAGGGCAGAAAAGGAAGGGGGAGGCTGGGGGGGGGGCTCCAGCCTGGGCCCCATGGTATCCCAGGGTTTGGCCCTGGTCCTGGTCCTCCCCTTTCTAGGCTCCAAGGGGACTTCTTCTTGGTCAGCAGAGCCCAGGAGCAGGGGATCACACAGGGAAACCAAAGGGGCTGGGAGCAGAAGGGACTCATCAAAGTGCAGAAGCAGTGGAGCCCTTGCCTCAGGCCCCTAGGCTGAGAGGGGCTGAACTGGCTCCTCAGTAGAAAGGCCAGGGCCTGGGCTGCAGCCTATGCGACTAACATTTTCGGCAGCTGCTGGAGCAAGAGCCCACTCCGAAGGAGCTAATGCCACAGGAGCCCACTCCGCAAGTGCCCAGGCCGCAGGACGTGACGGAATTGCAGGGCGCGCACATTCCAGTGTTCACCACCAGGTTACCGCTGCAGGGGGCGTTGCAGGCGCTGCCTGTGACCGGCCTGGAGCCAGTCACACAGAGGTCCCCGCAGGTAACTCCGCCTCGGGAGCTGCTGACACCTGCAGTCCCAGAAGGCTGAGTTAAAACTGGGAGGCAGGGCAAGGCATCCCATTTCCCCAAGGGCATCTCCTCATGGTTTTTCTGGTTGTCCCTCCTGAAGTGACACCAGCCCCCCATTTATGTTCTGCTCTTACTGCCATCCCTCTTTCCATACACCTCCCCCACAAGAAGGGGGAGATCTGTTCCCTATGGGTTCCCATACTCACAGACATTCACAGCCCCAACGCCTTCACACAACCTGAGGGTGGACAAGAAAAGGAAATTAGTGACCAGCCCCAGTTGCAAACAGAGCTCTCCAAGGTCTTAGGGTGGGATCCACAAGGAAGTCTCAACAAATTAGGAGCCAAGGCCCAGAGGGAGCAGGTTGACCATACACACCCTACCCTTCCAAGGTGATAAATCTTAGGTTTTACCCCCAGAAATCTTGACCTTTGATGAACCAAGAAAAAGATAGGGTCTAGGTAAGGTATCAGTACTGGAGACACAAACATCCAGGGACTGGGACCCACCTCTGCTCCTCGCCCTCCAGCAGGCGCCTGTAGGTGGCGATCTCGATGTCCAGGCCCAGCTTGGAGTTCATCACCTCCTGGTACTCCTTGAGCAGGCAGGCCATGTCCTGCTTGGCCTTCTGCAGGGCGCCCTCCAGCTCAGCCAGCTTGCAGCGGGCGTCGCTCAGGGCCGCCTCGCCCTGCTGCTCAGACTGGGTCACAGCGGTCTCCAGCTTGGTGTTCTAGAGATCCAGAGGAGAACAGGGGAGGTTATGGTCCCTGAGTGTGTGTATATGTCATTGCCTGCATGTGCCCAGGGTCTCCTCACAGCCTTGTTCACCTGGATCACCCAGATTGACCACCCTGGGGACCTGGTCAGGCAGATGGGCTGCAGAATGAGTGGTGAGGCCCACACAGGGCACAGCCTGGCTGTGTGGCACAGGGCAGGGCCTAGCCCCCCTGCTGTTGGGCACAGTGAGCCATACCTGGCACTTGGCATTCTCAATCTCGGCCGTGAGCCTCTGGATGATGCGGTTCAGCTCGTTGATCTCCTCCTTGGTGCGGCGCAGGGTCTCCCCATGCCTGATCACTGTGGCCTTCATCTCCTCGCACTGGGGGAAGCAGACATGCTCTGAGGCTCAGCATGGGGCACATTGAGCCTGTGCAACCAGCCAGCCAGCCCTGTCCTGGCCCCAACCTCAGAGCTGTCTGTCCTCCCCTCACCAACTCAGGGCATCAGAGTCCCCAGGCAAAGAGGCCTTGTTCCCCTCCCACTGCCCCATGCACGAGGCAAGGGTCCCGAGCCCCTCACCTTGCTGCGGTACCAGGACTCAGCCTCAGCACGGCTGCGGTTGGCAATGTCATCATACTGAGCCTTGATCTCAGCCACGATGCAGTCCATGTTCAGGTCTCGGCTATTGTCCATCTTGACGATGACTGAGGTGTCAGAGATGTGGGACTGGAGAATGCGGATCTCCTGTAGGAGGAGCATGGGGACATGTCAGAGGCTCCTTAGACCAGAGCCCAACCCAGCACACCATGCCCAACTTCTCAGGCTCCCTTGGCCCCCAGACCCTGCCTGATCACACAATCCCAGCCTGGAGCCCCAGACACAAATCCCTGTCCTCCTCCCCACTCCCTACAGCCCTCCGCTCAGCCTAGTGACCCTCACCTCCTCATACAGTCGCCTCAGGAAGTCGATCTCCTGGGTCAGCGCCTCCGCGTTGGCCTCCAGGTCTGACTTGCGCAGGTAGGCGCAGTCCACATCCTGGGAAGATGGGGGGGTGGTAAGCTCAGAGGGTCCCTGAAGATTGTGCCTCTAAATGCCTCTTTCCTCTTACCCGTTCCATTCACTCCAGGGGAGAAGGATCCCTACTGTCTCTACCAGCAAGCCATCTTCGACCCTCCCCAGATGCACCCAGCAACCTCCCAACTGTGACAACAAACCCTTGGTGCCTTGGACATGGCCCACCTGCTTGGCAGGACCCCTCCCACCTCTCCTTTTTACCCCTCCTGCTGTAGGAAGCCTGCCCAGGGGACCCCTCAGTTCTGCCACCTGGTCCTTCCCTAGCCCCCAGCAGTCCCCCAAGTGGCCCCCTGACCACTCCTGGTCCTACTGCATCATCCCTAGGCTCTGGGGTTAGATCTTTGCTTTGTCCTCAGACTTTCAGCGTGCCAACGGACCACACCACTCCCAACAGGCAGACTAAACTCCTGGACTCCAGGGCACCCCAGCCACAGACCTCCTAGGCACCCAGAGGTCAACATAGCCACCCCCTCGCCCCAGGGCAGGTGCGAGGGGTCATTTCCCTTGTCACAGCCCTAGGTGTGCTATTTGATGGTCTGCCTCTCTGGGCACTGCCCATCCTGATGTGGAGAGGTCACTGCACCCACCCTGAGGTTGAGCCCCCACGGTGACCCCAAAAGAGTCTGCCCCGAAATCCCTCACGGCTCTGCTTCCCTCTGCCATGCGACTCACCTTCTTCAGAGCCACAAACTCATTCTCAGCTGTGGCCCTCAGAGAAACTTCCTCCTCATACCTGAGATGGGAGAGAGGGGAGGTGAGGGCAGGGCAGTGTCCACAGACCCCACCCCGCAGGCCAGCCAGGGGCTGGAGAGGGAAGCCCGCACCGCTGACCCCAGCCGCCCTGCCAAGTCCTTGCTGGTTGGAGTTGGGGTGTCTGGGGTCCTCTCTCCACTCTGAGTTGGGGATGGAGAGGGCTCCTATGGGACCTTCCAGTCCCAGTGCCAAGGCTGCACTGAGGTCCCCTCAGGAGGCAGAGAAGGGAGTGGACACTATGGCCTCTGGGGTACTGCAGCCAGTGCCCTCTGCCATGGTGTCAATCCTAGCTCAGCTGTGAGTGTCATAGACCCAGAGGAACTCAGAACTGAGCACCAAGGCAGGGGGCCACCTAGAAGATGGAAGGCTGAGGTGGGTGCAGAGCACTCCAGGCCTCAGGGCTGCTGTCAGGCAGGTGTGGATGGTCACAGCTCCATGAACAGGTCCTGCAGTCCCTCAGCCTGCACTGGGCCACACACCCTCCCTGGGCATTCTCATCATCTGTGCCAAGGGCTCTCCCAAAGCCAGTCTGTGTGGGAAGGGACACCAGAGCCGGCCCCACTCACTTCTTCTTGTAGCCCTCCAGCACCTCCCGCACGTGGTTCAGCTCTGAGGCCAGCCTCCCGCTGTCGGCCTCCACACACTCGGCCTCCCGCCTCAGGGTCTCGATGTAGCCCTCGAACAGGGGCTCCAGGTTGCTCTCGCAGCACTTGCGGTTCTGGTAGAACTGCAGCTTGGTCTCCAGCAGCTTGTTCTGCTGCTCCAGGAAGCGCACCTGCCATTCGGGGTGGTGGGGAGGAGGGATCAGGGGTCAGCCAGCTCTTGGCATGGGGGTGATTGTTTGAAGGGGCCTCTGACCCTGGAACTCACCAGAGATCAGGCGGAGGTGGGCCCTGAGAACAGGACAAGTTCTCCCTTTCCTGATCCTGATCCATGGTGGGAACCAGGGGCTGGTGGAGATATGTGCCTGTTCTTATGTGAGCCCAGTTCCCCATCCAGATGGATCCAAGGGACAAATGTCAGGGGCCAGGTTCAGGGCTCAGCACCCCTACTCTGAAGGCAGTGAGGCTGGAGCTCTCAGCCAGTGCCCCACATTCAGACCCCATCATGGGGTTCTGGTGTGGGCATCATGGAGCTAATTTCAGGCCATCCAGGACAGAGCCGGGCTATCCCCCACTTCTTCTGGCAGACAACCCTTCCTGCCCCAACCTGGCCCACCTTCAGTCTGGACCAGTCTCAGCAGCCACTGATGCATTCCTCTTATACTTCCTGCAGTCCAACTTGTGCCTAGATAAGACTGTTCACTCCATTTTCCCACACAATCTGCTTCTCTGACTGACAGTTAAGTCTTTCTGGGTTTGTATCTGTGTCCCATCAGACTGTGGTCTCAATGATGTAAGGTCATTCTGCTTCTTCCTCCTCTCTCAGTGTTGAGGCCTGGCTGTACACATGTGTTGGGGATCAGGAAGGGTGCGATCCAGGACACCCACCTTGTCGATGAAGGCAGCGAACCTGCTGTTGAGACCCTTGATCTGCTCCTTCTCCTCGTGCTTCACGCACTGCGCGTTGGGGTCGATCTCCAGGTTGAGGGGCGTGAGCAGGCTCTCGTTGACGGACACGGAGGTGATGCAGGGTGGGCTGGGTCCGCACACGCCGCCAGAGCGGTAGCCGAAGCTGCGTCCGCAGGAGCCCGAGCGGAAGGCTCCGCAGACGCTGCGGCTGCCGAAGCCCCCGGTGATGCCGCGGTAGCAGGAGACGCCGCGGTAGGGGGCGGCGGTGATGCAGCAGCGGCCTGGCCGGGGCCCGCAGGCCGAGGCGCAGCTGAAAACTCGGCCTCCGAAACCTGATCCGCAAGTCATGGTGCTTCTGAAGGTGTTTGCTGCAGAGGTGAAGATGGGAGGGCTGGAGTCGTGGTGGAAACTCCAATGTGCTGGTCTGGGCACCCCAGTCCTATTTATGCCCAGCTTCTGAACGGGCTTGGCTATGAAGATGGATTGGGGCAATTTGAGCTTTATGGGCTTGGGCGGTTAGCCTTGTCCAACCCCTCTCCAGAATGTTCTTTAATGGTGGAGTGGCCCGCACCCTCTTCTTTGTAAAGCATGACAGCCTCTGGGCCCTTGGGGACTCAGCATGTTTCCACTTCAAAGTGCCTTGCTGGCAGGCATGCATCCAACAGGCACTTGAGGCACAGAGGAGGGCTGTGCAGAGGGCCAGCAGAGGGGAGAATGGGGCTTGGGGAAGGGGACTTGTGACTAGAGTGTGAAGTATGGAGGAAGGGACCTGGGACAGACTGAGGCATTTACAAATAACAACTGGCTATCTCCATTCCACAGTTAGTGAAGTTCGTTGGTTCATTTATTCCTTCTTTCTTTTATTTATTTTTTTCTAATTAGTTATATATGACAGTAGACTGCATTTTGCTTCATTGTACACAAAGGGAACACAACTTTTCATTTCTCTGGTTGTGCACTACACAGAGCCACACCATTTGTGCATTCATACATGTACTTAGCTTAATGGTGTCCATCTCATTCCACCATCTTACCGACCCCTGTGCCCCTCCCTTCCCCACCTCCCCTTTGCCCAATCCAAAGTTCCTCTAGTCTTTGAAATATTTATTTATTTATTTAATGTGGTGCTGAGACTTGAACCCAATGCCTCACATGTGCTAGGCAAGCCCTCTGCCACTGGGCCAGAACCCCAGCCCCAGTGACTAAAGTACTTCTAAAACAAAACCTGCATCTCTCCAACTCTAGATTCTGCAACAGGCTGCTGAAAATCATCAGATTTTCCTAATATGATAGCTGTCAGCAGATTATTAAATATTTTTACATCTTTTTCAACTTTTATAATAAAAATTTTCAGAGAAAAGTTGAAACACTATAACAAACACAGACAGATGTTCCACCTAGATATCTAAAGAAAACCCCTGATAACATTGTGTTACATTTGCCCCATTATTTGATGCTTTCAGAAATCATTGCTGGTAAACCTTAAATACTTTAACAGACATTTATGGGGTGTGTGTGTGTGTGTGTGTGTGTGTGTGTGTGTGAGAGAGAGAGAGAGAGAGAGAGAGAGAGAGAGAGAGAGAGAGAGAGATAGAGAGATAGAGAAAGAGAGAGAGAGAGAGAGAGAGAGAGAGAGAGAGAGAGAGAGAGAGAGAGATAGATGAGAGATATGTTGGGGGTTGAACCCAGGGCCTGGTGCTCACTAGGCAAACTACACCCTAGCCGCATCAGCACAAATTTCTTAAGATTAAGGATGGTACTTTTTCCACATGTAAGAAAATTAACAATAATTTCAAACACCACTTATTATCCACCCCATATTCAATTTTTCCTAATTGTTTTTCCTAATTGTGTGTGTGTGTGTGTGTGTGTGTGTGTGTGTGAGAGAGAGAGAGAGAGAGAGAGAGAGAGACATGGAATTGAACCCAGGAATGCTCTGAGCTAACCCTCAGCCCCTTTTATTTGATTTGTTTATTTTTTTGTGATGCCCAGAGCATCATTCATGTCATGCAAGCACTCAACCACTGAGCTACCTCCCCAGTCCTAATTTTCTATTTTGAGACAGGGTCTTGCTAAGTTGCTGAGGCTGACCCTGAACTTGCAATCCTCCTTCAGCCTTCTGAGTCACTGGTGATTCAGAGTGTGCCACCATCTCAGGGTGCCCTAGATTTTTTAAAAATAGATTTTATGTGATTTATCTGTGGCTTTCTCCCTTGTGTTTTCTAAAAATTGGAAGTTGGATCTACAACTAGTTTGCTAATACCGTAGGTAATAGATACAAGTGGCTATTTAAATTTGTATCAGTTAAAATTAAGTAAATAGAAAATCAAGTTCTTCTGTTGCACTCTGTGTATTTAAGTCCTCAATTATTACACACCACTAGTGCCTACTTCATTGGTAGCACAGGTGAAGAACATTTTCAGCATCCCATAATTTTGTTTTGGACAATATTGGGTTGGGATCTTGAATAGTTTTAAATTAAACATTTTATAAAATATGCTATGTCAGGGGCTGGGGTTGTGGCTCAGTGGCAGAGTGCTTGCCTAGCACATGTGAGGCACTGGGTTCAATCCCCAGCACCACATTAAAAAAAAGTAAACAAAATAAAGGTATAAAAATATTTTTAAAAAGATGCTATATCATATTATATCAGCCCAGGAAGCATAAAATGTCAGATTGGTGATGCTAATTGGATCACTTGAATATGTTTTTTGTCTTTACAGTTGGAAAGGACTCTGTAGGGAAACATACATACTATTAAGATAAAGGGTATTTTATTGTTTATGTACTATATGATCATCATTATATGACCTAAGTAATCTCTAATTCACACATCAACAAAATGAAGGGTGTACCATTACCTCCATTTTACAGATGAGGAAACCGACGTGCAAAGGGGTTAAATGACTTGACCATAGCCTCATGGCTGGCTAGAGCCAGGAGATACAGGTGCTTTCTCACCTGCAAGCAATGACATCCCTTGTTTTTCCTACTCCCTATAAATAAAGTTGTTTAGGAGGGGTTATCTCTGGATTTGTGGTGGGGAGAATCAGGAAGATGGGCAGAAGCAGAGGGGATTGATCAAGGAGGGCATGAAGGGACGGGGACAGGGAAAGAAAAGGAAAGACAGTGGATGAATCTGACATCATTTTTCTGGTAAATCTATGAATACAGCACAGTGAATCCCACCAGTGTGAATATCCACAAGACTGGAGTTCTAATAAGAATAAGGTATTCCTTGCTTGTATAACTATATCAAAATGGGTTCTATGTCATGTGTATCCAAAAGGAACCAATAAAATTAAAAAAAAAAAAAAAGAACTAGGAATGAATGAGGGGTGTGAGTGGCAGGGGGCACCCTGGTGCTGTTTGAAGGCTGGACAGGAAGGAGTTGGGTTGGCTGTGCAGGGCAGGCAGGGGTTGGACACCATCACTTTTAGCTACTGGGATACCTCTGGGATTTTTAGACCTGTAATTCATTTGGTAGATTGCACTATGTCCTATTTACCCATGAACCACCCATACTGAACAGGTCTAGAAAAACTACTGCATAAAATACAGAGGCATGCATTAAACTGAAGAGAACAGGGTTGTGAAATGACTTGACTCATGGTCCTGGGGGGCCAAGGCAGGCAGAGCTGCCTTAGGGAAGGGGCAAGGGGGTGGCTGGTGGGAAAGAGCAGGAAGGGGAAAATCAGGGCAGGGTTCAGTGTGTCTGTGCACAATATTCAGAGGGGCCCTGTGACATGATAGATATGGGGTCACAGACTCTGTGGGTCACCTGATCATCTAGAGGAGGATGTGGCAGTTGCTGTTACCTTATGTGTTCAGTTGCAGCTGGGCCAATACTTCTGAAGCTCTTTGCACCCTCATCTGCAATTCTGGGCAATGCCCATCATCAGACAGCGGTGTCTCCCCAAACCAGCTGGCTGGGTGTCCTGAGGATGCTGAGTCAAGGTGCATCTCACACACTCGACTTTTTCTGCCATGTAACTCGTTATAAAAATGCCATGCATAAGCACAAGCTAATTACTAATGACTGGCCGTGGCTAAGCAATTTTTCAAGACGCAAGAAACAATTTCAAACGAGATATGAAGAAACTCCGATGTGACACCACTTCATAAAACTTCACAAATTATTGATTGCTGCTCATTTTTGAAGACATAAAATTTCCATTAAACCTGTTGTCTTCAAGTGGAAAAACTCAAGGTGGTGGTGGTGGGAGGGTTAGAGACTCACCATTCTTGTCTCTGGCAGTGTATAGGTATTTTATAAAAGTTAAAATTATTCTTATAAAATTTAATTTCATGAAATCATTTTTGTGAAATATGTCAACACACAGGAGATTGTAGAGGTGTGTACCTGCCCCTTTAGGAAGAAACCAAATACAGGAATCTTAGCAGCCTCCTATGTAATATACCCCATTCTGTTTGTATTTTCCCCCTTCCTGGCTAGAGTGACCCCTCACCTGGACTTTGTGTTTAATTATCCCTTGTTTTCCTTTTTAGTTTTAGAATCAATGTAAGCATCCCTCAATGATGTATTATTTTGTTTCCCAGTTTTTGAACTTCACATCAATGGAGTCATGCTGCAGTCTTCTTTCAATTCTGGTTTCTTTTGTTCAGGGTTGCTTCCTGCGACTGCAGTGCTCGGCTTTCTCCGAGGAGTGCTCATTGTACGAATAGAACAGAGTTATTCACCTTTCTACCCCCATATTCTCGTGGGTGTTTCCCGAGTTCTGTATGGTGAGCAGAGTTGGCACCAACAATCTTTTCTGTGTCTTCTGGTGCATCTGTGCGAGAGGTTTTCGGGAGTGCAGGTTTTTTTTTTTTTTTTTTTTAAATTGTGGAAGTAGTGTATCTTCAGAGAAGAATGCTATTTTATGCTATTTTATGAATGTTCTTCCAAACTTAAAAAATAACAACCTAAACCAGGCACAGTGGTGCACACTTGTAATCCCAGTAGCTCAGGCTGAGGCAGGAGAATTCAAAGCCAGCCTCAGCAACTTAGCGAGGCCCTAAGCAACTCAGTGAGACCCTGCTCTAAATAAAATATTTAAAAGGGCTGGCGAATGTGGCTCAGTGGTTAAGTACCTCTGGGTTCAATCCTCAGTACTAAAATCATCATCATCATCATCCTAGATGTTTATCATTCTCCATACTAGATATGTTTCTGAGAACCCAACGTGTTTTGACTTATGCGATTTTTACTGATGACCCCCTGAGACCTGTGTTCTTAGACACTGAGGCCTGGGGAGCTTGAGAAATTGCTCAGGTTATGAGTTTGAGACAGAGCTGACACAGCCTGGTGCTGTGGACCCCTGTAGAAGGGATGAGTTTGTCCTATTGTGCCTCTATCTGACCGCCATCTGCCGTCAATAATGGTAGCACCCATTTGGTGGTGTTTGTGTGTAACACACAAGCACACACTCAGTCATCTCTTCTCCTGTGCCCTCTTCAAGGCCCTGCAGGGTGCCACTGGGACTCAGGACTAGAGGGTGGAGGAGAACTCACCCTTGTCCTTGATGAACTTTCAGTTAGAAAAAAAAAGCTGGATGTGGGCCCAGACCCTGGACAGAAATGCAAAGACTGCATCACATCAATGTGTACAAAAGTTTTGTTTGTGGATATGTTCCAAGGGCTTGGCACATAGTAGGTATTCAGTAAATATTTGTTGAATGATTAAAATGTACTAGCTACATATTAAGTGCTGAGTAATGGAGACATCAAAGTTTGGTGGCCAATTTTGTCAAGCTTTGTGGTCGGATGGGGTGGGGACCAAATGAAGCAGAGCAGAGGGTGCCCATTCCTGGGAGTGGGGAGGGGGAGGGGTGATGTTCCTTGCTGGGACTTGAGTGAAGGGAGGGGGATGTGTCCTTGGACAAAGTGAGCCAGCTGACGGAGGCAAGGATCCTGAAGGCCTTGGGCAGAGTGGAGATGGGATGTATGCTGGGGGAGGGATAGAGAGGCATGGAGGGGAGAGAGGATTCCTAGGGAAAATGGAGAGAAGGAGATGCTTAATCTTAGACTGTTACTCTAAAGGGCCACTTGGAAAAAAAACAAAGGAGGCCTGTGCCGGGGAGTGGCTGGGGAGAATGGGAGGGAGAGAGATGATTGGGGGACCGCGGAGGAAAAATGGGAGAAGATCCAGGGGATAATGGAAGAAAGGGGGACACTCCAGGGATGGAAGAGCAGGGGAGGAGGAGGAGGGAAGGGGCCTAGCACGGAGGGCAAGGTCCAGACCTACTGGAGTGGTGGGCAACCTGAGCTCCAGATTTATAGCAGTGAGCTCTGCAGGGCGGGGGCCAGGGCTGGGGTAGGCTCGGGGCCTAGTTGGTGGGAGGGCTCTCGGAGGCAGAGCTCAGTGTCCAGCCCCACCCAGGCTTCCTACCAGGGCCTTTGCCCCCTATCTAATGGGACTCCCCTCTGGTGAGTTCTGATGGATAACTGACCAGTGTGGTGGGCTCTCCTGGCTGAGGAGGCAGGGTTCTACCTTGAACGTCTCCCCAGTTCACTAACCCACTGCCTGCCTAGTGGCTAGACTTGAGGTGAACCCCCCAGCGACAGCTTGGTAGCTCTGCTGTTCTGTAAATAGCCACTCTGCTACCCCCTCAGTGTCCCTCAGTGGAACTTGGCCTGCCCACAGACAGCCAGGACTGCAAGGGTAGAGAGGACCCAGCCCCCTGGACGCCAGCAAGCCTGGCAAGCAAATGTTTTGGAATCCTCCAGATGTAGGGCCACAGGCTGCCTCGCAGCACGCAGTCTCGGAATAGTCTCAAGGATGACACTGGCCCTGCTTCACAGCTCTCTGCCTCCTCTGTCACAGTACCTCTCGGGCCCCTCCACTCCCGCAAAGGCCTGCAGGCTCCCCTTCCATCCTCCCCTGGCCCTGTCTCACCTGCTCCCACTCTCTGAAGTATGCCGGGGCACACCCTTTTGCCAACGCTGTCCTGACTGCCTCCTTACCCAGGCCTGTCCTTGCTCTTCCCCGGGAGCCCTCCCTGCTGCTCCAGTCAGACCAGCTGCATTTTACACTGTCCCTGAATGGACACAGGCAGAGTCACTGTGTTCCTTAACATCTGGTGGAACATCTGAAAGCAGCCCTCTCCAGACATCTGGCCTTTGTTGTGAATGAGGGTCTGTCTTCCCTGCCAGACCAGAGCATCTCCCTCCTTCCCTTACTGCCTCCTTCCCCCACCCAATTAAGATAGGATCCAGCCTACCATATCATATGATAGCTCCCATATCATATCAGACACCGAGTCCCTGAATGCCCCAGCTGGAAGGTGACATCCGGTCTTAGCAATCCTCCATTTTGGGGAATCCACCTCACAACAGGCTGCACCAGAAAGGCAGGACTTAAGGGAGCTCTGATGTTTTCTTTGATAGAAAGTTTCCCTAAGTACAAACTCTTTTTGGAGCTTCTGGGAAGTTCTTCCTCAACTCCAACTTACATTTGTCCAGCTGCAGTGAGAGTTGACCTTCTCCTGCTCTCCTTGGCGTTCCATTATACTTGGATGGATTATCAAGGGCACCTTCCACTCTCAGCCACTCTGCCACCCCTGGCTACCCACAGATCAGGAGGTTTGGGGATCAAGATGAGTGAGCATGACATTTTTGATTCATGACTAAGGTTTGCTGATAGTCAGTTAAGGTCACATAATAAATACAATCTATGAATTATTCACCAGTTACTGGCTTTTCAGATTAACCAAACTTCTTTTTGACTAGTGTGGTCGTCCAGGGATGAATGACATTTTTTTTCTTGGTTAGGGTGATAAATTCTCAAAGGGCCTCACTGAGGCATTCAGTCTGGACTGGGGATTGGAGGAGGGGCATTTGGGCTCTTTCCCAGGATATGGGAAATGAAGACAGTAAAAGGTTTCAGTTCTTTCTGCCCCTTGGACAGGCCCAAGTGGTAGAATGACAGTAGATAATATTCACTGAACACTTTCTTTGTGCCAGGTGTCGTGTTAAGCATCGCCCATACATTACTGCATTCAGTCCTCTTACTAGCACTTAAAAACAGGCACCATTGATGTTAACTGACCATAGATGGCTTAGGAATGTGGGTGGGTGAATCCATCAAACATGCCAATATGGCCGCAGCAGCAGCAGCAGCAGCAGCAACAAAAATAAAAATGATTGCACACTTGGAGTACGTTTGGCTCAGTTCTAAGAGCTCTGCACGGACGAATTACTTTCATCCCCACAACAACTTTAAGAGGTGGGCACTATTATTATCCTCATTTCACAAATCATGGAGGAGGTACAGAGAGGTGAAGTAATTGCCTAAAGTTACACAGCAGAGGACGGCAGAACTGGGATTTGACACCAGGCAATTTTGGAATCTGGTTCTGTCATCTCAACTGACATGTTACCTATCCTACTTTTTTTTTGCAGTCATATTAAGACATCAATTTACACAGTGACTGAGTGTACACACACACACACACACACACACACACACAATTGAAACCCAGACTATGGAACAAGAGTTACACAGGAAGCAATATAAAGCACTTTGATATTGTTCTATTCTATTTTATTTGATGTCGTTTCATCTAGTTCATTAAAATAAAAAATTTAGTTCATTAAAATAAAATTCTGGTTGCTCTCATTGGTGGGTCACAACATGAACTCTAAATACATAAATAAATAAGACAAACAAAACACTGCCCCAGAGCCAATTGCATCTTTTTCATAACTTTATTTAATTTATTTATTTTTATGTGGTGCTGAGGATCAAACCCAGTGTCTCACATATGTTAGGCAAGTGCTCTACTACTGAGCTACACCCCAGCCCCACAAATTGCCTCTTAAAGATAACAACAAAACCCATATGCATGGTGCTCTGGAGTACACTGAGCATGTACACATCTCTGTAAATGTCCAGTGCTTGGCAAAGCCTTAACCCACTTCCCAGAAGAGTGAAGTGACTTGCTCCTTGTCCTGCCCCCAGGGCTAGTTAGGAAAGTTCCTTGGCCCCTACTCAGTCATTGGAAGTTCAGATCCACACTGGATGGGCAGCAATCTGGATCTCCTCTGACACCTGTCAAGGTTAATGACAAACTGCTGTGCATGGAGGGGCATTCAGGAGGGCAGAACATGGAAAGTAGCAGGATTCAGGGAGTGAGGTGGGGACTGGACCAGATAGCTCTATGGGGTTTAGTATTCTGAGCCAATGGTATGCAGACTTGTAGAAGCAGGGCTCACCCAGACCTTGGAGGAAACACAGAGGCCTGCAGTGAAATGTAGATATTTGGTCATTGCTTGAAGCCTTGGGGGAAATGACTGGGTACTCCTGGGATCAGTGAGCCAGTGTGTTCCCCCGAGACCTTGTGGAAGACCCCAAGGGAAGGCATGCCTCCATATGGCATAAACTGGCCAGATGGCCTAAGAGCCTGTACACATGTATGTTCCTGTGAGGATGAGCAAAGGTGCAGATGAGTACCTGAGGACAGGTGGTGTGTGAGACGGTGGAGGGAAGGCAGCCAGTGAGTGGAGAGAGAGTAAGAGGGAGGGAAGTGAGAGGTGAGGAGAGATGAGAGAGAGCGGGGGGGGGGAAGAGAGAGAGAGAGAGAGAGAGAGAGAGAGAGAGAGAGAGAGAGAGAGAGAGAGAGAGAGAGGTTTTGACAGGTATAGTGAAGGATTTGGGAGCAGGTGTGAAGGCGTTGGGTTCCTGTGTGAGACGAAATTAGATACTTTTGTAAATGTGGGGATTTTGGGGTGCAGAAAGGGACCATCTGGGTCAGGGAGACCATCAAGCACACCTCAGGTTTTACATCATCTGATGTGCTGGCCCAACCTTTCTGAGCCGGTCAGATCAGCACCATGGACAGCGACACCGATCCCGCCCCCCCCCCCAAAAAGCAGCTAATCTGAGCCCCAGCTCCGCGCTGGCCCCTCTTTCCAGCCTGAATCAGTGCGCCCCACGTCTCTCAACCTCTCAATTTCTGTGTATTAGAAGGCTGGGGTGTGCGTGTCGGGGTGAGCTGGCCCTTTGAAGAAGAAAATTGTGCAGTTTAGGGCAAAGGACCATAAACATGAGCACCAATTAAGCACATTTAGGGGAGAGCCACAGTAGCTTAACAACCCAAGCCTATAAAGGCATCTAATAGTCCCCAACCACGTGGTCAGCCAGGCTCCGCGGATATATAAAAGGCCGACAGAGGTGGAAAAGGCAAACAATTGAATCCAGGTCCACTGCACCCTCCATTTGGACGTCTCCAACGTCAGAGCCTCCCGTCTCCCGCCAAAGCACCATGACTTGTGGATCCTACTGTGGCCGTGCCTTCAGCTGCGCCTCCGCCTGCGGGCCCCGGCCAGGCCGCTGCTGCATCACCGCCGCCCCCTACCGCGGCATCTCCTGCTACCGCGGCATCACCAGGGGCTTCAGCAGCCAAAGTGTCTGCGGAGCCTTCCGCTCTGGCTCCTGCGGACGCAGCTTCGGCTACCGCTCTGGCGGCGTGTGCGGACCCAGCCCACCCTGCATCACCTCCGTGTCCGTCAACGAGAGCCTGCTCACGCCCCTCAACCTGGAGATCGACCCCAACGCGCAGTGCGTGAAGCACGAGGAGAAGGAGCAGATCAAGGGTCTCAACAGCAGGTTTGCTGCCTTCATCGACAAGGTGGGTGTCCTGGATCGCACCCTTCCTGATCCCTAACACAGGTGCACAGCCAGGCCTGGCATTGAGGGGAGAGGCAGAGGCAGAAAGACTTCCGTTTCACTGAGATCACAGTCTGATGGGAGAGGCATACACAGACAGGCACTCCAGACCTACACAGGCACTCCAGAGCCAGAAAGACTTAATTATTAAAAAAAAAAAAAAAAAAAAAAAAGGAGAGAGGACAGGTTGCTCAGGTACAAGCTACTCAGCTTGTGGAGGAATGCAGCAGCTGCTGTTGGTCTAGAGGACTGGGCAGCCCCAGCTGAGGGCTGTGTGCTAGGGCAGGGAGGATTGTCTGCCAGAGGAAGTGGGGGAGGGCAGGATAGCCCAGCTCTGTCCTGGATGGCCTGACATCAGCTCTACGATGCCCACCACCAGAACCCCATGATGGGGTCTGAATGTGGGGCACTGGCTGAGAGCTCCAGCCTCACTGCCTTCAGTGTAGGGGTGCTGAGCCCTGAACCTGGCCCCTGACATTTGTCCCTTGGATCCATCTGGATGGGGAACTGGGCTCACATAAGAACAGGCACATATCTCCACCAGCCCCTGGTTCCCACCATGGATCAGGATCAGGAAAGGGAGAACTTGTCCTGTTCTCAGGGCCCACCTCCGCCTGATCTCTGGTGAGTTCCAGGGTCAGAGACCCTTTCAAACAATCACCCCCATGCCAAGAGCTGGCTGACCCCTGATCCCTCCTCCCCACCACCCCGAATGGCAGGTGCGCTTCCTGGAGCAGCAGAACAAGCTGCTGGAGACCAAGCTGCAGTTCTACCAGAACCGCAAGTGCTGCGAGAGCAACCTGGAGCCCCTGTTCGAGGGCTACATCGAGACCCTGAGGCGGGAGGCCGAGTGTGTGGAGGCCGACAGCGGGAGGCTGGCCTCAGAGCTCAACCACGTGCGGGAGGTGCTGGAGGGCTACAAGAAGAAGTGAGTGGGGCCGGCTCTGGTGTCCCTTCCCACACAGACTGGCTTTGGGAGAGCCCTTGGCACAGATGATGAGAATGCCCAGGGAGGGTGTGTGGCCCAGCGCAGGCTGAGGGAGTGCAGGACCTATTCGTGGAGCTGTGACCGTCCACACCTGCCTGACAGCAGCCCTGAGGCCTGGAGTGCTCTGCACCCACCTCAGCCTTCCATCCTCTAGGTGGCCCCCTGCCTTGGTGCTCAGTTCTGATTCCTCTGGGTCTATGACACTCACAGCTGAGCTAGGATTGACACCATGGCAGAGGGCACTGGCTGCAGTACCCCAGAGGCCATAGTGTCCACTCTCTTCTCTGCCTCCTGAGGGGACCTCAGTGTAGCCTTGGCACTGGGACTGGAAGGTCCCACAGGAGCCCTCTCCATCCCCAACTCAGAGTGGAGAGAGGACCCCAGACACCCCAACTCCAACCAGCAAGGACTTGGCAGGGCGGCTGGGGTCAGCGGTGTGGGCTTCCCTCTCCAGCCCCTGGCTGGCCTGCGGGGTGGGGTCTGTGGACACTGCCCTGCCCTCACCTCCCCTCTCTCCCATCTCAGGTATGAGGAGGAAGTTTCTCTGAGGGCCACAGCTGAGAATGAGTTTGTGGCTCTGAAGAAGGTGAGTCGCATGGCAGAGGGAAGCAGAGCCATGAGGGATTTCGGGGCAGACTCTTTTGGGGTCACCGTGGGGGCTCAACCTCAGGGTGGGTGCAGTGACCTCTCCACATCAGGATGGGCAGTGCCCAGAGAGGCACACCATCAAATGGCACACCTAGGGCTGTGACAAGGGAAATGACCCCTCGCACCTGCCCTGGGGCGAGGGGGTGGCTGTGTTGACCTCTGGGTGCCTAGGAGGTCTGTGGCTGGGGTGCCCTGGAGTCCAGGAGTTTAGTCTGCCTGTGGGGAGTGGTGTGGTCCGTTGGCACGCTGAAAGTCTGACGACAAAGCAAAGATCTGACCCCAGAGCCTAGGGATGATGCAGTAGGACCAGGAGTGGTCAGGGGGCCACTTGGGGGACTGCTGGGGGCTAGGGAAGGACCAGGTGGCAGAACTGAGGGGTCCCCTGGGCAGGCTTCCTACAGCAGGAGGGGTAAAAAGGAGAGGTGGGAGGGGTCCTGCCAAGCAGGTGGGCCATGTCCAAGGCACCAAAGGTTTGTTGTCACAGTTGAGGAGGTTGCTGGGTGCATCTGGGGAGAGTCAGAAGGCAGGAGATGGCTTGCTGGTAGAGACAGTAGGGATCCTTCTCCCCTGGAGTGAATGGAACAGGTAAGAGGAAAGAGGCATTTAGAGGCACAATCTTCAGGGACCCTCTGAGCTCAATCCTTCCCCATCTTCCCAGGACGTGGACTGCGCCTACCTGCGCAAGTCAGACCTGGAGGCCAACGCAGAGGCTCTGACCCAGGAGATCGACTTCCTGAGGCGACTGTATGAGGAGGTGAGGGTCACTAGGCTGAGCGGAGGGCTAGAGGGAGGTGGAGGGGTGGACAGGGATTTGTGTCTGGGGCTCCAGGCTGGGATTGTGTGATCAGGCAGGGTCTGGGGGCCAAGGGAGCCTGAGAAGTTGGGCATGGTGTGCTGGGTTGGGCTCTGGTCTAAGGAGCCTCTGACATGTCCCCATGCTCCTCCTACAGGAGATCCGCATTCTCCAGTCCCACATCTCTGACACCTCAGTCATCGTCAAGATGGACAACAGCCGAGACCTGAACATGGACTGCATCGTGGCTGAGATCAAGGCTCAGTATGATGACATTGCCAACCGCAGCCGCGCCGAGGCTGAGTCTTGGTACCGCAGCAAGGTGAGGGGCTCAGGACCCTTGCCTCGTGCATGGGGCAGTGGGAGGGGGCATCACCCTGTATGAACAAGGCCTCTTTTGCCTGGGGACTTGATGTCCTGAGTTGGTGAGGGGAGGACAGACAGCTCTGAGGTTGGGGCCAGGGCAGGGCTGGCTGGCTGGTTGCACAGGCTCAGGGTGCCCCATGCTGAGCCTCAGAGCATGTCTGCCTCCCCCAGTGCGAGGAGATGAAGGCCACAGTGATCAGGCATGGGGAGACCCTGCGCCGCACCAAGGAGGAGATCAATGAGCTGAACCGCATCATCCAGAGGCTCACGGCCGAGATTGAGAATGCCAAGTGCCAGGTATGGCTCACTGTGCCCAACAGCAGGGGGGCTGGGCCCTGCCCTGTGCCACACAGCCAGGCTGTGCCCTGTGTGGGCCTCACCACTCATTCTGCAGCCCATCTGCCTGACCAGGTCCCCAGCATGGTCAATCTGGGTGATCCAGGTGAACAAGGCAAGAGGGCCTGTTTCTGGGCTGTTCCCAGCTGTAAGGAGACCCTGGGCACATCCAGGCAATGACATATACACACACTCAGGGACCATAACCTCCCCTGTTCTCCTCTGGGCCCCTAGAACACCAAGCTGGAGGCTGCAGTGACCCAGTCTGAGCAGCAGGGCGAGGCGGCCCTGAGCGATGCCCGCTGCAAGCTGGCTGAGCTGGAGGGCGCCCTGCAGAAGGCCAAGCAGGACATGGCCTGCCTGCTCAAGGAGTATCAGGAGGTGATGAACTCCAAGCTGGGCCTGGACATCGAGATCGCCACCTACAGGCGCCTGCTGGAGGGCGAAGAGCAGAGGTGGGTCCCATAACTCTTTACTCCCCCAATCATGCTTGGGCTCTCAGCATGCCATGTCCCTCACACTCCCAGCATTCTCTCCACCTCCATTACTACACCTCACCAACCTGCAGCTGGACAGGAAACTTGTGTAAGTCCTTTGAGTCTGATCTAGCCCCATCTGAATGTCATGCTTACCTAGGCTGTAATATGGGATTGACGACTTTTATATATCTGAATTCAGAGTTGTGTATATGTCGGGTGATGTCTGTTCCTGAGAGTGTAACTTAACCTCGGGTCACCTTCCTTGAATGGCATTCCCTCTTTCCCAGTCTTGGTTTTTGTGTCATTCAGGATTACGGCTCTTACCTAGCCTGGTCCTGCCTAATTCTTGCCCTAGCCCTGGGAATTCTGATTTATTTCCTAAAGCCTGCTTCAGCAGGAAATCCCTTCAAACTTTGCTTACCTACTGTAATCATAATAAAATACTCCAAAATGGTCTTCCATTATAGCCTGGGGCTGAGGTAGACCAAGAGCAGGATCTGTCCCTTGTGGCAGGTTTGTCTTACTCTCGGGAGTTTTGTTTTTGGCCTTCTCTGGAGGTGGGGATGGAGGTAGGGGAAAAGATCCTTTGGACATTCAGACTGCCCATGGCTAGAGGGCAGCTCTACAGCTCCAGCCTCTTAAGGAGAGACTCTCAGAACTAGAGCTTAATCTTTTCCTTTGAGTTTTGTCCCATAGTTGTTTATTTGGGTGGGAGGTTGTCTGTCCCCCCTTAAATACATTTACAAAAATCAGAACCTAGAAACTGCTGCAGGGAAGAGTTCTCAAGTGCTCACTGCGTGCTGGGTACTAAGCTTTGCACGTATGGGAGCTGATTTTCCTGATGAGGAAAGCTAGGCCCAGAAAGGTTAAAACTCACAATGCATAGTTCATAAGAAGCGGGCAGCAGACTGCAGGTGCTTGCAGGCCGACTCCAGAACCCACGTGGTGACTGGGATCTGTGGCTCCCCTAGCTGGTTTCTTACTCCTTTCCCCTGGCAAGTCCCCAAAGGGAGATCCACGAATCACACCTTGCACCTGGTTGCTGATCGCGGAGCCTTTCCCGCGGTACTGACCTGTCAACTTTTCGTCTCCCAACAGGCTGTGTGAGGGCGTTGGCGCCGTGAACGTATGTAAGTAGTCCGAGCCCTCCCCTTTCTCCAGCTAGGGAGGCCCGAACCTTTGGGGAGGGGGCATCGCGCTCACTGCAAAGCCACCTGGCTGGAGCTGTGCCTGACGCTTGGCTCCCTGTTCTCACCCATGCAGGCGTCAGCAGCTCCCGCGGTGGCGTCGCCTGTGGCGATCTCTGTGTCTCCGGTACTTCCCCTGCTGTCAACACCAGAGTTTGCAGCGCCCCCTGCAGCGGCAACGTGGTGGTGGGCACCCCCAACGCCTGCGCCCCCTGCGCCGGGGCCGGCGCCTGCAGCGGCGGCTGTAGGAAGTGCTAGGAGGCCTCCTACAATCAAAGCTACAATTGAGGGCCACCGTCACCCTCTGCCCAGCCAGGACCTCGCGCAACCGGAACGCACCACCCACTGCTGGCCTCCCCAGCCGGTTGGTTGCCTGATGTGTACACCCTACACTTCGTCCCCGCCTGCTCCCCTCTGGGCGCGCTGAGCCCCGGGAGGCAGGGGCGGGTGCCTTGGTCTTTTTCTGTAACCTTTCCCAGTAGTCAGTTTGTTGTCCCAAGGATTCATTCTTTTCTTCCGCCTTTTGTTTTTTTGCTGGACTCATTGGTCCTGCCTGACCCCCTTCTCCAGAGCTTGGAGGAACAGGACCGGCCCCAGAATCTTCCTTTCTGCCCTTTCCAGGAGGTTGCTCAGGTGCTTTCACCTGGAAATGCAAGGGACCCGGCCAAGGGAGGGAGGGAGAATACCTCCTTCCTGGGCTGCCTGCAGAAACTTCTAAAAAGCCAATGACTCAGCTGCCTTCCTGCACGTTTGTCTGTCTCACTCTGTGCCTCCAATAAACTAATTGTAGCGAATCAAACCTGCTGTCTTGGAAGTGTCTGGGCCCTGCTACAATAGCTGGGACTTGCTGTGATTGATAGGTGTGGCTGGCTGTGCCTAATAGGTAGGCCCTGCTGTGATGGATAGGTGGGCCTTGCTGTGATTGATAGATGGACCCTGCCACAGATTTCCTCAGTCCTTAACCATCCACATAGATATTTTCAGTAGGTAAACATGATTGCAGAAGGCGCTGTCCAGCTGGTCTTGAGCAAGCAAACTGGGGACTTGGGGAAAAACAAAGACTCAAGGGGACTGTGGGTTTCTCTAATCCAGGGTTGCTTGCAGCAGCACTACTGTCATTGCAAGCTTCGTAATTCTGTTGAGGATGGGGTCGTGGTGCCCTGTTCACTTTGGTCCTGCTGGCTTCTAGAACTAGATGCTGGCAGTGTTCCCCTGTTCCCTATTCTGACAACCAAATATGTCTCAAGATATGGCAAAATATGTCCTAGAGGTTCTCAACTATGGCAATACTGTCCCCTCACCCAAGGGCATTCCTTGGGGGATGTGTGTGAGTGAAGGAGAGAGTGGAAGAGCTCTGGGATGGAAGTCAGGAGAACTGAGCTGCTAATTCAGAGTTCTGATGGCCATCTGCAACAAGGGTCACTTGGGCAAATGGCTTCCACTCTCAACTTCCTTCTGTTTCCTGACTGGAGAGTGATGGAGGGTGGACAGTATTCCTGAGATCCCTCTTGGCTCTTTGAGTGAGACAAGGTGTTTGAAAGGGCTTGGTTCATACTGACCTGGTTTGAACACCGGTCCCAGCCACCTGCTAGTTCTGTGATTGTGGTCATGTCTGTCATCCTTGCTGGGCTTAAGCTTCTTTGTGGATATGATGCCTAGGGCGCTGGAGGGAAGAGTTTCAGACATCTAACCACACAACAAATCATGCAGATGGAGAGGCTTGGCATGATACTTTATCATTTCTCATGGTTCTGTCAGTGTGCTGTGTGCTTCTCCTTCGTGTGATGTTGTTTGGGGTGCTAGGATGGCTAGAAGGACAAAAATGGCCTCACCCATAGGACTAGATTTGGTTCTGGTCATCAGCTTGGAGCTCAAGTGATGCTTTTGGGCCAAGATATAGCTGTCAGGATCTAATCAAAGGATAATAATTGAATAGAGAAAGTTAATATAAAGAGTTGTATTAGAGGACTGGAGGCATTGGCTGATACATAGCAAACACTAAAGAATATAAGAACTGGGGACAGGATTGGCTCAGTGGCAAAGTGCTAGCCTAATTTGCATGAAGCCCTGAGTTTGATCCACTGGAAAAAAAAAAAACAGAACAGAGCTGGGGTTGTTGCTCAGTGGTAGAGTGCTCGCCTAGCATGCATGAGACACTGGGTTAGATCCTCAGCACCACATAAATGTAAAATAAAGATATTGGGTCCACCTAAAGCTAAAAAATAAATATTAAAAAAACCCAGAGAACCAAACATTTAGGAACTATAAACATAAGGAACAGCTCCTACCCCTATGCCTTTTTTCCAGGATTAATTGGTAATTTCCCCACACTCTAGCTAGACTTGTCTTCCTGAGGACACTCAGGCTCAGCCTGATGCCAACTCCCAGAGCCAATGCCACAGGCTTTAGGTTTTGTTATAGCAGCATCCCACAACCAGGTACCAACTTTTCTTCCACTTAGCTATTGCAACATAACAAAATAGCCCCAAGCTTGGTGGCTTAAGACAACAATATTTTTCATGTTTGTGTAGGTTGATGGGTGATTTGTTGGCTTTCTATGATTGGCTAGGGCTCTGGGATGGTTTGAAGGTCCAAAATAGCTTCACTCCTATGGTTGGCATTTGGTGGTGTCCACTGGCTGAGAGTTCAGCTGGGGTGATAGCCAGGGGCCTCTGGGTTCCTCCAGGTACTACCACCTGTCATCAGTACTATAAAGAGGGTGGTTGCAAAAACATTCTTGTGGGTGGTATTGGAAAAGTTCACCATCACCAACATGTTTTCTATGAGCTCAAGCTTGTGCCACTTTAGGACAGTTCTGGTTACCTCCATTTCAGCACTACTCTAAAAACCTTCTTACAATACTGTCTATTGGCACCCTCTGAGCCCTGTATAGAGGGGGGATGAAAACAAGAACCTCAATGCGCTATTTTAACATTCTTTCCATGATTGCAAGCTGGTACCACACTTGTCAAAACCCTTTCTTTCTTTTTCTTTTTTTTGGTACCAGAGATTAAATCCAGGGGTGCTTAAACACTGAGCCATATCCCTAGTTCTCTTTTGTATTTTATTTAGAGACAGGATCTTGCTGAGTTACTTAGGGCCTCACTAAGTTGCCGGCTTTGAACTCATGATCCTCCTCCCTTAAAGCCTCCCAAGCCACTGGGATTATAGGAGTGCGTACCTGTGCCCCAGTGGTTAAAACCCTTTCAAATGGCTCCTACAAATGCTAAAGAACAGAGAAACAAATTAAAAGCTAAATAAATAAATAAATAAATAAATAAACAAACAAATCAACAAAAATTGGCTCCTACAAGCTCTCTTACAATAGCACCTGTTGGAATCTTGTGAGCATTATAGAGAAAGTGGCAGAAAACCAGAATCTGAGCATGCAGTTGAAAGGTTCTCCATTACCAGTGCATTTTCTGTGAATGTAAATTGTGCTTCTAGGGGTGCTCTGGTCACCCCATTTCATCCACTCTCTCTCTAATGCTCTATAGAGCACAGAATCTCCCTTCTACCACATTCTGTTCCATTGGTCAAAGAATTCTCAGGGCCAGCCAGGATTCAAGAGGAGAAGAAATGAGTTTTTTCTTTGCTATGAAGAGCAGCAGGGGCAGAGAGGGAAACTATTGTTGGGAGATCATTCCTAAAGACAGCCACCACAGGAGGATTAAATGAGACAAAATGGATACAGTTTGGAGTATAGCGTGCCACAAAGAATACTGGAAACTTGGTATTCATCGTTGTTGTTATTACTATTACTGAAATAGCATAACAGCATCCTGAGCCTCTGAAGAAAGGGGGCAGAGTGAGGCAGTAGGAAAAAGAGGGAAGACTGGAAGTCAAGAGGCTTGGATTCTCATCTTGGTTTTGCCACCAAGAGTGGTTGGTTGGGATGGGGATGTGGCTCAAGCGGTAGCGCGCTCGCCTGGCATGTGTGCGGCCCGGGTTCGATCCTCAGCACCACATACCAACAAAGATGTTGTGTCCGCCGAGAACTAAAAAATAAATATTAAAAATTCTCTCTCTTTCTCTCCTCTCTCACTCTCTCTTTAAAAAAAAAAAAGAGTGGTTGGTCAAGGCTGTTAGCACAAGAATACTGGGCTGGATAGAAACTTCACTGATCAGCAAAAGCTTTTATTCAGGAATGGAGTCATGCCTCTGATGGACCCACTTTCTTGGTGGAAAATAAGCTACGGGCCAAATGGGGAGTTTACACTTACATGGGGTACACTGAGAGGCGACTTAATTAATGAGCGTGTCAGTTTAGGCACTTAGGCATTTGGAATCTGTTTTGCTGGGCGAGATGGTGGGGGTGGGCTGGGGCCAGTGGTCAGTATCTGGGATTTGTCTTTACTGGGCCAGATGGAGGGTCTGGGGAAGGATTTGTTTAGGGAAGGATCAATGCTCTGGCTTCTTTCCAGAGACTGTCATTCCAGACTTGATGGATATCTCCTCCCTGGGGCCTTTCTTGTCCCTGGGAAATAATGTACTGGGAAAGGATCAATGTATTGCCTTCTCCCTTCTACTTCCTCCCGGGCCACTCTATTTTGGGGTTTGTCATTTTCCATATCCAATAAAGGCCCTTCACTTTGGGGGCCTCAGCTAGTTCATCCATGTGGAGTGGGGGTTAGACCATCAGCCCCTTGGATGTGCAGGAGCCTCAGCTGGTGCGTGAGCAGGACAGGTGTGGAGGGACCGCTGCTCAGGAATTGTCACTACCACAGGCTTGCCAGCACAGAGGGCTCTGATGGTCGGATGGCTCACAGTCATCAGGGAACTTTCAGAGAAGAGGCAGTTGGCTCTCTGAGAAGTTCAGAAGGCCTTGCTAATTGGCCGACCTACCGAGTGCATGGGAAATACCATGGCTGATACCACGCAAGGTGACAGGCCAAGAAAGTGCCAGCAAGGAAGAGTCCTTGAGAAACACCCTGGGAGGAAGGAGAGAACTTTTATGGGGTGAGCTGGAGCATTTTAAGCTTCTAGGGGGCTCTGGCCTTGCTGAGCTCATCAGACTGCCTGGAGGGTTCCGGGCTCTTGGTCTAACCGACCTCTTCACATGCTGTTCCTGGTCTGCGGAGCTCACCTCTCCCTTCTGGCTCATTCCTTACCCACATCAACCTTTTGCTGTAACACGGAAGCCTCAGGGATAGGGACAGCATCACTGATCATTTTCCTCACTTCTGGGAACCCAAACCCGGGTAACAGCAGGTCTTGGTGTGTAGCGGGTTTCATGCACTATTTGTTGATTCAGTGTGGACTCCTGATCTTCCTGTGGGCCTCAGCGTCAACACTGCTTCCTCTAGAAACCCACCCACTTTCCCAGGCTAATAATCCTCCAATGGTGCTCCTCTTTTTGTCCCCCAAACAAAATGGGGCTTGTGGCAGTGCCCTTCCTCTTGGTGGAGAGGAGGCGGGGCCCAGGACTCAGATCAGAGGCTCTAACAGATGGAGACTTTGCAGCCTTGGTCTTGCCTGGGCCCTCAGGCCTGTGGGTGGAAGGAAGGTGCATCACCTCCCATAGGAATGGGCCCCTCGGGCCCCTCAGGTGTGCTGTGATTACCCCGAGCGAGACTAGGACTCCTTAGGTCCCTGGGAAGGGAGTGTTAAAGCCCAGAGTAGAATCAAGCCATTTCTCAAGGTCACGCTCTAGAGGCCCTTGGAGAGAGAGCTTCTGGTCCCATCTCTCATTTGACCTGTGTCCAGGGTCTCTGAGTGAAGTGGCACCCCCTTTCTCCACAGAAAAGCCCTCTTCACCATGGCTGATTTTAGGACTGTCAGCAAAAGAGTCTCTGCAAAAGAGTCCAATGTAGATAAACTTCCTATTTTTGTGTCACCCTGTTTACTTGGCCACTGGCTGGGAAGATACCAGCATTCCAGGTGCTGGACACCCCCTTACTAGTTTTTTAAAAACATATCCAGTATAGTACTTTGTAGAACTGTGCAAACAAGGTCTCTGGCCTTGAGCTGGACTTCACAGAGATGTCTACATTTTTAAGATAAGTTACAAATGGGCTCCATGGTAACAGCTGGCAGGGGGAGGAAAAAAAGGGGAGAAGAAGCTCTCCCCTTCTCAGATGTTGTCCTTGAAGGGTTAACTTGCCCAGAACAGTGAAATAAAAAGCTGATTTTATGTGAATTTCTGCAGACTGTGAACTTCTGAGCCCCTCCCCTTACACGCTGGGTATAAAACTCTGAAACTCCCTGAACTCGGGGTTCAGGAGATTAATTGATTACAGCAAAAACTGTGCCCTCTGAACCTGGCTGCAGCCAAATAAAACTGTTTCCTCCTATCTTCGGTGCCTTGCCCCCTCTGTCCCTACAACATGAGGCAGAGCAGGGGAGAGAGGTGGGAGCAGGGGGACTGGGGAGCCGTGAGATTCTGAGTGGTCAGTCAGAGCCAGATAGGTAGGGCTGGCATGCTATGTTTGACAGTCTGGGTCACCCTGATGGCATTGGGGGTCCATGGAAAGGTCATGCTCACGCTCCCTGAAGGTCTCTCTGGCTGCTGTGGAGCAGGGGCTGGAAGGGAAGAAGAGAGGGCCTCCAGGCAAGATGGAGGTGGCCTGGGCCAGGATGGGGCAGCAGGGAGAGAGAGGAGAGCGGGTAAGAGAGGTGTACGGGAGGCAGGAAGGGAAGCCCTTGGGAACTACCTAGTTTTGAGGAAAAGGCATGAAGAGATCTGGGTTCTGGTTCTGGCTGAGTTGTGGGGCCTACTGTGCTGATGGTCTGGGTAGGGGAAACAAGCAGGGGCTCTGTTGAGGGCATGGGAAGTGGTGAGCTTGGAGGTCGTGGGCTCCAAGTGTGTCTAGGAGTGCCAAGGGAGCTGTCCCATGGGAACTGTGGCATGGCAGTCTGCAGCGGCGCAGGGAGGCAGTGGAGGATCCTCAGGCCTCTGAGCTCAGCTGCAGGCATGACCAGGCAGGAGCTCAAGGCTGCCTAGGGACAGTGTGGGGGAGGTGAGAGGGCCCTGCAGTACCGGAGTGTTTAGGGGAGGTGGCATGGAGACGGAGGAGAGCCAGTGAGCAGGGCTGGCTGGGAGGAGCTGAGGGCCTGGTCTGTCAAACAGAAAGTCCCAAGCTTAGGGGACTGGGAGGGGTTCAGGGAGCACAGGGAGCTTGGTGTGGAGCCTGGAGGGCCTTAGGGGGGATAGTGAGTGAGAGAAGAAGGTGGGTCCTCCAAGAACAGCAGGGGCAATGGGTGAGGAGCGGGGCAGGTGGAAGAAGGGGAAGGGGAAGAGGGTGGGGGAGGATGGGATGGGGTGATGAGGAAGTGGGCAATGTTCTCACCAGAGCTCTCCCAGACCTATTCCTGGAGGGTGGGGTTAGGGGCCTCTCAGCTCTTCTTCCACAGAGTTCCAGGGCACAGGAGAGGTCAGGCAGAGGGGGCAGGGGATCCTCTTAGTGCTGAGGTTGAAATTCCTAGGTATGTGGGGACAGGGTGCTCCGCAGGCAGCTGGGGCCAAGGGACGGTGCCTCTTACCAGCTTGAGGGCTTTTGGGAGCCGAGGAGGGTGTGTGTGTGGAGGGCAGGATGGGGAAGGTCAGGGTCAAGAATCTCATCTCCTCTTGTTTGATGAGCAGCATGGTGAGGAGGACAGTGCCAATGGTGTGTGGCTTCCGGATAGACACAGGGTGGCTGTTGGCCCATCTGGTGGCTACTGCTGTGGGTGGATGTGGTGTTGTGGGGCAGAATGCAGATGTGAGGGGAAGAAGCGGGGCGTGTGCCTGGGAGGGGGTGAGAACCAAACACACATTTGCCACACACAAAGGTTTCCAGCAGACCAGTGGCCTCCTCTGCTTCCCTCAGGAGAGTTGGAACTAAACCAGGCTGGCAGGTGTACTGTAGGTAGATGTGCCAAGAACACCAGCAACACTGCCTGGCCGGGGAGGGCAGGCCCCACAGGTGCCCAAGCTGAGGGCAGGCCAGAATGACCGTGGTCTTCAGGCCTTATGGCTGGGCCAAGTGCTCACCAGATGGTGGGTATGGATTCCTTCTGAGAAAATAAGCAAAACACAGAGGCAGGCCTCACAGTTTATTGGAAAATGGGCGACCAGAGGGCAGAGAGTCATGGGAAGCACTCGCACCCTGTTCCTTCCAGGGAGGGAAAGCTCTTCTCCCAGCAGGGGCTGGACCAGATAGGGGAGGGCAGCAGGACAGGAGGGGCAGAAGAGTGGAGGTGGCCAGGAGGCGGGGTGCATTCGCAGAACGCAAGGGAGGAGGCCACAGATGCGCTGCTGTTCTCAGTTGCAGGAGGAGCCGTGGCAGGTCCGCGGTAGGCTGGAGGGGCTTCCCTGGCTCTTCCGGACCACCTAACACCTGCCGGGGCCGCAGGGTGCACACATCCCGGTGTTCACTGCCAGGTTCCCGCTACAGGGGGCGTTGCAGGCACTGCCTATCACCGGCCGGGAGCCGGACACGCAGAGGTCCCCGCACACGACCCCGCCCCTGGAGCTGCTGACACCTGCGGAAAGGACAGTAGGATCAGGAGGCCTGGCTGGTGGCCGCCCCAGCCAGCCATCTTTCTTTGGTCTAATATGTCTAGCCCTCCTGGGAAAGCCACATGAAGCCTTTAGTTCTAATTCTGAAGCTGTGGAGGAAACCCTAGCCTGGGAGTCAAGAGGTCTGGGTTCTGGTGCAGATCTGCTTTGAGCCTTGTGCAAGTCCCTTCTTCTCTCTGGGCTCAGCTTTCTCACTTATACAAGGCAAGGATTACACTGAGTGACATCAGTTGGCCCTTCCTTCAGTGACATCTTTTTTCCCTCTTCAACCTCAGTTATGTTGTGAGTTTCTTCCTGCAAGCTAACTTCAGTGTCTCCTGCTGGGTGACCAGTCTTGTCCCCTTTACTGGGGGGATTATTGCAAATGCTTTCCCCAGGGTCTCTGTATACCCCTAGTCAGGAGATCCTTGTTGTTGCTCAACCTAAAATTGTCCTTTTCGGGGCTCAAGATACTTACAGACATTCACAGCTCCAATGCCTTCACACAGCCTGAGTGGGGACAAGGTGGGGAGGGGAAGAGAAAAGAAACCAGAATAAGATTGAGATTCCCTTAGGTGCTGGAGTGGTGCAGCTCGGGGCTGTTTCTGATTTACATTTCTGTCTTCATACAGTTTAGGAAAAGGTGTCTTTTGGGCACTTGCAGAAGTGCAGAGGCAGACTACTCAGCAAGCAGAGCGATGGCTGGATTTCAACTCTCATTTGCCCTTATCTGGCTGTCTTTGCACGGTGTATAGCCTGAACTACCATACCCAGTAGACTTGGATAGGCCCAGTTTTAGGAGTGGAAGGTCCTCTTGGGCACACAAGGTCATCACTAGAGTCTGGTTAGCAACTCTGCTGTGGGGCAAGAGATCTCCTAGAAACCAGGCAGGGTGTGGAATCTTGGAAGATTGAGGATGGAAGTCTTGAGGATGTTCTGAACCGATATTCAGGAGGTTGAGGTTCTAATCCTAGCAGGGCCCTGGGTTACATGGGGCTCTGGATATCACAGTGGCCCTGGCCTTGTCTGATGAGAGGGAACATGCCTAAGTTTCAGACCTGTGATATCTGGAATCTAATCAGTCAAGAGCACAGCTTGGGGCCAGTCCTCGGGATTATGACTGAGACACTAGGAATCAGAGATGGCAGGTCTACGCAAGTAGTTCTTGGGGTGGGTGGGGTGGACCCACCTCTGCTCCTCGCCCTCCAGCAGGCGCCTGTAGGTGGCGATCTCGATGTCCAGGCCCAGCTTGGAGTTCATCACCTCCTGGTACTCCTTGAGCAGGCAGGCCATGTCCTGCTTGGCCTTCTGCAGGGCGCCCTCCAGCTCAGCCAGCTTGCAGCGGGCATCGCTCAGGGCCGCCTCGCCCTGCTGCTCAGACTGGGTCACTGCCGTCTCCAGCTTGGTGTTCTAGAGGAGAATAGGGGAGGTTATGGTCCCTGAGTGTGTGTATATGTCATTGCCTGGATGTGCCCAGGGTCTCCTTACAGCTGGGAACAGCCCAGAAACAGGCCCTCTTGCCTTGTTCACCTGGATCACCCAGATTGACCATGCTGGGGACCTGGTCAGGCAGATGGGCTGCAGAATGAGTGGTGAGGCCCACACAGGGCACAGCCTGGCTGTGTGGCACAGGGCAGGGCCCAGCCCCCCTGCTGTTGGGCACAGTGAGCCATACCTGGCACTTGGCATTCTCAATCTCGGCCGTGAGCCTCTGGATGACGCGGTTCAGCTCATTGATCTCCTCCTTGGTGCGGCGCAGGGTCTCCCCGTGCCTGATCACTGTGGCCTTCATCTCCTCGCACTGGGGGAGGCAGACATGCTCTGAGGCTCAGCATGGGGCACCCTGAGCCTGTGCAACCAGCCAGCCAGCCCTGCCCTGGCCCCAACCTCAGAGCTGTCTGTCCTCCCCTCACCACCTCAGGGCATCAGAGTCCCCAGGCAAAAGAGGCCTTGTTCATACAGGGTGATGCCCCCTCCCATTGCCCCATGCACGAGGCAAGGGTCCTGAGCCCCTCACCTTGCTGCGGTACCAGGACTCGGCCTCGGCGCGGCTGCGGTTGGCAATGTCATCATACTGAGCCTTGATCTCAGCCACGATGCAGTCCATGTTCAGGTCTCGGCTGTTGTCCATCTTGACGATGACTGAGGTGTCAGAGATGTGGGACTGGAGAATGCGGATCTCCTGTAGGAGGAGAGGGAGTAAAAGAACAACTGAGTTATCTGGGCTTTTTCTCACCTGCTAATGCCCATAATCTCTTTGGCTCATCCAGAGCCATGTTTGGAGTAGAAATCTCCCTAATGAAGTTCCATACACTTTTGCACAGAGTCAGTCCCCGTTAGGGACAACAACAACGACTTCTTGGGTGCTTGCTTCTGGAATTATTCAGGTCCATGTGAACCCAGGCTGCTTCCCACCCACTGGCAGGCCCTAGATCTTCCTAGGGGACAGACTCTGTTTGGAGCCTGTTTACATTCTCCTTGACCAACCACATGGAGGTGGACTCTTGCCTGCCAGAAAAACCCTCAGCCAGGAAAACGGCTGAGTCTATTTGCTGCCCTTGTGGCCTGTGCTGCACCCGCTGCTCAGGGAGGACACAGGATGCTTCCCAGACAGTGTTCTGGGCGCTCCTCCTCTTGCCTCTGCCTATTTGGTCTGCTTTGGGTTCTGTTCCTCTCCCCCAAATTCCACCCTGGAGCCTGGTCTCAGTCGTCAGGCCTGTTTCAAGCCTGAAGGGGTCTGGACAAGGGCCAAGGACTCCATGGAGCCACGTGAGTGCCCACTTTGGCTGAGAGCCCCTCACCTCCTCATACAGTCGCCTCAGGAAGTCGATCTCCTGGGTCAGCGCCTCCGCATTGGCCTCCAGGTCTGACTTGCGCAGGTAGGCGCAGTCCACGTCCTGTGTGGGGTGACAAGGGGTGGTGAGGCCAGCTCTTCTGGGTCACTCTTGGCATGTGGCTTCAGTGAGTCAGACCAGAGGGGACAGGTGGTGTGGCCTCCAGGTGGGTTGGCTTCAGATACTCACCTTCTTCAGAGCAACGAACTCATTCTCGGCCGTGGCCCGAAGTGTGACTTCTTCTTCATACCTGGTGGGCGAGAGAACAGGGCCTGGCTGCCGGCTCTGGGCCTGGGCTCTGGACATGCCTACAGATGGCCTGATTGCCAGCCCTCCCCCTGCTCATCCTGCTTCCATAAGACATGGGTAGGGCCCAGGAGAGGTCAGGCTATAGGTCCAGGCCTACTGGTTCCCTTGGGGCACGGAAGCACCCACTCCTGTGTCGGCTCTTTTCTGTGGAGGCAGGAGTGGAAACTGTGCTGGTGGGGGTGTGCATGGGCATGTGTGTGGGCATATGCACACACACGTGTGGTTGGGGAGAGGAAGGTGGCCGTTTGTCTCCCCTTGTCTCCGTTTTCCTTTCCTCTGAGCCCTTCCCTGGCTATGACTGGGCAGCAGGTAGAGGGAGTCCTCTCTGTCACTTCCACTTGGAGGAGCCAAGGGAAGTAGAGCCTGCCCGTGTCCTAATGTGTGGGCATGCAGCTCCAGGACAGGGTGGGGGTGTAGGAGTGTGGTGGGCCAGGGGACACCATGGCTGAGAAGGTTCTTGAAGGAGGCTGCCACCCTCAGAAGGAGTGGCTTTTCTTTCTTTCTTTTTTTTTTTTTTTTGGTAGAACTGGGGATGAACCCAAGGGTGCTCTCCCACCAAGCTACATCCCCAGCCCTTTTACTCTATTTTTAAAATTTTGAGCCAGGGTCTCACTAAGTTATTCAAGTTGGTTCTGAACTTTCAGTCTTCCTGCTACATGCTCCTGAGCTGCTGGGATCACAGGTGTGCGCCACCATGCCCAGTTACACAGATGCCTTTTGAGGGTCCAGGACTCACTCATCCTTCACATCATGTCACACTTTGTCACTGAAGGTCTAGACCTGTGACTGTCGTGTCTGCTTCCCAAGGTCAGGGGCCATACCTACACTTGTCCCGGGATCTCCAGTGCCCAGCCCAGGGACTGACTGGCACAGGTAGGCTTAGTGGATGGAGTGAAGGAAGTCCACTTAAGAGTCAACTTAAGAAGGGTGTCCAGGACTTTGAGAGCTGCATGCAGGGGGACAAAGGGACCCATATGCTTCTGAAGGGTTTGGTAGATGAAGAAGGGGAGGGAGTAAAGTTGTCCTGAGCGGCTGTTAGGAAGGCAAGGTGAGCCCTGAGGGCCAGGACCCCAGGGAGACCTGTGCCTGGAGGAAGGGCAGGTGCACAGGTTTTTCCCATTCCCAGCAGCGATCTGGCCACAGGCCTGATGCTCCCCTGGGCTGCGAGCTCCCACCAGAGCCAGGCTCTTTCCTGTGGCACTCACTTCTTCTTGTAGCCCTCCAGCACCTCCCGCACGTGGTTGAGCTCTGAGGCCAGCCTCCCGCTGTCGGCCTCCACACACTCGGCCTCCCGCCTCAGGGTCTCGATGTAGCCCTCGAACAGGGGCTCCAGGTTGCTCTCGCAGCACTTGCGGTTCTGGTAGAACTGCAGCTTGGTCTCCAGCAGCTTGTTCTGCTGCTCCAGGAAGCGCACCTGCCACCCAGAGAAACAGCCTGAGATTCTCTTCTTGCAGAGTCAGAGGCCAAGAGGGGATCCCAGGACCAGGATCTGAAAGGCTTCAACTTTGAGGTCCTGATAACTGCTTGTTGGGGGGTATCATCCTTCTCAAAAATCACATTAGGACTTAAATCAGTTCACCGCCTAGAAGTCCTTCTTGAGAGCTAACCTCAATCTCTTCTAAGGCAATTTACCCTGTGTCATGAAAAGTGTTTAAAAGAAGTTGATTGTAGACTTTGATCTACTTGTTGACAACGTGACCCTGGACAAAGCACTTAGCCCCTCTATAGAGTGGGGCAATTAAAGTACACCCCACTGTGGAGATTAAAAGAGACCCAGCACAGAAGGTCATGTCCACACTGAATAGCTGCCTCAACAAGTCAGATGCCAGGGGCCCTGTGCAATTGCACAGATGCACCTTTTTTAGAAAGGCAGGCTATAAAAGTTGAAAAATAAAGCACATACCAATTATTCAAACCCTACAACAACAATGCAATTAGAATAATAGTCAGCTGGGATATTTGAGTAGGAATGCCTGTGCCCTGCCCTTCATCTGACAGAGCCCACAGGAGCAGGAGCTCACTGACTGCTGAGCCCTTACCTTTGCTCTGCAGGGGGTCTTATCTCCCGGTTATAATTAAAGACTGTTGGGTCCCAAGCAAAGTTTAACAACCATCTATCTCCCTGCCACCAGGTTGGTCCATTGCCCCACTAAGATTCTTTTGTCTGATAAACTGGCACATCCCTGCAAAGTTCTTTCTCATGTGTCTTTGGTGTCCATTGTTGTTAACCTCTTGCCTTTAGATATTTTGGACCTTCCTGGCCAAGTCTCTAGTGGAACTTGAGGGTGGCTCCTGAGAGTCCCTCCTGGCTCCTCATGGGAGACTTTCTTCCTGATGAGTGGTGCCTGGACTCTGTGACATGGGCTGCAGACTTAGCTGGATGCTGATTCAGAAGATGGTGAAGGCCCTTGAGGGTAGGGATGGTCTGTTGCTCCCGCTGGATCCTGAACCCTACACAGTGGCTTGAACACACTACTCTGGCCCTGCTCAGCAGCCAAGTCACCCACTATGTGGGGTAGAAGCAGCTCAGTGTGGCCCATGGGATCTTGCCATGTCCTGGTCACTGGCCCTGACATAGGAAGCACCTCCTTGCCATGTCAGGAGTCACTTGGCTTCAAATGCACCAAACACCCACACTGTGGCCTTTAGCTCACAAGGTGATATCATCTCCCTGTCTAAAGGCTCTGCCCCTAGTTCTCCTTTCCAGCTTTTGGTTTGTCTCCCCCATGAGATTATCAGCTCCTGATCCTAATCTTGTCTTTCTGTCTGTATCTTAGAAGTTTGATCACTCTTCCCTTTGGTCTGGGAGCTTACCTGGGCATGTACTCACTTTCGACTATCCCCATCAGTGCCCAGGCCTGGCTGTGCACCTATGTTGGGGATCCAGGACACCCACCTTGTCGATGAAGGCAGCGAACCTGCTGTTGAGGCACTTGATCTGCTCCTTCTCCTCGTGCTTCACGCACTGTGCGTTGGGGTCGATCTCCAGGTTGAGGGGAGTGAGCAGGCTCTCGTTGACGGACACGGAGGTGATGCAGGGTGGGCTGGGTCCACACACTCCGCCAGAGCGGTAGCCAAAGCTGCGGCCGCAGGAGCCAGAGCGGAATGCTCCGCAGACGCTGCGGCTGCCGAAGCCCCCGGTGATGCCACGGTAGCAGGAGATGCCGCGGTAGGGGGCGGCGGTGATGCAGCAGCGGCCTGGCCGGGGCCCGCAGGCTGAGGCGCAGCTGAAGTTTCCAGCACGGAATCCGCAGCCAGCAGAGTTGAAGCCACAGGTCATGGTGGAGGCGAGGAGGTGTCTGAACAGTGAAGTTGTCGACGGATGCAGCCAAGGGCCTATGCTCCCTGGGCCGTGGCAGGCCTTTTTATATGCCAGGAGCCGCTGGCATTAAAAGGGGCAGCAAAGAGACAATAGCTGTGTTTTATTGGCTTGGCATCACCCGACCTCTTAAGCTCCAACCCGCTTGCCTCTTCAGTGTGGCTGTGTCAACAGTCCCAGCGACAGGCCCTGTTTCATCTTCAAAGCCCTTTACAAGCTTCCTCCTTGCCTCTGCCCCTCCCCTGGGCACTGGAGTGGCAAAGGCATGGGGGCTCCTGGAAGCATTGCTCAGACCCTGTGCTGGGGGATGCACTGGCCTGCAGAGCCAGCTCTCCAAATCCTGTTCTGAGCTGGGCCTTGTGTCCCAAACAGTCTCTTTACTCTAGGCCTCCTCGCCTTCCCCTTACCTCTCAGCAAGATCCTTTCCTTATGGTCAAGAGGAGCCTCTGCTAGCCCACTTCTGCCCAGAGCCTGGCCAGGGATGGAGTGAGGGTGGAGATGGCAGGGAGATGGTGTTTGCATTTTGGGTATTCCTAGTGCAGAGACCCCAGAGGGGACATGGGAGGAGCTGAGTCAGAGAGTTCAGGACAGAACCAGGGCTGTTCTTCTGAGTTCTGGGCACCATTGCTGGTGGGATTTGGAGCAGGGATGGGGACGTGGTATCCCCTGGAGCTCCAGGGCCTGATCAAGAAGGGCATCATCTGGGAGAGTGAGGAGCTGGGTTTGAGGAGAACTGGGGCAAAGTGGTGTGGGTTTGAGACTAGATAAGAAAGGAGTCCTGCTCTGGTATGGAGACTAGACCCTGTTCCTTCCTTCATTCTTCTGGAAGTGCTTACTGAGTGCCACCAACTTGTATCGCCTATAGCGCTCTGTTCTGGGAATCCAGCAGAGTCCTGGGCGTTTGGAGATAACAGAGGGTGGCATGTACTCCAGCGTTTGGCTAGTGGGGATGGCGAGAAGTCACAGGTGGAGGGGATGTTCCCACAATGTCCTGCCTGAGGAGTTGGGCTCTGATGGGAGTCCTTTAGGTCCTCAGCAGGGAAACTCAACAATGGAGTCCTGGTGTGGTGCACTCACTAGGAAGGACAAAAGATGCTGTGGGTGTGGGGGTCACCAGGTTCCTGAAATGGAATCCCTTCCTCTCCTCAGAGGACCCACTGGGTGAGAGAGGGTCCTCATGTGGGTATCCCAAAGCCATCCTCTCTTAATTTGGCTCCTCATTCCTTAGAGCTGGGCAAGGTGATGGCTTTGGTGGATGGACAGGAGGACTGAGCCAGGAGGTTTCCCCTAAGCAGAGGACTTGAACCTATAAATCCTCCTAAGCACACGTCTCTGGACTTCCTTTGAGGATGGCTTCTTTGATGGAGCTGAGTCCTGACCCTGCTTCACAGGCCTGGTCTGGGCTAAAAATAACCCTCCACGTGTCATGTTGGGCCCTTGCCTTTTACCTTCCCCACTGCCACTCAGGGTTCCTGGAGATTTGGGGTTGACAGGGAAGGGGCTCTCTCTTTGTGGGACCTGAGGACGGGTGGGAGATCGTGCTGTGGAAATTGGCCAGGGAGCTGGACAGCACCCGCCTCTATGCTGAAGGAAGGCCCCTCCTGTCCCTCCTCTTGGGCCCTATGCATATGCTTCTGGTCTTGTCTCTGGGTGTGGGTTGTGGAATAGGGCATGAGGGACACACCAAGGGGCCTCAGGCCCTTGGGCTTGGGTAGCAGATTCCAGTTCCAGTGGCTGCTGGGACTTTGGAGCCCCTTTTAGGGAGCTATACAGGCTGTGCTTTTTTGCCAAGCCTCTGCCGGGTCACATCTGCCAGTCATCCCAGGAAGAACCCAGGCTTTCTCTCCTCTCATCTTGACCCACACTGCAAGTGGTGAGCTGAAAGGGTCTTGGTACCTATTTAATAAATCAGTGCTTCTTTTTCCTTGGCAAAATACTGAGGGATACCAGAGCCCATGAACATTTCCTCCGTCTCTGCCCCAGTGACTCCATGGCCCTTCTTTGACCCAGAGGGCTTGGTGTCAAGTTGGACCCCTTCACTGGGGGCTCTGGGTAGACACGTAGTTCCTAGGGTAGGGGGAGCCATGACAGTGCACACCCCTGTAGGGACTGGAGCCGATGGAGCATAGATTCCAGAGATTAAAAAAGAAACCAAAAAACAACAGTTTGAATCCCAGCTCTGCCGTATACTAGCTCTGTGACAAGGCACTGGCTGTCCTCTCGTTTCCATACTTGTCAAGTGTGAATGGCAACCCACACCTTGCTGGGCCCTGGGAGGAGTCAAGGTGCTAGGTGGGAAAAGGGCCACTCCACTCCCACTCCATGCAAGCTAGTGACTTGGTTGCATGTAGCCTGCGGGGACTTGCAAAGGGACAGCGTCATGAGCCAGTGACATGCCAACTGCCAGGCTTGGGTCAGCAGAAAACAGCTGATGGCTTTACAAGGCCACATCACCACCTCAAAAAGCCTAAATTAGAGCACTATTTGTAAATGGCTCAGAACAAAGAGGACTGGGACCAGGAGTTCCTTGGAAACACAGACAGGAAGTTGACACCGGATAGTGGCAGCCTGAGGCTGGGCTCCTTCCACCTGCTCAAGGGCCTAAATAAAGCCTCTCATCCAGCTCCGTGTTGCTTTAGTCACCAAGGCCATTGCTCTGTGCCTGTCTATCTGGCTGTTGGCCTCAGTCTGCCCAGGGGTCAGTGGTAAACTGGCTGCTCCTGGCTGCCGGGAATGGCTACCTGCCTGTTGGTCTGTCCTCTGGTTCCTGCCCAGCTCTCTGGGCCAGGAGCCTCATTCTTGACTGTATCTTTCTGGTGGTTGACTGCCTCTCTGACTTCTGATCCACAGATGCTTTGACTTTGTCTTTATTCTTGTCTTAATATCTTAACGGAATCCTGATAAACAAGCCTGTAATGAACATTAGTAAATACATCTTTGTGTGCTTCACTGATTTCCTTAAAATGAACTCCTAGAGGTGGACTTGTGGGGACCGAGGGGCCATCCTGGTTCCAGGCATGCCTACCTGGTGCCTTGGCTGTGGAAGTAGTGTTTCCATGGAGAGGCTGCTGCTGGGGAGTAGTAGGTCAAGGAATCAGATACAAATCCCATTTCTGACATGGTGTGACCTCTAATCCAATCTCTGTAAGCCTTGTTTTCTCAGGTGTAAAATTAGGATTGTAAGACTGGCCTCCTGGGCCTCCGTGAAGATGAACCAGCTGGAGTATGGAAGTATGCTGAGAGCCACAGCCGAGTCGGTATGGCCCCTGGCATTTTGCCAACAGTATTGGTTGACAGGCGAGGCATTACTATCCACCTCCGTTGCTACTTTTGTGTTCTGGAGCTACTTTGGAGTTCTCGTGGGGATTCCCGGGGATTCCCTGAGAGTTCCCATTGGTTTGGGAAGTGCAGGAGGAGGGATTTCCGGAGGACATATTTCCTGTGGCTGGTTCCTGGACAAGCCACGTGGATTCGGGAGAATTCCCGGGAGCGTGTGTGAAGGTTTTTGGTGGAGTTCAGAAATAAAGTTTGTTCCTGCTTCAGTGGCTCGTGATTTGTGCCCAGCCAGACATCGGCAGAAGTACAGGAAGGAATTGGATCAGAGGGGGCTGCATAGGCAACTGGCTCCCTGCCCTGGACAGGAGGAGTCCCTAGGCCTCCACTCACCTTCCTTCTCCCAACCTCATGCTCCAGCTTTGCCTGTTGGCCTTGAACTCCTAGCACACCAAGGCCTATGGGCTCTAGCTGATGAAAGGTGGCACTGTTGCATATTCAATAAGTATTTTCTGAATGAGTACTGTGTACTGAGAGTAAAGAGAGGGACTTAATACATGCTCTTTGTTTTCAAGGATCCAACTGTTGAGAGGGTAGGTTCGTAAACACGCACTTGTTAAATATGTACTAGATAAAACAGTTCTTGGAGGCAGTTTATGACCTGTCATCCACAAGCACATCTTGTCTCAGGAGCTCAGAGAAGCTTGCTGTGGCTTCTGCAGATGGAGTTGCTCTGTAGGAAAAGTCAGGCCTGAGCTGGGCTTTGAAGGGCGGGGAGAGTTTGGACAGGTTGGAGGAGTGGAGTCAATGCCAGGCAGTAAATGGCAGAAAAGTGCTGGCTCAGGCTTAGAGAAGTCGTGATGGAGAAGGAAGCCCAGCCTGTCCCAGTGAAGACTGAGAACAGGACAAGGATGAGCACTCTTAAGGCCCTGCTCTCCCATGCTGGAATTCCTGGCCAAGGAAAGAAGTATGGGTTATTATTAGAAGCAAAAACACAAAACTAACATTATTTTCAAAGAAATGGGACCAGTTCCATGGAAAACCCAATATAATTAACCAGCAAACTATGGAAATAGCAGGACAGGTGAAGCAGAACAACTGCCAGTTACAGGATCAACTTACAAAAATCAAAAGCATATTCTATTATCAGTGACAACCAATTGGCAAATGATAGAAAATAAGATACTATTCCTAAGAACGATAACAACAATGAAGCATTTACGATATAACTTTATAATTATTCACAATATTTTTTATGGACAATGATGTAAAACTCTGTCATGAAAAAATGTGAAAGAAAACCTGATACCATCTTTAGGAATACTTTGGCCTAGCATTCTAAAGCTATACATTCTCTCAAAATCAAGTTGCAAGTCCAATGCAAACCGAATAAAAATTCCATCTGGAATTTCTTTTGAGGAACATGATAAAACCAATATAAAATTTATATAAAAGAATAAATGTTAGAGTCTGTAAACAAGTCAAAATGGCATCTAGCATTTTGCCAGGGGAATGTTAAAGTTCATAAACAAGTTTGGTTGATGCCTGGCAAAATGCCAAAGGGAATGATTTGAAAAGTAACAAAAGCGAGCCATTAAGTGTGGAGATTCCTTATTGGTTGACTGATGTATCTAGTTTATGCTAATTAAGATAAACTATACAAAATATATAAATACCTCTGTTGTCCTACAATAAAGGGCTTCCACTCCTGCTGCATCAAAGTACACAAGTTATTCGTCACCCCCCAGCTATTTTGCTGCAGCCGGACTGCGGCAAATAAAATTCATTTGTAGTAAAATCAGTTATGAACAAGGAGAACCTGGGCAAGATATCTAAGGACTAGAGAGCCATAATAATGAAAAAAGGACAGTACTTGGGCAGTGACAGGCAAGTGGCCTGATGGATCAGAATAGATCAAAATAGGCCCCTTACTAGAAGGTAACTTCGGTATTTGATGAGGGCACCAATGAGCAAAGGGCCATTTATTGGGTTGGTGAAGATTTGTTAAAAATAGTCTCACCACTTGGGAGCCTGATACAGGGAGATTTCAAGTTCAAGGCCAGCCTTAGCAATTTGGTGAGGCCCTCAGCTACTTAGTGAGATCCTGTCTAAAAATTTATAAAAGGTGAGGTGGGGGCATTGGGGATCTAGTGCAATAGTAAAGCAACCCTGGGTTCAATTCTAAGTAGGAAAAAAAAAGTTTCACCATGTAGAATGTATAGAGCTGGAGTCCAGGTTATACCACATAATATGGGAGACCTCAGATGAATTAAAGACCAGGACATGAAAGATAAAAATAAAAAGCCAGGTAAAAATAAAAAGCCAGCAAATATCTTTATAACTTAAGGGTGGGGGAAGACAAGACCTTATAAGCAAACTGGAAAAAGTCAAACTCAAAAGGTAAAAAAAATTGATTGACATGTACTACTTTAAAATGAAGAATTCCAGCTCAGTGAAATACTACCTAGAAAAACAAAACTGACAACTGATAGCTTAGGAGAGTGATATTTAAAATATTGGATGATTCCTACGCATCAACAAAGGAGGATCCAGGGAGCTCACAGAAGGGAAAATCCGAACAGCTAGAAAGGATAGGAAGAAAGATTGACTGTCCCTGATCCCTAGGAAGAGACAGATTAGAACCATGAGATATTATTTTGCCATCAGAAGGGCAAGGATCAGAAAAAGGTGGATATTACCAGCAATGGGTGCAGTGGTAAAGAATGGGAACCCTCATGCCCAGGGGGCCTGTCCAGATGTTCTGGGAAGTGCCATAGCGTGGCTCAATGAATTTAGGCATAAGTAACCCCTGTGACCTGGTGCTAGATGAGCATATGGTTTAAGTGTGTTCCCCAGAGTTTCATGTGTTGGAAGCTTGGTACTCACTGGGGGGTTGTTAAAAGGTAGTAGGACCTTTAAGAGGAGGAGCCTAGTGAAAGGTTATTTAGGCAGTAGTAAGATATGAGCCACCAAACTAAATGTTAACTTGTAGGGGATGGTGATGCTACACTCCAGGTTGATTTTAATTTCATATATAACAAGGAACAATTATCTCAGGCTGTGAGATATCAATAAGTGACTTCAAAAGGGGAATCTAGGCTGTTAAACTAGATGCAAATGATCCTTGCAGTGTGGAAGATAGGTTGCTTCAAAGGTTCCAGATTATTTCTCTGTATGTCAGGGAATAAGATGGATAAATGCAATAAAACGTTCCCCTCCAACCAGTGAAGATATGGCCAACTCTGACTGGTTTGAGCGACTGAGAGTTGTCTTTGCTTTATTATAATAGCATTTACATCTCCTTGTACTTGTAGATTTGTTCTGACTCCTGTGGGCTTTGCTTGGGTGCCTTTGGGTAATGAGAATGTGCACTACCAAAATGATTATATAATTGGGTAATCATAAATCACAAGAAAAAAGGGAGAATAAATTACTCAATAGTTGTTTAAGCATTGCCCATGCTTAAAACTAAATTAATTGTAGAGAACAAAGAAACATGAAGTCCATTCCTCCTTCAGTGGTCTGTCCACTCTCCCACTTTCTCTTTCTCTTGCTTCCACGAAAGTGTATTTTCAATTCTTTTCCCACATTCATTTTGCGTAATAAAATCTTCTTATGCTGAGCCTTCAAGCCTTGCCTAAATTTTTTCTCTCATGAGAGATTCAAGGATGGAGGGAATTTCCACTCATGATTCTGGTATCAGGTGGTTTGGGGGTTCTGATCTCTGAAGGAATTAAGGTAGTTCATGCCATGCTCTGAATTAGGTTTTTATAAGACTGAGCCTGGCCCTTCTCGGCTTCTGGCTTCCTGTCTTACCAGGTGACTACTCCCTTTTGCATGTGCCCCTACCATGATGTCATCTGCCATGTGATGATGCAGCCAGAGAAGCCCTTGCCAGAGCTAGTGCTATGCTTTTTGAACTTTTAATCTATAGAACTTTGAATTAAATAGGCCTCTTTTCTTTATAAGTCCTTAGCCTCAGATATTTTATTGTAGCAACGCAAAATGGACTGATTCACCCAGCAATTCCACTCTCGGAGAGAAACCCTACTCCCACTGTTGTAGTTCTATTGCAAGGACAATCCTATTCATCATGGCATTATTTGTCTAACAAGAAAGTTGGAGGCAGCCTGGGTGACCATAGATTGGACAGAGACAAATTGAAGATAATGAATCCATTCCATGGAGCAGAATGCAGAAGGTAGAAGCGACTGAGTTGATAGACTTACATGGTGTGGAGTTAAAAGGGAATACCAGAGCAGGTGTTTGGGTACCTTAACATTTATGCAGATACAAGACACACACTTCAGAAGCATTGTGACTTTCTTTACAGTAATGGATATGTATCTGGGGACATGTACAATACCCTAGGCTCCTTTGGGAATGCGGAGAGAGAGAAGAGGAAAAAGAAACAAAAGGAAGTACATGAGGACTCCATGCAAAATAGGTATGATGTGGTGGACAGCCCTGTCTGGGATGTCCAAAAGAAAGCCTGCACATCAGGTGGAGCGACCCTAAAAAGGAAGTTAGAGATGGGGTGATCTGATGTATGAGGCCACAGAATCTTCCTTCCCCTCAGCCTTTGGTGCCTGGGAAGATGCTTCTTGGAATGGATTTTTTTTTTGGAGGGCAATTAAGGTTATCAAAGTTTAATATAGGCTGGAGAAGGGAAGCCTGGGTTCCAAGATCTGTTTTGGGAAGTCAATGTACACAGTGGCGGCTGTGGACTGCCCAGGGAGGGGAAAACCGCAAGGTGCTGAACACTTGCAGGGAGGCCACTGGGAGAGTGAAAACTCCAAGCAGGGAAGAGCCAGGGAAGCCGCACTCCACATTGATGGACCTGGGAGAGCTGTGTGGAGGACAAGAGCTTTCCCAGGAGGTAGCACCCAGCACCTTCTGATGCCAGGCGAGGGTGCCCTCTAGTGGATCTGCTGCTGCAGTCCTGACTGGCTCAGAGCGTCTTTTCTGGCTTTCCCCAGCACCCTGACTCAGAGCTCAGGATTTTGATGTGTGCACATCAGTAAGTTGTGCTGCGGCTTGAAGGGGAGCTCCTGGGAGAAGACAGGAAAGGCCTTATCATAAGCATTTCTGGGCCCGTTTTTTCTTCTGGTATGTCTCCTGAAACAGCTACTGAGCTGGCAAACCTTCTCAGCTGTCAGAGTGGGGAACTTCAGGCATCGTGTCCTGCCCCACCCTCCAGGCTACATAGCTCCTGCAGGATCCCTTCAGGAATAGGGAGACTCTGGTGCCGCAGTCTGGCTGGGCACAATTTAGGAGGCACTTGTCAAAAGAAATGAACTTTATTTTTAGAACCACACAGGCCAAAGAAAACAGCTCCTCAGGAAAAACCTTCAGAGCCCAACTGCCACCATCGGCTTCCCATAAGCCTCTCCACCTCCCCCACTCCTCCTGCTCTTGAGGCCGATTGGCTGGGTCGTGTAGGTGGAGCCAAAAATGTCCCGGAATGAGCAGCTCCGTGGTCTGAAAGGGCAGGGAAACAGCCCAATGAGCATCACCGCAGAGGAGCCAATCAGTTGGCAGCTAGAAGTTGCTGGGGCCGCTGTGAGCCAATCATCAGGTGGCAGCTGGAAGTTTGCTGGCAGCTGGAAATTTGCTGGGGCCCCTTGGGCTGTGGCTCTCAACACTCTGGCCTGGAAGAGGGGCCTTATGTGGAATCCAGAGCTGAGTCCCTATTTTAGACATTGGTCATCATCTGCCTCCTTGGATATACCCCACAATAACCTTTCCATCCCCAGAGGTCTCTACTCTGCACCCTACCCCAACCCAGACACATACACAGCCTGCTTCTTCAGCACTCATCACAAAGCAAATTCACAGGTTCCTGGGTACATGTGACACAACTCTGGGCACTGTTTTGACCAACAGTGTCCTCCGGGAGCAGTGAGGGGCTCAGGCTGGTCACTCCTTCTCTCATGTGGTCTGGGCAGCAGCATTGGATACAGTGCCTCTGTGGGTGGTGCCTGGGAATACAGGAGCTGCTTAGGACAGAAACCCATGAGCTACCTCCACCAAGCCCCACCTGAATTCAGAGTCCCCAGTAAAACACTGGTTTTCAAAGTTGCTAACTTTTGGGGCTCAGTAGCTTCCACAGTAACTGGAACAGATTCCTACCTGGATTCCTTCATTTGCAACCACTCCTGATTATTAGCACCATCTTCTTCCAAAACTTAAGATGTTCTAAATTCATTGTTGAATTTTAGTTTTAAGTGCCACTAGGCCCTCTTCTTTCTCCCCAGTGCTAATTTTCCCCACCCCTATGTCTGTTTGTGGGTCTCTTGGCTTGGTGGGGTGGGGTCTTTCATCACCCACATTTGCTTTCTGTCCCTGTGGAGCTTTTCAACATGGACAGAGTCAGGGGAGGGATTGTTAGGCAGGCCTTTATGAAGCAACAGCTATAAGAGACCCAGCTTCAGCGGCCACCTAAATAACTGGCTGGTGGCTTCATAAGCTCATCATTCCAGGCCTGATTCTCATGAGGCCCCTTGCACTGGTGCTGGTGGCAACATTTGGCCACATCTCACTCTCTGTGCTGCCAGGAGCTGGGAAGATGTACCCTTCTGTCTCAGAGGTCCTCCTAGACCATCTTCTGGGCCTGGGGCTCTGAAGGGAGATGGCTGGGTACAGTGTACAGCTTTCTTAGAGCAGGGGAACCTAATTACCTCATGAAATCAACTTTGGATCTTAGTTACAAACAGAGGACCACAGGAAAACCCTCCTTGCTCTCCCATTCCTCACCCAGACCCACAGAGAATATCCTGGCTTATTGTACATATGTTTCAGTAGCTTTTTAGACCATTTCACCCTAGAAATCACAAAAGCCTGAGTCTCCCCTTCCCCATCAGACACCAAGTTGCTCACCCTGTCTCCTTCCTCAGTCCAGCAATGTCCACTCTCTTCTGAGAACTCCAACCCAGCCCTGCTCCTGCCTCCTGCCTGCCCGCGGCAAACTGCTGCCCTCCCCTTCTCCTTCTAGTTCAAAATTCTCATTCTGCCCTGAGTTCTCTGACCTCTGCTGCATCTCACTCATTCTCAGTCGGAAGCATTTTAGAAGCAGGGATGAATTTTATGGGCATGGAAATATTTCTAAAATATTTAGTTACTAGCTTTCCTATTACATTAAGTACATCAAAGTGCAATTATTTAGTGGCTTACAAATTAGGATTACAAAAACCACCTGGCTCTCAGAGATCACCCTGAACAACTCCCACCATTTCAGACTGGGAGATGCTCAGAGAAAGTAGAAAGCTGTCCTCATGCTCCACCTCCAGCTCAAATCTGAGATAGAGCCAGTTCCTGGTTCTCCTTGAGGTGTCTCTGCCTCAACTTTGTGTTAACCAGCAAAATAGAGGCTCTGCAGCAGTGCTTTGTTGATCACATGGTTTACATCTAATCTGCACAATGACCTGAGCTTGTGCCACATGAGAGAGAGAGAGAGAGAGAGAGAGAGAGAGAGAGAGAGAGAGAGAGAGAGAGACTAATTTGTACCCATGCTCAAGGGCCCCATGATTTGTGCTATTTTCAAGTACACATTGGCTTGAGATGCCTGTGGGACCTTGAGGTGGAAATAACCATAAAATCTACCATTTATTGGGGCTGTGGCTGTGGCTCAGTGGTAGAGCGCTTGCCTAGCATGCGTGACGCACTGGGTTCCATCCTCAGCATCAAAAAAAAAAAAAATAAAATAAAGATATTGTGCCCATCTATAACTAAAAAATAAGTATTTACAAAAATTCTACCATTTATTGAGCATGCAGCCCAGTGTAACTCCCTTTGCTAAATGCATGTACAATTATCTCATTTAACCCTCTTAGTTCAGGCAGGGGGACTGTGATCCATGCTTTTCTTTTTTTTTTTTTTTTTGATACAGAGGATTGAACCCAGGGCACTTAACCACTGAACCACATCCTCAGTCCTTTTAAAAAATATTTTATGTAGGGACAGGGTCTTTCTAAGTTGCTTAAGGCCTTGCTAAGTTTCTGAGGCTGGCTTTGAACTTGCAATCCTCCTGCTTCTGGCTCAGGAGCTACTGGGATTATAGGTGTGTGCTACCATGCCCGGCTGATAAGTATATTTTGATGTTTGTAGTTGACTTCTCCTGTATACAGGAAGGGCTTAATGTTGGTTGTACTGTCAGGGAAGGGCAGTTGCCTTGGATGGAAGATGGCCTCCAGGGAAGCAGAGTTCATGAAATGCCAGGTGCTGAGCTGGAAAACTCTTTGAAGAGATGTCCCATGTGCCAATAATCATCTTGTGCACATGGGGGATGTGTGGAGTCATTAAGTGGGGATCAGTAGCAACCTAGGACTCCCCATCTTTGCCTGAGTCCCTTGCTCTCTCCTTCCCCTTGACAGAGTGGTGTGGGGCTTAGGAGACTGGTTTTGGGCGTCAAGTGAACCTGACTCTTCTACTAACCAGCTGTCTGATCTGTCCACTTAACTGAGTTCCAGGGACCTCTGGAGTGAGAATAGTACATCTTCCAGAGGCTGTCATTAGCCTGCCCCTCACTAGTTCTAGGCCTTTCCCATAGGGCACATGCAGGACTGCCCTTCTTTGCTCTTTGATGTGACTGGTTCCACATAGTGAGGTGTGAGGGACAGTGATGCACTTACTTCAAGCAGTCCTGAAGTTCACTGTCAGTGTGATACTCCCCAGACTCTGTCCCCTGCCAGAGCAACTGGAAAAATGCCAGGAAGTGGTTCTGCCATTGTGGCTGGCCCAGGGTCATCAGAGTCCTCAGGCAACAGTGGTGGACGTATAGTGTGAGTTGGAAGTGAAATGCTGTTGTTTTAAGCCACTGGGACTTTTGGTCTGTTTGTTACCACCAAAAAGTGTAGCCCATCCTGGCTGATCCCCCCTCCCCCATGGGGTTATAGGGTAAACCAAAGGAGCCCATTCCTGCCAAGCACTGGGTGTATTCTGCCTGTTGAGAACATTTGATAATGAGGGCAATGTTTGTCATCTTTCTTCATCTTCTTCATATTCATATCCCATGGGCACCTCAATCTCAGCATATCTAAAACTGAGCACAGGTGCATACCTACCTGAACTTCCTCCTCCTGGTTCTTTCCATCTCCCTTCTCTACTTCTTCCAACACTATCTTAGCTGTCTTAGCTCAGGCCTATTTCACGTGATAGCTTGTTAACTGAATTTCTGCTTTAAGTTCTGATAGTATGTTTTTCACCCCACTACTTAGTTGGTCTGGTCATACAGCCAATCTCTCTCCTCCCATCCATCCATCAGTTCACCTGTCACCATCCATCCTAATCCCACCACTATTGTATGGCAGTATGATGAAAATTCTTCCCTGTCAACAGGAGAAAGTCCCAACTCTTAGGTGTGATGTACAGAGTCCATGTCTTGGCCCTGCCCTTGTTTCCAACTTCACTTCTCATCACTCTGCAGAGAAGGCCCTGGGCTCCAGCCATGCTCACTAGCTGTGCCCAATGGGCATTCTTGCTTGTGCCTCCTATTTCTGCACACACTGCCTGGGTATGGGAATTCAAGACCTGGTTCTGGAACCATTTTCTTTTAATAGAGTCTGGTATCTTTGAATGTCTCCAATAAAATGTTACGGTACAAATCACACTGTACTGTAGATGTTTGATTTTCCATCTTGTCTAGTAGACTGTGAACTATTTGAAGGGAGGGACAGGCTTTTTTGCCCATGTTGACATTGTTAGTGTTTAGTGCAGTGTGGGACAAATAGGATCTCAAGTAGTTGTTGCAAGAGTGGACGTGTGGATGATATTAAGGCAAAGATTCACGGACAGGAAGGAAGATGAACATTCAGTGGCCAATATGCTGTCCGTGTGCCACAGAGCATCAGCTGGCATGGCTATTGTACCCTTGCCAGACACATTCAGGAATTAAGTAAAGGCTGGCCGCCAAAGATGAATATCAGGGGGAGGAGTTTTGAGTGGTAATAAATAGGGTTTGTTCTGTAGCTTTGCTCTCTGCCAACAGGGCCCCCCACTCCAGTCCTGGTGGTTTCCTACCTGGAGAATTGTTCTTCAGTAGCTGAGCATATTAAAAGACCCAAGCTGAGCTCTTCCCTTCTATATTTTTTGAGACACCTCATAATATTGCTATTGTTCATAAGGAATCCAACATTCTTCAAGCTGGAGGCAAAACAGAAAAATCATGCAGGGTACTCCTGTACTGGCCAAGTCCACAGAAGAGCCCCAGCTTTCCTTTGACAATTTATCCAGCATTCTGCAGCTCAAAGACTGTTTCTATTTTGCAATATTTATGAGAATCTGGGTTCCTGAGTGGCTCTGTGTAGGATAGCATCCCTGCTGACCAGTGTATACCCTCAGCAGTGTTAAGCAGGAAAGGAATAAGACTTATTTTTTTTTTAAAGAGAGAGTGAGAGAGGAGAGAGAGAGAGAGAGAGGAGAGAGAGAGAGAGAGAGAGAGAGAGAGAGAGAGAGAGAGAGAGAGAATTTTTAATATTTATTTATTTTTTTTAGTTTTCGGCGGACACAACATCTTTTGTTGGTATGTGGTGCTGAGGATCGAACCCCGGCCGCACGCATGCCAGGCGAGCGTGCTACCGCTTGAGCCACATCCCCAGCCCCAGGAATAAGACTTATTGAACTTGAACCATTCGGTGATTAGTGGGGCACGGCAGGGTGTGGATAGGGAGTGGTGGGAGTGGTCTACATTGTGTATAGGCCATAAGGGTAAGATTGTTTTTTTGTAGAGAATTTTAAAACAACAATAAAATGGACTAAAAACCAGTCTGTTTTCATTATCACCCATCACCAGTAAGTTTAAAGAATGTCAATGATAAGATTCTTTCCCACCAGAATAGATTGCTTCCATCCCCTTCCTCACCTTGACGATACATCACTGGAACCATTGTCCATAGTTTTAAAAGCAGCAGCTATCCTTCCTTATAATACAGGAATACAGCAATGTATTTAGTTATCTAGGAAGTTCTGTCTTCTCCAAGTTGAGGTTTTTCTGGGGAATGTGGTCCCAGATGCTTGGCTCCTAAAATTAGCATACTTTGTGTTAGGTGGCCCTGGGCACAAGATAAGCAGGATCAGGTCTGACATTTGTACTTGAACTACAGGTAATTGTGACCAGCCTGAGTGTCAGAGAGCAAGCCAATCTTGATGAGGAACTCGCCCAATAGGGATGCTCCACATGGAGTGTTTGGGAACTAGTCTATAATCTGTTTTCTATCTTTGGGAGTATACATGTGGTACCCTTCTCTATCTTTGGGACTATACATGTTTCTCAGAGAAAACAGCAGGAATGTCTTCACTCTTGTAAAGATAACATGGCATTTGGGTCACTAGAGATGTTGTTTATATTGAATAGCAGTGAGCCTTCCATGAGTTTTGTACACCTTGGAGCAACTTGATGCTACTGGTGAAATGGATGTCCTGGATTCTCATGTCCTTAGTTAGTCTCACAGTAATCCCTCATCACCTAAACTGCTGAGACATGGGTCTTCCTGGAATCCCGAAAAGCATAATGAATATAAGGAATTAATAAGTAAACATGGAATGTTAACAAAAGGATATAATTATAAATTCTCAAATTATTGGGATGGACCTCATGTCATAAGGACAGTTCACTTTATATTGATGAAACATTTTTAATATAAGGGTGAAGAGAATCATACTCTGAAGAAGGCATTTGAAATTCCCTGGACTCAAGGAAGGAAGTATTTAAATAAGGATAAAAAGATTGAGAAAAAGAAGCAAAATTATATGGGAACCAACCATCTCATAAGAGGCTGGAGAGGATGTTTTAAAAATAAAGACCAGAAACCTTTAATATTATTGAATGAAGAATTTCATACATCAGAACACCTGAACATAGATGCTAAAACAGAACACCTGAAATTCTTAAGATTCTTCCCAGTAGTTTTATCTATCAGAGGGTGGAGGAAACCATGAAGCTAAGTGCTTCTTCATCCAGGAAGCTCTGGTTGGTGATGCGGCAATAAATGAACCCAGAAGAAAGCGATCTTGTCTCTAGCAATGGAAGAACATTTTGGACAAATGAATATTTTATTAAGACTCTAGAAAAGTATTTCAAGAAATACTTTTCTAGAGTCTTAAATTTCAAGAAATTATTAGTTTGAACACAATCGAGGCAATAATAAGGAATATAAAATGAATTCTGTAGATACTATCATGCATAATTTTAATGAAAAAGGAAAGAGATAGGTATTTAAAGAAATCAATGTTGCTAAAGAGAGAGATAATGTTACCTAGATTTTAGAAGGCTACTTTCATATTACTTCGAAGGCAGGCTGTTTTATATTGATTCCCAAAACAATAACATAAATTTGTTTTATTTTCCAAGCAAAATTATTGGAAGCAAAAGAAGCTTGGTGGGCACAGGTGAGGAATGGCACAGGTGAGGTGGGCACAGGTGAGATGAGGGACAGAGAAAAAAATGCAAACAAAGACATTAAGAGAAGCAAAGACTAACATTCAGGGTCTGATTGCTTCTTTCTTCCCCATCAGAGTGAAAAATCTTCACACTTGAAAAGCAGGAAAGTCCTAAGGACACTCTTAAAGCAGGAGAGCCATAAGGTGAATTGAAGTTCAAATGCATGAGAGTGAGGCTGCATGAATTTTGATGCTTTTAAAGGCCTGGGGTTCAGTAATCTCACATTCAGAGAGACTGAATGAAATTATAGAAATGATGACAATAATTACCAGAAATCTTGGGGGGAATGATGTCAGCAAGATGATGGAATAGAGGTTTCAGTTCTCAGTCTCTCAGAGAAGAACAAATTTACAACTGTCTATGGACCAAAATGAGAGAGAAGCACCAGGCTTAGGAGCTCTTCTATGGGAGAAAAGGACAGTTAAATGAGTTTCCAACTTTGCCATGAACTTTAATACTAAGCTTTAATACTAACTTCAGGGCCAGCTCATTTAATACTAAGCTTTATCTTGCAGGTGAAAGATTCAGCAAACTCAAAGGCATTTTATTTGAAATTCACCAAAGAAACAAAAAGATAAAAAGAAAAAAATGAAGAAGCTTGTGGGGCTTAAGGATACCCCAAGCAAACCATTATACTCATTATGGGAGTTTCAAAAGGAGAAGAGAAAGAGAAATGCACAAAATGTTTATTTAAAGAAATAATGGGTAAAAACTTCCCAAATGTGAAAAGGAAAATGGAGATTCAGATTCATGAGTTCCAAAGGATACCAAATAAGTTGAGCCTAGAGAGGTCTATATTGAGATCCATTATAACTAAACTGCTAAAAGCCATAGACTAAAAGAATTTTCAAGGCAAGAGAAAAGTGGCTTGTCACATTCAAGGGAGCTACCCTCCTTCTTACCCACCACTATCAGTGAATTTGCTAACCGATCGCTTGCAAGCCAGGAAAGTGTAGGATGATACATTCAAACTCTGGAAAGAAAAACCCCACCAATCAAGAATACTAACACCTGGTAAAACTGTCCTTTAAAAATGAAGAAAATTCCAGTCCCATCAGATTTTCCACATCCTGGTGGTGGCCACAGCCTTGGTCCACATCTATGGGGTCTCCAACCTTCAGGAATTCCCTTATGGCGTGGAAGGTGGCTGTATTGATGACTCCCTTTTCTTCCCACCTTGAGGTGGAGGAGGAACTTCCCAAGTGCTTTTAAAAATAACTTCTTTGCTGAAGTGAAAGGAAGAGTCTGAGTTGTCTGTTTCTAGAAGAGACCTCTTAGAGAATTCAGCACCCCTTAAGCTTCAGCTCACTTTCACAGCCACTGGGCAGGGACCTTTCCGCTTCCATTCACCTAGCAGGGGAGAGTGGGGGTGGTCAACGTAGTCATCCCCCTCCTCAGCAAGACAACTACTGGTCCCTCACAAAGACAGTACTCTGAAGTTCATTTTGAGATTTTATCCCCTCCTTCAACCATTTTGCGAAAAAATTATGGACTGGGAGCCTTCAGAAATTCTGTTTTTTTCCTGAAAGAAAATGTCCCTCCCTTACCCACATTCTTCCTTTGTAACCTGTTCATAACAGGCCTCCATTTTTGTAGCACACTTTTCAAAAACAATGATAACCTGGGCCCATCTTTCTAGAGCTTAGATCTGCTTACATAGCTGGAAGAATAAAGACACTGACTTTTATGTAGCCCAGCTAATCATGGAAGTGTGAAATTCTGTTTTTTTCCTGAAAGGCTTCAGATAACTTGAGTTTAAAAACTTTTTTTTTCCCTTGGCACAGTAATGTGAAATTAAACTGGGGAAAGATATTTAATACTAAGTTTTAAAAAGAAACTTGCTATCATTGCTATGCATCTTGATGCAAAGACTATGATGATAATAAAAGGAAGTACAGAAGACAAAAGAAAGAAAATATTAAGACTTTTCTGGGCAAACAAAAGCGGAGGCAGTTTGTCCCCACTAGACTAGCCTTACAAGAAACGTTAATGGGAGTTCTTCGTGTTGGAACAAAGGACAATGGCACTGGGTAGCAACATAAAAACATATGAAAGCATTAATTTCACTGGTGTTATGGTTTGGATGTGAGATGGCCCCCAAAAGCTCACATGTGAGACAATGCAAGAAGGTTCACAAGAGAAGATTGGGTTGTGAGAGTCTTAACCAATCAGTGAATTAGGAATTAACTGAGTGATAATTGAAGTGGTAGGGTGTGACTGGAGGAGGTGGGCATTGGGGGCGTGGCTTGGGGGTATATATTTGCATCTGGCAAGTGGAGACCTTTCTCTGCTTGCTGATCAACATGTGAGCTGCTTCCCTCTGCCATACTGTTCTGCCATAAACCCTGAGGAATGGAGTCTGCTGTCTATGGACTAGGACCTCTGAAACCATGAGCCCTTAAATAAACTTTTCCTCCTCTATAGTTGTTCTGGTTTGGTCCTTTAGTCACAGTGGCAAAAAAGCTGGCTAAAACAACTGATAAAGATAAATATACAGACAAATACAGAATCATGTAATATGTAATATAAGTATAGAAGTTAAAAGATGAAAGCAGGAGGGCTAACTATAACCACAAATGTTGGGGATAGATACAATAAAAGAGGTACATATTGATATTAAGGACATAAACTGATAAAGTAATAGTAGAGTTTTTACATGCAATTGGAGCTATCAGCTTAAATTTGACGGTTACAGCATACAATTTGGTTGTTACAAGATGAACAAGTACTAGAGAACTACTGTATAACAACATTACGCCTCCAGTTAACAATAAAATATTGTACCCTAAAAAATTTGCTAAGAGGATAGATCTTATGTTAAGTGTTTTTTTTTTTTTTTTTTGGTTTAGGAATTTAACCTTTATTTTATTTATTTGTTTTTTTTTTAAATAATTTTAAATGTGTGAATATTTGAACAGACTTTTTTTTAAGAGAGAGTGGGAGAGGAGAGAGAGATATATAGAGTGAATTTTTAATATTTTTATTTTTTTAGTTCTCGGCGGACACAACATCTTTGTTGATATGTAGTGCTGAGGATCAAACTCGGGCCGCACGCATGCCAGGTGAGCGCGCTACCGCTTGAGCCACATCCCCAGCCCCTATTTATGTGGTGATGAGGATCAAACCCAGGGCCTCACCCAAGCTAGGCAAGCACTTTACCACTGAGCTACAACTCCAGCCCCTGTTAAGTGTTTTTATCAAATAATAATAATAATGGTGACGATGATAATAATATAGTGATAGAGTGTGGTAGGAAAATTTTACTGGTGATGGGCAGGTTCATGACATAGATGGTGATGGTGGTTTCATGGGTGTGCACATATCTTTAAACTCATTATGTTGTATACATCAAATATACATAGCTTTCAGAAAGACAGTTATACCTCAATAAAGTAATTTAAAAACCCTAAACACAAAAAACAAGTCTGTAAACAAAATGATAGAAATAAGATCTTGATTCTGGGAACAAGATGGGGGCTATTGAGGTTGGAGAAGTGGTGATCTCCTGATTTCCAAACCTGGGAAGAGGAAAGTTTTGGAAATATGAAAATAGCCAACTTGATATATAAAGGACAATTCTGGATCAGGTTGTTTTAACGAAGGTAATAAGTGCATAGGAGGAAAAGTACAGTTGCCTCTTGGCCATCCCACCTCTGCACTCTGGACTGAGTTTGTGTAGACAGAGATGATGTAACAAAGCTGGTAATTAATTGGATTTTGCTGATGAGGGTAAGAAATTGATATCAAATAATTTATCTGCAGATCAAAGTTGATCCTAATATTTTCTTATCACTTCCAGCTCTTTCTATTCACCTCCCATGGCACCCTATTCCCACCAAATTAATTTACAGGGATGATGTCAATCCTATATGATGTCCTTCACCATGGAGATTTGCACAGGCTGGGGGGGGGGAAGGTTGCAAGAAAACAAAACCTAACTGATTTTAGCCAATCTCACATTCCTGTCAGGCTTTGCCACGTCTGACTCTGCTGGTGGAAGACTCCCAGAAAAGAGAAGATGAAAAGAAGTGTACAGAGCCATGTATGGTACTGAGGATCAATGAAGTGATTATCTATCTATCTATCTATTCTGTCTGATCATGTTATCTCTCGGTCTATCCAGTGGACTTCTACAATGCACACAGTGGAGTGAGGGTCTCTAAAGGTTTTCACTACAAGGCAGAATGCCTGGCTTCTCTGGGAAATGTTAAGAGTCATCTGCTCTGACCTTGGTTTGTTTGGTGGGGAATATGGGGACCAGTGAGGGTAGGGGACTCGTACCAGGCTGACAGGTCAGCAAAGCCAGGAAAGCATTGGTGACACTTAGCTTTTGCACTTGTCTCACTGTATTATTGCCTTTTTTGGTTGTGAGGGCAAGTGTAACCCCCCAAGTGAGCCTGGGGCTTCCTTGGTCCCTCCTTCTCTCAATGTCAAATTCAGTCTGTGAAGAATTCCGTTTGGCCCTTGCTTCAAATTCTGCTCACGGCCGATCACTTCTCACAGGGCTTCCTCCTGGCAGGAGCCTCCCCCATCTCCTCAGACCCCAGATCCTCACAGCCGTCTCCCTCCTCTCTCTGCTTCATGGTGGCCATCATAGTGGTCCTGTTAGCATGTCAGGTCATGTCACTTCTCTGTACAAAACTCTCTGAAGTTCTACCCAGCACTCTGTGGGAGCAGATGTCCCCACAATGGCATGCTGGCCCTTCACGATTCCGGTGGAGCTACCCATTTGGTATCTCTCTGGTCTCTCCCTCATTCTTGCTGTACAAGCCACACCAGCCTCCTGGAGGGGACACACCTGCCCTTTCCTTGGTCCATATGGCTTATCCCTCTCACCTCCCCAAAACCTTTCCCAAATATCACCTTCTCAGTAAGGCCACCTCTGACCACCCTGTTTAAAGTATGCTCTCTCTTCCTTTTAGCCTTGTTTCTTTCTGGTTTCCATAGAATTTATCACCATTTAATAGAGAATTTATTCCTTTATTAAGTGTGTCACTCATTTTTCCCACTGAAATGTAAGCTCACAAAAGTATACATCTTTGTCTATTTTACTCACCGATGCATCCCAAGCTTCCATGGCATTTAATAGGTGCTCAATAAATACTAGTTGACTAAAAAAGGAAACCAACAGAAACCAGTGTGAGACTAAGTCTGCAGAGCATGGATATTGAATGCTGGTTTCCATGTTGCTGTTCTTGGTTAGCATATCTGCTGTGGAGGAGCTGTTCATCTTTGGACACATTCACCTCTTCCCCACTGGTTGAGGTTATTGTGGGAGCTGTACTTCTGTGGATGGTGAGGGGCAAGGCAGTGGCCAGGGAATGAATGGGTGTTTCCTTCAGCGTTGAGTTTATAGAGCATCTCCCAGCCCTGCTCTGGTGACTTGGGTCCCCCATGGAGCCCTGTCCTGTAGACTCACAAACAAGGCCTTCATCTCAGACAGGTACTCCCTTCGGCTCTCTCTGGATCCATCCTACATTCTGTGATTCTGTTTTCTTTGTCCTCTTCCTGGGAGGGGTGTGTATGTGTGTTTGTGTGTTGAGAGAGAGAGAGAGAGAGAGAGAGAGAGAGAGAGAGAGAGAGAGAGAGAGAACCTCATTCTTCCGGTTGTAATTGGTTCTTTTCTTGTGCACTGTTGCCTCCTCCCTGAGGGGGGGGGTCCAGAAGATTACTCTTCCCTCCTGTCTTCCTGCACAGAGAGCTTTCCCCATCAACCTGGGGGCTGCAGGTTTGGCCTGACTGTGGCCAGGGCCGTACTGTGCTTTATGGAAAGGCAGGTGCTTTCCTTTGTTGCACCCCATTTCCATGCTGTCCTAGGTGCACTAAAGAAGGTGTCCTATAAGATGGGGTGGGAGGCATGGGTGGTAGCCCCTGTCTTTGTGAGGGATCTCACGCACTCAATCATTCCCTCCAGGGATCGGGTTTGCAAGGTGGCTCTGCATCTCAGCCTGTTCTCCTGCCAAAGCTTATCATCACTGAGGACTTGTTTGTGGTCTTGCCTCCTTTGTGACCCTCCAGCCAGCCTCAAGTGGCCCTCCTCAGAAAGCAAGGGCATACCCTCTGTGCTCTGTCTCTGGTTCACCATCCCCCCCCCACCCCCCTTTCCCATGGATCTTTCCCACCTCTGCCGGGTCTCCCTAGTTCCTCAGGGGCCACCTCTGTCCTTGTGGCTTTGCATTCCTCAGCACACAGGCTGGGATCTTGTTCTGGTTGACCTCAGCATTTGTCTGCTCCCAAGGCAGCTGCTAATCTGGCCTATGGTGGAGTGTCCATTAGCAGTTGCAGATGAGCTAGAGCCATTGGCCACTCCTTCCTGTGTCAAGGCCTTTTGGTCAACCAGTGCTTCCTGAGGACCTGACTGTGCTCATTGTTAGGAGGATGGAAGGTAAATAGATATGCTTCTGGCCTTCGAGGGGCAATCTTGAAGTGGTCTCCAGTGGCCACCCTGTGGGTGAGGGATGGCAAGGGAAGGTGTGAGGAGTTCCCACTTGTGGTGGCCTGGAAGGTCTCACTAAGGCCATGAGGGACCTTAATGGGTCATAGGACCCTTTAGTTCCAGGAAGGTGCTGGCTCCAGCCTCCACCTGCAGGATGGGGTGGGATGGGGACTCCTGGTCTAGTCACAGCATTGGAGGGAAACGAGGGGCTGGATGGATCTGTGTGGGCCCGTGGGGGTGAGAGACAGGGGAAGGGCTTATTGTCATTCAGGGTCCCTCCTTGTGCCTATTAAAAGAGGTGAGTTTCAGCGACCTCATGTTGCCTAGCGGGAGATTCCCACGCTCATAAATGGCATTAATAACTTTCTCCTACCTTTTATGTGGTCAGGAAGTCTGTCCTCTGCCCAATAAAAGGCAAGAGCAGTGACAGGGCTCTCTTTGAGGCCTTGTTGTCCTTTAGTCCTCTCCCTGTCCGTCCAGCACAGCAAAGGCATGGCAAGCCGCTCCTACCGCATCATTGGGGCCGCGGGGTGAGGAACTTCAGCTCCTGCTCTGCTGTGGTGCCCAAGCCGGGGGCTTACAGCTGTGTCAGTGCCATGGCCCACTGTGGGGCTGGTCCTGGGGGGCTGGGTTACAGACGCCTTGGGGGCTTTGGCAGCAGGAGCCTGTGTGTGGTGGGCTCCCCCAGGGTGGCAATGAGCTGCCGATGGCCCAGTTTTGGCTACCGGGCAGGGGGTCTTTGTGGGCCCAGTCCCTCCAGCATCACCTCTGTGTCAGTCAAGGAGAGCCTGCTCACGCCCCTCAACCTGGAGATCGACCCCAACGCGCAGTGCGTGAAGCATGAGGAGAAGGAGCAGATCAAGCGCCTCAACAACAAGTTCGCTGCCTTCATTGACAAGGTGGGTGTCCTGGATCACAGGGTTCCTGAACAAGGGGTGTCTGTGTGCTCCTCCCTGGGGATGCGGCTTAGGAAGGAGCTAAGTTTCAAGTAACTGATGAGGGATTAGGTTCAAATTCTGCTACCAACTGGCACTTGGCCTGGAGAACACAGCTAAATTGGGGTCTTGGTTTTCAAATGTTGTCATGAGAGTCAGGTCTAGGAATGGATGTGAAACCACTGGACTGAACGGGAGGGTTTATTGCTGCTGCTCATGCAAGCTGAGTGTACATGGTGACCCTGTCTCTCCCTCAGCTTTTGCCCAGTAGGTGGTGTGGGTGGGGCATGCAAGTGTCTTAGAGAAGATGCTGGCTTCCCTGGCATGGAGAGGGGACCTAGGACCAAGAGGGTTTTGTCTTGCTTCTTGGTGGGGTGCTCTGGTAGGAGGCTGCATTTGCCCGGAAGGCACATCTTTCCCTAATTGGCTCAAGGTACAGTGAGGGCCTGGCCATGCAGACTGAACAGGATGTTTGCACGTGGTTTTCAGGACATAGCTCCTCACTGCTTTCTCTCTGTTGAGAGGAGTCAGTTCCTGGTCTGGGGAGAGACTCACACCACTGTCCCAGGCCAGTTTTCCCCTCATCTGGAGCTGCCGATAGATAGCCACTCCCTCCTCCCAGGGTCCTTTCTTTGGGCTCCAGATGGCTTTGGGCTCCAGACTACAAACAGCATAGATTTGGTGGGTTTAATCCTGCAAAGCAACAAGCCAGAGGGCTGTCCATGACCTTGACCTGCACGTTCAATCTTAAGGAAGACGCCCTTTGGAAATCAGGGTTTGGGGTCCTTTTCCACAAGCATAGACAATTGAGCATTCTTTGTACCAGGCTTGTATTCTCAGATTGAGCTCCAGAGAAAATCACTTGGTTTAGGGCTGGCAATCACAAATTTAGGTGGGGGTGTGGCAGGTGGCACAAATGAAGCCACACTGAGAAGTGTGCCTATCTGGGCAGGGGGTGGGGGAAGGTGTCGGACAGCTGCTACAAGACATCAGTCGTAGGCCTAGCATTGCCAGAGCCTCTGTTTGCAATAAGAATTGGAGAGAAGGAGGCCAAGTGGCCTGGTTGGTGGCCTAATTAGGCAGCTGGGTCCCCTAATTCCTGGGACCCTCCCCCCTTCTGGGTTCCAGTGCCCCAGGATCAGATTGAGTGAGAGTTGTGGAGGGTGCATTTTTTTTTTTTTTTTTAGAGAGAGAGAGAGAGAGAGAGAGAGAATTTTTTAAATATTTAATATTTATTTTTAGTTTTTGGTGGACACAACATCTTTATTTTATTTTATGTGGTGCTGAGGATCGAACCCAGCACCCCGCGCATGCCAGGCGAGCGCACTACCGCTTGAGCCACATCCCCAGCCCAAGGGTGCATTTTTAAATTGCTGCCATATGAATGTCCACAAACTTAGCAGCTGAAAACGTCACAAATTGACCTTCTCATGACGCTGACACCTGTGTGTCGGCAGGGCTGCATTTCTTTCTGGAGGTCCTGGAGATTGTCTATTCCCAGGGCCATTTAGGCTTTTGGCAGAGCTGAGGTCCATGTGGTGGTAGGATTGGGATTGTGGTCCCTCACTGGCTGGCTGCAGGGGTTCTTCTAGAGGCTGTCCACAGCCCTTGGCTAGTGGACTCTTCTGCTCATAATAGTGGGTTGATGTCATCCTATGTTTCAATGATTTCTTTGCCTCCTCTGAGCATCTCTCTCACTCTTTGGCCTTCCTCTTCTACTTTGTCCCTGTGACTACCTTTTGCCCAGCTGGAAAATCTAGGAAAATCTCCCAATCTTCAGGTCCATAATCTTAATTCCATAGGCAAAGTCCCCTTTGCCATGTAACATAACACATTCACAGGTCTTGGGGACTAGGGAACAGACATCTATGAGGGACTATTATTTATTTGATCTTGTGACACAGAGCCTGCAGGATCAGATGCCATTTTGTTCTGTGCAGAATGAACAAATGGTGGTCGACCATGTGCTCCTTCTGGGATGGGCGGAGGAAGTTACTTGGGGAATGATTAGGACCTGAACGTCCAGACTTTGCCAATGAGCTGGTCTCCTTGGGAAGCTCATGGGCTTCTGCAGGGCAGGGGCTATCCCCCAGGGCTGAGAGAGCTCTGGGGGACATGGCGCCCTCCCTAGGTTCCCACCCTGAGGTTTTCCTCCACTCTGGGTGGCAGGTGCGTTTCTTGGAGCAGCAGAACAAGTTGCTGGAGACCAAGTGGCAGTTCTACCAGAACCGCAAATGCTGCCAGAGCAGTCTGGAGCTGCTGTTTGAGGGCTACATCGAGACCCTGAGGCGGGAGGCTGAGTATGTAGAGGCTGACAGTGGGAGGCTGGCCTCGGAGCTCAACCACGTGCAGGAGGCGCTGGAGGGCTACAAGAAGAAGTGAGCATGGGAGGCTTGGCACAGGTGCAGGGAGAGGAGTAGGGTTTGGCTGAGGCCATGCAACTGTCCAGGAGACAGAGACTGCTGAAGGTCAGAGACCCTCTTGGAGACCTACCAGCAGGTTCTGCTTTATCATATTGTTCTGTCTTGTCTCCACTCCCAGTGTTCACAGTCCCGTCCTGGAAACCAGGGAAAGATTTGGAGCAAAGAAGAGCTTCTAGTCCACTCAGGACTCAGATTGGCATAGAGATGGAGGGAGAAGAACAAATGAAGGAGGAGGACCAAGGGCTCCCAGTAGGGCTGGAGAGCAGGACCTGGCAGAAGCCAGTCTAGCCTGGGTGGCAGGGAAAGGCCCTGGAAGAGGAAATCTTGAAAATGGTCTGGCTGTTGCTGCCCAAGAATCAGAGGGTCTTGGATGGGTCCTTTCTTTCTTTTCTTTTCTTTTCTCAGATGTTGATGGACCTTTACTTTATTCATTTACTTATATGTGATGCTGAGAATCGAACCCAGTACCTCACACATGCTAGGCAAGTGCTCTGCCAGTGAGCCATGACCCCAGCCCTGGTCCTTTCTTTACTCTGCAGATAAATCATCAAGCTCCACGATTCAAATGCCAGTGTCCATCTTTTGTTGGAGCCTGAATTATTGAGTTTGGCCATTATCTGTGCTAAGCTCACTGGGTCACTGTTAATCCACTCCACCCACCACCACCCCACCACAGATCCAGACAGAGTGAATAGAGATTGTGACATGAATCCATCCTGGGAATTCTAATGCTAACCTTCCTTGGAATCACGCCTTTTACCATCTAGAGGGACACAGCAGAGGGTCTTTACCCCCCTTGGGGTGAAGCAAATGCACATATGATTTTCAGTGGTCAGGTATCAAGTTCTGTCTCCCATTTGGGGCGTGTGAGGACTGGTAATTACAGAGCCGAGAGTTTATTGGAGCCCAAATTTCCCTGTAATTAAAGAGTCGTGGAAGTCAAGCTCTGGGAACTCTGCTTTCCTTGTTAGCTAGGACCAGTGTCCCCCAGCGATGGGGCCTCATTGGCAAGGGGACGGGGACCAGGCTGGTGGAGGAGGCTCAGAGAAATGCCCTAGACTGTGGATTGCCTCCAGGAATTCAAGTCTTGGGATACTAGGGTGGGTGGAGGACGGGAAGACAGAACCTCAAAGGGAGTAGTAACAGAGAGCTTCATTGATGTTTTGAACAATTTCAGAGTTGAAAGACTTGAGGGAACATCTGTGTGCCTTTCACTTATCACACAGATATTTACTGTGTGCCTTGCTGCACAGCAGATGACTTAAGCCAAGACGCAGAGATTAAGTGGTTTGCAGTGACTGTATTCCAAGCTGGGACCAGAGTCCAGTGTCCTTTTGCAAATTATTTTGTGTTTGGAAATAGAGATTCAGAGAGATCAAGCCTCTTCTTCAAAGGTACACAGAAAGAGGGGGAAGACCAGGGCGTTTAGGAACCCTGGGCTCTGTCTTACAACCTGTGCCCTCTCTTCAGGTATGAGGAGGAGCTGGCCCTGAGGGCCACAGCTGAGAATGAGATTGTCCTGCTGAAGAAGGTGAGTAACTCTGACTTGTGGGGAAGAGCTCAATCTTGGATGCTTGAGATTTGGATACTGGGTTGTGTTTTCATCAATCCAAACCCCTGGCCATTGATGGTGGACTGGTTTGGCTGCAGAAGCCATTTTGGGCCCCCAGCAATCCAGACAGTGCTGATGAGGCTTGAGAAAAAAAAATCTCATGATGTTGGTCTGTTTATAAGCAACTTGATTATCTGAAATGTTCACTAGTGAAGCCAAGGATGTAGCTCAGTGGTAGAGCACTTGCCTAATATGTGAGGCCATGGATTCAATCACCACCACCACCACCACACACACACACACACACACACACACACACACACACACACTCACACACAAAATCAAAATGTTCACTTTTACAGCTGTTTAAAGCACATGTGAGCATGGCCTCCTCCCATCATCCCAGATTCTAGGTTCTTAGCTTGCTAGTGATTTTGAAAGTATGACTGTCATTCAATGCCACCAGAGAGGATAAACAAAACAAAACACCCTAAACCCAACCCAACCCAAACCACAACAAAAAAACAACCCAGGAAAAAACTGCTCATGATTTCCTTTTTGTTTCAAATTGGTGAGTGAAATAATGTGCTTCCTGGGCATGTTGGCACACACCTGTAATCCCAACAACTCAGGAGGCTGGGACAGGTGCATTGCAAGTTTGAGGCCAGCCTCAGCAACTTAGTGAGGCCCTAGGCAACTTAGCGAGATCCTATCTCAGAACAGAAAGGAAAGGGGGCTGGGGATGTGGCTCAGTTGTTGAGCTCCCTAGGTTCATTCCCTGGTACAAAAAAAAAAAAAAAGAAAGAAAAGAAAAAAGAGAAAAAATATGCTTGTCAGTCACTTGATTTGTAAGTGATGGTGGAGTGGAGTGGAGGGCTGGTGACAAATCTGCCAGCTATGTGTGCCTGGGTCTCAGGCAGGAGTGTGAGTTGTTGGGTGTGGGGTGTTGCCTGGCCTGGGCCCCTCTGCCTGCCTATGCTTGTGCTCTGAGGGCAGCTGGGTGGGGAGGCAGTGGCCTGCCACTCTGGGCTGTGAGGCCAGGCCTTGCTTTCAGCAGGGTCCTCAGCCCAGGAGCGGGTCAGATTCCTCTTCACTTCCTTCCTCCAAGTGGTTCCAGGTTCATGCCATGGGAGGGAATGCAGTAGCTGATAAAGAAAGAGGCCCTGAAGGGGAAGATGAAGAGTCCAGGTTGGAGGGAACACACAGGCTGGCGGAGCAGGGACAGGCCAGGCAGAGAGTGGGCTGGGAGACAGCCTCAGGCCCCAGAGAGTGCGGAGGCTCAGGGAACAGTGTGGGGGTGTGCCCTCCCAGTCCTCTCTTGTCTGTCCCCGCAGGACATAGACAGTGCCTATCTGCGCAAGGCAGACCTAGAGGCCAATGTGGAGCCACTGAGGGAGGAGGCCATCTTCCTGAGGACCCTCTACGAGAAGGTAACATAAGGGCATTTGGGGTGTGTCCCCTCCTGGTTCCTGGGTCCTAGGTACATTCTTTACCTTCCTAGGGCCAGAACACCTTCCTTTCTGTGACCCCAAGGGACTTTCCTCTTGTTTAGGCCTCCTCTCACAATGGGTGATTCTCTTCCTTTAAAATGATTTGAGAGACTGTGATTCACTCCCTGTCCACTTGGCATGACTGGGAATGGAGATCTGACAATTCATTCCCTCCTTTGGGTAGTGTAAAAACCCAGTTAGATAACCCAGGATGTTAACTCTGGCTGTTCCCCGATAGATTCCATTTGGACGTGTAGCTACAGCTGGTGTGAGGAGGTCAGTGCCAGCGGTGGAGAGACCAGGGGGTCTGCACACACAGAAATCTATCTTTGGGGATCCAGGTGCTAGTGGAATTCTCCCTGGCTCACTGCCTGGGCTCATGGGCCTCTTCTTCTCAAAGCTACATTTCTCAAACGTCCTTCCTGGCTGGTAGTTTTCTAATTTCTTTCTTAAGGTCTGGAGATGGGGCTGATTGCCCACACAGATGGGATGGGAGGGGGATTTGGAGTCAAGGGCACTGGTTGTCTCCCACAGGAAATCCTCATCCTTCAGTCACAAATCTCTGAAACCTCAATGGTGGTGAAGATGGACAACAGCTGGGAGCTCAATATGGACATGGTCTTGGCTGAGATCAAGGCTCCGTATGATGGTATTGCTAGACGCAGCCGGGCTGAGGCCAAGTCCTGGTACCAAACCAAGGTAAACGGGAGGGGAGGTTGTCCCTCTGAACCAGGAGGATGGCTGTGAACCTGGAGCTGCCTGGGACATGCACCCATGCACCCCAGAGGGGCTGCACCTGAGGTCCTAGGCAGAGCAGGGCCAGGGGGTGGGACCGCTACAGAACCATGGGCTGGCTAGTAAGACTCTCGTGGTGACATCCCGCTGCGCCCTCCAGCTACCACGTCTTCTATATATTTGCCTCCCAACCTGCAGTGCGAGGAGATGAAGGCCACAGTAACCCAGAAGAGTGAGAATCTTTGCAAAAGCAAGGATGAGTTCAACCAGCTGAACCGCAGCATCCAGTGGCTGACGGCAGAGGTGGAGAACGCCAAGCAGCAGGTCAGGGATGCGAGGGCCCTTGGGGCCTCAGCCACTCCTCTGGTTCTGTTTTCCTGCTCTCTAGGGAAATGCCACGGTCTTTGAAGAGGCTTGTATTTTATCTGTGCCAGAGAACTCATCCCCTCTCCTGTTGCCAGCACTTGCCATTGACTTCCCAGTGCTTATGGATTTGATAGATGTAAATAGCATCAATCTTTTATTTCTCTGGTTTATGAGTCATAAGGAAATGTCCTCATGCACTTGCTGGTCATTTGTCCTTCCCCTCCTCAGGACTGCCTGGGTGTGCCGGTTGCCCGATTTCCTACTGGGATTCCTGTCTTTCTCTTGGTGATTTGTAGCATTGCCAGTCCATTCCATTCTATCTAGATTGTAGCCCTTTGTCAGTTGAGTATGTGTTGTGATCCATTGATCCCCTCTCAGTGCTCGTCTGTTTGCTTTGCTTAGGGTCCTCTTCTGAACAGAAGCCTTCATCCTGGATGTGGCCAAATCTATCAGTTCTTCCCTTAGGGGCTTCTACTTAGAAAGTTTTGAGATAAACCATAGTGGCCTCTAATATTTTTGTCTCCTATTAAATTATAGCATTACCTCTCACATTAAATTCTTCAGTCCATTTGAACTTTATTTTTTGCCTATATAGTGAAGAGGGTTTCTGTTGAGAGCCACAGCCCAAGGGGCCCCAGCAAACTTCCAGCTGCCAGTTGATGATTGGCTCACAGCTGCCCCAGCAAACTTCTAGCTGCCAACTGATTGGCTCCTCTGCGGTGATGTTTATTGGGCTATTTCCCCGCCCTTTCAGACCACGGAGCTGCTCATTGGGGGAATTTTTTTGGCTTTGCTCATGCGACCTAGCCAATCAGCCTCAAGAGAATGAGGAGTGGGGGAGGTTGAGAGGCTTGTGGGAAGCCGGTGGTGGCAGTTGGGCTCTGAAGGTTTTTCCTGAGGAGCTGTTTTGTTTGGTGTGTGTGGTTCTCAAAATAAAGTTCGTTTCTTTTGACAAGTGGCTCCTGAATTGTGCCCAGCCAGATTGCTGCAGGTTTCAAATTTAATCTTTCTACGTATTGTAAGAAAATAAATAATGCATTCTCTGTCCCCGATGTGATACCACTTCTAACGGAATGCTGAGCTCACACCTAAACCTGGCTCAATTTCCATCCTTTCCCTCTTGTATGGCTCTTCTCAACTACAGTTCTAGATGTATCACAAGTGACTTGTCACTAGTAGTAGTTGAGCTAATGGCATGTGGGAACAGATTACTATGTAGAAAGGAAACTGGAGAAGGTTTAAAGTAGTCCCCATCCTGATGTTGGTCTTGCTCATTTGCATCTCGATGGTCCCTCTCGGTGGGACAGAAGGTGAGGCTGGAGTCCAGTCTGAGGGCAGTAGCTGTTCTTTGGACTCATGGGGCCAAACAGTGAGATCCTGTATAGTGGCTTCTGAAACCTGAGCTTGTCATTGCTTAATTGGGTAGCCTAGGACAAATCACAGCCTCTCCAACTCTCAATTTCTTCATCTGCCTAATGGGAATAATCATGCCTGTTCTGACAAGCCCAAAGAATCACATTGAAGGTCAAATAAGATAATATCTGTGAAAATGCCTTGTAAACTAACATTGGTGTTCAAATCTATGGTAATATCACTAATGATATTACCATATCATTAATATCATGATATTACCAACGGAATCTGCGCTTTGTTAACATTTCCTCCCTCTAATGGTTGGCTTGTAAAACTCAACTGGGTTATACAATAAAGTGGTACAAAAATGAAGGAAAAAAACTCCAAATGAGCTATTCTTTTTCTGCCCAGTGAATTTTCCATTCATCCATTCCTTTGAGAAAGCATCAAACTCAGAAGTTGACCATTTTAAACAGAGGCAAATAGATGACCAAGGCCACTGGAGAATTATCAAGGACTCCAGGGTCTGCGTGCCCTTTGCAAACTCTTTATTTCCTCTTCTCCCCCACAGTGTTGCAAACTCGAGGCTGCCATAGCCGAGGCAGAGCAGCAGGGCGAGGTGGCCCTGAGCATGCCCGCTGCAAGCTGGCTGAGCTGGAGGGCGCCCTGCAGAAGGCCAAGCAGGACATGGCCTGCCTGCTCAAGGAGAACCAGGAGGTGATGAACTCCAAGCTGGGCCTGGACATTGAGATCGCCACCTACAGGCACCTGCTGGAGGCTGAGGAAAACCGGTGAGGGCTGGGGAGTCTGAGGTCCCTTCACATCCTCACCCAGGGCTGGAATGGTGCCTCACTGGAATGGAATTCTCCAGGCAGAGAATGTTCAAACTGGGATCAGCTCAAACTGACCATTGAGTTTATCCATTTTCCCATTTTGTAGACAGGAAAACTGAGATCCAGAGTAGGGAAGGGGCTTGCTCAAGATCATAGCCTGGTGGTGGCTAAGCTAAAATAATACCAGTATAGTGCAAAAGCAAAGGAACTTGGATCAAATAGCTCCCTCTTTTTTTCACCTGCAGGTTGTGTGAAGGCGTGGGATCAGTCAACATCTGTAAGTTGGTTGTGGGGTGGGTGTGTGGTTGTGGGGGATGGTTTTCTTAGGTGTCAATAGTCTTCATATCAGGGTGCATCAAACAGAGGACTGAACCTCTGTCTGGATGAGGGAGACCAGAGCTGAAGTCCGTGGGATATAGTCAAAATATTTGTCCCCAACATGGACCCATCTGGAATATCCATGAATATGATAAGTTCTGATCCCCCTAATTGGTTCTACAAAATAGCCTATGCCCTTCTGTTACACATGTGGTCTCATGTTTTCATGAGAAAAAAAATACTAGATTTATATTTGATCATTTGGGGCCTCTGTAGGTAGCTTGATTTTTTCTGCTGTATATACCCTACCAGGCCAGGTGCCTATTTCTGACCCATTTGTTTTGTCCACCTTTCCAGCAACCATATTTCTAGATGATTCATTTAGTGTGATCCATCAGGTTTTGCATGAATACATCTTAACTCCAGTCTGGCCCAAATAGTGTGTGGAGTCCAATTTGCATATCACATTCCTGTAAGAAGCAGATTGTAGTGGCTTTAGGTTCGACTAAGACTCATGTTGCTAGTCCCTCAGAGCATGAAGAGAATTAATCACAGGTTATAAAAGATTCTGGGTCATACCATGTCTGGATAGAAGAGACTTCTGACCTGGTGTCTCTGTCCACAGGTGTGAGCCGTTCCCACGATGGTGTGGTCTGCGGAGACCTCAGTTCCACTGTCTCTCGTGGCCTAGGGGGCATGGCCATCGGTGGAGGTGCCTTGTTCTCCCCTTCTGTAGTGGGGGCCTGTTCAAGTGCAAGATCTATGCGGTTTGCATAGACAGGTGTGGGACTCTGGATGGGTTGGGTCTCTGAGGGCACTGGTTTTCGAAGGGCAAGTCTTTTTTCTTATGGCCCAAATGTCAGTTTAATAACTTCCCATTTCAGGAGTATAGAAGTAACTCTCCAGTTTCCTTCTTATTAGAGTTGTGATTATTCATCAGTTGTAAACCTTGGGTTTGACCAACACTGGATATGACGTGTTGGTGAGAGGGATCTCAGATGGGAAACTTTGTTTCTCTTCTTGTATTGGAAGAACTCTGCTTTTCTCTCCTTATTTAATTTGGAACCTATTTTTTTTAAAGATTTATATAAACCTGGCTGGGTAGAAGATATTTTGCCACAAGAATACATATTCGATCTCAAGACACAAAAACCTTTGAAAGTACTCTTGGGCAATGCAATCCCCCTGACATCTTCGGATCATGTCTCCAGGGTCCTCATTGATCAGGTTATTGTAAGAACGTTCACAATTTCCCTCTGAAGGTCTGACTGAGTCTGCTTAGATGAACTAATAATGGACAGGTTAACAGGAGAAAATTTATATGATTTATTAATGTGAAAATGTGTATGGGAGACACAGACAAAATCGAGACTCAAAGAAAGGACCAGATGGTTGAAGCTTCAGCAGCATTTTGAGCTACAGAAAGAAATAGGGGCTTGAGGTTCCTGGGGAGGTGGCAACAAGTTACGGGAAGGTGAAGGGAAAACTGTACTTCAAACAGATGTTGTCGTGTTACGTAGATAAAATGTCCTCAGTGCTCTCTCAGAGCTACTTTTAGAAGAATAGATGAAAAGTCTGTGCATTGGTGACTTTGAGTTTTTACTCTTTTCTGGAGGTTAATTTTTTCTGGTTATTTGATGAGAAAACTACTGAGAAGGCTTAAGAAAGCTGAATTTCTTTTGAAAGAAGTTTCCTTTGCCAGTTAGGGGAGAAGAGGATGATCAAGAGACTGTGGGGTGGGGGAGAAGGTCACAGAGACTTGGATTCCAAGTCTGTTCTTAACCTCAGCAAGTCAAGGGGGGCACTCTTTGGAGTGTTGTTTTCTGAGCCCTTCTCAGTGCTTTGTCCCAAGAGGACTAGGGTCTTTCTCAGCAGGGTAGTGCTCCCATTGTCTTTTGCCTCCTGGACCAAGAGGGTCTCACAGGGGGCTGTATCATGTTCTGAATCCCACCAAGTTTGGGGTAGGGGCAAAATCAGGTTGAAAGGGCCACTAGAATAGCTCTGAGTCCCATAGAACACTTGCTGTCCTGGAGTGAAGGATCATGAATGGGAAAGGGTCTGTGTTTCCTTTTTGATGATGGTGGTGGTGATGGTGATGGTGATGGTGATGGTGATGGTGGTGGAGGTAGTGGTAATGGTAGAGGTGGTGGTGATGGTGATGATGGTAGAGGAGATTATGGTGGTAGAGGTGATGGTGATTGTGATGGTGGTGGTTCGGGTGATGGCAATAGTGGTGGTGATGGTGATGGTGATGGTAGTGGCAGTAATCATGATGGATGGTGTGTATTTACCAATTTGTGCTTTGGGTGTTTCCTTCATTTTAACATATAAGCTTGTTCTGTGTGTTCTGTCCTCTCACCCAAGTCCCATGCAGGTGACGCAACTGGGGCTCCTCTTGGTGAAGTGGGCTGGCTGCAGAATAAAAGCTAAGGAAGAGAAGGCAGTGAAAAAGCCACAGGGCACAGAAACTAATTTTTGAAAAGCAAGGGCAGGATGGCTAGCAGATCTTAGGGAGCGAGATTCCACACTAGAAAGAGAGAGGGAGTCCACGCTAGCTTTATTTATATGGGGAAACATCAAGGTTTTTTCCCATGGAATGTTGTTTGACAAAGGAAGGAGGTGGGCAGACAGTTCCCAATAGGTTACACCCAACTCTCTCTAGTAGAATGAAGACAGAAACCTCATGCCTTGGGTGATCTGATGCACATGGGAGAGCTGGGATAGTTCCCAAGGGAAAAACCTAAGTCTCTATGGCTTGGTATGGAGTGAAGACCCCTCAAGTAGTTCACAGGTGGCTCCCCACACTGTCCCTACTCTATTCCATTTATATTTCATTTCCTAACTGATCACTTTTTACCATCACTGCCCAGAAGCAGTGAATTATGGACACATTGGAAATCTTTCTCTTTTTCACTTTTTTTTTTTTTTGGTATTGGGGATTGAACCTAGGGATGCTCTACCACTGAGCCACATCCATGGACTTTTATATCTTGATAAGTTGCTGAAAGTCTCAGCAGATAACTGAGGCTAGCCTCAAACTTGCAATCCTCCTGCCTCAGCCTTCTGAATTGCTGGGATTACAGATATGCACTACCACTCCTCTTGGTATTTGAACAAAGCAAAAATGCTCAGGCATTTCCAGGGGCACAAAAGTGTCTAGCGAGATTTAAGGGGGAGAAAAGTAGCACAAGGCAGGGTGAACTAAGCCTTCTTCCATTGCTGGTTCTTCCAGACAGATACCCATATCCAAGAACAGCAGAGCTTAGTGTTAATGTCCTAGATGCTGTAATCTTCAGTGAACAAAACACCCTCTAATGTCTTTGTTTCCAGAAAGCAGTAGTGATGTGAAGAGTCCAGATAAGGGGTGATTCCTAGATGGTCATTTCCATGTCCATGTGGAACACACTTTGTAATTTCCTCAATAATGTGGTTAATTTGTGTTTCTCATGATGCTGGGGTTAGTTGAGTAATAAAAATTCACATTTCCTGAGATCTCAAAAATTGAAGCAAGCACCAATCCAAGACCCTGGGGCCAGGAGAAGGAGCCATCTTGGGAGTGTTGGTGAGGACGGCCCAGGCAGAGGGGAACTGAGACTTGGTGGGGGAGTGTTAGTGCTTTAGGAGGGAGATGACCAAGCCCAAATTTGTCTGTAGATTTGGAAGGGTTATAATCCATACTTTTCAAATATTTGGAAACTTTGTGTTTGGGGAAAACATTGAATATTTAAATAAGAATTGATTTCAGACAGAGATCGGATTTCCTCTGATGAAGATGTTAGCTTGGTTTGTGATGTTTCAAAGGAAAAGAGAGCCTAGGGAAGAGATCTAGACTCACTCCCACAGACGGTCCTTTACTGGGGCTGCTTCTCTTCTGACTTTTCTTGGATCTCTCAATTTCAGATCACTTGACTGCAAACATTTCATTTCTAATTAAACTTCAATCCTTAATTACTTGGATTCTTCCTGTTACCTCCCTCAGGGAACAAAGCTTTTACAGGGAGAGAGGTGCAGGAACCCCAGAGCTATGAACCCAGAAGAGTGAGCTCTGACTGAATCAGTTGCCTGGTCTGTATACCAAGCATGTAAATGTATTAAAAAGCTTATTAACACCTTCCAGATCCATCAGTTTAACTTTGTGTATTTTTTTGTGGGTATGTGTGTGTATGTGTGTGTGTGTGTGTGTGTGTGTGTGTGTGTGTGTGTGTGTTGCTGAGAATTGAACTCAGTGCCTTGTGCATGTGAGGCAAGCACTCTACCAACTGAGCTATATCCCCAGCCCTCTATTTGACTTTTTAGTGCATGGTGTCATATATTTTGGTTATCGAATCTTGCATTTTAGTTTTTCTTGATCCACGGTGACATAGTTGTTTTCCCTAAGCATGTGCTCACTCAGCATTCCAGATCCGCAGGAGGTGGCCTGGCTGGAAAGACCTCAGCCCTCTCCTCTCACAGTCCCCAGACTGATGCCCAAACTGTGAGAGAATCTCCGAAACCTGGCAGTCCTGGCAGAATTGGGGCTCAAATCTCTATCTCCTGATATTTTAGCCTTTGAGAGTTAACCTTTCCTGTGGACAATGATATGCCCTAAATTGTAAGCATGCCCTCAGGGACAAGAGAGCCAGGAGATAGAAGGAGGACAGGCAAGAGACGGAGGAGGCCTGCCTGGGTGACCCATGAACGTCAAATGCAGTGGCAGCCTGAGTGCCTAGAAGCTATGAATCCAGAAGAGCTGGGAGACAGAATAAGAGATCTCAGCTTGGGGCAGGGAGGGGATGTGTGGTGAGGGGAGGGCTGGCAGGCAGGGAGCAGAGGAGAGCCCTGAGAAAAGACCAGCTAGAGGAGGGGCATGGGCTGGCCCACGTGGAGGTGAAGAGAGTGGTCCCAGGAGCCTCAGAGGGTGGACTTGCCTCACTGCGGGCAGGTCCAGGTCTGGAAGGGTCTGCCCTGGGCAGAGGGCTTGGACGTGGCTGAGGAGTAAGTGGGGAAAAAGGAAAGGGAGGGAGTTGCCACTGGTTTAAGAGGTACACCTGTGTTGGGAAGTCATCTAAAACTGGCCAAGGGGGTAGGGTTGTGGCTGCTGAGAGGGGTTATAGGTATAGGGGTGCTGGGGCTGTGGTCCAGGCCTACAGGGACTGAGGAGGACCAAGTGGAGTCGGGCAGTGGAAGTGGACAGGAAGACGCAGAGTCATGGGACAATGGTGGCAACAGGAGGAATCCTGAGTGGGGCTGGACTGGGATTGTTTGGCTGGTCCTGGGGCAAGAAGGGAGCAGAGATTCTGTAGCCAAAAAGATCATATACCCTTCTTGCATTGCAGCAGCATTTATTGAAACATAGATTGAGACAACCCAGAAGACATGGCACCCACAGACAGTCATAACCAGAGGGGACCCAGGAAGTGACCTAACCTTCTCCATCCGACCAACTCTACATTGGACAATCCCCTCTTGCACTGGGCAGGGGGAGATCTGGAGCAAACATGGAGCCTTTGAAATGTATAAAGGTGCACTGAATAGCAAGACCTGTCCAAAGTCCCCTAACCAGGGGTTACAGGCAAAAGGATTTCCACCATAATGGGCCTCTCCACTGGGAGGTCACAGGAGGAGTCTGGCTGGAGCAGGTTAACCCAGAAGAACAGTCAACCAGAGAGACAAGCAAAACACAATCAAGAATAAACAGGCAGGGTCTTGCCCAGCGGCCATTCTTGCCGGCAGTACAGGGAGCTGCTGGGAGTGGGGCCTCCTCTGGTTGCGGGAGGCCTGGCTGGGTGGTTAGGATCATGCCTTGACCCAGGGGAAGGCTCAGCTTCCATGCTGTCCAGCCCTACAGGGTCTGAGGAGGACCAAGTGGAGTTGGGCACCCAAGTGCAGTCGGGTGACTGGTCGTGTCCCGGAGAGCTTGGTGAATAATTCAAATTGGCCACAGGTCTTTGGAGCTAGCTGGAGTTAGGTGAGGGCTAGGAATGGCCCTCTAACACTGAAGCCAAGAGGAGAACTAGGAAACAGCTCCCTAAAACAAGAAGGTGGAGGAAAGCGGCCCAAGGATTTTCCCCTCTCTAGGAACATCTGGAAGATTCTGGAAGCAAGCACACATTTTCCATTCACACATCATTCAGTGCTGGGGTGGACGCCGGTGGGGCAGGCGGCTTGGCAGGAGGCCCCCACACTACGCAAAGCGAACTGACCGGCTGCTCGTGCAGCTGAAGCTGGAGGAGCGGGGCTGGCAGGGGCTGCAGGAGTCGGGGGCCATTACTGTGATGCTGCCCCCGGTGGCTGAGGGCCCAGAGGTGATCTGGCGCCCAGGGGTGGTGCTATATGAGAGGCCACCACAGGTGACTCCACCACGGGAACTGCTGACACCTGTGGGACAAGGAGACACGGAGGGGTGAGGGGCTTGCTGTGATCATCTAGTCCACCCCAAGATGGGTCCAGAGCACTTCTCAAGGGGACTAGTGGTCAATGGCGGGGCCCAGTTCCTCTCAGCTCATCGGGAAAGAAGCGAGGACTCCTGGACCCTTTTCCAAGCCTGCAGCTCACTAAGGCCACCCATAAAAGGACTCAGCTCTGGTTCTGTTCTTCCCTTACTGGTCTTTGGTGAGGGGCAGGGGAGAGAAGAGGCCCTCTCTCAGTGGGGGACAACTGAGGTTCACTGGCTTAGGCCAACGAGTTCACCTTTGCCCATCACAAAGCCACTTTTCCTGGGATTTCAAGCAATACTTACAGACATTCACGGAGCCCACACCCTCGCACAGCCTGCGGGGAAAGAAAACTCCATTAGTTCTTGGCAGTGAGTGGAATTCTTGAGACCCATGGTTGCTTGGGGACAGAAAGTCATCCTGTGTCCTGTGTATAGAGTCTACTTCCTGAGGGGCTAGAGGGGGTCCCCCAAATCTCACTCTCTTTAATGGCTCTCCCTCCATAGAGACCAGCTCCTCTGACTTTTAGCCTGAGTGCGGGTGGTGGTGGTTAAGAGAAGACCTTCTCTTGCTGCCTCCAATCAGATGCCCGTGCCCCCTCCCCCCAACCGGGTTTTCCAAGGGAGCTCTTGGCAGAGCAGAATCCAGTGCTCTAGTGTGTTGAAGAGCTTTGGGGTGGTGTAGAGCTATGTGGGGGTGCATCATTGCGTGCCCAAGCCCCAAGCAGCCATCTGAGGAAGCTTTGCAGCAATAATGGGTTTTAGAGGCACACGACTTAGGTGCAGGTCCCAGCTAGACTGAGTTGCTGTATGGCCGCGGGAAAGGCGCTGAACTCGGAGCCTACTTCTTTGTCTTTGGATGGGAAAAATGAGACCCACCGCATTGGATGGGGAGGGTTATAAAGTGAGTGCTTGACACAGAGCAAGCATATGATAGATACTATTAAAGCCTGCCCAGTACTACCCTGGTCAGTTATGGGTCACACTTGGACCCAGGACAGTTCGCTCTGGGAGACCAGGGCCTCCACCTTGTCCCATTCAAGTGCTCCTCAGGCCTGACTCTGCTTGCCCCAGGCCTGGACACACTCAGGGCAGTATAGCTGTAGATGGGCCTTCCCCTTCTAAGCCCATAAGGTCTTTCTGGGACTCACCTGTGCTCCTCGCCCTCCAGCAGGCGCCTGTAGGTGGCGATCTCGATGTCCAGGCCCAGCTTGGAGTTCATCACCTCCTGGTACTCCTTGAGCAGGCAGGCCATGTCCTGCTTGGCCTTCTGCAGGGCGCCCTCCAGCTCAGCCAGCTTGCAGCGGGCATCGCTCAGGGCTGCCTCGCCCTGCTGCTCTGCCTCGGCCACAGCGGCTTCCAGCTTGGCACGCTATGGGGTAGAGGTGTGAGGCAAGGCTGAGAGAGAAGGCTCAGCTTGTCTCGCCTGAGCTCATGAGGCTAGGGCAGGGAGAGGGAAGACCTGCAGAAAAGGTCAGGGCCACGACCAGGTAGTTCATAGGCTGGAACATGATGGAGGAGTGGGGTGTGCTTTCACCTTCCCACGGATACAGGGTGCCTCTTTTGGAAGTCAGTGGCCCTGCTCATCCCAGCTAGAGTGCTGTGCAGTATGGGGGAGCCCCTGCCCTCTCTCTGGGTCCTTGCTTCCTCCTGGAGGCAAAGGACCTGGCATTGTAGCCTGCTTGTGCTGAGTGCTTGAGTATTCCCTGTAACCTACCTGGCTCTTGGCATTCTCAATCTCAGCCGTCAGCCTCTGGATGATGCGGTTCAGCTCGTTGATCTCCTCCCTGGTGCGGCGCAGGGTCTCCCCATGCCGGATCACCGTGGCCTTCATCTCCTCGCACTGGGGGAAGCAAAAATGCTCATGAAGCTCAGCATGGGAATCCCACCCCCTCGGGATACCAAGGATGCCTGACAGGTGGTACAGTGCTCAGCCTTGGCAGCTCGGCCATACACCAACCTGACAGCTGTCAACCCTTACCATCTCTTACCATCCTTCAAGTAAAAGAAGCCTTTTCTAATAGGCAGTTCACTTTCCCCTCACTGCCTTGTCAAGGAGGCAGGTGTCCTAAGTCACTCACCTTGGTGCGGTACCAGGACTCAGCCTCAGCCCGACTGCGACTGGCAACATCATCATACTGAGCCTTGATCTCAGCCACAACGCAGTCCATGTTCAGGTCGCGGCTGTTGTCCATCTTGACAATGACTGAGGTATCTGAGATGTGGGCTTGGAGAACGCGGATCTCCTGTGGGGCCAAGAGGCAGTGCATTTGGGTCTGGTGCCTGACCTGGGCCGTGTGCTCCCTCAGGGGACCAGGCTCACTCTGGAGTGGGGAGCTGATCAGGAATGCTGTGTGCCTTCTCCTTCTGCTACCACCCCCATCCACACTATAAAACAACAAGGCTGGAAAGGGCCCTTGACATCATGTCAGACCAGCCTCTGACCTCACCATGGGAAAACCAGGGCCCAGAGTGTAAAATAGGCCCGACCCAAAGTTACCCCACAGGGGAGCTGGGTGTGGTGCCCAGGGGAGTGATTAGTCCACTAGTTAAGGCCCCTCCCTATCTGGGAACCCCCACTCCACATATACCTCTATATTTAATGATAGACCAATGCTCCACCAACCAGTGTAGACATGACACTCCAACCCACAGGGGTGCCCACAGACCCCGGAAGCTATGCACACACATACATTCCATTGTTCTCACACATGTGAGCACAGATGTGGCCCAGGCATAAACACCTCACATACCACACCCTACCCTGGGCCCCTCTCACATGGGTGCCCTTGTTCTTTTCACTTGGAAACATATATATGCATAGGCACCCTACCCCCAGCTCCCCCAGTCCTTGCAACCTCCCTTCCAACAGCCCTGGCTGGTTGGCAGGTGCCCTCACCTCTTCGTAGAGGCGCTTCAGGAAGCTAGATTCCTCCACCAGGGCCTCCACATTGGCCTCCAGGTCTGATTTCCGCAGGTAGGCGCAGTCCACATCCTGGCATTTGAACAAGAGGAGGTGGGGGAAGGAGGCCAAAGGAAGGACCTTGAGTCAGCGTGGTTCTGTGCCCAGTGCTGAAGGTTGCACAGATGGGTCCCCTTCCATCCCTCCTTCCCCTGCAACCAGCCCCCTTACCTTCTTTAGAACCACAAACTCGTTCTCAGCTGTGGCTCTCAGAGCCACTTCCTCTTCGTACCTGGAAGTGAGAAAGGCTGGGGCTGAGAGGTCTATTCCAGCTCCTGGCCAAGCTTTTCCAGGGGTTGAAAAGGAATGAACCCTCTTCAGGTATTATCTTGTCGTCTGTCATCTATTAGTACATGGTTCACGGCTAGCTCTGTCCCAGCCTGGCTTCATTTCACCCAAGTCCTCTGCTTCTGGAATGAGATCAGGAATGCACATTCCACCCCCAAGCCTAATGTTTGTGCATCCTGGATCCAAAGAGAGCGAGTGCTACTGTCAGGCAGAGCACGGAGCCTGCATCAGAAAGGGAAGTGATGACGGCTGTAGGACTCTCCAGGCTTCCTTTACTTACTTCCCTGGAGATTAGTTCTAAGACTCACAGGGCCTCCTAGGGGTTGAGGGGGAGCCCAGGAATCTGGGGAAATCTAAGTCCCACTGCTCAGCCCTGCTGGGTCCCAGGAAGTCTTGTTAAAGGAATCTTTAAGAAGCTGTTACACAGGGCTCGTGGGTAGAACCTTCTAGATTTCCCTCTGAGTTGCCTTGGGCATGGGCACTCACTTCTTCTTGTAGCCCTCCAGCACCTCCTGCACGTGGTTGAGCTCTGAGGCCAGCCTCCCACTGTCAGCCTCCACACACTCGGCCTCCCGCCTCAGGGTCTCAATGTAGCCAGCAAACAGGGGCTCCAGGTTGCTCTCGCAGCAGCGCTGGTTCTGGTAGAACTGCCACTTGGTCTCCAGCAGTTTGTTCTGCTGCTCCAGGAAGCGCACCTGCCATTTGGGACAAAGAAAGAGACTCAGGGTGGGGAATTGGGGAGGTGTCTGATACCTAGAGCTCTCTGCTCTTGGATGCTGGAAGCTGAATAGGGTTGAGCCATGCAGTTGAGTGTCTGAGGCTCAAGGGACCCTGTCCCCAGCACTTTAGGGAGTCACTTGATTGACCTAGGCTTGGCTCAAAGCCAAAGTTCTGGTTAAACTTTCTGCCACTTTAAGTTGAGCAACTTTTTGGTATTAGGTTTTCTCATTTCTAACACAGAGCTAATAGTTGATGGAGCTGTGAAGATTGAACCAGTTAATACATGTAAAGTTCTTAGAACAGCCCCTGACATGTATTAAGTGCTCAGCCAATTTAACTATTATAATTACCAGTTTTCCTTTTAATCATTTATGCAACAGACACTTAATTTATGCAACAAACACTTAATTGCAACAAATACTCACTATGTGGTTCCAAGGCCTGCGCTGGGACACACACATCTTTGTATCTATGTCATCTGTCATTTGATATCCTGTGGATTATCACAATCCTGCAGGGGTAGACCTTATCTTGCCCATATCACAAATGGGGAAACTGAGACTCCCAAGGGTCTCAGAAGCTCATAGCAAGTGATGGAATGAGGACTCAATGTCCCTTGCATCCCTGTCCACTGTCTTCACCTGCCCACCCCAGGATGTCTATCTAGCAGCTTATCTAAACTCTCTCAGCTCCTATTTGTTATTGAAAGATGGAGATGATAATACCCCAGTGGGTTATTTTCAGGATTAACTAAGATCACTAAAGAAAAACAGGAAGGTCACCCCTTTGCCCCAGAACCCCAAACCTGATCCTTCTGCTGGGCGGGAAGGTGGCTTCCCGTCTCCCTCCCATACTTCCTGGTCTGTGCAGCAGTGCCTCACTCTGAGGGTACTGGTGGGTCTCCCTCCAGCCAGGCCCCTGCCCAGTCTCCATTGCAGCACTCCATCCGTGAAGAGGCTGACAAGCCTGGGTTAGTTAACTGTCACTCATCCACTACTGTCTTTGGAAACTAATAATAGCAGCAAGCAGTTATTGAGCCTGGACTATTTGCCAGCATTTTCCATGCAGGAGCTCATCAGTCCTCCTAAGGAGCTGGGGAGGCGGGACCTGTTATTCAGACATATAATCTGTCTGGGGCCCCACACTCCTGACTGGCACAGCAAGTTCTTGGGGGAGGCAGTGTGCCCTGAGTGGTGCCCTTCACTTCACATGCCACTGAACCATGCGCCAAAGGCCTTTTATTCTCCTTATTATCTCCTGCTCTTCCCACACCCAGGGCCCAAGTCCAGTTTTTCAAGGACAGCTTTGTGACTGCCATTCTCTTGGCTGCAGAAGCCCACACAGCCTGACCACCACACAGTTTCTAGACCACACCTGGACCTCATAAACTTGGCTGGAACAAAGTGATGGAGATGGATCCTTCTACCTGAATTGGTCTGCGTTTCTTTCCCTCTGCGGTTTCCAACCTGGCAGCCAGCCTGTCTCCCCAGCAGACTTTTTGAGGGAGGGCAGGGCTGAGGTCCTCTCTGCACCATCATAGGCCTCAAAACTGACCTTGTCGATGAAGGCAGCGAACTTGCTGTTGAGGCACTTGATCTGCTCCTTCTCCTCGTGCTTCACGCACTGCGCATTGGGGTCGATCTCCAGGTTGAGGGGCGTGAGCAGGCTCTCGTTGACGGACACGGTGGTGATGCAGGGAGCGCTGGGTCCGCACACGCCTCCGGAGCGGTAGCCGAAGCTGCGGCCGCAGGAGCCAGAGCGGAAGCCCCCAATGGCCATGCGGGGTCCGCAGGAGCCCAGGTTACCAAGGCTGCGGCTGCTGAAGCCCGTGAGCCCCCGGTAGCAGGACACTCCCCGGTAGGGGGTGGCACTGATGCAGCAGCGGTTGCCAGTTTTGGGGGCCACAGCTGAGCAGGAGCTGAAGTTCCTGGTGACCCCACATCCTGAGCTGATCCTGTAGGAGCGGCAGGACATCGTGGGAGTCTGAGCAGAGTGTGAGCGGCTGTGAAAATCAGTGCGGGCTGCGGAGCTGAGGCTGAGGATCCTTCTGGTCTCTCTGATCCTCCCTGGTCCTTTTATTGGTGGGGAGAGCTGGGGTTGGCTGCATAAAAGGAGTGAAAAGCCATTTTATGTTGTTTATTGGCTTGGGGAATTTTCCAGCAACTCCCCAAGGACTCATCTTAAAGGTGAGCTCAGCAGTGATTCCGGCACCGTAAAAGTATTGAAGATGTTATTAGGGACACTGTACGTTTGCACTTTTCATCTTCAAAGCTCGTTTACACCCATTAAGTAATTAATTTTCTCGCAGTCTCTCTGTGAGATGGCCCCAACCCACACTTGGAGACGGAGTTGAACTCCACAACAGTCTGGGGGTGGATGGGTTTGGGTTATAGGCAGGGCCATCATCTCAAGGGAGAGTTTCTGGGGTCTCAGGTTGGGTGAGCCCAGGGGAGCCTTTGGTTCCACCCAATTGTCATAAGGCACATTCTCGGGTAAATCACTGTCTCAGGAACTGATAGGTCAGGAGTGTCTACATGCATCCCCGCAGCATTGACTGGAAGGTAGTTCAGGACCGGAGGGGTGTTTTTGACCATGCTCCCTCTAGTACAGAGGCTGCAGGGGACCATCCCTTGGAATCTTCTGGATTTCAGCCCAGAGGGTTCTGTTTCAGGGTCTTTATTTCTCTCTAAGCAAAAGTGCAAACCATTCAACTCTCAGTGGCCACAATAATGACCACTTGTGGATAATGGGGAGACTCCCCTTCAGCCACTTTCTTCTCTGTGGCCCAATGGAGTGGAGAACCCAATCCTGAGATTACCTGGTGGCCACAAATTGCTCTGGGCACCTTCTCTTTGCTCTGGAAGAAGAAACAAATCCTGTGAGTCTCCCCTCCTTCTGACCACCAGCCAGAGGAGGGGAGCTCATTCAGTTCACCAGCCCCGGTTGTCCCTCTTAGAGGAATGCTTACAGACTGTTCTACACTTGTCTCAGGACCCTATAATTTCTGGCTCTAGGGGGGCTCTGAGAGTCTTGGCTGTTTATGTCCCTGCGTGTCCTTGGGCCAATTATTAGGATAATGATTGCTATGCTTTTAACAGCACGAACCTTGAAGATGTGGTCTCTGGCCCTGAGGTGTTAGGAACTTGGGAAAGAAGATCTGATGAACTTCCTCAGAGGGTGACTCCTTCTTTAGGGGCCTTTCAGAACCAAACGCTGCCACTGCCATCCCCCGACATCCTCTGTAGGGTACCCTGCATTCTGTCCTGGTGTTCATGGCCAGCCACCCTAGGTGTCCATCTAAAATCATACTGACACTCCTACCCCACGTCTTACCCCTGTTCTTCAGGGAAGGTAGAGAGGCCTTTGGAAGTGGGTTGAGGAGAAACATCTGGGTTAGTAACCTGGGCAATGGAGTCAAAGTTGAAAGACCTGGTTTAAGTCCTAGCTATGTGGCTTTGGGGAAGCACTTAACCTCTCCGAGCCTCTTGTTTCTTTTACCGTAAAGTGGGATTCATTCTTACCATCCAAGGTTGTTGGGAGAGTTAAGTGGCTAATATGTGAAAATGTTCTCTAGGTGTCATAAAACTCTGTATAAGGAAAGGGATCATTGCTTCCGGTCAGAATCAGCCCCCTCCCTCCCCAGCATAGTGGCCCCACCCAGGGTCTTTACCTCCTCTGTACATTTATGACTTCTTTACCCTTTCAAGACTGTGTTTAATGTTTTCTTTAGCCTGATTTCACTCGTATAAAAATTTGGGGTGGAGTCTGGGGGCAGAGGGAGAAGTCTGTCTTGGGGGGGGGAGCTCAGGAGATGACTCCCAGCCTCACCCCTGGGCGGGGTCCCTGGGTTGTTATTCTCAGTGTCCTGAACAGGAGTTCACTGCCCGGCTGTCTTGGACACCTGGGCTCATGTGCTGTGGACAAGAGGGATTGGGGAGGAGGGCCGGATAAGCAGGAGTTAGGGTGCCTTGGAATCTCACCACCCCAACTTGTAGAAGCCTCTGCTCGCCTCCGTTTGCTCAGATGATGGAGTCAGACCTGACCCTGCTCTCCTCAGAGGCAGCAGGAAGGGGAAGCTCTGTCTGAATGGAGGTTCTATGTCAGTTGCTTCGTCTTCCCCAAATTTGCTGTGGATGGAAGACTGTGCTGGGGAGAGGAGAGGGTGGCTGATTCCTCCTGGCTGGTCCCATGTAGGCCAGAGCGAGTGAGAGCTCACAGGCCAAGTCAGCCTGGAACAACTCCCTGGAGGGGCCTGGCCTTGGCTGTATGGTTCTACCCTCTGGAGGGGCAGGGCGTCCTGAGCCCATGCCCAGCTCTACCTATCAGCCACACACTCTGGGGGACCAGGCCCCTATCCTGAGAGTCAGGATCTTTTGTGGGTGGGGTGGGAGGCCCCTCTCCTTTTACTGGTCTCATCATCTCTGCCCCCCTATATCCTGCTGATTCCTGCACTGCACCCTTCTCTCTAAGACTTCTCTCCAGGCACACTTTTGTCTGGAATGTTCCAGAGCAGCCACCTCTTCCAGGAAGTCTTAATGAACTAATTAGAGGGTGGCTGGGATTTCTTCTCCTGGTGTCTCCTAAAATGCCCTCTCTGGGCTTCCCAGGTGACTCCCAATTATCCTCTTCTGCACACTCTTGAGCTCGATGCAGTCACGCATCACCTTCTTTGGTCCTGCCCCGTGCTGGCCCCTACCTTTGGAGGCCCCACCCAGTGCCAGAATGATTAGTGGAGTCCGTGACCCTTCCATGATTTAAAATGCTCCTAAGAGGACACTTCTTCCAGGAAGCCTTCAAGAGCTAATTGGGAGAGAGCCGTTCTTTGCCCCACCCAGGAGCCCCTGGTAATTTTTAAGAACATTTAGGACCTGCCCCAGTCCACTAAGCACACTCCCAGGGGCTTCCTTAGAGGCCTTGCAACTCATGCCTCAGCCCCACCCATGCTGGTCCATCCTCCTCCTTTGTTTGACTGCAGCTGGGATGCCTTAGTCACCAGGGACTCATTACCTCCCTTCCCCTCTGCTCTTTCTACTATGTCTGACATTCCCCATCACCACCTCCAGGAAGACTTCCTGGATTTGTCAAAAGGTAGGAGAGCACAAATACTTTCTTCAGTGCTTCCCTGCCTGTCCTTAGAGCTACCGCAAACCCTCCCAGTTTTGTATTTGTATCTGCTTGGATTATTCTATCCTTCCTGGCTGGCTGGTTCTCCTGAGTGGATACTGATGGGCTCCCCATAGACAAGCCCTGTCCCAAGTAGGGGCTTGATGGCTTCCTATACAGCTGGTTCACACTGGGCCCTCACTCTGCGGGCCACACTTTCTTTATGCATGCAAATCAATGCCATCTGCCTACAGTGGGACATGGCTCTTGAAGGGGCGTCATGGCACCATGACCCTTTATTTGGCATTTGGAGACTTGGGTATGATTCAGAGACTTGGTGTGGGAGGGATGAGGGTCAGAGCAGTAAGAACTTGGCTGAATGGTTAGCTGCTTCCATGGGGTGGTTCCTCTTCCGGCTGGCCAAGGGCTCCGTGGCCTGCCCCCTTTCTTTCTTCTCAGGGCTTCCCACCAGGAACCCCAGGAAATTCTTCACTTTCCTCCCCAACTCTGTGCATCTGCCTCCCTGTGGTCACTGTCCCTGGTGGCCTGTCTTTTTCTCAGAGCTTCTAATTTCAGAATTCAACTGTATTAATGGTTTTGAGATTTTTTTCCTTTTAATTTTAGCAAAAGAACCATTTTCCTAAATCTTAGTAGGAAACTAAATATATAAAGCTATAAAATCACCCCTGGGCATCCATGGAGAAATGGTTCTGGGAACCCCAAGGGTACCCAAATTAAAGATGCTCAAGTCCCTTGCATAAAAAGATGGCGTAGTGTCTGCTTATAATCTGCCATATCCTCCTGTATGCTTTAAGTCACCTCTAGATTACTTACAATATCTGGTACAATGTAAGTGCTATGTAAATAGTTTGTCGTACTGTGTTGTTCAGGGAATAGCAAGGAAAAAAGATAGTTATTGTTCAGTTTAGACTCAATTTTCCTCCACTCCATGGATGTGAAGCCATGAATACTGAAGGCGACCTGCGTATTTTCTTAGAACAAATGAGCGTGTCATGTTAGTCTCTCTGCTGGCTGCTCGCCCCGCCCTCTGGACTCCATCCCCAGCACAGGAGGGTACCCCATAGTACATTAAGTCAGATTGCTCCAAACCGCGGTGACTCGACACCCCACCCCTGTCCTGACGATGGCTCAGGAGGTCTTGCTCTGCCTGTCGCTTGCTCCCATTCTCACTTGTCTTCTTCCCCTGATTCCCCACTCGCAGCAACCACAGTGCTCCTTGAACATGCTGGGAGCCCTCCCATCAGGACTGTAGCACTGGTTCTTTCTTCTGCCTGGTGCTGACTTGTCATCCACATGACAGGCTCCATTGCCTCCTGCGAGTCTTTGCTCAAAAATCACCTCTTGGAGTCCTCTTTTAAAAATGGTAACCTGCTTTCCTATCCCAGGGCATTCTGCACTTGGCTTATCTTTTTCCGATCTACTTTATTCTATTTATTTTAGAAGGTGCTTATTTATTTATTGCGGCTTATTTGCTGACCAATTGAATTGTGTAAATGAATGAACATCTCAGATTTTTTAGATGTTTGAGGTTTGGCAGAAATTGCCACTAGTGGGAAGCCTTGGTCTTTGAGCCTTAAGGTGCACGCCCGGTTTGAAAACCACAGGACGCCTGCACTTCAAGGCTGTAGATTTTGAAAGCACCCTTGGGAACAAAGTGAGAAACACAGGTGATAGAAACAGGGTTGTGTAGTGCTGGTAAGAAAAGGAATAGATTTTAAAAAAATCTACTTATTATTGTTATGTCTCTGTCCTATGTGCAATTTTGGTTGGGGAAAAAAAAAAAGTTGAAAGACTAAGTTCACCTTGTCACACTGTTAGCCTTTGAAAATTCCCTGTGCCCTGTCACTGTGGAAGGTGGCGGCCAGCAGAGGGCAGCAAAGCCCCATGGCTAGCCTAGCAGAGGCCATGTGGTGGCAGAAGCAGGAGAGGCTAAGGAGGTATCTGCTTCCCTGACAGCTCAGACTTTAGGCTTTTCAGAAGCTGGATGCAGTCCACTGACTCTTGCCTAGACTATTGCAGTAGCTCCTAACTTGGGCCTCAGTGGTGGCTGTAGGAGTGATGAGAGGCAGTTGGATTCTGGCTATTATTTAAAAGCTTAGCTGATGATATTGGTGGATAGATTAAACATGGGAACATGAGAGGAAGAGAGGGGTTAAAGATAACTCCAGGGATTTTTGACTTAAGCAGCTGAGTGGAGTTGCCATTAATGTGGAAAGAGCTGGAGAGGGAAGCAGGAAGAGGAGCTTGTTTGGGGACATGATTAGTTTGAGAAGCCCGATAGACACACAGGGGGAGATGTCGGTGGGTGAGTTGCATATACCAGCTTTTAGCTAATGGGAGGTCTGGGCTGGAGACACAAATTCAGGAGTCACTGGCTTATCCACAGCACTTAAGGCTGAGACGGATGGTGATGTCATCCACAGGGTAGGGCAGAGAGATGAGAAGGAACTTGATGACTAGAGCCTGGGACTCCCAACATTGCCTTGTCATCTAGCTTGAGAGTTGGAATCAATGCCGTTCCAATGGCATGCATCTGTCAGCCAGGGCCCAATCAGGAGACAGCACCCCGCGGTAACTTGAATGGGGAGTGTTTAATACCAATAATATGGGATGTCGGTGCCATGAGGCATTGGCCGGGGAGAAGTAAAGAGAACTCCAAAAAAATAGAGAAGCAACAATGTGAGAAACAGTTCCTACCCCTCGGGCCATGGTGGAGGGCCCAAGGGATCAGGCTGGGATCCAGACCTCCCTGGAAAGAGCCGAGTGTCACTCACTGGATGCCAGAGAAGTCACTGGGGAGCCACTCCAGTGGAGCTTGCTGGAAATCTTCAGAGCTGGAAATCCACCTTCTTGGGTGTGGGGAAGGCTTTACACAAAGAGGGAGCTTGCTGGAGGCGCTTGGCTTTGAAACTGCCCAAGAGAGTATCGGGGGCAGCCGTTGGCATCTGGTGCAGCTGGCTGCTGCTGTGTGCTGCAGGAGCATGGCACTGTAGAAGCCTCTGTGGGGTGGGAACCTGGCTCTGGAGAACCCAAACAGGGACCTGTGAGGAGGCACGTGGAAGGGAATCCATTACTTGAAACACCAGCCGACAAAGCTTACCATTGTGGCCCTGGCAAGCGAAATGTTTAAAGGGACCAGATCATTTTCACAGTGTAGGCAGACCAGGGTGACCTTAGAACTGAGGCCATAAATTGAGCCCTGGCACTGGGTGGGTGTAGGTCTGGCTGAGAGGCACCAAGGCCACTGAGGAAGCCTTGGTATTGCTGTCTTGGAGGTGTGTGCAACTTTGCATAGGGGAGAGGAGCTAGAATTCAGGAGCCCCTGGAAGTGGGGGGGAGGGGTTGGCTGGTGAGGCCAGGGTCAGGCAGGCCTGAGGCTGTGAGCAGGGCACTCTGGATGTCCTTGGGTTGTTGACCAGGGTCTGGGTAAGGCTGAATATATAAAGATAAAATATGTGCTTCCTGATCTCTAAGAAGAGCTGTCTGGGGGGAGGCTGGTCAGCAAACAATTCCTACTATGAGAGATGGGCCTAATGGTGCGCATTCGGGTTCCTGGTCATGACCCACATTGGCTGATTCCTATTTCCGCTTGAAATAGGAATGCTGTGTCTTGGCTTCTATAATGTAGCCAGACTCAACTCCGGGCAAGTCTCAAGTTTCTCATGTTCTCTATCACCTCTTGTTTTTTGCACACACTGTGGCCTCTGCTTGGAGCATTTCTTTCTTCTTTGTGTGGCTAAGGCATCATCCTTTGCTTCTCTGATGGGACATCACATTCTTTAGGAAGCTTTTCGTGATGTCCCAAGTCTGCATTAGGCCTCTACTCTGTGCCAACTCTACTCTTAACAAAGAATCTATCAAATTGAGACTTAATTACTTGTGCATCTTTTCTACCAGATGGATTGGAAACTCTTCGGGGTCAAGAATCAAATCTTGTACCCAACTCTTATGTAGTAGGCATTTATCAAATTGTTGAATGTGAGTGAAAGATGACAGGAACGGAAGTGAGGTGCATGGAGGAGATGGCAGTAGGAAGTGTGTGGGCAGATCACGAAGGCCTTGAAAACCATGTGAAGAAGCCTGGGCTACTTCTGGAGGGCAATGGGGAGCCATTGAGGACTATAAGCAGGGGAGAACCACGACTGGTCTTCCATGTGAGAAAGATCTCTCCAGCAGCTTGGAGATGAATGAGTTGGGTGGAAACAAGAGCAGAGATGGAAAGACCCCGAGGTCCCTGCAGTGATCCCAGAGGACCTGGCACTGGGTGGGACCTGGGGAACAGGTGGAAGGGTTCACTTTGGTCAGGAGGAGGGCACCTCTGAAGTGTAAGGTGAGTCTGGGGAAAAGTGGGCTGTTTGTCACTTGTTCTGAGAGTCTTTGCTCCATGTCTTCTTTGTCATGCAGAGCTGAGCCCCTCCCTGGAAGGTTCTGAGCTTTCTTTTCCCATTGCTTCCCCTGGTCTCAGGACACTAGTCCTTGGCAAGTCCTTAGGAGGATGGACTGGGGGGCTCTAGGAGGCAGTCCCCCCATCCCCAGTGTAATCCAGAAGGAGAGGCCAGAGTCCTGATGAAGTGAGCTTGGCAAGTTTATTGAAAACCCAGAAACGCAAAGAGCAGCACAAACAGGCGGCACCCCCACCCCCACGTCTCTCTGGAGCTTGTAGACATAACTCTGCTGTGGCCAGGGGTGGGCCTCACACCACCAAAGGACAGAGGCAATGGAGTGCTACAGAGACCACCTCTCCACCCGCAGCCACCACCTCACCAATACCCCAGGAAGAGGAACACTAGGACATAAGCCACTGGAAGAACCACTGTGGGTGCCGTAGGGGTCCCTGGGCCACCAAAAAACTGTGGGTATTTCTGGGCCAGGAAGAGGAGAGAAGTGTCCCCGGGAAGGGAAGGCAAGAAGCAGGGAAGCAAGAGTTGGGGACACCTGCACTGTGCAGTCTACACTGTGCCCCAGCTCCACCAAAGCCGCAGGTGGCCCTGTAGCCCAAACACCTGCTTTTGGCTTTGCCAGTCCTTTTCTCCCCAGGTACACTGCGTCTGGAATTGGGCTCTGTCTGCATTTCCCTTGGAAATGGACGGTGAGGAGTGATCCCAAGGAAGGAAATTGGGAATCAGAGAGAAGCCAGTCGGGTTGAGGCTGTGGACAGGGTATCTATACTGTGGCAAGATCCTTTAGGAGGTGTCTGACAAGGCACAGCTGTCCCTGGGGACAGCTTGCTGTTGGTGACTGGGCAGGAGGGGTGGCTAGAGACCTCTCAGGGGCACAAGCAGGGGACGTTGAGTTGGTTCTCCTCTGGACAGTGGCTGGGGCCTGGGGGTCGGCTTAGTACTTGGTCCTGCGAGAGGTGGTGGTGGACGAGAAGCGGACGCTGGAGCTGCGGGTACTGCGGCCACCACTGCAGCTGCTGAAGCTACCCTCAGTGGGCAGCGGGCACGGGACGCTGGGGGCGCAGGCCTCACCCACAAGCACGGAGCCACCCTTGGTGCCCGCGCTCAGCAGGTCCCCGTGGCTGCCCCGTGCCCCACCCAGGCTGGAGCTGCAGGAAGTCAGGACCCCCCCTGTGGTGCGGATGCTGCTGCTGCTACCAGAGAAGGTGACTCCGCTGCGGGACAGGGTGGAGCCAGCGACCAGGTGCTCAGGCCCACACACCACGCCACCCCGGGTGCTGCTCACAGCTGCGGAGAAGAAACCATCAGAGAGGCTGACTCCAGGATCAGAGTCCTCTTTTCCTTCTCTTGTCTGGGTGGCCCAAAGACTGTGACTGCACTAAAAGCCAACAGCCAGGTCAAGGGGGGAGAATTCTGGAAATTTCCCTGGATGTTTGCATCTGTCCATCTGCTGACTGTCATTCATATGTGGCCCAAGTTGGTGGGAGGTGGGGGTGGGGGCGGAGTGGATGGGGTGGGCTGGGCTGGATGACCCAGGCCCTGGAACCTCTGGGAAGCTGTGACCTTCTCTCTGCCATTATACTGGGTCCCTGGTGCACCCCCACGTTTCCCGCTTACTCCCCCATAAGAAACCCTGTCAACCTGGGTCCTTTGTCAGCTCTGGGCACACTTCCATGCCCCAGGACTTGAACCCTAACCTCTGCATAGACTAGCCCCAGCAGGTCACTACACACTCTTTCTGCCCCCTCCTCTCACCAGGGTCTTTGCTACCATCTGATCTCCCCTGGAGCTTAACCTCCTGCTGAAGGGCCACTGCTTGCTGCCCCTTCCTCTGCCTCCAGGGGCACTCTTCTCCTGGAAGGGGTAGCTCTGACCATCTGACCCACCCAGATTAGCACTCAGTCCCACCATGCATCTGTGTACATTTGTATTTTCCAGTCAGAAATCTGGATCTGGATTCTGCCTAGTCTTGTGACTTCCAGCAAATCACACCTGGTATGCCAAGGCCTGCTCTTCCTCCCAGGGGTCCTTCCAGGACTAGGGTGGCAGAACTAGGACTCACCTTTGCAAGAAGATTGAAATGCTAGAGAGCAGGGGCTGGCCTGGAGCTACCCCATAGTGCTCTGCTCAGTGTCCTGTGTACTTTGGGCACAACCAGTTACTATTTGACAGGAGGGAGAACTTCTACTCAGCTTGTCCCATCCCTGCCACTGGGGAATGACAGACCTCCCTGGCACAGGCCTTTCCATTCCTTCTTTCTCTGAGATGGTTCCCTTGAAGGACAAGGTCATTCAAAGCAAAAGAGCTGAGTCTCTTCTGGAACATTCTCCTACCTTGACAACCCTGCACACACTTGTCAATGCTTTGCTCTGGGGAAGGCAGACTCCAAGAGATCTTGGACCTCAGCTGAGGACATGTCCCAGTCCAAGGGGCAGGTGGCCCCTGCTTTCCTAACTGTCTTGGTCATAACCAAGGAGCTTCTTGGGAGCCCCCCTGTACCCTGCATGAGCCTGAGTTTAAAAGAAATTTGAAGGAGAGAGAAATGTGAAGAGGAAAAGGCGTAAACTACTTACATATGTTAACTGGGCCAACGCCTTCACAGATGCTGGAGAGAAAGGAACAATTTAGTTCAGAGGCAGGGGACACTGGCTCTCAGTCTCAGCTGTACATGCGACTGGGGAGCTTTGAAAAACCACATGTTCCTAGAGCTTATCCCCAAATTATTTTTTTGGCACTGAGGACTGAACCCAGGGGTGCTCAACCACTGAGCCACATCCCCAGCCTTTTTAATATTTTATTTAGAGACAAGGTCTTGCTGAGTTGCTTAGGTCCTCACTAAATTGCTCAGATCTCCTTGCCTCATCCTCCTACCTCAGCCTCTTGAGCCACTGGGATTACAGGCATGTGCCACCATTCCTGGCTTACCCCCCAAACTACTGAATTAAAATATTTAAGGAAATGTATTGTTATTATTTTTAACAAACCAGCCAACCAAGCAAAACTCATGAGACACTGTGCAGCTTTACAGACTTCACATTTGAGAGCACAGATCTAGAGCTACCTTCTAATCTCTGGACAAGGACAACTAACTAATGTTTGTGGGAAATGTATTGTCACTTCGGGGAGCAGCTTAGTTTAGCAATTCTTCCCCTGGCCCCTCCCCTTACTTGCTTAACCTTCCCAGATGCCTATGTCTGACCTCCTCCCTCCCAGAGCGCTCACCGGACTTCCTCGCCCTCTAGCAGCCTCCTGTAGGTGGCGATCTCGATGTCCAGGCCCAGCTTGGCGTTCATGAGCTCCTGGTACTCCCGCAGCTGTCGTGCCATGTCCTGCTTGGCCTGCTGCAGGGCGCCCTCCAGGTCCGCCAGCTTGCATTTGGCGTCATTGAGGGCCGCCTCGCCCTGCTGCTCTGCCTCGGCCACTGCTTCCTCCAGCTTGACTCGCTGCAGGGAGGGCAGTTTGCAGTTGGGCTTTGGCAGGGACCCAGGGGTCCCAGGGAGGGGGTGGGGGTGGTGGGGTGGGTTAGAAACACTGCCCATGGCTGATAGGGATGTAGCTGGGGCCAAGCCAGGGATGGAGCCTCTGGTGGCTGTTTTCCCAGGGATGGTGATCCTGTAGTTTGTTGTCACCAGAGGATAGAGCATACTTTCCCTCCCTTTCCATCCACATTGACTTCACCCTTCCTGATTTTTGCTGCCCACGGGGTCCAGAGAATCCACCTGTTCTTTCGACCTCCCCTCCCTCTCTGGGTCCGCCTTGGGTCATTCCCCCTACCTGGGAGATTCTCCCTTCTTCCCTATTTCCTCCTCCAGGAAGTCTTTCCTGCACAAAGCCTCCATTCCTCTGTTTCTGGGTCTTGGAATGACCCTGACTTCATCGGACTTGGGGCTCCCCAAAGCTAGGGGCCCTACCTCTCCCGCTCTGTGGCTGTCTCTCGTTTTTTGTGCCCACCTGAGCCTTGGCATGCTCGATCTCTGCCTTCAACCTGTGGATCAGCCGGGTCAGTTCATTGATCTCGTCCCGGGTGTGGCGTAGGTTGTCACAGTGTTGGCCAGCTGTCACTCGCATCTCCTCATACTGGGATCAGAAGGCGGTGTTTTGAAGTTTCAAAGGTCAGGTAAAGACCACAGCCCCCACCAAGTTGGGAGCTTCAGAACTTCCCTGGCTCTACTCCATTGTAAGGAGCACCCTCCCCCCAGGGCTAGCCACACCTCTTTTTGCCCACCTTGGTCTGGTACCAGGCCTCAGCATCGGCGCGGCTGCGCCTGGCCACCTCCTCATACTGGGCCTTGACTTCGGCGATGATCCCGTCAAGGTTCAGGTCCCTGCTGTTGTCCATCTTCACGATGACTGATGTCTCTGAGATGTGGGACTGCAGCAACTGGATTTCCTGTGTTGGAGGAACAGCAAAGCAGAAGGGCTCAGAGTCCCATCTGTGGTTCAGACCCTGCCATAGAGTCCCCAGGATGTGACTGGAATCAGGGGCAGAAAAACATTGCTATTTGGTTTAGGACACATCAAGATCCTCCACACTGAGGGCAAGGGAAAAGACGTGTCCGAGAACCATTTCAGTGTCACACTAGAACCTTTGCTATCTGCTGGGAGATAGCCCTTCAACCCTCTCCCTGCAGTGTCCGTGGACTTGGTGGGGGGAGTGGGAGCCATGCTAGGGATTCAACTTTTCTTTGGCTCATCCAGAAAGTGGCTTTGCTGGTCACAGTCCATTGAGAGCTGCCAATATTTTAAACCATGGCCTCCCAAGTCTCAGAACTAGGAGGCTGGAGCTGGCTGGCAAGGTGAGGGCTCCTGGGAGTGTTCATTCAGGGTATCTTTGCTCAGAGCTGAAAACTCAGCCCTGCCTGGGTCGGCTCCAGATGAAACAGATCACATATGAAGCAAAAGATAACGAGTTAGTTTGGCTACTGGATCAGAAACACGTTTTCTTACATCTCCTGGCAAATCAGTTTTCCAGAGCCATCTGGCCAGTAGAAAGGAAGTGACATTCCTAGACCCCTGTCCTTAGCTTGGCTCATGGAGATTTGGATCACACATGCAAGGTGGTCATTCACAGGCCTGAGCAAGGCTGCTGAGAAGCCTGCTCCCCTGATCTGCTCCACTTGCAGATCCATGACACAGCACATAGACTTGGGTGGTAGGATGCAGGATGCCAACGTTTGAAAATATGCCAGCCTAGGCTAAGCCACCGGGAAGTCCAGGTCAAGCACTGATCCCCTTGGATGCTTTAGAGATGAGCCTCACCTCCGTGTACAGTGTTTTAAGGAAGTCAATTTCCTGAGTTAGGGCATCCACATTGGCTTCTAGATTAGATTTATTCAAGAAAGCTGTGTCCACATCCTGCATAGAAGAGAGAAGGATAAGATACTCATTACCTGTATGCTGCTTACCCTTCCCAACTTGGCAGGATCTGCGAATGGGTGGAAGATCTGGTCAGTTTCCACAGGACCAATTCCTACAGGCTTTTAGGATGGGTGGAATGTCACTGAGTGGAAGTGACTATGGCTCTTCTGAGAACTCCTCCAGAGGCTGCTGGAAATTCTCCAGTGCTCATTTGAAAGCAAGGCTTTATGTAGCTAATTCACAATACTTAAAAGGTCATCTTTTCATACCTCTGATTCAAGTGACCCAATGAAGTCATCTGATGCCAAATCAGAATTTCCAAGGGAACCTGATGTGATCTTTGGGGTTCTGCTGTCTTTGTGTACTCACAAAGCACTGATCTCCTCAGATGCCTGAGAGATGAGCCTCACCTCCGTGTACAGGGTTTTAAGGAAGTCAGTTTCCTGAGCCAGGGTATCCACATTGGCTGAGTTAGGGTATCCATGTCTATATCTGAAGATAGATGCCAGCCATTCCTGGCAGAGCCTACCTTGCAGAGGAAAGTACATTTGGGGTGGGTGTGGTACTAGGAGGTGTATTCTGGGAGTGTAAATCATACCCACCACCTCAGATATCCCATCCACTGAGATGTGTAGAGCTAGAGAAGAACTCACAGCCCCCAACCCCATGTGAGACGTGGAGACACTGGAGCTCACAGAGATTCCCTTCCATTTTCAAACATAGTCCCTGATTCCATGGGACTCCCTGGGATGTTTCTGGGGGGCTCTTGAGAATATTTGCCCTGCCGGAGGAGAAATTTGGGTTTGTTGCTCTTCTTTACCTTCTTCAGAGTCACAAACTCATTCTCAGCATTGGCTCGGAATCCCACCTCCTCCTCATACCTGGGTGATAAAGATGAAGGGGTTAGTTCTCACTGCAAACTGAGAACCAGTGACTCCTAAGCCCCCAGCAAGCCTCTGAGGAACTCTCTGCTCCACTGAGTAACGTGGCTCCCTGTTGCATTTTTAAGACCTATGAGTTGGTGGCCTTAGTTCTTCCAAATCCATTTTACCTTTTCAACTTGGATTTGGGGTCTGGAGTTCTGGACCATTGCTATACTCCTCTGTTAGAAATGACTTAGGGTCATTGCACTTGACCATTGACAGAGTAGGATCTGACTCAATGCTGAATGTGGGCATTGTTTTCAGAATCAAGGGAATCCTTTTTCTGGGAATCTCACTCATTCCCACTGACAGTATTAGGGATAAACCATGCCCAATTCCAAGACTTCTTTATCCTCAGGACTCATGGAGGCACTCTTCCTCCCCCTTCACATATTACTATCCTCAATCCTGTCCCCAAGCTGTGTATTGTAGCCAACCAATTCCCACCCTCCCAGTTGCTGTCATATGAGCTGGGCTGCTGCTTTGGGAGCAGCCTGTGCCTGTCATCAGTGTGTGCAATCCGGGTTCCACTCACTTCTTCTTGAAGCCCTCGAGGACATCCTGCAAGTGGTTCCTCTCAGCCTGCAGCCGGGCCTGGTCACTGACCAGTGTCTCCAGCTGCCTCCGCAAGTTGGTGATGTAGTTCTCAAAGAGAGGTTCTAGGTTGCTCCTCGCACATTTCTGCTCTTGGAGGAAGCTCCACTTGGTTTCTAAGAGCTTGTTCTGTTGCTCTAGGAACCGTACCTAGATCCACAGGGACAAAGAAATGAAGGGTTTGATAGAGTCCCCACACGTTGGCCAGTTCTCTAGATGGCTGGCAACGAATCTCCATCACATGTGGACAGTGTTGTCTCTTTTGTTGACTTTCATTCCTCTTCCAATGCAGGTCACACTGGAAGGGCATGTCCGTGACCCTCTACTCATGTTCAGTCAGTCTTGACTACAAATAGACATGTTTCAGTACAATCCCCCTTTTCTCCCACTAAGAAAGATGTAAGACAGTTCATGGGGAAGGTGGAAAGACTGATTCTGCTTAAGCTGGGGTTTGCCTATAGCTGAAAACAGATGCCAGCCATTCCTGGCAGACCATACCTTGCAGAGGAAAGTACATTGGGGTGGGCGTGGTACCAGGAGCTGTATTCTGGGATCATAAGCCATACCCACCACCTCAGATATCCCATCCACTGAGATGTATAGAGCTGGAGAAGAACTCACAGCCCCCACCCCCATGTTAGACGTGGAGAAACTGGAGCTCACAGAGGTTCCATTTTCAAACATAGCCCTAGCTTCCTTCTCCATGGCATGGCCTTGGGAGGTCAAGTCTTTTGGAAGTTCATATCACTGTTCCTCTGTATCAGTGACTACCAGTGTTGGGACCTAGATTTCCCTCCATCTAGGCAACTTGGCCAAACATTCAAAGGAGGATGTATTTTTTTTTCTTTTTACATGAAAATTACTCAATTCACTGTCCACTTTCCTAATCCTGCACAGATGGGGCCACCCAGCTTCAGAAACTGAATATCTTATTAAGGAAACCACAATCTCAAAGGATTAAATCTTTTGAACTTACAACACTCTACACCTGACTGAAGTCCTGGTACTTCCAGCCTGTTGAGGAGACATTTCTAAGTGACCAGATAGTAGGTCTCATTTTTTCCCAGATGCCCTCAGCTTTGGCTAGCCGCCCCTCCTTCCTCCAGAAGACATGACCAGGCCTTGGCCTGTGTCACCATGTAGCAGTTTCTCTGGCTTGTCCTCGTTCCTTGACAGAACCTCCCAGAGGTCATACCTCAATGCTTTGGTAGACACCCAGAGGATCTGGGTCAAAGGTGCTGCCCCAGAGCTGGACTAGTTCTTTAAAGAGACAGAACTCCCAAGACTTTAGCCTCCCTATCCCAGACCCAGAGATTCAGCCATTATAACTACCTTGTCAATGAAGGAGGCGAACTTGTTGTTGAGGGTCTTGATTTGCTCCTTCTCATCCTTCTTCACCCTCTGGGCATTGGGGTCAATCTCCAGGTTGAGGGGCGTCAGCAGGCTCTGGTTAACAGTCACCGCTGTGATAGATGGGGCTGCTGGTCCTACAATTCCTCCAACTCTGTAGCCAAAGCCAGGGCCGCTGAAACCATGGCCAAAGCCGCTGCCGCCTCCAAAGCCCAGACCAACACCACTGCAGGCCCTAAATCCCAGACCGACACCACTCCTGTCACCAAAGCTGAAAGCCATCCTACTGCCAGGACCAAAGCCAACTCCACAGCGGGTGGGATGAGGGCCTACAGCTGCCATCCGGGGTGCATGGGACCCAAAGTTGATGACACTCCGACTGCCAAAGGCACCAAGGCCCCGGAGACCAGGCCCACTCTTGCAGGAGACAGAGCTGGCCTGAAAGTGGCTCAGGTTCTGGGGGGTCACGGCTGAGCAAGAGCTGAAGCTGCCCATCCTGCACCCAGAGCTGACTCTGTAGGAGCGACAAGACATGGTGGCTTCCTGGGTGAGAGCCAAGGATGATTGCAGAGTGGGGCGAGCTAGAGTGGGGAGTCCCTTTGAGGCTAGTGGATCCCTCTCACCCCTTTTATGTATGTGGGGATCTGAGGATGGGCCCCATAAAAACGAAAAAGGCATTTATGAGCTTGGGTAGTTAGCAGAAACTCTTCATGCCTGTAACCTCCTTAACAATGAGCTAACTCGGACACACCTATTCTCATCAGGATGAGGACTGTAACATCAGACCCATAAACATTAAAAACACATAAACACATAAACATTATGGTCCTATTTTTCCCCATAAGTCCACCACAATTGCCATTATGGGGACATTAATTTGCTTTGGTCATAAATTCAGAGGTTTTTCCACTGCCAGTGTGGCTAACCACCAGAAGGTTAGGATGCTAACAGTCATGGCCAGAGGCTCATGAGGGGTGCATCTGTGCAGACATGTCACCCTAAAAAGGTGAGTGGTTGTACAGAGGAGAGAGACAGGGTCTGTGCAGCTCCACATAAGAAGCGATTGCAAGAGAATATGTTTTTTTTTTTTTTACATCTCTGCGGATAGATAAAATAATCAAAAGACCTTTTGCAGTGTTTTATCTCTTCTCCATGATCAGGTTTGGGTGTTTACATAAAAGTTAAATCCATAGTAAAGTTTGTTTGGGCCAGTGTTGACATAGCTCTGATTTGAGATGCTCAAAGGAGATTCATTCATTTAAGAATTGATTGTCCACCCTGTGCCAGGCAGTGTGGGTCTGTGTGTAAAGTTAACCACAAGGTTTGGAGCTCTTCCAATAATAGACCACAGGGCTGATTTATAATCCTGCCTATGCAAGTTCCTTATTATCAATGAATCTTTGGTTAGGGTACAGAGACACACAGCAAGAAGCATCTGGATAGAAAATGAAAAGTTCAAAGCAGCTGGATATTGTTCTTGTCCACAACGTTGGACATTGAAGCTGATTTACCTTTTCTGTTCTCTTATGTGACATGGTTCCTCCTTGTTGTCCTGTGCCTGGGAGAACTTGTGTTTGGAAGCTTGAGCTTCTTTGAGAAGCTTAGGATTCTACTAAGAAGGGAATATGTGCTCTGGACTGGAAGTATACAGCTCAGGTGTGCACTGTTTTCTGTAGATTCAGGTATCAGCTGTGTACCTAAGAGGAAGGAAAAGCTGGAAAATAAATAACAAGTCGAGCTCCCAGTGGCCTCTGTGTTGCTGTGTTCAGTGCTGTTCTGGGTCTTCTTTTCCCTCAACTCAGCCATATTTGACATACTCGGTTCATCCTTGATGCACGTTCTGTGTCCATTTCCAAGCATCACATTCTCTCAATTTCTTTTTAGTCTTCTTAGCCAGTTCTTCCTCATGTCCCTAACCCCCACACATCACAGCGTCCCTGGACTCAGTCCTGTGCTGTTTCTCATCTTTGCATACACCTTGGTGACATCAGTCAGACTCATGACTTTAAAGACTGTGCATCAGCTACTCCCCAGGCAGGGCTCTCCCCCAGACCTCCCCACACATGTGTTTTAATTGATAGCTCCATTTGGATATTATACAGGAAACTTAATCCTAGTGTGTCCCAAGATGTTCCCCAAATCATTCCTACTAAATACTTTCTACTTTGCCATCCTCAGTATCCCTGAAGCAGCTCAGACCAAAAATCTTGGAGTGGTCCTCGTTCCCTCTGTTTTTGCCATATCCCTCGTCCCATCCATTGGTGAGTATATCTGGACTCTTGCCTCTCCACTGCTGCCATGTGGGTCTAAGACTGTCACTCCTCACTGGCTCCAACCATTCATCCTCCAGCTAGACTCCCTGCTTCCTGGACTGCACCTTCAGACTTCTCTCAACATTATGGTCAGGGGGATCCTTCAAAAACCTGTAAGGCCATATCATTTCTGCGCTCATAGCCAATGCCAAGGAAGATTCTCCAGCATGCCTCCCATTCCTGACCTTCCTACTGCTCACTCTGCTCCCACCATTGTGGGCTCTGGCTTGTCCATCAAACAGGCAGAAACACTCCTGCCTTAGACATTTACCCACTTGCTGGTTTCACTGCAAGGATATTTCCTCTCAAAAGCTCCTCAGCCATGTCCCTTAACTCTTCCAGGTCTTTCATCATGTTACCTTCTGATCTCCATCCAAGCTCCCTGCTCCTTTTTCCTTAGCACTTCTCACCATCTGAGGTCATCTCTTGCACAGAATTGCAGTCTATCATCTGTCCACTCTGGCTGGAGCATAAGCTTTAAGTAGTGACAACGTTGTGGATTCTGTTCTCCTGGGTGACCCCAGTACTTGGTAGAGTGAGGGCACATGGCAGGTATGCTACCTAGTTCTGTTGAATGAATAAGTACACCACAAAAGTTAAAATCAGGAAGAGAAAGGAGAGAGGAGAGCAGGGAGGATAAAGAAGAGGAATTGGGGCATTTGTTTTTGCAGATATTTTAGAAAGAGAATCTCCAGGCTTCACAGTGAGCAGGAATGACCCTGGAGATGCTGGGTGTGCAGAAACTCAAGAGCTCACAGGAGAACTAGTCCAGATTCTCCAGATCCTGCTTCTAGGGGCTTGAATCCATCTGGTTGAAGGAAAAGACACCTCACTCCTCTAAGGATAGGCAAAAGTTTCCAGGATATTGAGAAGGGAACCAGAGGAGCCCCACTGGAGGAGAAAGAGGGAGGGGGAGCAGGAGGATGTCATCGAGGGCACCAGTGAGGACAGAGAACTTGATATAGACTTTGGAATCAGATGGACCCGAGTTCACTCCAGTTTTGCCACCTGTCAGCAGTGTGATCTGGGAGAAGGATGCACTGAGGGGAGGATGGTGACAGCATCCTGCTTCAGGTGCATACAGGCCGTAAGGGGTGCTTGATTGTAGACAACTTGAAAACAGTAATGCAACCAGCTAAAATCAGTTTTTCATTATCAACGTGCCCTGGCTGTTCTAAATAATGCTGGTAGTCAAAGATCACTCTGATTCCATGGCATATCAATTACCTTGGCCGGGCGAGGGGTGTTTAACCTCTCTGAGCCTCAGTTTCCTCATGCGGATATGGAGTTAGACCTGCTTCACATCGTTCCAAGGATTCAACGTGGACACATCTGGGATGTGTGTTGTCAAGGCCTGGGGACCCTTCCCGAGCTCCATTGTTTTCCCTCCCCCTTTTCCTCCTTCCTGTCCTCTCTACCCTTTTCTCTCTCTTTAGCCCAAACCTCCCTCCATTTCTGGGCAGTCCTCCCTATTCCTGTCCTGCAACCCACACCCCTCCTGTGGCTCATTATCCCATTAGGCATTCCTGGGCTGTCCCAAGTTTCAGCTTCCTTGATCCCTGAGCAGAACCGGTGGAGTGGGGGTGACTGGGACCAGCCAAGCCTAACCCTGTCACCATCAGCACTTTATAGTTCTGAGGTATCATTTCACCAGATGATGCATAACACAACACTCAGACATTTTCAAGGGGGTGGCAGGTAGAGAGAGGGGAGGAGTTGTCCTGGCAACCCTGGGCTCGAGGTTTTGCTGCCGTGACAGTTTCTTTTTGCTGTCGTCAGTCCACCTGAATGTAATCCTGGAGATCTGGCTGCGCCCAGCCGTGGCTCCTCAGCTGTGTCACTGGCCGACTGCTGGGTCATCATGATGCTATCTGTGGAGTAGGGAGGCGGGCCGAGTGGCAGGGGAGGGGACCCCCTCCTGGTTGGCTGAGCAGGGTCTGGGAACCCTGGGCATGCGGTGTGGCAGGGTGTGTGTGGGTTGGGTGCGGGGGGGGGGCGGGGGGATGAAAGGGGGCAGTCCAGGCGCTGAGCAGCCTTTGCTAAGTGCCGCCTTCCGAGTGCTTCCGTTTTGCCTGGGGATGAGTTTGTGCTGGAGCAAGGCACTGGCCAGGGAGGAGGTCCTTTCTCACGCCGAGACCTGCCCCTGCTGGGAAAGCATGCTGGGAGTCCCCACAGAAGGAGCCGGAATGGGAGGGGAGGCTGAGTCCACTCTTGCCCATACCTCCACCTCTGCCCACTCAGACTAATGACCACTTGCTTGAAACCCAAACATCTCCCCAGGGGAGATAAAGTGCCTCTTCTCATTGGGCACCCTCTTCCTGCAGGAAGGATGAGGTTTTCAGGTTTAAGCCAAATTCCTCCCATTACTCATGCAGTGCCATCTGGCCGGAGTGAAAATGTTCCTGCTAGGTGCGGTTTGCTTCAATAACCCTTCACTGAGTGCTCCTGTGTGCCCAACACTGTAACTAGGTGCTGGGATGGCCAAGGGAGCCCTTTTTTCTGCTATCAGATCCACTGACTGAATCACTGTGCCATTTAGGAAGTCATTGTCCCCTGCCAAGATTCTTTCTGGGTGCTCAAGTAACCCTAGTAGAGAGAGGCAGCAGGTAGAGGGCTTGGGGCCACAGTGAGGAAGGGACCATTTGAGGCAGAAGCAGTGGGCACCTGGGGATGGGCCATCGGAGCAGGTCAGGGTGTGTGGGGACAGGAGAGGCTCTACGTGAGTACTTGAGAGCCAGGGGAGGATAAGGGACAAGGAAATGGGAAGACAGGAGCTCCATCTTGGTCCTTCCACCATCCCCGACCTGCTTGTTCCCACGCTGTCCTCCCTGGCACTCTGCGTGGGATTGAAAGCTGGATTCTCCAGGCAGAGTCAAACGTAGTGAAGTTCTGGCTTGCTGTAGACAGTTCTTAGCCTGCCTCCACCCCAGGCTGGTTCCTTTTGTATCCCAGCACCCAGGGAGCTGGCCCAGAGGGGAAGGAAGCTCAGGAGGTGTTTCCTTTGTCGAGGGGAATGAGAACACTGTGCTACCACCAGGAGGCGCTTTTGTCTCACCTGTTTTGAGTCATCACCACCCCATGGGAGGAAGGGAGAATGGGTTACAGCCAGACAGTGAGGAGTGGGGGAGTCCTTGGAATGTTCTAGAGGGGACAAACCCAGGTCCATGAGCTTATCTCCAGACCTGAGCAGGGGGCGTCCCACTGCTGGGATGAGTAGTGCTTAGTACATGGTTCCAGGCAGCCTCCGGCCCAGGTACTCGGGAACCAAAGTCTAAAAGGGGTGGCAGGCAGGCCAGAGAGGCCCCCTGTGAGGGCGAGGGATCATTTTAATTATTATTCAGCTCAAACACCTAAAGGGGGTGTCCCCAGGGCCTCAGGTGGTCTTCTGTGAGATGGAGGTGGCCAGTCTCTTTGGAATCCCAGGTTTCGGCGTACTCCTGGCCAGAGTGTTTCTGTTGCTTCCAGAGCTGAGTTATTAACGGGCTGGGAGCTCTGCTGGTTTTGGGGCCAGGTCCAGAGCAACAGGGATGCAAGTGGCACTGAGGCTCCTGAGACCCACCATCCCCTCCCTCCCTCCCTCGCACCTGGCACACACCTCTGGAATCACAGGCTCTGCTGGGCCCTGGGCACGTGTCCTTCCACTGGAAGCTCCCACTGGCTTCCTTCCCCTCACAGTCCTGCGGCTGTTGGGATTCAGGCTGGCCTGCTTCCTGCTACTTCTCCTGGGGATCTTCCAGAGTCCTGTGACTCAAGAGGGACCCTCGGTTATGTTTCCCATGTCCCTCTGCTCTGCCACCTTCACAATAGTCCTCTCAGCTGGAGTTTCCTGTTCCAGGCCCACATTATTGCTAAGTTGTACATTCCATGGTCTTGGGCCAGGCTCCTTTTTAAAGGAGCCTCATGGACCTGCTATACTCATTTATAATGTATGATTCAATGAATTTAATCTATTCCCAGATATGTGGAACCATCATTGCAGTCAATTTTAGAACATTTTCATCATTTAAAAAGAGAGAGAGAGAGAGAGAGAGAGAAATTTTAGTTATCTCCCAACTCCTATCACCTACTTCCTCCAGCCCTAAGCAGCTACCACTCAGCTCCCTCCCTCTCTAGATTTCCCTGTTCTGAATTTCCATTGCATTTATTATGTGAATGAAATAAAATAATAGGTGGTCTTTCGTGTCTGGCTTCTATCACTTTGTAAAACTTCTTCATAGTTCACCTATGTTGTGACAGGTATAATTATTCCATTCTTTTTTTATGCCCAAGATAGGATTCCATTGTATGGATACGGATCCTATGTTGTTGATCCATTCCATTCACCTGTTGATGAGCATTTGATTGTTTCCACCTCCTGGCTACTTTGAATCATGTCGAAAGTTTGTGTGGCCATGTATTTTCATTTCTCTTGGTATATACCTAGGAAAGGAATTGCTGGGTCATATGGTAACTCCATGTTCAAGAGTTTGAGGAACTGCTAGAATGTTCTGCACATCATTGTACCATTTTACAGTCCCTATCCTGGGCCCTCAGCGCTGGGCCTGCTGTATGTACAGGGCTGTCTTGTTCACCGTGGTGCTACCAGGTCCTGGATGGTCTGATCCAGGCCGGGCTTGATAAATATATATTGTGTGACTGAAAAAGTGAATGAATGAGTTCTATTGAACATGTTGCCACAAATCTGCACCTACAGGCTTCCTGTCAGATTCTGTCCTTGCAATCTTCCCTTTGAGCTTCTCTCTGACCCTCTTTTCAGCACAATCATTTGTTGCTTCTTGTGTTCTCATACTTTTTAGCATCATTATTTATGACTCCTTGATGAGGCTGAGAGTCCCTCCAGGGGTAAGAGGGTGTCTTTGTCATCTCTGTATCACTGGCCTCCAAAGCAGTGCTTGGCACAGGATGGGTGCTCTGTGGCTGTCAAGGGAGGGCTTCATCCCAGCTCTCAGGAGGGGGAGAGAGCCCTAGGGGAGGGGCTGTTTCAGGGGTCATTGAGGCAACAGGGAAGGGCACTGGAACCTTGCAGAGGGTAGAACCACTGCCACTGAATCTTGTCTCCAGGTCTCAGGGTTTTCCAAATGGGAAGAGGAGGTTGGAGTGTCCTGGGCTTCCTTCCTTGCTGGGCTGATGCCCATCTTCACTGGTTTGCCCAGGCCATGACTGTGTAGGCCCTGGGGGTGGTCCAGAACAGGGAATGGAGCCCAAACAGGCTTTGGGGACTGCTACATCTAAACATGATAGCGGGCCCCAGAGTTTTCTATAGACTGTATGCAAGGCCCCATGCAGTGAGGAGGCCTCTGTATAATATGGTTGGTGTTTTAACATGGCAAGTGACATGCAAAGTAGTGAAGTGTGATATGCAGGTTTTGAGTATGAATTGTATGGAGCCATATTTATTCCACAGGCCACTTGCAAATCAGGTGTGTGTTGTTTTCCCATTGGTAGAACGACTTTCCTTCCCATTCCCAAGCTTCCAGTCCCTAAAGATGGCTCATGATTCCTTTCAGCCTTATCTCATCCCCCGCCCCCCCCCCCCGACACAGAGCAAGATGAGCAATCCTGATTCTCAAAGTGTGAATAAAGTTAGTTTATTGGGAACACGGAGCCCAGGAGCTCCGGGCAGACAACTTGTATCCCTGGTGGGCAGGGCTCCTGGGAGGTGGGTGAGCCCAGCACCTTCTCCTCCCTTTCCCAGATTCCAAACTAGAGCCTCCAAGTGGCTGGGGCAGCTCCACAGAACTGTTGTGGAGAAATGTGTTCATGTAGACCCAAAGCCTCAAATATAGAGGAGCTAAAGGGAAGAAGCAAGAGCTGTTGGCTACGTACAGAATAAGGGGTGGGGAGTGGGGCTTGATCCCATTGAGTAAATAATGTCAGCTCTTGATCATCCTTCTGCCCAGAAACTATTTCAAGTCTTCTTACCCTTTGTTTCAGGAATATTCCACCATCCACTGCCAATATGGGCTCAGGCAACAGACTCATGTGTGTAGTTTGAGATCAAACAAATTCGTGTAAGTAAAGCTACTACCCAAAGACTGCTTTTTGAGTCTTGGTGCTGGCAAGACATGGGCAGATCCCAAATGATCTGAAATCGTGGCACTTGGCTTTGGAATTCAGAATGGGATTTGGTGATGGTCTCCTTTTGATGTTTACAATAGTGCATATTTCAGGAGGGTGCTAAAAGAGGTTTACTTTTTTTTAGGTACATGAGGGCCAGTGGAAAGAAAGGTGGGAGGCTTGGGTGGAGTGCGGAGGAGGAGGCTGGCTTTGAGGGGAAACTTGCATGGGGTTTTCTGCAAAGCAGAACTGTGATGTGCCCATTTGGTCTTATCTGAAAGTGAAGTGATTGGGGTTATTGCCATTCCTAGGCCACACCAGGGCTGACTGTCACTAGTTTGGGAGGGACAAAAGAAATGCATCCTCTCTCTCTGCATCCTACCTCACCTCAGGTCCCATTGCAGATTTTGTACCCAGCTACTTGAAAATAAAGATGAACTTGAAGGTCAGCTCAACCCTAAGCAGAAATCCCAGGGGTCTCTGGAGTCAATACAGGAAGGGCAGGATTTTGGAACAGCTTTTGGCCCTGGGGGTACAACATCCAGGGCCCTGTCCCCTGGGTTTCCAGAGTTGGGGGCCAGTGCTAACACTAGTGCGTGCAAGAGCTGCCCCCAGTGGCCAGTTTCATGTTGGAGCTCCGCCCACTCCCACAGCCCAGGAGCCCCTGGGCCTCACAGGGGATGTAGAGTTCCCCGGTGCCCACCACGCTGCAGCCCCCGCTGCTCCTGAGGACACCTGTGCTTCCAGGGCAGTACTCGGTCCTCAGCACGGGTGTGCCCACCACACAGGGCTCATACAGGACGGCGCCTTTGGAACTGCTCACCGCTGTGGGAACATGAAGGGATGCTCAGGACCCCACCCCATGTGGCTCTGAGGGAGCTGCCCTGGAACTTCTCAGCCAGGCCAATACCTCCCACCTGCTGCCACTCACCTCCAGCTACCAACTTCCATGTCTCCCCACCCTAGCAACATCCACTGCTTGGAGATCCCCATGGGCTTCTCTCTCTTCCTCAGAGCCTTGGAGAGGTCAGGCCTGATGTTACCCCCTCTCAGCTTCTCCTTGTCTTCTCTCTCTTTTGTGTCTACCCCAAACCCTTGCCCTCTAGCAAAGCATCCTCTGGTCTATGTGGCTTCTTGGGGACTCTGAGACCATGCTGGGCATCTACTCCTAGTTGTGATACCCCAAATATGGATAGTCCTGCCAGAGACCTTTTCCATCAACCCAGGGCTCTTTGTGAGGTGGGGGATGCCCCAGAGGTCTGGGTGGAGTGGTGCCAACTTGTAGGTTGTGTTATCAACTCCCACGACCTGGCACTTTAGGGCCAAGGTTCATCTACTTACAGATATTCACGGGCCCGATGCCTTCACACAGCCTGGAGAGAGGAGGAGACAAGGTGACTGCATCAGAAAAAATGAAGTGGGAAGGTGCTTGCCTAGCATGTGTGACGCCCCCCGGTTGCCATCCCCAGGACCACAAAGAAAAAAACAAAGAAATAAACAGAGCGAGGCACTCCAGGTGGAAGCTCCCCTTCTCTTGCCCTCAGCATGCCGAGCAGGAGGGCTCAAGGACTGAGTGCTGTTCTGGGTTTTCCACCACCCGTGGGTGGTCACAGCAACACTTCAGGCTGGGTAACACCCTGATCCCCGCCCTCCCTTGCAGAGCTCACCTGTGCTCCTCGCCCTCCAGTAGGCGCCTGTAGGTGGCGATCTCGATGTCCAGGCCCAGCTTGAAGTTCATCACCTCCTGGTACTCCTTCAGCTGCCTGGCCATGTCCTGCTTGGCCTTCTGCAGGGCCTCCTCCAGCCCCGACAGCTTGCACTTGGCATCGCTCAGGGCCGCCTCGCCCTGCTGCTCTGCCTCGGCTACGGCACCCTCGAGTTTGCAGCGCTGGGGGAGAGGGCACGGAATGGCCTCACTGGGGGCCCCTGAGTCCCTGAGTGGGATGCTCAGAAGGATAAGCAGACATGTGGTGGCACCTGCCAGGTTTGAATTTGCTGTGGGCTGTATCCTAGGATTGTGACATCTGGCTCTCCTGGGAATGGGGAATTGTTTTTTCTGGAAGACACTCCGGGGAGAGCTGAGATTCCCTCCTAGATAGGCTTAGCACTGGGGGTGGAGTGGGGTTAAGCTCTTATAGAAAGGATCTACTTCTTCACCAGTGGAGGCGGCCAGGTTTATTCCCTCCTCCGCGGTGCTCCCTGGGAGGGTTGGACCTGCCCCACAGCCTGCGGGAGAGTCATCTGTGCTGGGCTCCCACAGCAGAGGCCTCCCCCGCCTCACCTGAGCTTTGACAGTCTCAATATCTTGCTGCAGCCGCTGGATCAGCTTGTTCATTTCCAGGATCTCATTCTTGCGGTTGCGGAGGTTGTCACAGTGGTTCCCAGCTGTCTGCCTCAGCTCCTCGTACTGCCGGGACACAGGAGTTACACCTCCAGGCTCTGCACTGTGGCATCTCCTAGCTTCTTCCTCACTGTCCCCAGTCTTTTCTCCAGTGACTTCCTAGCTTGGTGCTCTCTGGTTTCTGATACTTGTCCTGCTTTCAATTCCCTTTTTATTTCTGACCAATGTTGATGTCCTTCCATGGGCTGCTCCTTATTTCTGTTTCATCCCTCAGTTCTGAGACTTCAGGCTTGTTAACTTCCCCTCCAAGCTCCAAGATCTTCACCTTCCCTATCAGATCCCCTTCTCTCTGCCCCAGAGCCCTAACCGTCTGAGGACTCTCTCCCTTTTAGATGTCCCTCTGGATCTTGGGAGGGGGTTCTGTGCTCAGCCTGGAATGCTAACAGATCAATAACTCAAAACAATCAAAACCAAAATGCAAAGTTATGTCTTACCTCAGCTGAACACTTTTGGAAAACCTTGTCCCTTTGCATTCAATTTCTGAAGAGTAACTGTATACAGATTACATTTGTATATTATTTAAAAAAAATTAGCCGGCTTTAGATTTTCTGATAGTGTATGGCAATATCTTTCATAAGAAAATACAAAGCAAGGGGATTATAGCTCAGTGGTAGAGGGCTTGTTTGACATGTGTGAAGTCCTGGGTTTGATCTCAGCACCATAAAAACAAACAGGTCCGGAAAACAAGGCAGCTGAGTCATTCCCCACTTAATTCATATTAAGCACAATCAAGTGGGCTCTTCTGTTATTGGGTTACTGTGGGGAAATCTGCAGCTGCCTAATAAATATCCACTCATTTTCCCTTAAAACAGAACCATTTGAACCCAGATAGGAGAATATTTCCCAGCTTCTGATCAATGAGGTCTATGGTCATTGCTGGGTAGGGATTCTAGGAAAGCTTTTTAAGTGGGGAATGACTCAGCTGCCATGTTTTCCACCTTCTAGTTTTCTCCTTCTTGCTGAACATGAGTGATGTTTGTATCTTTCTTGAGACATGAGGCAATCATGAGCCTGAAAATGTGTGTTAAAGATGGTAGAATAGGGTCTGGGGCTGTGGCTCAGCAGTAGTGCACTTGCCTGGCATATATGAGGCACTGGGTTTGATTCTCAGCACCACATATAAATAAATACAATAAAGGTCCATCAACAACTAAAAAAGTATTTAAAAAAAAAGATGGTAGAATTGACTGGGCAAGTGGCACATGCCTGTAATCCCAGTGGTTTGGGAGGCTGAGATAGGAGGATTTCAGATTCAAATCTAGCCTCAGCAACTTAGTGAGGTCCTGAGCAAATTAGCAAGACCCTATCTCTAGACCAAATATATATATAGGACTGGGGATGTAGCTCAGTGTTTAAGTGCCCCTGGGTTCAATCCCCAGTCAAAAAAAAAAAAAAAAAAAGGCGTAGAATGGAATGTTGGAATGAGATGGACATCATCACCCTAAGTACATGTATGAAGACACCAATGGTTTGAATATACTTTGTATACAACCAGAAATATTAAAAATTGTGTTCTATATGTGTAATATGAATTGTAATGCATTCTGCTATCATATATAACAAATTAGGAAAAAAAGTATCCTGAGTGGTATGATCCTGGGCAGTCTATTTTTTGTACTGTATCACATGAAAAAAAAAAACAACTGAATTTAACTATTTTTTCAAAAATTTCTGATTCTTATAGCTAACTAAAAACAATCTTTAACCAATAGAATCATCTTTATGGTTCTTATGGGATGATGGGAAACTGAGCTTGTGTCCCCTGAGCCCACTTGACTGATGGATAGTCCAGGAGCAACCAGAGGAGGGGCCAGCAGGGTGAAGCTGGCCATGGATGGGCCACAGACGGAGTCACCAGGGCTGGCTCCAGGCCAGGGTTTGTTATTTCTGATTACCACAGATCTTCAGAAAATAGGCAGAGCAGTACTTGAGGCCCTGGCTGGGTGGGTTACCTATTACCTTCAGAAAGAGCCCCAAAATATTTGGCACAGCCCTGTAGACGTGTGGCAACCCAGCCCCCAACTGTCTGTCTGGACCCAGCTCCCTCACAGCACACCAGAACCTCACTTTCTTGCCTCTGCGTCTCCTTCCTTCTGCTCCTCAGCCTGCTTCCCCAGTGCTCTGCTTATTGACATCTCTATGTACTGACAATTCTTCTGCTGTTCAGGTACAACGTGTTGCTTCTGTCTCCAGGCCCTTGAATCTGCTGCTTGACCTTGGCAATCACCACACACTCTTTGTCTCTCATGGTGATTAGTTATACACTCCCCCTATCCCCCAGAAATATAACTCCTCGAGAACAGGGCTGGTCCCACTCTTGGTATCTGGATATTGCCCTGCTCCATAGGGCCATCTTTCACTGGCCCCCTATCTAAGCCACCCTCCACACACTCCCTACCCTCTACCTGACCTGTTTCCTCCCTAGCATACACCACTGTCTATCATACATCCTCTGGACTTCCTTGTTTCCTTCATTGTCTGCCCCCTGCCTCTGCCTCTAAGAAGGAAGTGACATGTGGGCCAGGTTGCTGTCTGTTCTGTTCGCTGCTGGATCTCCAGCTCCTAGCACCACCCGATGGATCCTCAATGAACAGTTGCCTGAATGCAGGAACCAGTGAGTGGACGCATGCGCGGTGCCTTTCACAGACAGGGCAGTGACACTGAGATGATAGTGTTTGTTAACTCAGATTGCCCTCAGGGGCTCCCCTGCCCTCCCAGCAATCCCCTAATTACTAAGTCTGGGCCCACCTTAATCACTGTTTCTGCTGTACCATTAGTAACCACCCCATGCCACCAGCCTCCCACGTCTCCAAGCCCAGAGTCCTCTTTGCCATCATCGCCAATTAGGTTTATTGAAGGCTGTTTAGAGGAGCGCTTCTGGTGAGTCTGAAGGTAAATAAAGCTGGGCACCTTGATGACAGGCCTGGCCTATCTGTGGGGGTCCCTCCTACATGCTCTGTAGGGAACTGGCGTGAAGCTTGGCAGAAACAATAGAGCTGGGATTTATGGGATTCCCTGGCTCCGTGGCATGGCCCAGTGCTCTGTGCTCCTTACTCGCTTCCTGGGGCCCAGAGCATGTGGGGGTCCTCCCCTGGCCCTACCTATTTCCTCTCTCTTCTCCTCTCTCCCTTGCTCCCTTTTCCTCCCTACCCCCAGCCCTGGCCTCTGCACCCCAGCTCACCCGGCACTGGTACCAGGCCTCTGCCTCAGCTTTGCTGCGGCTGGCAATGTCGTCATACTGGGCCTTGATCTCGGCCACGATGCCGTCCACGTCCAGATCCCGGCTGTTGTCCATCTTCACAATGACTGAGGTCTCGGAGATCTGAGACTGCAGCAGGAGGATCTCCTGGGGACGGCCAAGGTGAAGGAGTGAGCTCTGAGAATCAGCAGCAGGAAGGGGACAGCCTGCTCTGGCCTCTCGTGGGAGATTTGCACAGGTCTCTGCTGTAGCTGTACCAGGACTTTAGCCATCAATATTCTCCTGGTCCCTGTCCTTTAGTGAGCCAGAGCTTTCCCTGAGGAGCCTGAGAGCCTGGGATCTGGATACTCCAATTTCTGAGAGTCTCACTCCCTGAGCTCCAGCTGTCCCCCGGGGATCTATCTGTTCCAGGCACCTGCTGGGCAGATGCCTTCTTAACCTCCTGGCCCCTGACCAGCCATCTAGAAGGCAGCATGGCTGCAGGTACCTCCTCAAACAGGCCTTTCATGAAGTTGATCTCCTGTTCTAGAGCCTCCACGTTGGTCTCCAGGTCAGCTTTCACCAGGAAGGCTGTGTCCACATCCTGCAGCAGAACAGTGACAGAATCATGACCTGGAGCTGGGGGTGTGCAAGGACCACAGTCTCCACCAGCCAGGTACCAGCTGGTGGCAGGTGGCAGGTGTGTCCATGTGGAAGTGAAGGATGGAGCCAAGGTGGAAGGACGGGTCCCCGGCCCTGGGACCCCTGTGCCTAGACCTGACACCCTGATAGAGAAGGATCTGAAGGTTGTAGGGGTTTAGAGGAGCTACCATGTTGGCCTACTATGTTCTCAGCTCTGATTGTAGAGCTCAGCCTAGAAATCCCCAACTGTCTAAGGAATCCTGGCAATCAGTTCCTCTTTGGGCGTTTGAGTCAGAGTTTTGTTTTGTTTTTGATTTGGCATAGCCACATCTTCAACTGCTTGGGCAGGTGCAGACATGACCCTACCTGGCTTTGGCCTACTGAGCTGGGAGTGGGGGACAAACCAACCCTTGCCCTTATGCAAGGGGGATGGGAGAAGACTCCGACCTTCATCTTTTTCAGGGTCAAGGGGTTGGCAATGGAGGGTGGGAGGGACTCTTTGGATGGGATGGCTGTAGACATGTTTGGACACAGTCTAGGGGCTGGGTATCTGAGGCTGGCCAGTCCGGCTCAGTGGCTTCTGCCTCCCTGTGTAGACCCCTCACCTTCTTCAGGGCAACAAACTCGTTCTCAGCGCAGGGGCGCAGGGAGAGCTCCTCTTCATACCTGATGGAGTGGGCGGGAGAGAGTCTTTAGTTGGCATGTGGAGTTTGGAAGGGGTCTTGGCATCAGGTATTTGGGGGCCACTGTCTGTCAGTGACTGACCACCCTAGGGAGCCTCTCTCTGGACACCTCTAGATAATTATTATCAGAGCTTCTCACAGCCACTTTCCAAGAATACCCCCTCCCACTTCCCTGTAGCCTGTTTCTGTGGTGAGTCATCCTCTGGGAAGTCCTCTTTGAAGCTATCCTCATTTCTTGCTGCTGAGGAAGCTCCTTCATCTAGTTGATTTCTCTGGGAATCCTCTGCTGACCTGGCTGCTTTTCTTGACCTGAGACTGGCTGCTGTCTCTGAAATACCCGGCTGACCTGGGGCCTCCTCCTTGCTGGGAGGGTGCCGAACCTGATTTCTACTTGCAGTCTGGTGACAGAGGTAGCAATTACCCACTTCACCAGACCCACGGAGGCAGCCCGACTATTTCCTGCAAACTGCCTGGGGGCTCCGCAGCCCACGCAGGGCTCCTCTGAGGGGATCAGTCAGGATTCAGCCTGGCCCTGGTGACTCAGCTTGGTGAGCAGCGTGGATCTATTAGAAGCGGCTCTGTGCTTCCTGACGCCCATTTCCACCTTTCCAGGAGAGCCCCTGCACAGGACTCAGGGACCTATCACCTGGGTTTGAATCCTGGTTCTGTCACATGCTAGTCATGGCCAAGACGGGTAAGTGACTTGGCCTTTCAGCTCCTCTCCTGTGGAAGGAGGGTAACTCTGGTCCTGCCACACAGGGCCGTTGAGGGTCAGTTGATGTCTACCACACACTAGGACAGGGCCCAGCCTGAGCCTGGGCTAAGTGTGGTGTCAATGATGAAATACCAGTGGCATCTCCTCCTCTCCTTTTGGCCATTTTGAAAATCCCAAGTTCTCCTCTTGAACTGCAAATCATGTCTCCCAGAGTAACCTTGCTACTGTCTTCTCAAGAAGGGCATTGCTCCTTCTGCGGGGCCAGCCTCCACTTTCCCACAGCCTGCCACAGTCTGTTAGAGACGTTCCCCTTTCTTGGCACACTTTGGACCTTCCTTGTCTCCTGCTCCCATTTCTACCCGTTTCTGAGGTCTATTCTGGGCTCTCCTTTTGGAAGAAGCCATCAGAAGGGACATTATCCCTCAAGGCCCCAAGCAAATGGTGCCTCCTCCAGGAAGCCTTCCTGGCTCCTCCTGCTCACTCCCTCTCTTGGGATCTGTTCCCTTTCTGTTCTGTTCTGCATTGCAGCTGTTTGGGTATAGGTGTATAGGTCATTGTGTACTAGATTGGGCCACCTAGAGGGAAGAAGCCACCTTTTCCCTTTCTATAGAATCTCTATTTCCCAGCACAATGCCTGCCACTGAGAGGACCCATGTTGGCACCTACAGCACGAGTGTCCCCGACATGGCTCCCCTTCACTGGCTCCTATCTCTTAGGAACTGCTGCTCTTGGAGTGTGTTTCTCCTCACTGAAAATGTATCTCTCCTGACTCTCTCACCAGCATGTGTTCCCATGAGGCCCTGCACCTGGGGCAGACTCACTCAGGACTCATCAGGAGGCAATTTATCTGGCCTCCGACTCTTGCAAGCACTGAGCTGCTTTCCTGCTGGTTCCCCATGAACATGTGCTCACCAGTCACCTCCTTCAGGCTGTGAATCACACCCGAGGTGGGTACTTGGGGCAGGAGAGAATACACGAGCCCCAAAGCACTGAGAAAAAAGGAGTTCAAGCTCCTAATAGTGTGTGTGTTGTGCACGTGTGCACAAGTTTTCCAGATCATTTCCAGCTGTGCTGGGGAGGGATGAGGAAGCCGGAAGTCAAGGGTGAGGGGAAGTGTGGGCTGGCTGGATGGTTGGGGGGCAATGCTGAGAGGGCTTATCAGGTGTAGGGAACAGCAGGTGCATAATCTTGGAGGGAGGGGCCTGCGGATCTTTTGGGGGACTAGGAAGAAGTTCTGGACCTACAAAGGAACTCATGAGGCAGAGCAGGTAGGTAGCTCAGAGTAGAGATGGGGACTCCTTCATGGTGGATGAAGCATGCTTAGGGAGAAAGAGCATGAGGGCCTTCCTTATTTAGGCAGGGTGGTGGGAAGGGAGATGAAGACAAATGCACACATTCAGGGCTTCCACCACGCGCTACATACATGATCCTGTAGGATGCTCTGCCTATATTGTCCCACTTAATTATTGTTCCACCTAATGAGCTGTTTTCCCATTTTATGGGTGGGAAAACCGAGGCCCAGGTCGTTTCTATAACTCATCCTAGATCCCCTCATGGGATGAAAGCTGAGCCAACTCACTTTTTCTTGTAGCCCTCCAGCGCTTCCTGGAGACTGCAGAGCTCCGACTCCAGCCTCGTGTGGTCCCCTGACACGCAGTCCAGCTGCCTCCGCAGGGCGCAGATGTAGCCCTCAAAGAGGGGCTCCAGGTTGCTCTGGCAGCACCTCTGCTGCTGCATGAAGTTCCACTTGGTCTCCAGCAGCTTGTTCTTCTGCTCCAGGAACCGGACCTGCAGCCAAGAATGGGGTGTCACCAAGTAGGGGGGACCCTGGGAACCAGGCCTTGGAGAGGGTGGTGGAGTGGCTTTTGACCTTTCCCAACACATCAGTGCCAATGCACTGGGATTCGCAAAAGTTAAGGTCTCTGCATCGACTGGCACCTGATGTGTCTTTGTGTCTCCTCGACTTTGGGGACAGTAGAGGATGCCTACCTTCCCTTCAGGAGCTGTGTGTTTTAGCCGAAAGAATATCGCCCAAGAGGCCTGGGCAGGTCCGTAGTGTAGCCTTCTCCGCCTGCCTCTCACTACCCTGTAGCCTAGACCAAAACCTTTACCTCTTCAAACTTCACTTTGCTTCCCAAAGCTCCTACTGGGACTGTGAATGGGAGAGCACCCTGCAAGCCTGCGTCCTAAGGTCCCTCTGTGATGCTTGGGAGACCAGGCTTCTGGGCACTCGGGGAAGACCATCAGCTCAAGGGTGATGCTTTAGGACTCCAGCTGTTCCCACCCATCCTGTCCCATCCTACATGGCTGTGTCAGAAAGAAGTCCAGGTCACAGGAATAGGGACAGTTGCTGGCCCACCTCCCCCATTTTTGTGGACTGGAGCTGAGGTTAGAAGCAGCTGAGTGGGTAGACCCTGGTCACCCGCTAGTCATGGGCACAGGGAGCATGGTCTCTGGGCCTTGCCCTGGGACTTATTCCCTTATGGTGCTTTGCCTCTCAAGAACATTGTAGAAGGGAAGTTGCCCCAATTCTGGCCAATGGCCACATCAGCAGGAGGATCCCGGCCTCACAGAAGGTTGATGACCAGGGCCCATGTTGTTGGATGAGTTTATAACTAGAACTTGAAAAAATTAAAAAAACTAAGTGTGACTGAACAAGTTTATTTCTGAAGCATCCCTGTGGTGTGGAGTGCTTCCTTTCATCCTCCCCCCCTTCCTCCTTCCCCCATGAGGCACCGGCATCCCTGAGGCTGAGCAGCAAGGGCCTTGCTCAGGGATCTGGGCCACAGGAGTGGAGTCAACTAGGGGCCAGGACTCCTGGCTTCTGTCCCACAAGCCTGGCCACCAGAAACACCAGCTCAGCCTGTGGCATGGTCCCGACCCCAAGAGCCTCCCTGGACTGGGGATAGGCTCAGGGGCAGCTGAGGGATGACACCTGGTTCAGCAGCATTTAGAGGCAGTGTGTCCCCCTCCCTGCAGCCTTTCCAAGCTGGCTCTGGGGTTGACAGATGTAAGACTTGGATGATGGCCACCTTGTGCTCCCAGCTCTGACTGCTCTTCTATTCCCTCACCCCAGGCCTAAACCAATGGCAAATTTTGGGGGTCATAGTACCTATCCTCAACTTCAGAGCCTTCAAGAGCCTCAACACAGCTCAGGCATACAGAAGGCAGTTGGATTGTTAAAGCCTCATCAGGAAGGGCATTTCTTTGGTTATAATCTGCCTTGAAAGTTCCTCTTACAGTCTGACCTCAGGCAACCTTAGTGATTTTTTTCTGAGATAACATCCAGAGAGACATAACTAAAAAAAAATGGACTGGAAGCAGAAACATTCAGTGCTGATCCAAACACTTACAAAAATGAAGGCTGGAGTGGTCGATGGGCAAAGGACAGCTTGTGTATTGCTGGCCTTTCCTTGTCCCTTGACTGGCCACCAGGTACACTCTGTAATGAGTCTCGTCCCCACTCCTGCACCTTGGGCCCACGGCTTACCTTGTTGATGAAGGATGCAAAGCGGTTGTTGAGACACTTGATCTGCTCCTTCTCATCCCTCTTCACCCTCTGCACCGTTGGGTCGATCTCCAGCTCCAGTGGGACCAGAAGGCTCTCATTGATGGTGACAGGGGTGATGCAGGCAGAAGACCCACAGGTGGCCCCTGCTCGATACCCAAAGCCAGGCAGGCTGCACCTGGAGGCCACTCGGGGCCTCCCGAAGCCCACATTGCACAGGCTCCGGGAGCCAAGGCAGCCTAGGGCGCGGAGGCCCCCACCAGCCCCAGTCCGGCATGGGCCCTTGCTCACCTCATAGTGGGTGACCACTCGGGGCATGATGGCCGAGCATGAGCTGAAATTCTGAGTACCATACCTGGAGCCTGCCTGGAAAGAGCGGCACGACATGTCAGGAGAGAGAGAGGCAGAGAGACGGAGCCCTGGAGTGGAGAAGAGGGGGCAGGAGTGGCCAAGTCGCGGTTTGACTTCCCCCTTTTATCTCCTAGAGGGGTGGAGGGCTGAGCTGGGTCAAACCCCAAATCACCATTAAATCTGGTTTACAAGCTTGGGATATCGGCAGCTACTGGGGAGCAAGGTGGATAATTAGGGTAGCAGAAAGCCAAGAGAAGGAGCCAGTGGCCCATGCTGGTGGGGCCTATAAAAAATCCAAGACTTCCTTGTTTATGGGGGCAATGAAAGGGTCCATACAGACAGAGATGCCTGCCATAACCCGTGGAGCAGCCTCGAGGAAGGGTAGAGTGGGACTTTACATCATTTCACAGGAGGGAAGGGGAGGGACATGAAATACACACCCCAACTTCCCTGGGATTCAAGGGCAGATCAGACACATGGAGGATGCTCTATTTGCCCAGGGCTGTCTCTGTCTTCCTATAGACCCTCCAACCCAAGTGTCCTCCATGGGCTCTAGGTGATCCCAGGAGTTCCTAGGGAGGTAGACTTTTGGGCTGGAGGGAGCCTCGCTGGATCTTCCCCTTCTCAGGAGGCAAGGCTCTGGCTCTGTTACAGTGATCCCGGCCCCACCCGGGGTCTTGAGGGCGGAGGGCTCCAGGCATATACACTTCTCTCCAGGGACCCATTTGCATGCACACACGCACACACACACACACACACACACACACACACACACACACAAATGCTGTATAGGAGACTCAAGAGGAGTCTGAGGATGGGAGAGGAAGGGATGCTTTCCCCCACACATGTGGGTCCCCCAGGACATGATGTTGATGGAGCTGGTCGGGGGATTCAGCATTGGTCTGGGGTTCTGTTTTGTGTTCTGGAGCCTCCCTGAGGTACATTCCAGCTTGAGGACCTCTCTTCAGACAGTGCCTGCTCTAAAGAATGTGCCAGGTAGATGTGGGTCAGGCTGTCTTCCCAGAACTAGGGCACAGACACAGTCTCTTGGAGAGGCCTGAGGCCCCTGCCCATTTTCTTTCCTCTTCTCTCATCCATCTTCACAGTATAAACTCTGCTTGGTCTTGCCCTTCCATGCTGAGACTTTTTTCCCAGGTCAAAATCAAGCCAATGATAATAATAGTGACATTGACTGAGCTTTACCATGTGCCGGGTCCCTCTGAACTCTTCCTATCCATTATCTCATTATCCCCCACAGCAACACTTCGCTGTAGCAACCATCTTACAGACAAGGAAAGTGAGGAGCAGAGTGAAGGGCTGTGTCCCCGTCACTGAGCTTGTCAGTGATAAGGTTGGGATTGAGTCCTGTTCCTCCTAACCCTACCTTGCTCTGCTGCTCTGAAGGCCTGGGTTGGGGATGGGGAATCTGCACCAACATGCTTCACATTCTTTGCCTGTAGATTAGGAGCCAAGAACTTAAACATTTCAGCACCTTGAAAATTCTCAGTCTGATTGTGCCATTTCACACTGTTCCCTCTTCAGTAGTCTTGACTTGGGGCCTTGAAGTGAGGGGTGTCATGGGAGGCCTGGGGAATGGTGGGAGGTGGAGGGTGGTGTGGGCTGGGACACTGTTGCGCAGCGTCAGGGAAGGAGACTCTCACTCTACCCTGGTGGGCCCAGGAGGTGATGTTCACGGAGCTGGTGCTGCTGAGAGATTGGCCAAATGGCAGACTTGCACTTTAGCGGGCGGGGACAGGGCTCACTGGGACCACATGGGCACAGTGGAGCTCCCCCAGCCTATGCAGACACAATGGTAGTCTCAGTGACAGTGCTGGGCTCCCAGAAGCCCAGGACCAGAGCTCAGGGGCAGAGGGTAGGATGGTTCATGGCATTCATGGTGGGCAGAAGGCATGTACTTACTCCCAGACCTCCTGATTCTGAGGCTGCCCTCCAGGTATAAGACAGGACACGACTCAGTCAAGACCTAGAGTGCTCGGTGACATTTTATTGAAGCAATTTCAGCAACTTGGCAAGCGAGAAAGGAGCAGGGAGTCAGAAGTTTTAACTTGTTTTCAGGAGCTGTGAATTGGGTCTGCGTGGCGGCCGAGTGGCAGGCAACCCCCTTCCCTTTTGATCGGTTTTGGTTTTGAATCATGGTGGGTGTTTGAGGGTTTATAACTCTTCAAAGGAAACAAGGAAATCACCCATGAAGGCCAACTCCAAAAAGAACTCAGTGCAGCCCCTCACCCTGTTCACCTGCCTCTTCCCTCTGTTCCCTTGGTGGGACTGGACTATCATGTCCCTTCAGAGGGAGGGGACTCCAAAGCCAGGACTGCCTCTCCTCCAAGCTCACCACCTCAGTTCCTCCCCGTGGGGCAGAGAGTTTGAGGTGCTGCCTTTAGAGAGCTTTGTTCTCACTGGGGCTGGGGACAGGGGAATCCTCATAGCTCGGAGACATTTCAGAGGCTGGGATGTGGGAAAAGAAAGGTTGGAAGAGCAAAAACAGAAAATATGTTGCAAAATGGGAAGAGTGTGAAGGATAAAAAGAGAGAAATAGAGAAGAGAGGCGAGGAGAGGAGAGGAAGGGTGGGCAACGAGGGAGAACACACAACGAGGGGCCCTGAGGATGAGTAGGAAAAGCAGTGAGGGTGAATAAGGTCAAAAGGAAAGAGAAGCTTCCAGAAGAAATAGGTGGTTAGCATAAGGGAAACGGGGAGAGGGCCGAGGCTGGAGCATTGTTTTGCAGGAGGCCTCTCACAGGGCAGTTCTCTATACAGGCTAATTGGATTCCTTTTTCTGGTGTATCTTGTGCGGGCATTTTGGGCTGAGTGGCTGCCTCCTACCCCCTCATCACTGGGATCTTTCTGTTCGGAGTCAGCCATCTAATATCAGTTTCAATGAGGCAGATATGGAAGGAATGTGGCTATAAGCGCATGCAATGCAGCTGCAGGCCACAGAGAACTCGGGCTCTTGATAAATTTTTTCCCAATCTAGTATGAATAATCACAGTTGGTACTGTTTTGAGGGCTATTGATTCCTTGTTCAAATATTTTACTGGGGGAGTTGCTGGTGGACTTGGCTGAGGGCCTGGACAGAGACAAAATAAAAGGAGGAGAGAAGGCAATATGTGTGACAGGTTTTGCAAAGATATTTCCTGGTCTGAGGGCCCAGCAGGAAAAGTGTCATCTTTAGGGAGAAACAACCTATGTAGAAAATTAGACCTAGATGGCCCTGGACTTCTTTAGGGTCCCTGGGTCAATTTTAAGGTTCCCATGAAGGACTGAGCAAGAGGAATCATCTTGGGATTGTAGTGGATCTGGGTCAGACAGGAGGAAGAGATCCTATGACATCTCCCAATTCTGGGAATTTCTTAAGGGCAAAATCCTAGCCCAGGTCTTGGCCCAGAGCAGTTGAGTCAGTGTGGGCTGGAATGGACCCGGGAGGGCTCTGAGACCAGGATGGATGAGCTATCTCTTTGGGGCCTGTGACAAGTGATGGACAAGGTGACCTTTAAATTCATAGCCACTTGCCACTCCCCTGCCTGCTGCGGTGGATGTGAGCATGGGATGCGGGCAAAGCATCAGGCCTGAGGCTGGAAGCTTGGACCTTGAGGGCGGCTGCCCAGGACAGGTGGGCGCCTTAGCTCCTGTAACTCTTCTTGGTGGAGGACGACGTCTTGGAGATGATGCGCATGCTGGAACTGCTGCTGCTGCCACCACGGCTGCTGGTGGAGCTGAACCCGCTGCCCCCACCGCTGCCACCATAGCTGAGGCAGCTGTTGTAGCCGCCCCCACCCATGCACAGGCCGCTGCCCCCGCTGTAGCCTGAGCCTCCAGAGGAAGAGACCACAGCTGTGGAGGGAAGACAGGCACGTTAGCAGGTTCCTCTCTTTTCCCAAGATGCCCCTCTGGGGTGGGGTCTCATGCCTAGGCCTGTCCTCCCACAGCGTCTTGCTTCAGGCAACACTCTCCCCCCAGGGAGCCTTGGGAACAGTGGTCAGGTTGAGGCAGGGTGGGCATGGGCCCATCATCCCACAGTTTTTAAAGCCCTTTCACAGCTATGACCACACTGATCTCACTGAGGCCTGAGAGGGCATCATTACAGTGACGCCCTTTTAAAAAGAAAAGATGAGATGCAAAGAGATCAAATGCCTTGGCCAAGGTCATGCCTGCCAGAATGAAGACTTCAGGCTCCTGTGCTGTGTTGGTTCCTCTTCTCTACCAAGAGGCTGTCATGTGGGGTGCAACATGAGGCCTCGGATTTAGGGAGAGGACCGCAGACTGCCATGCTGCAGAACAGACCACCTGATGAACCCCTCCGGAATTGGAGTCCCCTTGACCACATCACTGAGAGGCAACACTTTTGTGTCTATGCTATGTTTTCAAGGATAAGGAGCTCCCTTTTGACGGGGGCAGCCTCTTGACTTTATCCAACATGAGAAGGCTTTGCTCCAACCCTCACTTTCAGAGTTGGCTTCTCCCCATGAAGGTCCTATGACACCCCCATTCTGGAAATTCCTTAAGGGCAAAATCCTAGCCCAGGTCTTGGCCCAGAGCAGTTGAGTCAGTGTGGGCTGGAATGGACCCTGGAGGGCTCTGAGACTCGGATGGATGGGCTATCTCTGTGGATTCTGTCTGGAGGAGAGGGATGGCCAAGGTGACCGACTCCAATTGGTGGCAGGCTCTCTTCCAGGCTCCCAGGTGTTCTGATTCAGGGACGCCCAAGGGGCTTTGATTTCCATGACCAGGACTCAGGGCTCCTGTGGCATCACACAGGATGCCCATCTTTTCCTGGGTCGGGGATGTGGCTCTGTGACATGATTCCTCCTGGTCTCCCTCCTGGGAGTCCAGGCCAAGCCAGGCCAGTGACTGTTCTACTTGTTCAGTTAAAGTGCTTAAATCTAAATAAAAGTCTTTTCCTTGAACCTGCTTCACAGCTTCTTATTATGTTAGTTTCTGAATCTCAGAGAAATCAGGCCATTGAACTGGGGACCCATCTCTGCTTGAGCAGTCCTGTCCCATAATGGGATCCTCAGGGGCCAGGCTGGTGTCACACTCCTGAGGACATGTGACCCCACTGCAGCCAGCTTAGGGGGTGAGGGGTCACCTACTGATCCTGGGGAGATTATTCCAGAGTGAGGAGAAAGTCTCTGAGCTCTACTCCAATTCCTTCCTTAGGGACATGGAATGTCCCAGTGCTGAGTTCTCTTGACCCCATTGGGAGGAGAGGGGTCTTCACAGAGCCCCGAAGAGGGTCTTAATGCCACAGAATGTTCATTTTCTAACCACAAAATCTTAATTAGTGATGTTATTAGCACTCATTTTGCACCCCCCCCCCAATTTCTTTCATCCCAAGACAGTTACTCACAGATGTTCACAGATCCAACGCCTTCTCCAGTGAGTCTGTGGCAGGTGGGGAGAGAAAGGGACATTTCATTGCTGAGAAGTTAGAGAGTCCTGGGTTCCACTTACCTCTTTAGCTTGAAAACTAAAGAAAATATGTGAGGAGACATTTAGAGGTGGGAGGGATTCATGCCAAAGGTGGACCAGGATTATAGGGCATCTCTGGGAAGACATGGGGCCTCTGAGGCTGGTCGTGAGTGTGGCTAAGTTTGCTATAGGCCGTGCATGGAGATGGCCTGCTTAGGGGTTCCACAGGGTCATGATCACTCCTCTTTCTGATACCTTTGGCCCTGATGCTGCCCTAGGTCCAGCAGGAATGGTGACAGTGGCTGCAGCTACAGGATGTCTCTAAAGGAGCAGTGGCATGGAATTTCTCTGTGGGGGGCTGACACTGTGGGACTCATGCAGCTTCTGTAGCATAATGACATGCTCTGGTGGCATCTGCTTTGGCAGAAGTTGACCCACCTGCACTCCTCGCCCTCCAGCAGCTTGCGGTAGGTGGCAATCTCAATGTCTAACGCCAGCTTGACGTTCATCAGCTCTTGGTATTCTCGGAGCTGCCGCGCCATGTCCTGCTTGGCCTTCTGCAGGGCGTCCTCCAGCTCTGCCAGCTTGTTCTTGGCATCCTTGAGGGCCATCTCCCCACGCTGCTCCGCATCAGCAATGGCGGCCTGCAGGCTGGCGCACTGCCAGCGGGAGATGGGAGATTGTGACACCATTCACAGAGAATGTAATAAGAAGTGGACTTTATGACAAAAACGTGGAAGGATTCCCTGAAATGGATTTAAGGTAAAGGAGGCTGGAGCCGGAGTGCTCTCTGTCCTCCTTGGATAATTAGAACCTCCCTCATCAGGATGGAGAAAATGGTTTTCTGAGGCCCTTTTCAATGCCACACTTCCCTGGCAGAGGGTAAGTAATGCAAGCCAAGGTGTGGCCATTTGAGACTCCACAGGAAAGGACAGGTCTAGTGGATACATTTTTATATATATGGAGACCACAGGTCCAGGAAGCTTTTCTCTGCATGAGTTGAGTTAGGCCCAGGTCCAGCTCTGCCCAAAGGCAAGGGCATGGATGGGATGACCTTTGGGAGCTAAGACTGACCTGTTTCTTCAGGTTATCAATCTCCGAGCGCAGTCTCTGCATGGCCCGGTTTAGCTCGGAGATCTCCATCTTGGTGGTGCGGAGGTCATCCCCATGCTGGCCGGCGGACCGCTGCAGCTCCTCATACTAGAAGAAAAGAGAAACAGGCCTTGAGTAATGGAGGAGAGCAGGTGGTGGCTCCTAGGCTCCACAGGCTTCCTTTGTCCTGCTTGGAGACTCCTGGCTTTGCCCGCATCCTGCTCCATCATAGCCCCTCACTCTCTGTGTCCACAGGCTTCACCCCACAGCTGACCCATGGCCAGACTCTTCCTTCTCCCTCCACTCCAAGCACTGTATCCTCCCCCCCACAGCATCACACTGGGTGCCCAGCCCTTTCTGTTTCCATAGCTCCTCCATAGTTGTTTGTCCGGACACCACATCTCATCCTTCAAGATCCCCCAGCAGAGTGTCTACTCCACCCTGAAGAATCTCATTCTGTGACCTCTCAGTGTTGCCACCCCAGCCAGTTCCACCTCTCTTCTCTGGATGCTCTAGCTTCTACCAGGAGGTGTTAGACCTTCATCGTGACCATGTCCCCTCCTCATCCTCCTGTTGGAATTATGTCTGAAACTGTCCAGTTGTACCTGTTCTCTGATACAGGGCATTGAAAGTGTGTGTCCATCTGTCCTAGCAGAGGGACTGATCATTTTCTGCCTACATCTGGCTATTCCCCAGCTCCTGATGGTGCTAGATTAGAGGGTGAGTCTCGAGCTGAACTCAGATGCCTTTGACCCAGCCTGGAACATCTGAGAAGACAAGGCTCTCATCTTATTTGTGTTTGAAACCTTGGCTCTCTGTGCTTGTTTAATGGATTTTCTCTTGATAGCTCACCTTGGTCTGGTACCAGGACTCCGCTTCGGCCCGACTGCGATTGGCAATGTCCTCATACTGCGCCTTGACCTCGGCGATGATGCTGTCCAAGTCCAGGCTGCGGTTGTTGTCCATGGACAAGACCACGGAAGTCTCAGAGATCTGAGCCTGAAGCTGGGCCAGCTCCTATGATTGGGCCCAAAGGAGAGAGCTGAGGCGGGGCATTCATGTGCCTGTTTGTGTTGGAAGACAGACCCTGGCATAGAGGGTCTTGTATTTTTGGGTCATGCTCCCTGATTATCTCTAGAAGCCTTCAAAACTCGGGAGGGACATTAGGAAGTTTACAGCTACTCTTTATCATCGGCTCATCTGGCCTGGGGAGCAGCAGCACAGGTAACCCTAGCCAAAATTCTCCAGAAACCACTCCCATTGCGGGATGGCGGGGGGGTGGGAGGAGCACGCCTTGTTATGACTGTTAATGTTCTGAGAAAGCACAGCCCTTCATACCACAGAAAGAAATCAACTTGGGAAAGAAAACTGAGTCAGAAGGAGCCAGGCAACTCGGCTATATCCTCATTCTGTTTCCCAATTTTGCTCCTCAGGACTGGGAAATGGAAATGAGCTTGGATTAGCAGAAAGCACATAGGGCTGAGAAATCCAAGTCTGGCTCTGCAGAGCAAGTTTGGAGAGCATCTCTGGGTTTCAGAGAGGCTCATTGCAATACTGCCTTGCAAGACTTCCGTGAGGGCTCAGTAATAATGCATAAAAGATATTTTTTGAACAGTAAGCCCACAATTAATTTGATTTGATCTATTTTCAGAATTGACCAAGGCAGTGGATTTTTTCACTTCAGATGGACAGTATCAGCCCCACCCACCTGGGAGCAGGATGGGAATGCCACATTCAGCTCCCCAGACATCCTCAGTCCAAGCTGGTATGTTAATAAGACTCCAGAAGATTCTGATGCTTTGGAATCTGAGAATTGCTGGTCCAAAGCATAAATCAAAGCAAAAATGCCCCTCTGTCCTCTTTAGTACCAGCTGCTTCATACATTTTCTGTTTCAGCAAAGGGCTATTTTGTTCTTAAGCTGTAGTTTGGTTTTTCCATACAGTTTCTCCTGCTCCTTGACTTCACTGTGGGCGGGATGGGGGTGAGGGCCTGCTGGGCAAGGGGCCCCCTCAGATTTAGGAGCCAGCACCACGCTGGTTGCCATAATGAAGAGAATAAGCAGAGCAAAGGATAGCTTTTTGTCTCATGCGAGCTGTGAGATTGTCACTGGAGGCACCTGGTCTTAGAGCTGAATGTTCTGGTCTTGGAACAACATGGCAGGCTGCTGGTGGGCGCCAAACATAGGTAACCCTATAGATGTCAACTGCCCTACCTGGAGACTTACCTGGGGTACACAATCCACCTCCTCTCCCCACCTTGACACTGCTGTCCCACCTCCTCACTCTGCTCTAGCCATGCTGTTCTTCCAGATCCCTGTGGCTGAGACACAATCCACCTCCCCTTGTCTTTCTGGCTCATATCTTCTCTTCCTTCAGACTTATTAAATGTCACTGGCTCCTTGCCTTCCATGGCTGCCTCTTGCCAATTTTCTTCTTTGCCCCCATTATGTCTGAAATGGTAGTTATTTGATTATCTCACCATTGCCTGACTCCCTAGCTATAAGACCTAAGAATCTAGGGGTTCCATTGGGTTTTCTCAGTTCCATCCTAGTCGTAAGTGTCTGAGAAGAGTATCCTTGAATAGAGGTGCTCAATAAAATCATGTCTTCAGGAGAAGCAGGCAATTGCGTTGCAGGCTTCCAGAAGCACCTGCAGGCTTGCTAATTGCTGCTTGATTTGCGTAATTGCATCATTTTGCAGTAATAGCTCTAGGTAGAGCAGCAGGTAGGGTTGGGCTGGGCTGAGCTGGGCTGGGCTGGGAGAGCCAGGTTGCTAGATGCTTCTGTGAAATTCTCAGCCATTTCAATCGCAGAAGTCCATTCTTTTGTTTGCCCAATGGAACATGGTTGGTTCAAGTGGTTGAGGCTAAATTTTCCACCTCCCCCTACCTTCTAGCTGTTCTAAGGAAACTTGTTTTCTCCCTTGTATGGGAACTTGCATCTGCCTCATGAATTACACCCACAGATGGAGAGAGGGACTGTAGCAGAAGACCAGGGAAGAAATCAGCAGCCCCTGTCCCAGCCACCAGCCCTTCCAGAGGTAGGGGGAACACTGGGCCCTCTTACCGCCTCATAGAATGCCCTCAGGAAGTTGATCTCATCCATCAGGGCATCCACCTTGGCCTCCAGCTCCACCTTGTTCATGTAGGCAGCATCCACATCCTGGGCACAGAACATGCTATCACCTTGGGCCCACTCTTGGGCCCAGCTAGCTGCCTCTGGCCATGAGCTAGAGGGGTAGCTTCAGCTCCTGAGGGGGAACCTGTCTCTTCCCAGCTGAGGAGTGGAGGTTGGAGGAGGGGGAAGATCCATACCATAGGAGGAGCAGAGTCCTCAGGGATTCTTCCTGATTGTTAGCAGGTACCATGTGAAAGGTCTTCTATGGCACCTCACATGGTGAAGAGACCCCATCCTGGGACCTTGGGCTCCCACTGCCTCTGGGTTCTCCAAGCCTCCCTGCAAAGCCCACCTGGCTTCCCACCTTTATAGCTGCAGCTCTGTTCCCCCTCCAACTCAGCCCCTGGAAGTTTCTCTTCTCCCTTTGATAGTCCCATCAAGCAGAAAGTTCCAGACCTCTGTGATCTGACCCCTGTCCTGCCCCTGTCTCCCAGCCTGGCTCTCTGTCCCCTCACCTTCTTGAGCACCACAAACTCATTCTCCGCTGCTGTTCGCCTGTTGATTTCCTCTTCATACCTGTGGGAAGAGTAGAGAAGGAGTGGGAGTGGAGGGGGGCTCTAGAGAGAGGTCATTGGAAAATATCCTCCTCTAGCATAGCTCTCCAGGACACATATACCTCGCCAAACACTGCCCCAGTCACAATAAAGCCCAAATGCAAAATGAGAATAGAATAAAACCACCCCTCATTCCACAGCTCATCTCCTTAGAATACTTGGGTCCCCGGATGAAGCAGACATGCTTCCTTATTTTATCTTATTTTCTAATGGGCTCACCCCAACACAAACAGAGGTAGTGAGAGGAAGAACGGATAGAGCAGTAAGAGGCTCCTGGGATCTGACCTGGCTCCTGTAGCCCACTATACTGTCCTGTCCCCTCAGGTGTCCTCAGCCACCTGAACCACACCTAAGGAGCAGAGTCCATTCCGCTTGTTGTCTTATTCTTGGGTTTTCCCCTAGGCAGCAACACACCCCCTCCTGCTCAAGGGGGCTATGGAGATACTTTCCTGCTCACCCTTCTCGGAGAAGGGAGCCTCACTTCTATCCCAGGTGACCCACTCCCCACCTGAGCCTCCGAAGCATCAGTTGCATTATGCAGCTGGGGTTCAGCCCTTGGCTGTCCCACCTGCCACTGAGTCACCCTGGGCAACTTCACTGGCTAGATCCTAACCTCTCTGAGTTCTTTACCATCTATGGAATAGCAAGTCTTTAATTTCTGACAACTACCAAGTCTGAACACATACAGGTGTGTTACTAGAATTTCACTGCTGCGTAGGACCTGAGCACCACACACAATCCTGCCACTGAGACTTCAGTGCTGTGCCTTCTTCCATATTCTCTGGGAAAACCAATTTTGTGCTCCTTATTGTTGCCTTCAATTGCCTTTTTATGAAATCTGAACATTTTTCTTCACCTGACTCCATGCCACTGTCCTTGTCTTTGATGTCTCCCAGCTCATAGTCCCTCTGCTGCACAGGCCACCTGGATCCCACAGGAACACTGCCTGGCTATTAACCAGGAACATGCTCTTCAACAGATCCCACGTCCCTCCCCCTGTGCTTTCAGCTTTAGTCTCCTCTTCCTCCAGAAAGCCTTCTCGGATTAAAACCCTGTTACCCCATGTTTGTACGTGCATTATAAATTACCCATCTGCACCTGCTTCTCTTACCTTGGTCTGTATCACCACACACAGATGCCTAGTCATAAGGACAATCAAAATAGATAACATTTAAGGACGTACTATGTCAAGCACTGGGTGCTCTACCAAGCACTTTCCATGCAAGTTTTGATTTAATATTCTCAACTCCCTTATAAGTGGAGCACTATTGTCACCCCTATAGCAGATGAACTGGGGTTTGGAGAAGTTAAACAGTTTTCTTGAGATCGTTCAGCTAGAGAGTGCCATTGACTAGGTTCTATAGCACTGTCGGATAGAACTTTTGCAATGATAGAATGCTATGTATCTTTGTTCATTACAGGAACCATTAACATGTGTGATTGAGCACTGAAAATGCAGCTAGTGTGACTGAGGAATGGGATTTTAAATTTTATTTAATAAATTTAAATGTAACAAGGGAAGTTTCAGAAAGACTCTTATCCAGACAATAAGAAGATTAACAGCATTGATTTAAAAAACAAAATAAGAGCAGGAGAGGGGAGAAACCAAGACTTTGAACTTTCGAAGTTCAAGTTTCTAACCCTATAATAGCTATTTTGTGTTTTTGTTTAGTCTGGCACATGAACTTGATCTTTTGACAAATTAACTATGTCATATTAAATTCAGTCAGTATGTGTCCACCACTGATCAGTTTTCTTGATGTATAATTGATCAATAAAATCGCATAAACTTAAAAAAATAGTTACATGTGGATAGTGGCTACCATGTTGGTTAGGTTTTAGCAGGATTCTGTTTTAGAGTCCTGAACTCTCACTTCTACAAACAGTAACCAAAACTCATTATCAAGTTACTAATTTTGGTTGGGCTAAGATAATTGGAAATCAATTAGAACAAGAAAAATAAAAAGCAAAAATAAGAAACTCATGTTTATGGGCATGAGCATACCATGACCCTTAATGGTGTGTGTGTGTGCGTGTGTGTGTGTGTGTGTGTGTGTGCGTGAGCGTGCACACGTGCGTGCTTGAGCATGCATGTGTGCAGATAGTCCTGAGGGAAGTCTGCAAATAGGCTTTCTTCTCTGTTCCTTCAGCTTCTTGGCCAGGGCCATAATGCATAAAGACTGTCAAGGAGCCCTGGGATTTGGTTGAATAAATGTGCCAGTGAGATTCTCTGGGTTTAACCCTTACCTCATGAGTTGCCACCTCAGAGCCTGACTTTCTTCATCTGCAGAGTTGTGTTTACCTAGCCCTTCGTACCCATGTCAATCATCGTCATCTGTAATTCTAGCTCCTCCCTAAGACCTCGACATTCTTGACCACCGGGTCCCAGTTCTCATTCGACTTTTGTGTCTATTTCTAGTTCACCCCGTGCCCCAGCTGTGCATCTCATTCCCCACTGGACTGGGCATCTCTGAAGAGCAGAGCCTATTTCTCTGCTGTCGCTGGTCTCTGCCAGAGCCCTAGGGCAGGACTCTGGCCCAGGAGCTGGCTGAGCCTCTACTCACTTGTTCTTGAAGTCCTCCACCACGTCCTGCATGTTCTTCAGCTCCATCTCCAGCCTCCCCCGCTCTCCTCCCAGGCAGTCCAGCTGCCGCCTCAGGTTGTTGATGTAGGCTTCAAACATGGGCTCGATATTGGCTCTGGTGGTTTTATGGTCTTGCAGGAGGCTCCATTTCGTTTCCAGGACTTTGTTCTGCTGCTCCAGGAACCGCACCTACCCAAGCCAGAGGTAAGAGACCATGAGGGCTTCTGTGCAGTAGCTTCCCAGAATGCTCTGGGATATAGGACCCCCAGCAGTTCAGGAAGTCTCTGCAGGACTCAGAATCCACGTGGCATTCTCCTCTTCTTCCCCATTGCCTGCAACGATCCTGAGGTTTAGAGATTTTGTTGCAGGGGGCTTAGGGGACGGGTGGTAGTTTGATTTGAAGGGGGACGAAGTAGGGAAGTAGGTGCAGGAAGCCATCTGAACACACCAAACCATACTGATGTGTGCTAACGTAAGAAAAGAACCCTCGGTCACCATGTCACTGGTGAGATTTTTATTTCTATTACATGAGTAGGAGGTTTATGGCAGAAAATTCCATCTGTCCATTTTCTGGGAAAGGATTTCTCAGGATCTAGAATGTAGGCTACTAAGTCTGCACACTCCAGAAATTCTGAGTAGGGGGTCACTCATGAGTTGTGTTTGGGGGACCTGGGCACAATTCCAGTTGTGTCCCTCACTAGCCATGGTGGCCTTAGAAAAGCCCCTTTCTCTCTTTGCTTTCTTGAGTTCTTTGAGGTTTTGTGCTGTTAATTTGAGTTTCTTAAATTAGCCTGAGAGGCATTACCCTTCCCCTTCACCAAAGCCTTTCCACTGAAAGGAACCAAAATGAATAAAGGAACAGTTTCTCCAAGCCTTTGGAGATGGCAGTGTCCTTATAGAGAGTTATTAACAAATGCATCCTTTCTAGCTTCTCCTGTTGTTGGGGGAAGGAGAACATCCTATCTCTAAGCCCCTCCCTAGTCCCAGGTCCTCATCTCCCTCATCCCCTCCAGATGAACCTGGGAAAAGCAAGGCCCAGGATATTCTCTTCATAGCCGGCTCCTGAAAATCTCCCCTCTGTTAGTACAACCCAGGCTAGGTGGGGTGACATGGGTGACAAAGCTAAAGGACCAGTGCCTTGGCAGTGCTCTTGGTGAGGTCTGTGTGCTCAGTGGTCTTGTCTATACCCTTTGTCAGACCTACAAAGGGACCTTAGAATCCATCTGTCCAACCCAACTCACACCCGAGAAATTGGCAACTCTTGCAGCAGTAGAACCAAATTGGAACCTGGCAGGTTGCTTCTTAGCTCAGCATTCTTTCTTCCAGATTCCAGATATGGAGTCTGAGAGATCAAGATCCTTGAACTGGTTCATCCCAGGCAAAACCAACCAGTCAGGTGCAATGGTGATGCAGGGGCTCTTTCCCAGAGTTGGGAAGTCCCTAGAATCCCAGAGTGGGATTCAGGCTGAAGTCATAAGTCTCCTTTTTACCAAAGGACGTATGCTAAATGCTCTGAGTGCCCCCTCACTGCCCACTTAGCTTCCCAGGCATCAGTGTCACCAGGCAGATGCCTACTGCCATGGGAACACATGAGTGCTGACTCAGCTGGGTAAGAAAAAGAGACGCAGCTCACTTCCATGAACTTGTAAACTTGACCTCCTTCCCTCAAAATGCATTCCCCTTGTGCTCATGTTAAGCCAAATACACGAGAAGAGCAATGTCCTCATAGTGGGTCAGAGTGCTCTTGGGTCTGAAGAGGGAAATTTTTTTGGTCTCAGCTCAGCAAAGTGGGAGACCACTCTCCCTCTCCCCACCAGCAGGCTGCTTAGTCTCTAAGACTGCAGATCCTGGGAAGTCATTATAGACTTCAGAAAAACACCAGAAGGCTAAGATCCCCCAGCTTCAGTGCTTTCCAGGTGGGGACCCATGTGTTTCTCACCTTGTCGATGAAGGAGGCGAACTTGTTGTTCAGGGTCTTGATCTGCTCACGCTCCTCCTTGCGCACCCGCTGGAGAGAGGGATCGATCTCCAGGTTCAGGGGTGTCAGGAGACTCTGGTTGACTGTGACCTCCTGGATGCCCCCAGCTCCAGCCATCATCCCACCTCCCATTCCATACCCACCAAAGCCTCCCCCCATTCTGTACCCTAGGCCACCGACACCCAGCCCACAGCTAGCACCCCCAAAGCTGCTGCGGCTGGAGCGGTAGCCCCCGCTGATGGAGATTCTCTTGCTTCCTCCCAAGCTGTGGAGGCTCCTCGTCCCGAAGCCACCCCCAAAGCCGCCCCCAAAGCTCTTTCCACTCTGGGACATGGAGACAGAGCTGAAGCTGGGCCGGCAGCTCGCCGGGAGGAGGCTGGCTGAGGAGGCACTGAAGTTCCGCGTGCCCCCCGATTTGATGGTGATGGAAGATCGTTGGGTCATGGTGGGAGCTAATGCCAGAGGGCGAAGGAGCAAAAATGAACGAGGAGTGTCCAAAGTCTGTCTCTCTAAGACTCTCTTTGACTTATATCCCTTTCAAGAACTGGGCTTGGCCAGAGGAGATCAAAGACCACTCTGTTGAGTTCACCCCAATGGCATGTCTGGCCACAGCCCATTTAACTGCCCCACTAATCACCATGGGGAACACCCTACCCAGGGCAGGACCAGGCCTGGGGATTCTGGCCTGTGGCAGGCCTGGGTTCCGAGCCCCCCAGCCAACCCCATTCCAGCCACAGGCCACAGACACTCCCCTTGCTTCTCATCTGCAGCTCCAGCCTCCATTTCCAGATCTCAGGTTCTGAATCCAAGAACCTGACTATGCCCATCCCATTCTGGTCACTTAATAATAAAAAAATTCTGTTTACTGAGGATGCAGTCTGTGCCAGACCAAGAGGCAGCTCTGCCAGGAGAGTCATTTCCTTTGATTCTCCTAACTCCGTGAGGGTAGATGGTGAAGATGACGGCCCACGCTTTTCGAGCAGCTTCTGCGGGTGGCTGCCTTACACCTGTGCTCTTGATTAGCCTTGGACATCACTATGGAGTAGCTATTTTTATTCTTGAAGCAATAGAAGCTGAGTAATGAGGCAGCCTGGCAGAGGCTTGTGAACCTTCCGGCCAATATTAGAACTTGGTGGTCTGACCAGGTTACGTGCCTGGAATCATTGTGACTTTCCCAGAAGAGAAGTCAGGCCCAGGGACAAGGGGAGGCTTCACTTTAAATTTCTATCCCTCTACTGGTCCCTTCCCTGGTCTTAACTTGCCCTTCCCTGGGGACTGGAGGACCAGGGGATTGAACAGTTGTTCTCAGTGTTCCTCCCCTTCCTTTCATCTTCATCCTCCCTACATTTTTCATACTTGTCTCTCTTTTGATGATGACTGCTCCCTCCCCTGTCCTTTAATGTCCTGCTCTTTCGCCCGCACAAGTGTTTCCACATCCCTGGTTTGTTCCTCTCATCATTTCCACTCTTGGTCCTGAGCATTGAGCCCAACCCCTCCAAACCCACCTTAGCCTCACTCTGGGTGAGCCCACCAGGACACCCCAGGCTCAGGCCTGATGGGAGGGGACCAGGGAACTCATAAAATCAGGAATGTGGAACCTTCCTGGATGTCTCACTGCTGCCTGCAATTATGGTCTAAATGGCTCCTCTGCTTGGCCCCAGGGCTGACTTTTAACTCCTCTCTGTGGCCTGTTATTTCTCTGCTCAGGTCTGCAAGTTTGAAGCTGTCAGGGAACAATCGACTCCTTTGCTGGCAGAAGGCTGGGCCGCCCACCCTACGTCAGTGTCCCAGGAACAGTCCAGTTTGGGCAGGGGACGGCATCGCCCTGTATGACATACTGAAAGGGAAGCTGGACAAGGCCTCTGCCCAGGGGCTTGGGCTTTCCAAACAAGGTATCCCAAAGAGAGGTAAGAAGAAGTGGGAGAAGCTAGGGGAGGAAGACTGGTGGTCTCCTGACCTCCCCATACCTCTCTCTTGGCTTCGAAGGAATGGGGCGAGGGCTGATGTGCTGGGAGCCTGCTTGTGAGGAGTTCTGTGCTGGGACAGCCTGGGAAGGAGGAGGATTGTTCTGGGTCCATAAGCTTTGCAAACAGAGGGCCTGACGCCAACACATTACACATGCATTTAATAGACACATTCCGGGGAGGGAACAAAGGAGCACTCAGACCAGCAGGCAGTTTATAAGCACCCTGAGCCAGACTGGGACAGGCTGGCATTGAAACAGCCTCGGAGACACAGGCTCCCCATCACTGCAACTGGAGGGAGGGAGGGAGCAAGGGGGAGCCGAAGGGGTGTTTGCAGACTGCTGAGGCCTTGCAAGATAAGCTTCTTGCGAACTTTGGAAGAAAGAGGGCTTTGGTTTTTGCATGGCTAGCACAAAACAGGTTCCAGGAGGAGCCTGGAGACTGCCTTTGGCCAGGGAGTGGGGTTCAGCCAGGTCTCCAGGCTTCCCAGCAGCATAGGTGGGCCTCGTGGAAGGGAGACAAGAGGAAGGACCTGGATGTCCAGGTTTAGGTGTGAGTGAAACAGGCTTCAGGGTGGGGCAAGGGTGCTGAGGGGCTGTGCTCAGTGCTTGTAGCTCTTCCTGCTGGAGGATGTGGTGGAGACAAACTTGACACTAGAGCCACTGCCCCCGAGGCCTCGGTTGCTACTGGCAGTGAATCCTGAACCCCCTAGGCCGTGCCCGCCGCTGGTGGTGAAGGAGTAGCTGCTGCCTGCACCGAGACCCAGACTTCCACCTCCAAGGCTGCTACCACCGCCATGGCCACTGGAAACGGTGGAGGTGACTACAGCTGCCGGGAGAGAGGAGACATGATGAGAATCAAGCACAGGAGGGACGACACCGGGGCTGCCAGGGTCTGTGTCCTGAGGAGGTCCTGGGGGTGGGTCTGGGGTGTTCTCGCAGGCAACAGTTTTTCCTTGCAATCTCCCCACCTGCTTAGTGAGATTCTGTCCTCTGCTGCAGCCTGCCTTTCCAGAGCTGTAGTGTGGGTGTTCTAGGTTAGAATGGCTTGCTGCCTCTCTTCTGTTACTTGGTACCTCCCTTCTCCTTCTAGAACCTATTGGAGACTACCACTCTCTAGGAAGCTGTTTCCCTGTGACTCCACCACCATCTCCCTGCTGCTCCATCTGATACTAGGTCCCTCTCTGGACCTGGCTCTGAGTCTCCCTTCCTTCTGGCAAGTTCTAGGGGGCAATCCTGCTGCTTCTCATCTCCAAGCCTTGGCCTTATGAATCCCAGAGAGGGGCTAGAATATTCTTGAAACACCAAAGATGAACCTGTTGTTCAGTTAACTCTGCCTCTTTTCTCCGACCAACCTGGTATTCTCCTAACTCATTGCCTTAGACATTCGAATACCCTGGTTTCGGTCTTACAGAAGAAAAACTGAAATGAAAAATGAACTCTTAGCAGATGAACCATCATTCTAAAAACTCGGTTAAAACCCTAACTCCAACCACCTGAGAATATGGCCCATTTGGAAATAGGATCTTTGTGGATGTAGTCAAGTTAAGACAAGTCTTTAGAGTGGGCCCTGATCCAGTGTGACTGGTCCTGATTAGAAGAAGGAAGACAGCTAAAGAAAGTGCACGGGGACAAAGCCACATGATCACAGAGGCAGAGACTAGAGTTAGGCAGCTGTAAGCCAAGGACAACTGAGGATTGATGGCTGCCACAAAAAAAACTAGGAAGAGTCAGGGATGGATTCTCCTCTACAAGTTTCAGAGGGAGCACAGCCCAGCTGACACCCCAATGGTGGACTTCTCGTCTATAGGACTATGAAAATATGCTTCTGTTGTTGTAGGCCAGCCCGCTTGTTGTAGCAGCCCTAGGAAACTAATGCAGACTCACAGGTGTATTTCAAGAGAAATGAACCTCAATGTTTTGCCATTTGTTCCCCAAATTAGCTTCAAGGGTGTCTGGAACCACTAGACGAGGCATTAGGGAAGGCGGACGCTGGGGTGGTTCAGAGGGCTCTGGCTTCTAGGATCACTGGTTTGTATAGTCAGTTGCTCTTATGAATCCTTCATCAAGAAAACCAAACTCACTTGTAGAGTGTGAGTTGCCAAAGTTATTTCTGTTGGCCTCCCGATGCCAGCACTGAGCTCTGTGAGAAACAACTTCTGCTCTTATGGCACGCTGGGAACACCTCTCCTGCATTGGGGCCGCTATACCCAACTGCCATGTCCCATGATGCCCTGGCTGCCTGGAAACCCCTGGCAATTTCCTGTGGTTGGGCTCTGCAAGGTGGAGCCACGCACTGAATTCTTCCCAAACTGTTTGGAGGCAGGGTCCCCTGATGGGCCAGGCCCTGGTGCCTAGCATGAAGGCTGCCTCCAGAGACCCAAGGCAAACCAGTGATTTTTCCTAGGTTCTATCTACATCAGACACTCATCTTGGAGGTCTGAGCTAGACTTGTAGCCCCCAGTCTCAGGTGTGGAATTCTGGGAGATGAGGGAGATGGCAGAGGTTTTCTAAACCCATGTGGAACAATTACAGCAACCCCCCTCCCCAGTCATTCATAAAGAGGTCAGAAATGTCATATTAAAGCCTCTCTCCAAATATGGATTTCTTTTAAACAGACTCAAAACCTTAAACTCAAATTGGATTAGAGAAAAGGGAATGAAGGAAAGGAAAAGGGGATGGGAATAGGACAGATGGTAGAATGAATCAGACACACATTTCCTATCAGTGTAACTCCAGATCATGTACAACCACAAGAATGGGAAGTTGTACTCAATGTATGTATGATATGTCAAAATACTGCATTGTCATGTATATCCAAAAACAACAACAACAACAACAGCAAAACCCTTAAAACTTCTCAGAACGTAACCTTTCAGTGGAATCCCCCTAATACTTTTTCCCCTTCTGCAAGCCCACCACCTCCCTTCCCTCAAGCACACACACTCCAAATAACACAAAAAGGATGTCATACTCACAGATATTAACTGGAGAAACTCCTTCTCCACTCAGCCTGATTGGGAGGAAGGGAGAAGGAAGGTTACTATGGTGTCCAGCAGCTTGTGGCCATTGGCAGTGACATTTTTGCAATTACTTTAAATACATTAAAACCCCTTTATTATTTTTATTGCAGAAGTTATGCAAGTTGAAATTTTGTATTAAAAATAATCTAATGAGTGACAAAGTGTGGAGATTGAGGTTCATAGGAATGAAACCTATAATCTCAGGAGCACATTTTTTGTTAAGTTTGTCACACATTCTAAGGAAATAAAAGCTGATCACAGACTGGTGTCAGTTGGAAAGGCAGAGCTTGTCTTATAACAAGACTTCTCTCTCAACAAGGGACTATTGTCATATACTAGGCCAGCACTGAGGTTGTTATAGGGAGTCTGAGTCATAAAAATAATAATACCAACAACCAGTCTATTATTGTCTTAGCAACTGGTATGCACTCATAAATGAGTACTTAGAACTCTAATAAGAGCTAACATTTATTGAGTACCTGGGACTTACATTATGCTACTTAATTCTTTCAACAACCCCATTAGGTAAGTATTATTGTCTTAATTTTACAGAGGGAAAATTAAAGCTTTAGAGGTTAATTATCTAGCCAGTGGTCAGAAGGCTGGGTTTGAAGCCAGGTCCATCTAACTCCATAGCCCTTAACCAAATGCTACCCATCATTTATTGAACACCAGTTGCATACAAGGCATTGTTCAAAGAGTTTCATGTACAGTCTCTTATTTTAAACCTCTGAATACCACATGATATCAGAACTATTATTATCTCCTTCTATAGGCACAAACACAGATGTGGAGAGCTTGAGAAATTTGCCTGTAGTTATATAGTTAGTAACTGGCACAGCACCAAGGAACAGCAAGCTCCATCTGAGCTTTGGGGAACATATCGTATAGTTTCTTTGTTTTGTCATTGAAGAAATTGAGGGCCAGGGAGGGGAAACTGACTTTCTGAAGGTTACATAACTAGGTAGTGGGAGACCTAGAAGCCCAAACTACTGGGATAGTATATGCTGGGTCCAGAGCCTTTTAAACCATATTTTGAGATTTGCCTTGTAACCAGATTTCTCCTTTGATAGAATGTGATTCCTTGGATCTGCAGAGGTGTTAGATTTTTATGGGGTACTAAACGTAGTTGCACCTCAAATTATTTACCAGCCTGGAAGGAAACTACACCTAAATTCTTAGTCACAGCCCAATCCTACCTGTGTTGTGGTCCCTGAGCACCCTAAGCCCCTCACAATGGCCTGAGGGAGCTCCTTTTGCTTGGAGGATGGAGTTGGACATCTGCCCCTCACCTGCACTCCTCGCCCTCCAGCAGCTTGCGGTAGGTGGCGATCTCCACGTCCAGGGCTAGCTTGACGTTCATCAGCTCCTGGTACTCACGCAGCAACCGGGCCATGTCCTGCTTGGCCTTCTGCAGGGCCTCCTCAAGGTCCACCAGCTTGGCCCGTGCATCCTTGAGGGCCAGCTCTCCGCGCTGCTCTGCGTCAGCGATGGCCGTTTGCAGGCTGGCGCACTGGAAGGAAAGGAGGGATCATGAGTCCTGCTGCCAGGCCCAAGAGGCATGGTGCCCCCAGGTACAGTCCTGTGAGACAGCAGGAAGACCCAGAGGAAATGAACATTCGAGGAGCTCTTGGCCTTGTCCAAATTTTACCTGTTTCTTGACACTGTCGATCTCAGCTCTCAGCCGCTGGATCATCCGGTTCATCTCGGAGATCTCTTGCTTGGTGTTGCGGAGGTCATCTCCATGCCTTCCCGCTGTGACCTGCAGCTCCTCATACTGACAAGACCAGAGCAGACTCAGTCACCCAGCCAAATGCCTGGCCTAGGCACTCCCTGAGGGCCACCAACAGGCCCGCTCATTCCCCAGTCCCTTGCTCCTGCCTCTCTCTCTATTCAGCCAGTGCTCCTTGAGCGTCCTGCTTGTCCGGGAGGTAGCAGGTAGCAGGTTCCTAGAGGTACTGCTCTGGGAACACCATGAGCAGTACAGTCAAGCCCCTGCTCCCCCAAGGCTCACAGCTCACTGAGGGAGGCAGCCACTAATCCCATCAGCATATTTCCAAAATTACACTTTCAAATGGTGAAAAGTGTCCTTTAGGAAATAGGGTCCTTGAGAGTGTCATAAAGGAGCCTGACCTAGACTTGGAAGTGGGGAGGGGGTGATAAGTCTCTCTAGGGCTGGAGATGCTTGAGCTGTAATCTGAAGGAGGGAAGAAAGGGTTGAAGTGGTCAGTTTGTGGGGAGAACATTCCAGACAGATTGAAACTGCGTGTGAGAAGATCTTGGGGGGCAGGAGAGAAGATGACAAGTTCTAGGAGTGAGGAGTGGGCTTGGTCACTGTCCCTGGGGAATTTCTGGCCTCAGGCATGTATCCAGACCAAGTGTGTGCTAGGGAGATGAGGTTGATGCTGCAGAGACTGCAACTTTTTTTTAGCTGTGGATGGACACAATGCCTTTATTTATTTATTTTTATGTGATGCTAAGGATCGAACCCAGTGCCTCACAAGTGCTAGACGAGCGCTCTACCTCTGAGCCATAACCCCAGCCAGAGGTTGCAATTTTGACCTTTGTAAAAGAGTCTCCAATCTCAGTGGTTCCAGGTCTAATAGTGCCTATCTGGGACACATTCACTTAGAAGAAATCATTCTACCCTATGTCCTCTGGCATACCAGAGTCACACCCACACCTTTCTTGACAGAAGGAGCACCTTTGCCAGAGCCAAGAAACTGGCTCAGTTTTGGAAGTTTGCTGCCTCAAGTATAGCCAGCTTCCTCTGTTTCTAGATATTCATGACTAGAAGGAACAACGTAAGGAGTTGCTCACTGTAAACTTCCATCACTTCACCTTGGAGTGAAGTGCACCCTGCCTCTTCTCACTGCCAAGGAACTGCCCTGTAGACACCTGGCACCTGATACCCTCCTTCCTTTCTACAATGCTGCCAACCAGAAGGGACTAAGGCAGTGCAAGGGACAGGTGCCAGTGTGTGGGTGATTGGCTGCCCTCTGAAAGGGGCCTGGGTTTGGCAGGGAGCTGGTCTTAGAAGTCTACTACACCGTTCTAATGGTAAATGCTGCCTTTGGACAGCAGCCCTCTGTGGTCACCCCACTTCCCCTTTCATTCTCTTATCCACAAGGTGCACGACCCTGCCTTCCAGCTACTGGTTCAGCCCTCAATATTTTCCTGCTTCTTTGCAACCATTTTCCCTTCTTTGTTTCCCTACTGGGCTAAAGACCCACCTCTTTTAATAATGGCAGCTTTTTATTACTGCCATCTTTTTCCCTTCCATAACTCCCAGATCTTGGGTTCTCTGTGGTTTATTCATTTATAACCCTGTAACCCTGCTTGGCAGATGGTAGGAGCTCAGTATATATGAATGAAATGAATGTTCCCTTTAGAAAGTGCCCTGTGACTATTTCTTGGTTATTTTAGAGTGGAGCCCTGCTCTGGGTTCTGAGCACCCAACAGTGCCCCGGCAACATATGATGTGTCCACAGGCATTTCAAGCTAGTTGCTCACAGCATCAAAGATGTTCCTGCCAAGTGGAAAAAAATGGAAATGCTTCCTGAGTGAAGTGATGATGTGGAATCTCAGGGAACACTGACCCGTTCTGGAACCTATCGGCAAGGTGCCCACACTCACCTTGGTCTGGTACCAGGACTCAGCTTCAGCTCGGCTACGGTTGGCAATATCCTCATACTGGGCCTTGACCTCAGCGATGATGCTGTCCAGGTCCAGGCTGCGGTTGTTGTCCATGGAGAGGACCACGGAAGTGTCACTGACCTGGGTCTGCATCTGGGACAGCTCCTGCAGGGCATACACTCAGTCACGCAGGTACAGAAAGAAGGGATCTTGGATCCCCACCGTGACTAATTGTCTAGAGTAGGAATTCCTTCTTTGGTGTCCCTAGCAGAGTTTCTTTCAGCTGTCCAAGGGGTACTTCCAGCCACTGAAGGGATTCCATCCTGTCCTGGGAAGTTTCTGGGCCATTGACCTGTGTGGTGGGAGTCTTTTTCCCACTGTCACCTCTCAAGTTTCCCATCAGTGTGCCTTCCCTGGGTATGAGGATGGCTAGAGTCTTCTGAATCCATACTGCATAGACTTGAATATGACATCTCTTTATTCAAAAAACCAGCACGAGTGGTTTCTTCAGGATCAGGTGATGTTTAGGACCTGGCAACCCCTAGGTCCTTCCTTCCCCTCTCCCTTTGCAGACGCACCCAGATCTCAGCCTTCAATGGGACAAGGTCCTGAATGAGGCATCTTCAGGGGGCAAGAGGCCCCCTGGACAATGAGCTGAAGGGCAGCTAGCCTCTTTGAACTTTTCTGGGAGGGGGAAGGGAGCAGGTAGGCCTGGAGTCCTTGGGAATACTACCCAGTGACCTAAAATTTGGAAATCGGCACATCATCCTTGGTAGGATTGCCATGCCATGGAGTCGGGAAAGAAGGGCTAGCTTAGTGTGACAAAGTTCCAAACAATTCTCCCTGGTCCCCACTGTCCCCAAGACCCTTAGCTTGAGGCATCTGTCAAGGTGCTGGGCAGAGACACTATGGGAATGACATTCTGCCACACCCGTTTCTTTCTAGGCTTCAGACCTGGGAGGAACAAAAATACTTGCAGACTTACTGCCTCAAAGATCATCCTGAGGAAGTTGATCTGGTCTGTCAGAGAGTCGACCTTGGCCTCTAGCTCCACTTTGTTCATGTAGGCACCATCTACGTCCTGGAGCAACAACATGGAGGGCTCCTCTGAGGTCCCTGCCCCAAGCAGTCAGCCCCAAAGTAGTAGAAGAGAGACCTTCCCAGCCCTTCTAGCTTGAACCCGAGAGAACTCAGTGTCTGGGGCTTTGGGGTTGGGAGTGAGCCATTACTGAGGCTAGGGGCTTGATTTCCCTGGTTTAACAGAAACCTGAGCAGGTTTACTGGGGACTTAAACACTGAGGGAGCATTCGGGCAGGTTAGAGCTCTCTAGACAGCCTCAAGACTGAGTGACATTTCTTGGGTGTCACAAGGGTCAGACTTCCTCACACTCTGAGATTCAGTGCTAAATCTCCTCTGAGAGATATTGCCCCTCACCTTTTTCAGGGCCACAAACTCATTCTCAGCAGCCGTGCGCTTGTTAATTTCATCTTCATACCTGTAAAGACAAGGGCGAGGGGGTGGGCTATTGAGCAAGACTTCCCTTTAACTCTTCCCAGGCTGGTGGAGCAAGAATTAAGAGACCTCAAATCCTTCCCACCTCTGCGGCTGACCTGAGCGTGACTATGGGTGATTCACTTAACCTCTATTTCTTCCTCTATAAAAGGGGGATAATTTCTTCTGCTAGGTATTAAAAAAAACTTTTATAAGGCTAGAAGATGAGCATAAAACTAATAGGAGTAGAAATGCATGCTTGGGCAATGTCATCCCTTTATAGAAGCACAATTCGAATTTTCAAAAAAGTTTGCTGCCTCAATTATTGGCTAAAACTATAGAGTGAGCTTTGCTTGTTCAGGACACTGTTCCAGGCAGAGTTTGACATATTTCCCTGAACTTCAGGGTGGCCATTGAGCAGTGAGATTTTTGTAACTAGGTGTAGCCCAAACTCGGAAGCCCAGGGTATGCCAGGTAAGTTAGCTAGAGCTGTCCCCTTCCATTGACTACCTCCCCTACCATGCAGACACAATTTGCCTCCATGAGGAAGGTCAGAGCGGCTTGTGGAAGCTCCCACTTCTTCCTTGCTACCTCGCCTCACTCCTGAGCTAATGCCATCTTATTAATGCAAGTTCCTCTGTCACTGAGTCCACATCTGATGGAATGAAATAACTTGCTGAAGGTAAAATAGTATTGTGCTTCTAGCATCAGGAGCAGTGTTTTTAGTTAGATGATGCTGGCAACCCTTTGCAGTCATATCAACAGATAAGAATGGGCTCCGTTAATAGTTACCCATGAGATGAAGGTCTCTTTGTGACTCCCTCAATGCTGCTTTATCTATGGGATCATGATGACAAGTTCTAAAGCTCTCTGCTGGCACTGGTATTTGCTCCTTTGGACCTCTCTGGTCCTCAGTAAAAGGAGCCCTGGAATGACCATGTGAGGCCAGGAGCCTGTCTCCAATTTACCTGACTTTGAAATCTTCTACCACCTCCTGCATGTTCCTCAGCTCAGCATCCAGCCTGCCCCTCTCTGTGGTGATCCCCTCTAGCTGCCGACGGAGGTCATTGATGTAGGTATCAAAGAGGGGCTCCAGGCTCTGCCTCACGGTCTTGGTGCTCTGCTCCTGCAGGAGGGTCCACTTGGTCTCCAGGACCTTGTTCTGCTGCTCCAGAAAGCGCACCTGGAGAGGAGCAGAGAGAACCAATCTTGAGCATCTTGGGGAGGTAGCAGTAGATGCTCCTATTCAAAAGGGAGGGAAAGATGTTTTTTCACCCAATGACGAACCAACAACTATGTAATTGACAGCTCCAACCCCAAATGAGAAAGCCCATGAAGCTACCCTAAAGTTCCTCAGGGTTTCTATGGAGCGGGTATAGGCGCCCAGAGCTTCTATAGAGAAGCCTCCATGCCTGGGTTGTTTTGCACACCTCCAGCTCTGGTGAGGGTTTTCACTGAAAGCTCTCCTGTTCTCCACATTGAACCAGCACTGAAGACCCCCAGAGAGGACAGTGGAGCATTTCCACAAGGTGGGTCAGCTAGCCTGACTTGAAAATGCCAGGGCTGCATGACTGCTACCTGTTGGATTTGAAACACTTCCCAGGGGACCCTTGTGTTAGTGTCTCCCTCTGGGCTGGACCCTCCCCCGGAGTCCGTTTACCCAAAGGCAATGAGACAGAGGAAGTCTGTCCCACCTTGTCGATGAAGGAGGCAAACTTGTTGTTGAGGGTCTTGATCTGCTCCCGCTCCTCCTTCCGCACCCTCTGGATGGTGGGGTCGATTTGCAGGTTGAGGGGAGTCAGGAGACTCTGGTTGACGGTGACCTCTTGGATGCCTCCGGAGGGACAGGTGGGGAAGCCAGGGCCACCAAAGCCCCCTCCAATGCTACCCCCATAACCAAATCCACTGCTGACCCCAAATCCACCACTAGCCCTGTTGCCAAAGCCACTTCGGAAGTTGCCGCCGCACCCACCGATGGAGACCCGCTTGGACCCCCCCAGGTTGTAGAGGCTGCGGCTTCCAAAGCCCGCCCCAGCACCACTGATCCTGCCCAGTCCTCCATTGCCCCCAGTGGAGCGGGCCACTGAGACGGAACTGAAGCGGGAGCGACCCAAGGCTGGCGTGGTGGCCGAAGCTGTGCTGAAGCCCCTGCGGCTGCCGGTCTGGAAGGTGATGGTGGACTGCCGAGACATGGTGAGTGAAGATGGTGGCCGGGAGCTCCCGAGGTAGGCACAAGAAGAGGATGGAGAAGACAGAAGCTGGGGAGCCGTGGGTCCGTGGGCTTTTATGGGCACCCAGGAGGGGCGGGGCTCCCCTAATGAAGGGGGCCTTGCTGATGGCATCCCCTAGGCATTCGCCAGGCGTGAGCTCACACTCAGCACCCCCTGGGAAATGGCAGAAAAGCCACTGGTTGGTTCCCTGCCTCCCTCCCCCACGTGGAAACTCCTTTCCAGTTGCAACTTGATCAGCAGACCAGTGAGAAGCAAGTTAATTACTTTCAGTCATGTCCTAATCATGCATCTTTTAATGGACTCAAAAAACACTGCCTCATTTCTAAACCGCTTTCTTAGGCTGGGACCAACTCCCTCCTGTCCAAACAGCTTGGGTCAATACAAGCCACTGCGATTCACTGTTTCCTGTTCCTTGGCGTGCTTCCTGTGCTTGAGGGTTTTCTCAGAAGCTACTGCCGGTTCCTCCCATCCCATCAGGCTGGCCCTCCAGATCTTGAAAATTCTGCTGCACACTTCCACAGACATCCACCTGGTGTTGCTTGTCCTGTTCTTTTGCTCTTAAGCTTTCATTTCTCTTTCATAAGTCACATGTGATTTTCTGGTGCATGAGTGTGTATGTGCATGTGTGTACACACGTGTGCACCCTGCCTAAGTGACTTTAAAGGCCAGCCCTCCATCTTCTGTGGACAGAAGTTGTGGGAGTAGAAAGAATTGGGTTTGAATGCTAGTCCAGCCGATGACAGCTGAGGGATGTTAGGCATGTCATGCAACTTTTCTGAGCTTCAGTTTGTGTGTAAGATAGTTGTGTAATGAGTGTCATTGTGAACACTATTTTTGCTTTGACTATGTAAGTGCTCAATAAATCTGTCTTTCTTTCTTTCTCTTTCTTTCTTTCTTTCTTTCTTTCTTTCTTTCTTTCTTTCTTTCTTTCTTTCTTTCTTTCTGTACTGGGGATTGAACCCAAGGGCACTTAACCACTGAGCCACATCCCCAGCCCTTTCACTGAGTTGCTTAGGGCCTCTCTAAGTTGCTGATGCTAACTTTAAACTCATGACCCTCTTGCCTCAGTCTCCCAAGTTGCTGGGGTTACAGGTGTGCACCACTGCTGCCAGCTAGTAAATGTTTCTTGAGTCCTTTCCTTCCTGATATTCAAACAAGTATTAATGAGGGGCCAGCTCCATTCTATCCTGTGGGGATTCAAAAGAAACACAACATATGAACATTGTTTCTTTAGTAATAAACTCATGGTCCTGTGAGATTCTAAAAAACTTTTTTTTTGGTACTGGGGATTGAACTCAGGGGCACATGACCACTGAGCCACATCCCCAGCCCTATTCTGTATTTTACTTAGAGACAGGCTCTCCTGATTTGCTTAGGGCCTTGCTTTTGCTGAGACTGGCTTTGAACTTGTGATCCTCCTGTTTCAGCCTCCCAAGCCGCTGGAATTACAGGCATGTACCACCGTACCCAGTGCTAAAGAAATTTTGAACAAGATGGTATTGATGGTGTCCAGTGAAGCGCTACTTCTAAGCTATCTTTGAGGCTTCCTTCTTCCAGATGGGTCACAGACATCCCCTCCTCCCAAGGATGGGGATACCCAGCTCTTTACTCCTTCATCAAAAGAGCTCCAAATCTGCATCTAGTGGAAGATTTTTTTCTCCCTCACCCCTGCACTAGTGACAGGCTGACAAGGAGTCTATAGTGCTCCTTGTCCCCCTTCTTCCTGCTTCTCCTCCCCTTATCTCTACTATGGGGACAGTCACCCAGAGAAATAGCTAGATTATCTTGATTTTGTTGACCTTGTTTCTTGCTGTGGGTTTGAAGGATGGGTGAGTGAGAGAGGAAATGATAGATATTCAGTCTCCATTGTGTGGATAAGGAAATGAGGCAAGTGATTAATGCAGAAGGCAGGCTACCATGACCTCGTTGGTGAGCAGAGCCAGGTGCCATGGTCCTTCCACACAGCTGTCCTTTGAGAAGCACATGGGTAGCCAGTGGCTGGCAGATGCACTCACCTGCTTGGAATGGCAACTTGGCACTTGGAGTGGTGGATCTCTGTCTTCAGCAACCTCCTCCCTGAGGCTCTGGTCAGGGGCTGGGCCTCTGCTCCAGTTAGACGTTGTCTGCGAGTCTCAGGTTCCACAGGGAACCTCTGAATCACAACTTTTGTTGACATAGGCCAGGAAGAGCTCAGGAATTCTCTCAAGGGCTTGCCAATGTACCCAGGGCCTAGCCTGGGTGGTGCAGGTCTGTCTTCTCCAGTGGGAAGAATAAATATCTTTGTTTTCTATACTCCTCCTTACATGACAATCTGTCTCCCAGAAGGAACGCTTGTTTGTTTTCTGAGATGAGCTGAGTAAACTCCTTGGAGCTTTCCACAGAATAAAGGCTGGTGAGGGTCTGAGCTCCGGAGTGGAAGTGGCTCTGAGATGCCCAAGGGAAGGAATGGAAGTCCCACTGTCTCCCTGAGTGCCACCCGGGGGAAGCTGGCTCCAGACTGCTTCTTTTGTGCCTATTCCGTCCTTTCCCACTCCCCCTCCTGGGAATCCCACTTTCAGGCATGGCCATCTCATTTCCACTCCTGTTTCTGTCAGCCATGACCTCTGGTCTGCTTATTCTTATTCTTCCTCCTCCTCATCTCTCTAATGTTCCCACCAGGATGGTGGTTTTGTAACCACATTGTCTTACTAGTGGCAGTTGGTAAGCTACATTGACAGAAGTGAGTCTTTCTTCCCTCTTCCCCCTTCTGACCTTTCCCCTGCACTGTGACTTTTACCCTAGTGGACAATGAATGCCTAGGACACCAGGCCCACTTGACAGCCTGTGTCATCACACTCTTGAAAGCTCGAAACTTAACTGTTATTGTCCTTTGCTCTCTGTCAGAAAGGGTTTTGGTGTTGTTTTAAACTCCTTCAGTAATTCTGCTCAAAACTTCCCATCCCAAGAAACCTTCTCAGATAAACTGGGCCAAAGTTTATCCTTCAGGACGCCTGTGTGTGGTCTGTTCTTCAGCGTGATGATTTTCTGCTGGCCTGGGGGTTAATCTACCACTGAGGCTTGGATAGCTTCTTTTCTCCCCAAATTGCCTCCTAAGCTCCCTAAATTGAACTGTGGCAGAAGTTCGTGTGATCGAGAGTATCTGCCTTATAGTCCCTTCTGTTCTCCAAGCATTCTTGAGTCTCTCCAACTCTATATTATTGAGTATGTCTGGGTGAAGTTTTCTTGAGGTTTGGGGGAGTGATGGGTTCAAGGGCAGGGTATGCACTCTGGCATCCAAAGCTGGGACAGCCAAGCCCTTTATTTTCCCGAGGTGTGCCCCTCCTGCTCAGTGTGTTCCCATCTGCCTCAGAGGGACACAAAGGCCTTTAGCAGGTGATTGATTCCAAGGAGGCTGTGCCAGTGGCAATCAGGTGTGGAGGTAGAGGGAAGATATAGAGATACACCTCCTCAGGGTTTGAAGTTGGGTATGCACCATGGAGCATTGGCTTTTAATCAAGGCCAAAGGAGGAGCCTAGACAAAATGCATCTCTCCATAGCAGACTGGTCTGATGACCCAGGCCACAGTCACTGCCCTGCCATTGCCCAATATGCAAGATTGCTTCTGCACCCCTCCTCCTCTCTGAGGGAGTCCTGGCTTTAGTGAGTAAGTATATATTAGCACCTGTCATGTGCCAGTACTCACTGTGCAGACATAGGAAGTAATATCTATGAACACAGCAGACGAAAGACCCTACCCTCCTGGAGCGCATGCTGGAAGAGGAGGGGGAGCGGAGGTGTTTTGCAGGTGCAGTTGTAACCCGGGTCTCCCCTTGGTATGCCCCTTGGGCCAAGTTTGGAGAAGGTAACTTTTGCAGTGGACCCTGAGGTAGCCCAGCTAGAAACATTTATGTACCTTGACTATTCATGCAGGGACAGCCATACTTCCTCAATATTTGCAATGTCTAGTAGGTGCCACCCAGCCTGCCTCTAAGGGGCTCAGACCTTCCTCCTCATAACCTTCTTGCTCCTGCATTAACTGATCATTATCAGTCTCCAAAGAGCACTGACAGATCAGTTGATCTCCATCATCTCTTGAGATTCAGAACTTGGTACTTTACCTACATGTAGCCAGTGTCACTCATCTGCTCCTTCCACTGGTCAAACAGATCAGGCCTTTTACATGGATCCCGATGGATGGGCTGCTGCAGATCCTTCTGCAGGCTACAGACAGCCCTTGAGACCACTTTGGTATACTCTTATCATTCTTGTGTTTAAGAAAAGCAAGATGGAGCTGTCCCTTTGCTTCATGATCAAGTGCTTGACACAGCCAACAGATGTACCTGTACAAAGTTCAACACAGGGACTAAAAACTTTCACAAAACAGCAATCTAACACGCATGGGGTGCCGACTGAGTGCATCCGGAAAGAAAAGTGAAGCAAAGGAGCAGAATTTGTCTTTTAAAACCTGAAGAAGCCATGCAGATGAGGGTCAGCATGGGAACAAAAACTATAATTCTGTAATTCTGCTCAAACTCCCCCATCTAAAGAAAGCTTCTCAGATAAACTGGACCCAAGTCATGTGCTTGCTGATTCCTAAATCTCTCTGCTCCCCACATTTGCTCTGAGCTTTCCTGACCTTATAAAATCCAAAGAGAAAAACTTCCTGCTGCTGGTGACACACAGTTGGGGACTTCTTAGGGGGAGGAGTGGCTAAGATGTCAGCATCTCTGCAGAAATCACTGGAGGGTTTTAGACAAGCAGGCTTCCAAGTGGGCCTTGGCCATTCCTCCCAACCACTTTCACGGCCTTGTTTGTTCCCAGAATGGGGATGCTTCATCCACCAAGTCTCTCTAGTTTTTGCAGAGATGGAGCTGCCCAAGGAGGAAACTGGTGAGAGGAAAGTGCGGGGTGAGGGTGGGGGATGAGATGCTGCTCCAGTTTTTCCTTAGAGGAGGGCACCCAGCAGCCACTCTGAATTGAACAGTGCAAGACCTAGAAAACCGGCATGCTGAGCACTGGCACAGAGCCACAGCCCGTGGGCACAGACTGGTGGGCTGGATGATACTGGCACACTGAGGGACGCTGTTGACACCACCTCATTGGCTTGTGACTAGTCTGGTGGTTGCTGTTTAGGGTTGGGGGATGTGTCACCTGGTAGGAAGTAAGAGCCAGAAGCAGGCACCTCACCCCTATACCGGGCCTGGTGCTGCCTCTGTTTTCATGAACTTGAACATCCTGAAAACTCATGACTCCATCTTGCATCCTGGCTTTCTTCTCTCAACCTAGTTGTCTAAGAAACACTTCTGACTTGAGCCTTCAAATAGACTGCACTTGTGCTTTCTTTCTTTCTTTCTTTCTTTCTTTCTTTCTTTCTTTCTTTCTTTCTTTCTTTCTTTCTTTCTTTCTTTCAAGAAATACATGTTGGGGAACTGTGATATGCTTGGCACAGGGACATAACAGTGGATGGAGAAAGTATCCCACATTGTAACAAGAAAGTGGGTCATACCGGTGAGCTGTCACCTTAGGGGTAGTCCAGATGTGCACTGGGAGACTTGAGACACCCAGGAGGGTACCTTTCTTGGTGACCAGGCAGTGACCAGCTGTGAGTGCGTGGGCAGTGCCCAGGCCTTTTTTATCTAACTCAGGTCCAACAAAGTTCATGAGGTGCACAATATAGAGGTCCCATATTTTATGGGTGAGGAGAGTGAGGCCCAAAGTCCTACAGGAAATTGAGAATAAAACTGGGACTAGGATCATCATCTCTTGTCCCCTAGCACAGTGCTCTATTCCCATGCCACACGGATCCCCAGGTTGGAAAATTATCATTTTCCATAATTCCCACGTCTTAGGGGCTTGCTGAGCTGTGGAAGATAAATCCAACATGTCTGAAGCAATAGTCATATAATGATGGAATTAGAAAATGTGAAATTCAAGGAGTAGTGAGATCCATTTCGGATGGGACTTGAGGATTTCAGATGAGCCTTGCTCTCACTTTTGGCTTCAAATATCACATTTTGGGCACTCACAGAAGACTGCTGGAATCAGCCCTGGAGCATAGAAGGGGAGGTTCAGCAGGCTGGCTTGGCTTAAACATTTCTCAGGGTTAAATCACAGAGTGAATCCACCCACACTTGGGATGGGATTGCATTCATCTGTAGGACATATACCTTCCTCGTCTGTATCAAGCTGCACTCCTACATGAGACATCTAGGTGATGCACTGTTTACCTGGGTGTTTCCAAGGACAGGACCATCTGGATGTGGGTTGTGTTTCCCATGATCCATAGGAAGGCTAATTCCAAAGGGCACCCATACTCGTCTAGGAGTTCCTGCCTCACTCTGGGCTGTACAATGCCCAACTGACCTGCAGTAGCAAATCAGTCACTGGTAACAAGGTGGCAACAATGACATTGATGATGATATTGGGAAACAGAGCCATTGAACTGAGACTGGTTGACTAGATATAACTGTAGAACAAGAACCTCTTCTTGCTCTTCTTTAAGAAGGGTAAATATTCAAAAGCCTGGATATAGAGAAAAGGAACATTAGGGCCCATGACTCATTAGTACAAGGGAATTAGTCTCTTTGAAGAAGGACATGGCACAGGGCTGTCTCATTAGTCAGCTCTTTTGGTATGCAATCCAAGTGCAATTGATCAACATGCAGCTTGCAGAGGATAAAATCAGAGAGATGTCCTACTGGAATCTATGGAAGAACTGGTGTCCACGGAGCAGATCAGCTCTGTGTCCATGATGCAGATTACATCTGAGCAGCCAGGATACTACTCTCTCCTCCCTTCCAGGGAAAAGGTTAAATGGCAATGACCTCATGGGCAGATGCCCCAGTGCCCTCTGTGTGATTCCTGTGCATATTCTGGATGTGCTTCATCAGGCCAATGAGAGAGAGAAATTCCTTTTAAAGGAAATACTTGCAAGTGCCTTTCATTCACCCCTGAGCACTGGTTTATTAAGCAAGAGTTGGCCAGCCTTGAGGGAGCCCAAAAACTCATGCAAATGACGAATGAATTGGGAAATAGGAGGTATGAGGAAAGGAGAAAGGAATTGTGATCAGAGACCAATCTGTTTCTTTGTCATTATTATTATTATTATTATTATTTTTTGATTTTCAGTTCCAACAGCATTTATTTTTTTTTAATTTTTAATTTTTTTATTGGTTGTTCACAACATTACAAAGCTCTTGACATATCATATTTCATACATTAGATTGAAGTGGGTTATGAACTCCCAATTTTACCCCAAATGCAGATTGCAGAATCACGTCGGTTACACATCCACAATTTTACATAATGCCCAATAAGTAATTGTTGTATTCTGCTACCTTTCCTATCCCCTACTATCCCCCCTCCCCTCCCCTCCCATCTTCTCTCTCTACCCCAACTACTGTAATTCATTACTCTCCTTGTTTATTTTCCCATTCCCCTCACAACCTCTTATATGTAATTTTGTATAGCAATGAGGGTCTCCCTTCATTTCCATGCAATTTCCCTTTTCTCTCCCTTTCCCTCCAATCTCATGACTCTGTTAAATGTTAGTCTTTTCTTCCTGCTCTTCCTCCTTGCTCTGTTCATAGTTGCTCTCATTATATCAAAGAAGACATTTGGTATTTGTTTTTTAGGGATTGACTAGCTTCACTAAGCATAATCTGCTCTAGTGCCATCCATTTCCCTGCAAATTCTATGATTTTGCCATTTTTTATTGCTGCATAGTACTCCATTGTGTATAGATGCCACATTTTTTTTATCCATTCATCTATTGAAGGGCATCTGGGTTGGTTCCACAGTCTAGCTATTGTGGATTGTGCTGCTATGAACATCGATATGGCAGCATCCCTGTAGCATGCTCTTTTAAGGTCTTCAGGGAATAGTCCGAGAAGCCAATTTGGAAAGCAGTTTGGAGATTCCTGGGAAAGCTGAGAATGGAACCACCATTTGTCATTATTATTATTGAGACGACTAGGGAGTAAACTTAAATTTCACCAAGAGGGATTCAATTACTTCTACCTTCTAATGCCAAACAGGAATGTGTTTCCTGGAGGGAAGTTTTAGGGATGAATATAGATTCTCTCTGGAATAATTTATGAGATATTATTGGGTAATAAATGGAAGTGAGGCTTCTAGTTTGTTTTGAGTGCTGAATATTTCCATAAGATACACATGTATATACTCTGCTATGATAATGCTATTTAGGCATCATGGTATTTTATAGATTTAGTATTGAAGCAGGGTTCCCCTACATTTTTAAAATTTTGTCCTTGAAGGAATGGGTGCCTATTGAGCACCCCTGAAGCTGCCCTACCATTTCTCAAGGACCTTCACACTTGGCATTCATTGCCTTGCCTCTTGGGCGCTCTCTCTCTCTCTCTGTCTCTCTGTCTCTGTCTCTGTCTCTGTCTCTCTCTCTCTCTCTCTCTCTCTCTCTCTGTGTGTGTGTGTGTGTTATGGGTAGAGTTTTAGCTTGGCCAGGTGAGAAGGTTTGCTCACAGGACACCCATAAGTCAGCCGCACTTAGCAATGTACCTACGTTCTTGTAAATTATTCTTTAGGGTCCAGAACCTTGCTATGCCATAGGCTGCCTTTGACTACATTGCCAAGTGACTGCTGGATGGATATATGACAGAGGGCACATAGGAGTGAATTGTGAAGATATTTTCAGAGGCAAATGTAACGAGCTAATGATGGTCACACTCTACTCCTTCTTTCCTCATCGTCCGGGAGTAGACAAGAAGTCAAAGTGGGAAAAGTGGAAAGGAGGTTTCAGAGGGGCTTGGTAAGAACTCTTGGAAAGAGGCAGGACAAAACTGGCCAGAGTTCAGAGCTGAAGGAGGAGACAGTGGCAACAGACCCAGCCTGGGAAAAAGCAACCATTCATCTTCCTCCTAGTGTGGGCTGGACTCCCCAGGCTAGAGGGGAGGCGTTGCTTGGTGTTTTCGCTGGCGTGTATGTCATCAGCTGAGGTCATGGGACAGCATTGCTTCACTGAGGTGAAGAGAAAGCTCCCGCCGCTGCTTTTTGGCAGCCCAGGGCAGGGGTGCCTCCACCAGAGGGCAAGAAATGCAAGGGGCTGGAGCCAAGGAGAAGGCGCAGGTCAGTCTCTCCCTATGGCCAAAGGCCAAAGGGGAGCTGAGGAAGCCTGAGTCCACGTGAGACCACACATCCCAGAGAAGGGGAGGAGCACAGATTACGAATCGAGGCCCATCAGCCCTTGGACCCTGCTCTGCCTCTTCGTTGTCCTGCTACTTAACTTTTCTGAGGCTTGGTTTTCTCATCTTTAAAATGGGGATGAAGTTTAACAAGGTGATTTGGTACAAGAACAAGGTACAGAAGTCAACAATATTCACATGCTACCTTTAGATAAGAGAAAATGATGCAGCAAATAAGAAGAGTAACCAGGAAGCACTGAAAACAAACCATGAGTAGGACTTTCTGAATCAGAAAACAATGTATATAAAAAGCTATTATACAAAGCTCTACTATGGTAGGGGCACAGAGATCAATATGACTGAAGAGAAAATGTGGGAATTCAGTGTGTAATAAAAGTGGTATTGCAGTGGGGCCAGGCAGCAGGACACTTATTCTTCTGTAGCAGCAAAGCACAAAAAGAAAAATAGTAATTATCCAAGTTCTCACTCCTCACAATCAAACACTTAGTATTTTAACCTCTTTGTGTCCCTCCTTTGTTTCTGGGTTAATATCTTTTAATAAATAACAAACATAATAAATACATTGTCTTTTAAAACAACCTATGGGCCACGAGCTGGAGGATCAGTCTTGAGAAACTGTAGGACTACATCGAAGGAGGGCAAAGAGGACCACAAAGACTAAAAGCCCTTAGGAGAGCCCAGGCTGCTGGAGTGGGGCAGGTGCGTTGGGGCAGGTGCGTGAAGCAGAGACCTGAGATGACGGTGAGGGGAAGGTGCAGAGGAAAGGGACTTATATTTGGTCCTTGCCTATTGTCTGTCCTTCAGCAGAAATCCAAAGCAACAGTCCAGCCACCCTTGCCCTCATCACATTCAGTATGAGGACAGATCTACCATCTAGGCAGGGTTACCAGATGTAGCATAAAAATATAGATGTGCAGTACAGGTAAACAACAAATAATATTTTAGTATAAGCGCATTCCATGCAATATTTGCAACATACTAAAATATTTTTATTGTTTTCCTGAAGTTCAAATTTAACTGGGCGTACTCTGTTTTGTCTGGATGACCTTATTCATAGGTGACAGGGATAGTAATAATGCCTGCTCTAACCAGAAATCAGCTGGCATCCAGTTGGCCTCTTCACAATTGGGTCCTTGCATGGCCTTCACAGAAGGGGTACCTGTAGGTGGCCTACTGTCCTGGAGTTCTCCACAGGGAGAGGAGAACTGAGTCTGTCTTTCCACGTTGGGATGTTTCTCTATCAGCGTCTGGGCTTTGTCCAGTGTGGCAGTTTCAACGTCTGCTTCTATCTTGCCTTGACCTCAGACTGCAGTGGAAGACACGGAGGGAAATCATTAATCCCAAAGTCTCCCCAGCTCCCAAGCTTCTACCTAGTGATCTGTCCAGCATTAAGACCCTTGCCTACCTGTGACAGCCATGTAAACAGATTAGACCTAATCTGATTAGAGAAGGTATCCATTGTGGCTTGAAATTAGCAAATTACCATTACAAGGAGGAAAAGATGGGTATTATTGTTCTAGTGGAAGTTTCCTGTGCTATGTATTCTTTTTTCTTATAGATAAGACATGCTGTGGAATGTCTGATTAGCCAGGCTCCAGAATAAGCTTGTATAAACCTGACCTAAAATCTAGAGAGTTTGTCTCTCCCTAACGGTCAAAATTATAACCTTGACATTGATATCTAGACAGATTTGAATGAACCTCCCATATCTAGTTTTGCTTGTCAAAATTTGCATGGATGTGTAAAATTTAAAACAGTTTTAAACATCCTAATGCCAAGTGAAAAAGATCTTTAGAACCACATCCTCACTAATCTGAGTCATTGACCAACATGGAACATGGTTTAAACTCATGGTTTAAAATACTGTGCCAACAGTATTTTAAAACAAAATCTTTAACCAACACTGTTTTGAGATTTTAGTGATTGATTTTATTGACTTTTACAGTTTCACTTTTTTTTCAGGGTTATTAAGGTATAAGGTTTAGACAGATAAATTCACCATTTTTGAGTGTATAGTTCAATGTGTTTAACCAGCCTCTTGCAAGAGGCGGCTTCCTTGAACTCAAGTAATCTGGGTTGTGTCAAATTCATCCAACACATTTAGCAGCATGTGGCTTCAAAACCACACTCTGAGGTCTCCGATGCTCCTCTCTGTGCTATGTGGTTTGATTGATACATCTCAGGGTTTGTATCAAAGCGATCTCTGCAGCAGTTATATTAATAATCATATAGAGAGGTGAGTATTGTGCCTTCTTGCCAACTGTTTCTATTTTGAAGGATCTGTGTAGTGTCTCTCAGGCGTGGGGAAATGGGAGGTGGAGTCTCTGAAGAAGTCTCAGAGATAAAGGAGGGGACAAAGCCACAAAATGATGGTAACAAAAGAAAAAACAAGTGAACCTCAGTTATCAGATTGTGCTCATCCACATTACAGGACCCAGTTTCCCTCCTAGTCTTAATGCTTTTTAAAAGACTCTACCTGGGGGGAAAATCCTGAAGTGTGGAAGGCTAAAGAACATTGGTGATCTCCACCTAGAAAATTCCTACATCACGTTGTGTTGAAGGATATGGTAAGTATGGAGCATGGTGCACTGTCAGTGGGAGAGGGATGGTCCCCCAAAGATGATGAATAGTTTGTGGAAAGAAAGATTTAGACTCAATATGGAGCAGGATAATTTAACCAAAAACCCCCAAAAACTTAAAATATATTTTAAATGTACTTTATTTAACAGAACAAATAAAGCCAAAGAGACCAGAAAAAAATAGGGTGGGGATACAGACTCAGAACACCAGAGGGGTTATGTCACATAGCGTTCATTGCCAAGGGAACAGCAAGACGATACATGGGGCAGATGAGGAATCCCGGAAGGCAGCTACAACATCAGGGCAGTTAGAAATCAGAGGGAGGACTCCTTGTCTGCAGTGGACTCATGTTCAGTACTTAAATGGAGCATATGGAATAGGCATCACAGAATAATGGCAATTCATATAGAAAGGAACATCACAACAATGTTGGCATGTCTGAGTGACAATGGTTGTTGACATTCTACAGATAAGCTGTGGAAACTCAGAGGAGCAGGTAGACAGAGGAGCCAGGAGGGTAGGAGCCTTCCGAGCCCCAGCAGGAGAGCAAGGTGGAGGCAGGGGAGGAAAAGATCCTGAGCAGAAGGCTCTGCACCAGAGGGCTGAGCAGGGTGGGGACAAGGGCCAGCACAGGACTTCAGTGCTTGTAGCTCCTGCTGGAGGTGGTGGAGGAGTATTTGATGGTGGAGCTGCTGCCACCAGAGGAGCTGAGGCCACCCCCGATGCCTCTGCCACTGCCAGAACTGAAGCCACCTCCAAGGCCATGACCACTGCTGTAAGAGTAGCTGCTGCCTCCGCCCAGTCCGAAGCCACTGCCGGCACCACCAGCGCTGCCATAGCCGCTGGACATGGTGGACTGCACCACAGCTGTAGGGAGGACAACAGGACACAGACACCGTGAGCTCACTCTGTCCCCTGAGCCAGCTCACTAGGTCAACAACTGGGAGGCAGACAAGCCAAGTACTTACAGATGTTGACAGGTCCAACGCCCTCGCCACTCAGCCTAGGAGGAGAGGAACACAGAGGATGAGTCCTCCGCAGTCCATACCTGATCCCAGGAGAAGCTTCCACCCAAGGCTCATGGAGACCGCCATCCCCTGTTCCAGAGTCTCCTGACAGCACCCATCACTGCTGGCCACAATCCCCTGCTCAGGGCCAGACCCCTCCCACAGGTGCTCAGAGGGGTGTGTCACCCACCTGCACTCCTCGCCTTCCAGCAGCTTCCTGTAGGTGGCGATCTCCACGTCCAGGGCCAGCTTGACATTCAAGAGCTCCTGGTACTCCTTCAGCAGCCTGGCCATGTCCTGCTTGGCCTTCTGCAGGGCGTCCTCTAGCCCTTCCAGCTTGCTCTTGGCATCCTTGAGGGCCATCTCCCCACGCTGCTCCGCATCAGCAATGGCAGCCTGCAGGCTGGCGCACTGCAAGGGGAAGCAAGGAAATGGGCTTTGAGCCTGGGCCTTCGAGCAGGCTCGTCCCTGCTCTTCCTGCCTAGTGAAGAAGAGCCCGGGAGGCTGGACTGCATGGACAAGCAGCCCCGACCCTGTCTCTGCCCTGTACCTGCTTCTTGACATGGTCCATCTCCGATCTGAGCCTCTGGATCATGCGGTTGATCTCAGCAATCTCCTGCTTGGTGTTGCGCAGGTCATCCCCATGTCTGCCTGCTGTGACCTGCAGCTCCTCGTACTGTCGTGCAGGGGGAGAGGGAGACAGAGAATGCGAGAGGTTTTACATGTGCACAATGGTGTCTTGACTCGGAATCAGACAGGGAGTAATCTCCACCTATTGGCTTCTCCTCAATGAATTTTAGAAAAGTTGATGTTAAGTGGCTGGACACGGTGGAACCAAGGTACAGAACATCCTGGTGGGAACCAGAGACAGTTATGTCTCAGAGACTGATGTTGTGCTCAGTGTCTCTGAGAGCCATCAGTAAAAGCTGAGCTTAAGCAAAGATGACTTGGTCCTTTATGGGAGCTTCCTCCTGCCTGGGGGTGGTTCTTCTGCTTCCTAGACAGGGACATCATATCTGAGAGCTGTTCTAATAATGTGGGGTACACATTCTGTGAGAGGACTTTAGCCTCCTTTCAGTAATTCCCCCATGAAGTCAGGAGGCTTCTCGAGCTCAGGGTGGGGCTGGGGCCTCCTTAGTGGCTGCCAAGTCACTGCTCACCTTGGTCTGGTACCAGGACTCAGCCTCAGCCCGGCTCCTCTGAGCGATCTCCTCATATTGGGCTTTGACTTCGGCGATGATGCTGTCCAGGTCCAGGTTGCGGTTGTTGTCCATGGACAGCACCACAGAAGTGTCTGAGATGTGGGTTTGCATCTGAGACAGTTCCTGCAGAACACAAGGTCCTAAGGTCATCTTGGCCTGGATGATTCCAAAGTGCCCAGTTGGGTCATAGGCCTCCCCACCCTGCAGAACCCATCTGAGTGAAGGAAAGCAAGGTGGAGATACTCACTGCCTCAAAGATGGCTCTGAGGAAGTTGATCTCATCTGTGAGACCATCTGCCTTGGCTTGCAGTTCCACCTTATTCATGTAGGCAGCATCCACGTCCTGGAGAAAGAGCACACAGTGTGGAGTCATCTGAGCCCTCCTCCCCAGCCCCCATTTTATCACCATGGCAATGGTCTTGTGAGATGGGAGGGGGATGCAGAGTCCTGTCTCTCCTTGAGCAAGAAACTAGAACCCTGATTAATCAGCTCACCTTCTTCAGGGTGACAAACTCATTCTCTGCTGCTGTGCGTTTGTTGATTTCATCTTCATATCTAGGAGAAGAGGGTTGACACACATCTGAGCCAGTGGCTGGTTGAAGCTGAAAGGCAGCCTGGGATCTAACATTTTCCATAGATAGAGAATATCCAACTCTATGCCACAGAGATACTGAAGGTGCCTACATTTTTCAGATCGTTTGCCTCCTGTGTTTACTGATACCTCACTTTTTAAAATTTTATTTGCTTCTAGCCTTTAATTTTGGTTTTCAACTTAATGGACATATAATGCTTAGTAACCATATCCACATCTAGCCCTGGCCACTCATTAGTCTCAAGGTATGAGCGTTGGGAACCTGAGCCCATTCTTCTTAAACCTACTTTTTCTTATTGTCCTCCACCAGGTCCTGCATGCTCCTCAGTTCTGAGTCCAGGCGGCCTCTCTCCTCGAAGATGTTATCCACCTCCCTCCTGAGAGTGCTTATGTACCCCTCGAATAAAGAATCCAGGCTCTGCCTCACAGTCTTGGTGCCCTGCTCCTGGAGCAGGGTCCACTTGGTGTCCAGGACCTTGTTCTGCTGCTCCAGGAAACGCACCTGGAGGGGAGCAGAGTGTGAAGAAAGAAAAGCTTGCATTTCTTGTTTCCATGTTCTCCTCACTCTTGTATGTCACCTGCTGTCCCCTAAACTTTTCCATGTGCGCTGCTCTCCTGCGGAAAGAGTTCCAGAGTGAAGTACCCAACCTCATTCTTCTAGGGAAGATGGGCCCATCCTGTAGGGCCCAGGCAAAAAGTGGAAGAGCTGGCTGGAGCTGTGAGTGGCCTGGTGCTGAGAGACATGAAGGCACATGAGCTGCCATCAGGTGAACACATCTGCCTTCCTGTGCCTCAGTCGTGCTAAAGTGGGGCACAGAGCTTGTCTCTCTCTGCTATAGTAATCATGGAGTCCTTTGTGGATCACCTCTGAATGAGAATCAGGCTCTGCCTGCCAATCCAACTAAGAAAGGGGCCCCCAAATGCAGGTCTCAGGAGCAAATGGGAACCCCTGCAAAACACCAAGGTATTTGTACAAACCTTGAAATATCTTCCGTCTTCTTTTGGTATTTATTACTAGACTCATAGTGGATTTTTAGATAGAAATCCTATCTCACCTTGTCGATGAAGGAGGCGAACTTGTTGTTGAGAGTCTTGATCTGCTCACGCTCCTCGGTCCTCACCCGCTGGATGGTGGGGTCGATTTCCAGGTTCAGAGGAGTCAGGAGATTCTGGTTGATGGTGACCTCTTGGATGCCTCCAGGTGGGCACACGGGAAAGCCTGAGCCCCCATAGCCACCACCACCAAAGCCAGCAGCACCACTGAGCCCAAAGCCACTACCAGCTCCACTTCCAAAACCAAGTCCACTGCTGAAGCTGAAGCTGCCTCCAACTCCGCTGCCATATCTGGCACCCATGGAGCAGCTGCCCCCTCCAATCGAGATCCTCTTGGAGGCCCCTGTGCCATAGAGGCTCCTGCTGCCAAAGCCTGTGCCTCTGCATGATGCTCCCATGCCGCCACTGCCCCTGGAGCGGGACACGGACATGCTGCTGAAGCCAGAGCGGCAGAGCCCTGGGGCTCTGGCTGAGCTGGCACTGAAGCCTCTGTGGCTGCTGCTGGTGCTCTGGATCCTCGTGGTGGACTTGCTGGTCATGGTGCCTGGAGACGAGAAGGCTGGGCAAGGCAAGAGAGACCGAAGGGCAGAGCAGAGAGGAGCAGATGAAGGAGATGGGCTGAGGCAGAGCTTATATATGGTGTGAGTGGGCTAGGCTCAGGGCTGGAAGGTGAGCTTGCAGATTGGGAAGGGCTGGGCTTTACAAACAGTGAGATCACACCTGGATTATTAGAAAAGTTATGAAATAACCAGATTGCATTTTTGGCTTCCTTTAGTCAAGGAAAATGCTTCTGCCTACAGCTGTTACTTGATATCAGAACAATAAGACTATTCTCAATTCACTGTAGCTGGGAGTTAGTCAGTATCCTAACAAAGGTTGTCCCATGTCTCAGAGCATCCTGAGTGTCCTCTCCCCAATCTTTCTTTTCTCCTAACAGAGAAACTAGGGATCCAAAGAAATCTACTGCATAAGGCTTAACAGAAAGATTATCATTTTCTCCATTGATTACAAATGATAATCATAATTTGTTTTTTCTTTATATAAAATGTGAGCCAGAAGAAACAGAGGTTGCCTCTATATCATGAGCATATAGAGGTGTGAGCGTTGGGAGCCTGATTACATTCTTCTTAAACAATTTCTTTGTCATGGACACCCTTATTTCTTCCATAATCTGCTCTATTCCAACTTCAGACTATTTTAAAACAAATCATAGAGACTGTATTATTTTTCAGTAAATCATTCAATGTCAGCATCAAATTGATACCCTTTGAACATAGTCATAAACCATTTTTAAATCTTAAAAATATATGCATTCCTTAAAGTCAACAAATGTCTATTGGATCTCCCAATATCCCTCTAGATAGTATTAATTTTATATTTTATTTTTTCCAAATCAAGATTCCCAATAAGCACCATGTATGTATTACGTGAGTGACATATATTTTAAATGTCTTTCGAATAATTAAAAATTTAAAATACCCCTTCATTTTCTCCTGATTAATTTGTTAAGAAAACTAGGTGAATTGTAGTATATAGTCTTTCAGTCTGTGGATATTTCTGACTTCGTGTTCCTGGGGTTCATCTGACATGCTACTTTGTCCTTTCTATTTTCTACCAACTGATAGTAAACAATAGAAATGTATTAAGATTTCTCTCTATATATAAACATTCCCTATGTGCACATAGTAGATTGCCTGTTTAAATATTAGACATTGTTATCTACACATTCACTCATATATTTACAAATTAAATTCATAATGCTTTTTAAAATATTTTGTTAATTGTTTTGTAGTACATGTTGAAGGAACAACATATATGTTCATGGCCATCCTCAATCACCCAGTTCCTATATATGAAGGAAATTAATGTTATCAATTCCTTTTGTATCTATCTCACAATTTTAGTTGGACATTTCAGTGCTGTTACAAGGGCATATATGAATAAGAGCCCACTAGAGAGGTGGGGGTTTATATGTGTAGAGAGAGAGCGGCAATGCAGAAAGGTATTTAAATAAATAAATAAATGTTTACCTTATTTTTCTATTGCTTTCATTTTGGGAGTGTGGATCCTGTCATGGTTCTCTTCTGGCACGTTCTCCTCTTTGGATGAGGTGAATGCCTTCTAGAATTGCCATTTGCAAAAAAGTATTCTGAGATGAGGGCCATTTCTGTGGTAACAAGAATTCTCATTGTAACATAGGTCTGTGTGAATAATTCCTTTATTTTTAACTCAACCAACCCTACAAAGATCACTGCACACAGAAGCTCATGGTTTGCCATTTCTCTGCTTTCTTTGCTTTGCCAACTAAATGCTACCCCGAGGTCTTTTCTCTGATGCCTTATTTAGCTGTGCCTTCCCAGTTTTAAGAAACTGCTTGATGAATGGGGTCCTGACTGTGGCTCGAACACCCAGTTCTCTTGGATTCAAACAGGGATTCTTGGATTTCCACCTGTGGACATGCCCTCTATGTTGATGTAGGTGAGTTTCATGAGTCAACAGCGACTGGCTTGTAGCAAGACCTCAGTGTTAGGCTTTGTTTGGTTTTCCATTGTGGTTGCCATGTTGTCTGATTTTGATTTGTTTGTTTTGAGAGTGTCCTTCACTGGAGTTTTTGTTCTTTGAAAGCCACAGCTGTGGGCATCTTTTCTCTGAGCTTTCTGAACAATGTCATTTTGATTTTGGTTTCTGTGAGAACGTTCTTTTATTTTTTTGACTTAGGGATTTTTAAATCTTTTATTTTGTTTTTTGAGGGTGGAATCTGCCTTTATGTTTCTTGTCCTCTATACTGTTTTTAGGTAATTTCTAAGAAGGGGGAAATGCCTCTCTTTCCCCCACTAGGTGAAATTCTGAAACTACCCATTCATCCATTTGTATTTAAGTTATACCATATTTAATTTTTTTTAAATTAACCTAACTTAATTAAAATTTTTTTCCATTATAACTTCATGAAAACAATATTATTTAATTAATTGTTATTGCTTTCATGGCCTTGATCTTCCTTAGAGTCATTTTTGAATCACCTGAAGATTTCCTAATAGGACATCATTTTTTTTCCTGTCACTAGAAATTGCAAAACATATTTGTCTTCTTCTTAATATAACAAGCTATTTTATTGCTTACACAAACTTTGCATTATTGAAATCTGCAAGCAGATTCAATGAAAGTGATGAATATAGAAACCTACATTTACCAGTATTTTCTCATCATTGTTTCATGTATCTACTACTTTTTTGGTTGAAATATCTTACAGAAAATAGAAATCAACTGACCTATAAATGTCTGTTTGTATGTCTAATAATAAATTTATAATTTAATTGCCTAACATTATTGTGTTTTTCATAACTGACAGTGATCCCTTAATGAAATCTAATGCCACCTCATATTATGACCTTCTAATTATCTCAAAGATTCATTATTATGGCTGCTTTTCTTAAAGCAATGTCCTAACTAGGTTCACCTACCACATTGGCTGCATCTCTTAAGATTCTTGATCTGATAGCCGGAACCTGTCCTTTTCTTTGATATGATGTTGATCTGTGGATAAAACTTTTAGTTTCTTTCTATAAAATGTCCTTATGCTGGATTTGGCTCATTGTTTCTTACTGGTATCATCCAATTTTTCTAGCCTCAGTTTTTCCTAGGTACGACTAAGAATCATAGTAGAAACTTGATTAGATTAGTGCCATTGTTATAGGCAAGATTGTGTGGAAGCTGCTGAGGTGTCCTCCCTCTGTTGTGTCACACTGCAAGGAACATAATGTTGGTTGTCCAGTTTTTATTCATGTTAAGACTGATGAGGGGATTTCAGTGGTTTTAGCTTGCTCCTTCCATTACAAAATACACAAAGTTTTCAACTAAGATTTTATTTATTTATCGTGGAAAAAAAAGCACACTTAGAATTATTAGTTGAACTCAGATAAGATGATTCCAAACTCTTCAGCAAGGCCCAAAGCATCATCATCAGGAGCCAGTAGAACACATGCTTTCTTCTCTTCATCAGCCTGACCAGGGCACTGACCTTGAACACATCCGTGTTGTGGAGCTTCTTCACAGCCTGTTGGATCTGGTGCTTGTTGACCTTGACATCTGCAATGAGCATGAGAGTGTTGTCTTCCCTCTTCATGCTGACTCAGTGGTAGGGGACCTTGGTGATGGTGCAGAGGTCAAGCTTGTTTCTCTGGGCTGGCTCTTCCAAGGTGTTTTTTCTCCCTCTGGAGTGATGGAGGTGGGTGATGTGGACACCTTTCTGTGCTCCTCTTGGCCTTCAAAATCTTTGGTTTGGATTTGGCTTTGGGAGGGGCAGGAGCTTCCTTCCTAGGATTCAGTGCCATCTTGGATAAAGGCTCATGTAAGATTTTAATGTTTATGATCAATTCTCAGATTTACTACTTCACTTCTTGGATTTCATGACTTCACTATTTCATTATAAATTTGTCTTTTTTTTCTGATTTTTATCATGCCTTCATTAACTAGATGGGATTCATCTTCAAAGAAGACCTCTTCATTTACTTTTTATTTTATTTTTTTTTTATTTACTGGAAGGTCAAAATAAATGTCTGATTCTTTTCCTTTATTTGCCACCCTTGTGAGTAAGGAACTGGGGCTCTAGCAATCTCTCAATGTAATCAAAAAGGTTTTCTGTTAGGCCATTTCCTTTTTTAGATAGACATGACAGTAGAGTGTATTTTGACATATTGCATGTACGTGGAGTATAATTTATTCTAATTAGGATCCCATTCTTGTAGTTGGACATGATGTGAAGTTTCACTGGTGGTGCATTCATATATGAACATAGGAAATTTATGTGGATTTCATTCTAGTTTCTTTTCTATTCTGATCCCTTCTCCCTTCCCTCCATTCCCCTTTGTTTAATCCACTGAACTTCCTTCCCCTTATTGTGGTTAGCATCTGCTTGTCAGAGAGAACATTCAGGCCATGTTTTTTGTTTGTTTGTTGTGGACATAATTATGGATTCACATTAAAAATATATATTTGGAGCGCTTCAGTCCATTGCCGTCATCAGTCCCCTCTGTGCTTAAATTATTCTGCATGACGCCAATGGGAATTTTCCAGATTGGCTTCCAAATCCTTTTTAAAAATATTTTTATTTGTTGTTGATGAAATTTTTTATTTTATTTATTTCTTTGTATGTTGTGCTGAGAAATGAACCCAGGGCCTCATATATGCTAGGCAAGCCCTCTACCACTGACCCACAACCGCATATTAGATATTCTTTTGACAGGATCCCATTCTTTTTTGAAAGCTTCCTTGATTTCTGGGATCAGATGGCTCAGGCTTACCTTGTACTCACCTTTCAGCAGATGTGGAATCAGTCATTTCTTCAAGTAGATCTGATTCTTTTTATTGGAAGATAATATAAATAAATTTAGTGGCTCGGGTGCTCATCATCACCACGTTGTCATTGCTGCAAATCCCTTTTCAATGGACAGAGCTAAGAAAAATGTATCAAAATAGCAACAATTCAGAGCATTATGCTGATATTTTCAAGTCAAATAAGTGATTACAGGATGATTTTTATACCATTATATACATTTTCTCACATTGAAAAGCTTGGCTGTGATTGACATTCACACATCCTTTATGTGCTTTATCTTATAGCATACCTACAGTATCTCAAAATAACAATACCAATGTTACTATTAGAAATAAGTCTTCTAAATGTAGTTTATGATTCCTTTGTGGAACTCTTTGTTCTAGAATATATCATAGTGTAGATGCAGATCTAAATTTTATATTTTGAAATCACTTGACATAAACTTTTTTCCTGTGTTTTTCATTTTTGAAGGTGTCTTTCTTGCTCCTTTTAATATTTAAAAACAATGTGTAAATCATTTACATAATTCAAGTAAAATACAAATAAGTTACATTCACAGAAGTCTTACTGCTATTCTTTTCTCCTTTCTCTACCCTGCACCCTTCCTTCTCCACCATGGGTAATAATTCTTCTTCTCCTTCTTCTTCTTTTTTTTTTTAACCAGGGATTGAACCCAGGGATGCTTAAACACTAGGCCACATCCCAAGCCCAGAGTCTTCCTAAATTGCTGAGCTGGCTTTGAACTTGCGATCCTCCTGCCTTAGCTATATGAGCTTCTGGGATTACAGGCATGTGCCACTGCACATGGCTCTTCTTCAATTTTGTTTATTCCTTGTGTTCCTTGCATTTTAATAACAGTCCTATATGTCTATATTCTTCCTTTTGACTTAAAATTAAAGCATCCTATATATGCTGTTCTGGAACTTGCTTATGCCTGAACATATCTGGAAGACCCTGCTTTTCTGAGTTCCCTTGGGAGAAGTAGATGATCAACTGACTTAGAAAGACAGAGTGAAGGAAAACTTTCCTGAGCATCCAGATGTACTCTAGGATAGTTAGCAGTTTTCAAAACAGAAGCAAAAATAACATCCTCCCTGAAGTGACAGAGCCAGGGGGCTGATATCAGATGACAGTGGCCTTAAAGAAAGAGCTTTTGAGGAGGGCAGGAGGCTGGAGACCATGAGACACTGGGGATGATGTGGTGTCTACAAGAGCACACCTCAGGGAATCACAAGAGGGTGATTTTTCCTTCTTATCTCTGCTTTCTAACACTGCAAGAAGGAGCCTCATGGGCAGATAGAGCCAAGTTCCTGGATCATAGACTCTCAACCTCTTTCAGTGAAAGATGAGCTTGAACCTCCATCAGACTTCAGGGTGTGCTTGGTTTGGAGCAGTGCAGAGTGGGAAATGGGGAGCTCTTGCTTCCTGGTCACCAGGTGGGATCCCTCCTATGGCACTTGGTGTCCTAGAAGCACACAGAAGGCTTTCTGATTAAGACCAATGCTTGCTATAAAAGTATTGGAAGGTCAAAGGAACAAGTCAAGGCTGAGAGGTGTCCAAGGACCTGATTAGAAATCTATTTCCAAAGAGAGTTTCAGAGATGAAGGGATGAGGATGCTGGGGGTCTGGCAAGTGATGGCACCATGGAGAAGGTGAAGGGACCGCTGAGCAGGAGCCAGGAGAAAGGGATACAGTTACTGCCAGAGACAACACCACAACCCCTTTTTCCTCCCATCCTTTGATCTACTGCCAGCTTTTCTTAAGGCCAGTGACAACTAACAGTCAGCCAACAAGGAAGTCTGCAGGGCCGGCTCCTGGGGCATGGAGCAGCCTGTCTTAGCAATCTTTGGAGCATTCTCCCCTCTGAATGGGCTGCACCCTCCCTCACCTGAGACTGATTCCATGCCTGGGTGGCTGCAGTTCACACTGGACCATTCACAGGTAATCGGCTGCATCACAGAAAACTCAGGTAGATGGACTTTAGACATGCCCTCTAACAAGCAGAAGTTCTTAGATTTGAGGGTCTTATTTGTTATTAAAAAGATGTATTTGCTATCTTTTTCAGACACATGGACTGAAAAATCAAATCAAATATCTGACCAGTCTGTATTAAGGCATTGTTCCTTTCCTCAAAAGCTATCTATGTTGTTGTAAAAAGAATTAATTTCTTCTTATTCAGTCCCCACGGATGGAGGAATGTACTTTAAATGTTTCCTTCCCATGGACCTTAAATTTATGTTAAAAAAATTTTTTTTTGACATGGGCTCTCACTATGTTGCCCAGAGTGGCCTCAAACTCATGACCCTCCTGTCTCGGCCTCTGAGTATCTGGATTACAGGTTTGTGCCACCACATCCAGCTTGATGGGCCTCAAATGCAGAGACTGAAGCTCAGAACACTTTCTCTTCAGTACTAAAATGAATAACCATGTTTCATCTCAGACATTCCTAAAATTAAATCATTGTCAGGGAAATTATTTTCTCTTTTTTACAATTCTTTCTAGAGATGTTTCTAATAACTTTCAAATACATGCTCAATATCAAACTTTCAGAAAGTACACAAATTCTGAAAGTATCAAAGACTTGGTGACCTGAGATAAGTGCTATAATTATTTTATCATATATTCTTATATTCTATGATTTCTTTTCTTCTCTCTCTTTCCTTCTCTTCTTCCTTCCTCCACTAGTAATTTTGTACAAAATTAATGTTAGTTAAAAATACAGAAGGCATTTTAAACCCACACCTTAGGAATTTTTTAAATAAACTTTTTTATTTGGGGATAGATTTAGATAGAAAAATTGTGATGATGGTACAGAGAAGTCCCCTGTACACCACCAGCTTGCCCTATTATTATTGCTTCATATTTGTAAGGTACATTAGGTACAATGAAAGCACCAATGTAATATGTTATTAACTAGTCCATACTTCATATTTTTTCTTAGTTTTTACCCAATATCCTTTTTTTGTTCCAGAATCAAGCTATCATATATAATACATGTCATATGCCTCTTTTGTCTCTCTTGATTGAGTTTGTCAGGTTTCCTTGTTTTGATGACCTTGAAAGTTTTGGATAATACTGACCAAGTATTTTGTAGACTCTTGATTGGGCTTTGTCTGGTGTTATGTGAGTAGTCTGGGGTTCTGGGATTCTGGGGGGAGGACCACAGAGGTAGAGTTTCATTCTCATCACCCTACAACAAGGGTTCATGCTGTCAACATGACTTGTCGCTACTGTTGTGAACCTCAATCACCTTGCTAAGGTAGTTTGTCAGACTTCTTTGCTGTAAAGTTAAACTTCATCAAGGCTTAGTGCTGCAGAAAGGCATATGTGTCCAAAAAATGGACAGGGGGCCCAATGCTCCGGAGCCCCATACCACAAATATACGTAGCACTGGAGGAACCCAGCAACCCTATCAGGGTGGTGCCCAGGACACATTGTCCATCAGAGCCCTCATTAGACAAACCAGAGGGAGCGCAGGGTTGGACATCTGCGCCTCTGCCAGAGCAGTACTGACTCCAGAGATGGGAGTTCAAATCATTCCCACAGGGGTAAAAGGACCTCTTCCCCAAGGAACAGTAGGCTTATTATTGGGACGCAGCTCTTCTACTCTAAAAGGACTTATGATAAGTCCTTGGGTAATTAATTGATCCCGATTATGAAGGTGAAATAAAAATTATAGCCAGTTCTCCAAAGGGTATATCAGTAATTTCACCAGGAGATAGAATAGCATTGTTACTAATAATACCCAGCCTACATGATAAATTTTCCAGTGGAAAGAGGTTCCAAGGGATTAGGCTCCACAGGTGTAGATTGGGCTATGCTTTCTTTAAGTTTAGATTCTCGCCCCATGCTAAAACTAAATATTCAAGGACATGAATTTAATGGGCTACTGGGATACAGGTGCAGACCTTAGCATCATCTCTCGTCAAGAATGGCCAAAACATTGGCCATTACAACAAGCCACTCAAACGCTTTGAGGCCTAGGAGAGGCTACTAATTCCCATAGAAGTGCAATGGTATTAGATTGGAAGGATCCTGAAGGATGTGAGGGAACTATACAACCATATGTATTGGATCATCTTCCCGTAAATTTATGGGGACGAGATGTCCTAGATCAATTAGGATTAACATTAACAAATAACATCAATCAAAATGCACACACTATTATAGCTAGACAAGGTTTTAGGAAAGGAAAAAGATTAGAAAAACAAGAACAAGGTATAGCAACACCAATACAAATAGATCAAGGAACAGACAGACATGGGTTGGATTTTCAGAAAGGGCCACTGAGACAATAAAAATTACTTGGAAATCAGAAAGACCAGTATGGGTTCCTCAGTGGCCCCTGACTAAAGAAAAGATACAAGCAGCCCATGACCTGGTCAAACAACAATTAGCGGAAGGACATATATAACCTTCTGTATCTCCCCATAATACTCCCATTTTTGTCATCAAAAAGAAATCTGGTAAATGGAGATTATTGCAAGATTTAAGAGCCATTAATAATGAGATGGTTATTATGGGACCTGCTCAATCGGGGATTCCTCAATTGTCTGCTTTGCCAAAAACCTGATATGTTTTAGTTATAGATATTAAAGATTTTTTTTTCAATTCCAATTTATCCTGAGGATAGTCCACATTTTGCATTTACTATCCCTGCACTGAATCATGAAGGTCCTGATCAGAGATATGAATGGAAGTACTCCCTCAAGAGATGGCTAACAGCCCAACTATGTGTCAAATTTATGTTAACAAAGTAATCCAGTAATCCAGCTACTTAGAAATCAAAATCCTGAACTACAAATATTTCACTATATGGATGATGTATTATTAGCACACAAAGATAAAAACACATTGCTAGAATATTATGCCACACTTACAAACTTATTAAAAATTATAATCTAGAGATAGCAATAGATAAAGTACAATTAGGTTTTCCAATTAATTATTTAGGAGTTCTATTATCCTCAACCATGGTTCGTCCACCAAAATTCAAATACGAGTAGATCAACTCAAATCATTTAAAGACTTTCAAAAGTTATTAGGAGACATAAATTGGATAAGGCCTTATCTAGGTATACCAACAGGAGAGTTGGGACCTTTATTTGATATCCTAAAAGGTCCATCAGATCCAAATTCACCCCGAATGTTAATGCCTGAAGCAAGAAAGGCATTAAAAATCATTGAAACATATATGGAAAATATGCATTTGGATAGAATTGATATAAGTTTGCCTTTATTATTTATTGTACTACCAACAAAAAATATTCCTACAGGACTATTTTGGCAAGAAGGTCCATTATTATGGATACATTTATCTTATTCTCCTAACACTATACTTACTAGGTATCCTGAGGCTGTAGGACAATTAATACTCAAAGGAATAAAAGCAGCAAAGGGAGTGTTTGGAATTTCTCCCATAAAATTATTACTCCATATACTATGAATCAAATTGATGAGTTAGCTAATGAGTTAAATACTTGGGCAATAATCATGTGTAAATCTAATGTTTCATTTGATAACCACTTACCATCTAATCTTTATTGTCTTTTTGGTCATTGCATCCTGTAATTTTTCCAAAAATGTCAAGAAAAACATCTATCATGAATGCTACAAATATATTCACTGATGGGTCAAATAATGGTACAGCAGCAATAGTTACACCTGATCAAACTTTTACATTTTTAGTACCCAAACAATCAGCTCAAAAGGTAGAGCTTAATGCAGTATTACAAGCTTTTGTGATGTTTAAAGATTCTGTATTTAATTCATTTTCTGATAGTCAGTATATAGTTAATGCTGTAGTATCCCTTGAAGATGCTGGTAGGATTTCCCCTTCCTCTACTGTTTTCTCTTTGCTTTCCACTAGACAAAGTCTAATCTGGGACAGAAAATATCCATTTTTTTTTAAAGAGAGAGTGATAGGGGGACAGAGAGAGAGAGAGATAATTTTAATATTTATTTTTTAGTTATCGGCGGACACAATATCGTTGTTTGTATGTGGTGTTGAGTATTGAACCCGGGCCACATGCATGCCAGACGAGCGCACTACCGCCTGAGCCACATCCCCAGCCCAAAAAGATCCATTCTTTATAGGACATATCAGGGCACATACAGGATTGCCTAGAGCCCTTAGTTTGGGCAATGATTTAGCAGATAAAACTACACATGACATACATATTTTCTCTACACTAGAAGAAGCTATAAATTTTCATAAAAGGTTCCATGTCAATGCTAATACTTTACAAAAGCGTTTTAAAATAACTAAGGAACAAGCTAGACAAATAATAAAACAATGTCAAAATTGTGTGACCTTTTTACCACAAGTTAATCTTGGAGTCAATCCTAGAGGATTGATACCTAACCATATTTGGCAGATGGACATCACACACTTGCCAGAATTTGGAAAATTAAAATATTTGCATGTTACAGTTGATACTTCTTCTGTATTTTTGATGGGATCCCTTCATGCCGGAGAAAAAACTAAAGATGTTATAGCTCATTGCTTACAAAATTTTGCCACTGTGGGCATTCCAAAACAGTTAAAAACAGATAATGGTCCTGGTTATACTTCTACCTCTTTTAAACAATTTTGCTCAACATTTGGCATTACTCATATAACAGGAATCCCATACAATCCACAGGGACAAGGCATAGTTGAAAGACCTCATCAAACTATTAAAATGTACTTATTAAAGCAAAAAGAAGAATTGGGAAGGGGTATATGTTCCCCAAAGATAAACTTAAAATAACCCTTCTTACTCTAAATTTGGATTCATCAGGGCTTAGTGCTGCAGAAAGGCATATGTGTCCAAAAAATGTACATAAGCCCAAGGTACTTTGGAAGGATATTCTAACAGGACAATGGAAAGGTCCTGACCCAGTAATTGTCTGGAGTCGGGAGTCTGTTTGTGGGTTTCCACAGGGAGAACAGAAGCCAATTTGGATTCCAGAGAGATTAACTATGGTCCTGACCCAGTGATTGTCTGGAGTCGGGAGTCTGTTTATGTGTTTCCACAGGGAAACAGCAGCCGATTTGGATTCCAGAAAGATTAACTAAAGCGATTTCTACAGACCAAAGAGAAGATGATTTGGCTCAAATCCATAACAACTGATATCCAAAACTCCAGTTTGGCTATCCTTACATCTGGCTGAACCAGGATACTTTTTTCAATATCTATTTTATTATTGCCCTTTGCCATATTATGAAGTTCTATTTTGCTTTTTGAGCTCATACAGACCTAGGTTAATGTTTTGCTGATCAGTTCTATTTTTTTGACTATAGAGTTTTTAAATATTGCAATGGAGATTTCACCTGTTAAAAGTTATAAGGCCTTTACTATTATGTTATGTGTTGTATGTATTATATTATGTGTGCACACTTGTGTTTTGTGTTATATGTTTGAATGTACGTATGTCCATATATCATATTTGATGAGTGCTCATGAAAAAATGGATCCAAATATTTTTTTCACGTGATTTAAATGGTTTAATTTAAATTGGGTAAACAGCTGTTCAGGATTGTTTTAATATATGAACAAAAAAGGAGGTTAACAGATCTGATTGTTTACTTTCACCTTTCCTTTTCATTATATTTAATAATTCTCTTCAAGACAATGTAAATTGTTAAGAAAATTGTTTTCTTTTAGTGCCTTCTGGAATGTTACATAATTTTTTCTTTAGCCATTACTGCCAGAATTCCTATCTTCATCCCAGTGCTGGTGAAGACAAAGATAAAACCAATCTACAGCTTCTGCAATAGCCATCACTGAACTGCTTACAGAACTTGCCTGGACTATCTATCACTTGTATGCATTGTGAACTCACCTGTATGCATTGTGAACTATCTGATTGATGGTGCATTGACTTGTGGTAGTGTTGGGGTATTTTTGCTGATGATGTCATTGGTGGTATAATTTTTCCAAAAGGAGCCATCAATTGGCTTGGTGTATCTTTCTCACTTCTGCTTGTCATGATCATTCAGCTAAAATTTGGGGGCCAACAGAGGTGAGGCAAAAAACCTCACCCCCCCCCCCCCCCCGCTGGTACAAAGACCTATCCACAGGTGTGGCTGTATACTGGACCGGTAGTCAGTGACGGGTAAGATTTATTGCAATGGTACCAACATAAGACAGGAGGCTGACGCAACAAGGTCAGCTCATCTGATAATGGGTAAGGACCATATGTAGTATTGGACAACCTAAGGCAGGCACAGTCCCTAAGCCACATGCTTGTTGTTTAAACAGAGAGGGGGAGATGTTGAGAGCCACAGCCGAAGGGACCCAGCAAACTTCCAGCTGTCAGCAAACTTCCAGCTGATGATTGGCTCACAGCAGCCCCAGCAACTTCTAGCTGCCAACTGATTGGCTCCTCTGTGGTGATGCTCATTGGGCTGTTTACCTGCCCTTTCAGACCACGGACTGATGCTCATTGGGGGACTTTTTTGGCTCCGTCCACACGACCCAGCCGATGGGCTTCAAGAGCAGGAGGATTGTGGGAGGTGGTGAGGCTTGTGGTTGAGGGAGAGGCTTGTGGGAAGCCAGTGGTGGCAGTTGGGCTCTGAGGGTTTTTCCTGAGGAGCTGTTTTGTTTGGCGTGTGTGGTTCTAAAAATAAAGTTCCTTTCTTTTGACAAGTAGCTCCTGAATTCTGCCCAGCCAGACTTCGGCATCTACCTCCTCTCCGCACTGTACTCTTGGGAAGTCATTCATTACAGCCCACTCTTGGGAAGTGGGGAGGAAAAGTTCTATTCCTCCTCACAGAAGGAGGAATGCTTACATGAACTATTTGCAATTCCTCTGTATGAGAGCGGTATACCTTCTCTCATTGACCTATTCCATCATTTACTAATATCAACATAGGCTCACGAGCATTTGTTTATGTTGTACTTTGGATCACATTCCTATTGATTATTTAATGGCTTAAATTGTTCCAATTTAGCCATTGGGAACTCTGTCAGTTGTGTTTTTGTTTCTTTTTTATTTCCTTTCTTTCTAGCATGGCAAGCTCTCAGATTGTCTTGTTTATTTCCTGTCCTAGTCTTAAAATCAGTAATTTCTCCTAGGGATCCTTGCTCTAAGTAGTATTCCTTAGAGATCTTCAGAGAAACAGGACATAAACATATGGAGATTTACTTTAAGGAATTGGCTCACATGACTATAGAGGTGGGAAAATCCAAAATACAGAGCTAATGTGCCCATTTGCACCTGAAGGCCAGGCACTGCTACAGAGCCCAGAAGACCTAATGCCCCATTTCAAAGACCCATGAGCAGAAGCCTTCTCTCTTACTCAAAGGATAATCAGCCTTTTGTTCTACTCAGGCTTTCTACCATCAAATGAGGCCCACTTCCACTAGGGAGGGCAATCTGCTTTACTTGGTCTACTGATTCAAATGTTAATCTCATACAAATATATCCTCACAAAACACACAGATAAATATTTGACCCAATATCTGGGCACTCTGTTGCCCAATGAAGTTGACATAAAATTAACCATCACACTAACATCGGGTAATAGTATTAGAAGCCAAGATCTAACCACTAGATTTGTTCATTGGTATTGGGGCATCATTGCTTCTAGGCCCTGTTAGGTGACAGAGCAAGAAATATATGTATATGTGTGCACACACTATATACAGACTGTATACAGACTATATACAGAGTGATTCCCAGAATCTGCCATCCATTTACCCAATTGTTCTATTTCACAATATGTGTCGTGATGGTTAATTTTATGTGTCAACTTGAAAGGGCCACAGGTTGCCTGGATATTTGGTGAAACATTATTCTGGGTGTGTCTGTGAATATGTTTCTGTGTGAGATTAACATTTGAAATGGTAAAGCAACTTGCCCTCCCTCACTAGTGTGAGCAGGACTCATCAAATTAGTTGAAGGTCTGAATAGAATAAAATGCCTGAGTCAGAGGGCATTCCCCTTGCTGACTACCTCTGAGCTGGGACATTGTTTTGTCCAGCCTTTGAACTCAACCTAAAACATTGACCATCCACCTTGCTGACTGTAGATCTTGGGACCATTGACCTCCAAAATCACATCACTGAAATTTTTTTAAATAGTAAACCTGTCTCTGTCTCTCTCTTAGTTACATATGTAAATAGATAGACAGACAGATTTAATTTGTTTCTCTGGAAAACACTGACTAGGCCACTTGTACTGTATGTTCAGAATTCTCAGACCATATCCTCATGGGATCAATGTTACCAACTAGAGTACAATGCTTCTGTGGAGTTCCTTTTGCCCACAGGCTTACAGACATCACTCATTTCCAGAGTTCCTTAGGTCAGCCTTTTCTCTCCCATCCCTCTTCGGTGAGGTTATTTTGTGCATTCATAACGAAGTTAAACTCTTTTTGTCTCATTGGGCATTCTCTTGTGAAATGTCTCAACATTATAAACTTTTAAAAATTCTACACGTTTAGGTTGACTCTATGCTCTGCAATTCTATGGGTTTTGAGAGAAACATGGTATCATGATTTTACCACTACAGTATCCTGGGTTAGCATTCATCACTCTGAAACGCCCTACCCCCTGTTCACCTCACAAAGCTCTTTTGCCTGTCCATATAAACTTTCATTTGTTAGGACTTACAAAACAGCTTACTGAGATTTAAATTGAGATTGTGTTCAATTTATATAGCAAGTCAGAAAGAAACTGACAGCTTAATAATATCAAGTCTTCCAAACTGTAAGTATGGAATATCTCTTCATTTATTTATATATGTGATTTCTTTCATTGGTATTTCCTCAGTATTTCAGCTGCAGATTCTCCACATAGTTTGTCAGATTATGTCTAAGTACTTAACCTTTTGGTGATGTGAATAATATTTATTTTTCACTTCTTCGTTGTTGGTATATAAGCAAGTTATTTTATATAATAATTGCGTATCTTGACACTTTGCTATTTTTACTCACTAGCTCTAGGAAATTTTTGATATATTCTTTGGATTTTCTACATAGATTATAATACAAAATTTATATGTATTAGAAATAAATAAAATTATAATAAAATAATTTTAAAATTTGTTTCTTTTTCTCATAGCATTATTTTAGATGGATTTTTAGTATAATTCAAACAACTGAAGGGAGAGAAAATACTGTCTTATCAATTTTAGGGAATAAAGGTTCAGTTTCTCACCCTTAAGAATCCTATTAATTCAAGAGCTTTTTAGACATTTTTTACCAAGTTAAGTTACCCTCTACTTCTTGTTTGCTGAGAGATTTATTTATTTATTTATTTACTTTAATCTGAATGTGTGCTAGATTATGTCACATATACTTTTTCTGCTTTAACTGATATGATTATATGACTTCTCTTTTAGTACTTCCCAGTAACAAATTATACTGATTTCTTTTCGACGTTAAACTAGCCTTGAATATTTAGATTAAATCCTGCTTCATCCTGGTACATAATTCTTTATGTACTTTAAGGTTTTAATTTGGTTCCATTTTGGTGAGAATTTTATTTTATGTAACATGTATTGGTATGTACTGTTCTTTTCTTAAAATGTCTTTATATGGTTTTGGTGTCAGAATGTTGCTTTCCTGTGTAGAACGAGTCAAAAAAATTTTCTCTCTGTTTCTAATTTCTGGGAGAATTTGTAAAGAATTGATGTCATTTCCATTTTAAATGTTAATCAGTGAAAATATTGGACTTGGTGTTTTCATTTTAGAAGGTCACATTATTGATTTAATTTACTTAATAGGTATATGGATATCCTGATCATTTCTCCCTATAGAAATCTTTGCAGTAATTTTTAACTTTCAAGGATTTAGTGTATTAAATCAAAGTTATCACATCTACTGATATAGAGTCATTTATAATTTTTTTATTATATTTTAAATGTCCATGTACCTTAAGATTTTAACTTGGCTTAAAATATGCACGCACACACACACACATATACATATACACTCTCTTTTATTGTATCTTTTTTTGTACATAGCCATATCCTAGATAATTCTCCTTGTCATTTATTTTCCTTTCCACTATGCCTCATGGATACATAGTAGTATGTGTAGTCTTCACTTCAGAAAGTGAAGATGTGTCAATGTGAGAAGCTGCCCATGTTGCTGGGGGGACGATTAGAAAGGAACACAGAAGGATACTGATAGAGCAGGATCCAGAAATACATTCTATAAATTAATCAACCCAAAAAAATGTCTCTAGAGCTCTGAGATCCAGAATGTTAGGGAGACAATTACCACTTTGTGGTGGAAACAGGGACTGACACAGCCCTAGGAAAGCATAAGCTGACTGATCAACCCATTATATACTGAGTATTCCGTTACTTGGTCAGGTATGTCAAACCAAGCTAGTTCACTCCTGAGAAAGGAATGAGACCCTCTCTTCTAAGCACCAAGGATGTGGTTTCTTTAAGTCTCTGAAAAGCTTAGGGTGTGATAAGAAAGAAATTTCCATTTTTGTTCCACCTTTGCATTTCAAGAAAGAAACATCAGAGTTTGTGTATATTCTTCAAACTGTTAATTTGACCGGTTGTAATGTCTCCAGTTTTCTCCATTTGTGAAGATATTTGTGCTGTATATTTATGTACATTCACGTTTCTACATTTGCACTATTTCCTCAGGATACATAATTGTATCTCAGTACAATTTCATCTCAGAAGTATGCTCACTTTAATTACTCATGATAATTAAAGTGTTGTCAGACAAGTTTTTTGGTCAATTCTAAGTACAAATATCTATTCAAGAAATATCTATTTTCTTCTCAAATGACTTTAGCTATAATTGGCCAGAAGTGTTTCTCCAATTGAGCATTCAGACTAGACATCAGAATAGAAGGAGGAATGATCTCAGAGGCCAAGGCACTTCCTGATTTTGACAGTTACAACAGAGCACCCCTGAGCATGGTGGTGTATACCTGTAATCTAGCTACTCCAGGGGCTGAGCTGAAGGATTAAAATTCAACACCAGCCTGGGCAATTTAGTGAGACATTGTTCCAAAATAACATAAAAATTCCCAGGTGCAGTGGTGCACACCTGTAATCTCAGTAGCTTGGGAGGCTGAGGCAGGAGGATCTTAAGTTCAAAGCCATCCTCAGCATTTTGGTGAGGCCTTAAGCAAATTAGTAAGACACAGTCTCAATATGAAAAATGAAAAGGGCTGGGATGTGGCTCAGTGATAGAGCACTCCTGGGTTTTATTTAACACACAGTACCATTTTACATATATATATATATATGGGTTGGAGATGTAGCTCAGTGGTAGGGCACTCTGCAGATTTTCGCCCCTGTGAAGCTCCTGTAGGAACTAATGCCCTATGGATACTGAGAGACTACTGACAGAGCAGGCACCTCCCACTCTACTGTCAAAAATCTTGGTTTGTGCAGAAACCCTGAACCCCAGGGTGCCATGGTGCAGGATGTTTGTTGACCTCTTCTAAAGAGGGGAATGAAGGACTTAAGGACTGGGATTTTTCCCTTAAAGATGAGGACACATTTGTCAGTTGAAAGGCTAAAGAAATATTAGTGACATGCATTATTTTAAAAATCTGCTTTATTTAGCATTTAAAAGAGAGAAAACATCACAGTGATACAGATTCTGCACATCTCAGGACTCATCACAAGGCCTCCATGTATGTGAAGTGGGTGCTCAACATTTGTAAGATATTCTTGGGTCAAGGGAAATTAAAGGGAATCTGCATTATTGTTGCCAAGGACCTTGGCAGGAATTTCTGGAATGAGAGGGGCAGAGATAATTTTCTTATAATGTTCAGCTTCAGAGATAAACTAAGAAGGTAAGAACTAGATAACTAGGTAACAAAGTGAGGCACCAGATGTGACTGAACCATGATGTGAGATCAGAGGATGACATTCTGAGGGGAGCCACTGGATCTCTGAGGAGCAGGTAGACAGGAGGCAGGAGGGCAGGGGCCTGCCACAGCCCCAGCTAGAGAGCAGAGGTGGAGGCAGAGGAGGAAAAGATCCTGAGCAGAGGGCTCTGCACCAGAGGGCTGAGCAGGGTGGGGACAAGGGCCAGCATAGGACTTCAGTGCTTGTAGCTCCTGCTGGAGGTGGTGGAGGAGTATTTGATGGTGGAGCTGCTGCCACCAGAGGAGCTGAGGCCACCCCCGATGCCTCTGCCACTGCCAGAACTGAAGCCACCTCCAAGGCCATGACCACTGCTGTAGGAGTAGCTGCTGCCTCCGCCCAGTCCGAAGCCACTGCCGGCACCACCAGCGCTGCCATAGCCGCTGGACACGGTGGACTGCACCACAGCTGTAGGGAGGACAACAGGACACAGACACCGTGAGCTCACTCTGTCACCAGAGCCAGCTCACTAGGTCAACAACTGGGAGGCAGACAAGCCAAGTACTTACAGATGTTGACAGGACCAACGCCCTCGCCACTCAGCCTAGGAGGAGAGGAACACAGAGGATGAGCCCTCCACAGCCCATACCTGATCCCAGGAGAAGCCTCCACCCAAGGCTCATGGAGACCACCCACCCCTGTTCCAGAGAGTCTCCTAACAGCACCCATCACTGCTGGCCACAATCCCCTGCTCAGGGCCAGACCCCTCCCACAGGTGCTCAGAAGGGTGTGTCACCCACCTGCACTCCTCGCCTTCCAGCAGCTTCCTGTAGGTGGCGATCTCCACGTCCAGGGCCAGCTTGACATTCATGAGCTCCTGGTACTCCTTCAGCAGCCTGGCCATGTCCTGCTTGGCCTTCTGCAGGGCGTCCTCCAGCCCCTCCAGCTTGCTCTTGGCATCCTTGAGGGCCATCTCCCCACGCTGCTCCGCATCAGCAATGGCGGCCTGCAGGCTGGCGCACTGCAAGGGGAAGCAAGAAAATGGGCTTGGAGCCTGGGCCTTCCAGGAGGCTCGTCCCTGCTCTTCCTGCCCAGTGAAGAAGAGCCTGGGAGGCTAGACTGCATGGACAAGCAGCCCCGACCCTGTCTCTGCCCTGTACCTGCTTCTTGACATGGTCGATCTCCGATCTGAGCCTCTGGATCATGCGGTTGATCTCAGCAATCTCCTGCTTGGTGTTGCGCAGGTCATCCCCATGTCTGCCTGCTGTGACCTGCAGCTCCTCATACTGTCGTGCAGGGGGAGAGGGAGACAGAGAATGAGTGGGGTTTTACATGTGCACAATGCTGTCTCCCTTCAGAATCAGACAGGGAGTAATCTCCACCTATTGGCTTCTCCTCAATGAATTTTAGAAAAGTTGATGTTAAGTGGCTGGACATGGTGGAACCAAGCCACAGAACATTCTGGTGGGAACCAGAGACAGTTATCTCTCAGGGACTGACAATGTTGTGCTCTGTGTTTCTGAGAGCCATCAGTGAGAGTGAAGCTTAAGCAAAGATGACTTGGTCCTTTATGGAAGGTTCCTCATCCCTGGGGGTTCTGCTTCTTCTTTCTAGACACGGACATCATATCTGAGAGCTGTCCCAAGCATGTGCTGTACACTTTCTATGAGAGGACTTTAGCCTCCTTTCAGTAATTCCCCCATGAAGTCAGGAGGCTTCTCGAGCTCAGGGTGGGGCTGGGGCCTCCTTAGTGGCTGCCAAGTCACTGCTCACCTTGGTCTGGTACCAGGACTCAGCCTCAGCCCGGCTCCTCTGAGCGATCTCCTCATATTGGGCTTTGACTTCGGCGATGATGCTGTCCAGGTCCAGGTTGCGGTTGTTGTCCATGGACAGCACCACAGAAGTGTCTGAGATGTGGGTTTGCATCTGAGACAGTTCCTGCAGAACACAAGGTCCTAAGGTCATCTTGTCCTGGGATGCTTACCAAGGTGCCCAACTGGGACATAGGCCTCCCCACCCTGCAGAACCCATCTGAGTGAAGGAAAGGGAGTAGAGATACTCACTGCCTCATAGATGGCTCTGAGGAAGTTGATCTCATCTGTGAGACCATCGGCCTTGGCTTGCAATTCCACCTTATTCATGTAGGCTGCATCCACATCCTGGGGAAAGAGCAGACAGTTTGGAGTCAGCTGAGCCTTCCTGCCCAGCCCCCATTTTATCACCATGGCAATGGTCTTGTGAGATGGGAGGGGGATACAGTCATGTCTCTCCTTGAGCAAGAAACTAGAATCTTGATTAATCAGCTCACCTTCTTCAGGGTCACAAACTCATTCTCTGCTGCTGTGCGTTTGTTGATTTCATCTTCATATCTAGGAAAAGAGGGTTGACACACATCTGAGCTAGTGGGTGGTTGAAGCTGAAAAGCAGTCTGGGATCTAACACTTTCCATAGATGGAGAATATCCAACTGTATGCCACAGAGATCCTGAAGGTGCCTTTATTTTTCAGATCTTTGGCCTCCTTTGTTTATTGATACCCTACTTTTGTTTTATTTTATTTGCTACTAGCCTTGAATTTTGATATTTACCTCAATGAACATATAGTGCTCAGTTGTCATGCCCACATCTAGCCCTGGCCACTCATTAGTGTCTAGGTGTGAGCCTTGGGAACCTGAGCCCATTCCTCTTTAACCTACTTTTTCTTATTGTCCTCTACCAGGTCCTGCATGCTCCTCAGTTCTGAGTCCAGGCGGCCTCTCTCCCCAAGGATCCCATCCAGCTGCCTCCTGAGATTGTTGATGTACTGCTCAAACAAAGGCTCTAGGCTCTGCCTCACAGTCTTGGTGCCCTGCTCCTGGAGCAGGGTCCACTTGGTGTCCAGAACCTTGTTCTGCTGCTCCAGGAAGCGCACCTGGAGGGGAGCAGAGTGTGAAGAAAGAAAAGCTTGCATTTCTTGTTTCCATGTTCTCCTCACTCTTGTATGTCACCTGCGTCCCCTAAACTTTTCCATGTGCCCTTCCCTCCTGGGTCTCAGAAGTGAGGTTCAGATTGAAGTACCCAACCTCCTTCCTCTAGGGAAGATGGGCCCATCCTGCTGTGCCCAGGCAAAATTGGAAGAGCTGGCTGGAGCTGTGGGTGGCCTGGTGCCTAGGGCCATGAAGGCTCTCGGGCTGCCACCAGGTGAACACATCTGCCTTCCTGTGCCTCAGCCGTGTTAAGGTGGGGCAGAGAACTTGTTTCTCTCTCCAATAGTAATCATGGAGTCCTTCATGGATCACCTCTGAATGAGAATCAGGTTCTGCCTGCCAGTACAACAAAGAAAGGGGCCCTCAAATGCAGGACTCAGGAGCAAATTGGAACCCTTACAAAACATCAAGGTATTTGCACAAACCTTGAAATATCTTCCGTCTTCTTTGGGCATTTATTACTAGACTCATAGTGGATTTTTAGGTAGAAATCCTATCTCACCTTGTCGATGAAGGAGGCGAACTTGTTGTTGAGGGTCTTGATCTGCTCACGCTCCTCAGTCCTCACCCGCTGGATGGTGGGGTCGATTTCCAGGTTCAGAGGAGTCAGGAGATTCTGGTTGATGGTGACCTCTTGGATGCCTCCAGGTGGGCACACGGGAAAGCCTGAGCTCCCATAGCCACCACCAAAGCCAGCTGCACCACTGAGCCCAAAGCCACTACCAGCTCCACCTCCAAAACCAAGTCCACTGCTGAAGCCGAAGCTACCTCCAACTCTGCTGCCATATCCGCCGCCTATGGTGCAGCTGCCCCCTCCAATGGAGATCCTCTTGGAGACTCCTGTGCCATAGAGGCTCCTGCTGCCAAAGCCTGTGCCTCTGCATGATGCCCCCATGCCGCCACTGCCCCTGGTTCGAGACACGGACATGCTGCTGAAGCCAGAGCGGCAGAGCCCTGGGGCTCTGGCTGAGCTGGCACTGAAGCCTCTGCGGCTGCTGCTACTGCTCTGGATCCTCGTGGTGGACTTGCTGGTCATGGTGCCTGGAGATGAGAAGGCTGGCAAGGCGAGAGAGACCGAAGGGCAGAGCAGAGAGGAGCAGATGAAAGAGATGGGCTGAGGCAGAGCTTATATATGGTGTGAGTGGGCTGGGCTCAGGGCTGGAAGGTGAGCTTGCAGATTGGGAAGGGCTGGGCTTTACAAACAGTGAGATCACACCTGGATTATTAGAAAAGTTATGAAATAACCAGATTGCATTTTTGGCTTCCTTTAGTCAAGGAAAATGCTTCTGCCTACAGCTGTGACTTGATATCAGAACAATAAGACTATTCTCAATTCACTGTAGCTGGGAGTTAGTCATTTTCCTAGCAAAGGTTGTCCCATGTCTCAGAGCATCCTGAGTGTCCTCTCCCCAATCTTTCTTCTCTCCTAACTGAGAAATTAGGGATCCAAAGAAACCTACTGCATAAGGCTTAATAGAAAGATTACCTTTTCCCCCAATGATTACAAATGGTAATTATAAATTGTTTTTTCTTTATATAACGTATGAACCAAGTAGAGATTAGAAGAAACATAAATGTTGCCTCTATATGGGTCACATAGCTTTAACAATTTTTATGTCATGGACACCCTTATTTCTTCCATAATCTGCCGTATTCCAACTCCAGACTATTTGAAAACAAATCATAGACTGTATTATTTTTCAGTAAATAATTCAATGTCAGCATCAAAATGGTACACCCTTTGAACATAGTCATAAACCATATTTAGATCTTAAAAATGTATGCATTCCTTAAAGTCAACAAATGTCTATTGGATCTCCCAATATCCCTCTTAATATTATTAATTTTATATTTTTTTCCAAATCAAGACTCCCGATAAGTACCATGTATGTATTATTTGAGTGACATATATTTTAAATGTCTTTCAAATAATTAAAAATTTAAAATATCCCCTCATTTTCCCTTGATTTATTTGTTAAGATAACTAGGTGAATTGTCATATATAGTCTTTCAGTCTGTGGGTATTTCTGATTGCGTGTTCCTGGGGTTCATCTGACATGCTACTTTGTCCTTTCTATTTTCTACCAACTGATAGTAAACATTAGAAATGCATTAAGATTTCTCTCTATATATAAACATTCCTTGTGTACATATAGTAGATTGCCTATTTAAGTATCAGACATTGTTTTCTACACATTCATTCATATATTTACAAATTAAATTCATAATTCTTTTTTAAAAATTTTGTTAATTGTTTTGTAGTACATGTTGAAGGAATAAAATATATGTCCAAGGCCATCCTCAATCACCCAGTTCCTATATATGGAGGCAATTAATGTTATCACTTCCTTTTGTATCTTTCTCACAATTTTAGTTGGACGGTTTCTGTGCTGTTACAAGGGCATGTATGAGAAAGAGCCCACTAGAGAGGTAAGGGTTTATATGTGTAGAAAGCGCCAATGTAGAAAGGTATTTAAATAAAAAAATAAATGTTAACCTTATTTTTCTATTGCTTTCATCTTGGGAGTGTGGATCCTGTCATGGTTCTCTTCTGGCACGTTCTCCTCTTTGGATGAGGTGAATGCCTTCTAGAATTGCCATTTGCAAAAAAGTATTCTGAGATGAGGGACCAAGGCCATTTCTGTGGTAACAAGAATTCTCACACAGGTCTATGTGAATAATTCCTTTATTCTTTAACTCAACCAACCCTACAAAGATCACTGCTCATGGTTTGCCATTTCTCTGTTTTCTTTGCTTTGCCACCTAAATGCTACCCCGAGGTCTTTTCTCTGATGCCTTATTTAGCTGTGCCTTCCCAGTTTTAAGAAACTTCTTGATGAATGGGGTCCTGACTGTGGCTCGCACACCCAGTTCTCTTGGCTTCAAACAGGGATTCTTGGATTTCCACCTGAGGACATGCCCTCTATGTTGATGTAGGTGAGTTTCATGAGTCAACAGCGACTGGCTTGTAGCAAGACCTCAGTGTTAGGCTTTGTTTGGTTTTCCATTGTGGTTGCCATGTTGTCTGATTTTGATTTGTTTGTTTTGAGAGTGTCCTTCACTGGAGTTTTTTGTTTTTTGAAAGCCGCAGCTGTGGGCATCTTTTCTCTGAGCTTTCTGAACAATTTCATTTTGATTTTGGTTTCTGTGAGAACATTCTTTTATTTTTTGGTTTAGGGATTTTTAAATCTTTTATTTTGTTTTATGAGGGTGGAATCTGCCTTTATGTTTCTTGTCCTCTATGTTGTTTTTAGGTAATTTCTAAGAAGGGGGAAATGCCTCTCTTTCCCCCACTACGTGAAATTCAGAAATTACCCATTCATCTATTTGTATTTAAGTTACCACATTTAAAATATTAACCTAAAGTAATTAAATTTTTTTCCAATATAACTTCATGAAAACAATTTTATTTAATTAATTGTCATTGCTCTCATAGCTTTGATCTTCCTTAGAGTCATTTTTGAATCACCTGAAGGTTTCCTAATAGGACATCATTTTTTTTCCTGTCACTAGAAATTGCAAAACATATTTGTGTTATTCTTAATGCAACAAGCTATTTTATTGCTTACACAAACTTTGCATTATTGAAATCTGCAAGCAGATTCAATGAAAGTGATGAATATAGAAACCTACATTTACCAGTATTTTCTCATCATTGTTTCATGTATCTACTACTTTTTGGTTGAAATATCTTACAGAAAATCTAGAAATCAAGTGGCCTGTAAATGTCTGTTTGTATGTCTAAAAATAAATTTATAATTTAATTGCATGACATTATTGTGTTTTTCATAACTGACAGTGATCCCTTAATGAAATCTAATGCCACCTCATATTGTGACCTTCTGATTATCTCAAAGATGCATTATTATGGCTGCTTTTCTTGAAACAATGTCCTAACTAGGTTCTCCTATCACATTGGGCTGCATCTCTTAAGAACCTTGATCCGATAGCAGAACTTGTCCTTTTCTTTGATATGCTGTTGATCTGTGGAGAAAATTTTTAGTTTCTTTCTATAAAGTGTCCTTCTGCTGGATTTGGCTCATTATTTCTTACTGGTATCACTCAATTCTTCTAGCCTCAGTTTTTCCTAGGTACGACTGAGAATCATAGTAGAAACTTGATTAGATTAGTTCCATTGTCATAGGCAAGATTGTGTGGTAGCTGCTGAGGTGTTCTCCCTCTGTTGTGTCACTTTGCAAAGAACCTAATGTTGGTTGTCTAATTTTTAGTCATGTTAAGACTGATGAGGGGATTTCAGTGGTTTTAGCTTGCTCCTTCCATTACAAAATACACGAAGTTTTCAACTAAGATTTTATTTATTTATTTATTTTGGGAAAAAAGCACACTTAGAATTATTAGTTGAACTCAGATTAGATGATTCCAAACTCTTCAGCAAGGCCCAAAGCATCATCATCAGGAGCCAGTAGAACATATGCTTTCTTCTCTTCATCAGCCTGACCAGAGCACTGACCTTGAACACATCCGTGTTGTGGAGCTTCTTCACAGCCTGTTGGATCTGGTGCTTGTTGACCTTGACATCTGCAATGAGCATGAGAGTGTTGTCTTCCCTCTTCATGCTGACTCAGTGGTAGGGGACCTTGGTGATGGTGCAGAGGTCAAGCTTGTTTCTCTGGGCTGGCTCTTCCAAGGTGTTTTTTTCTCCTTCTGGAGTGACGGAGGTGGGTGATGTGGACACCTTTCTGTGCTCCTCTTGGCCTTCAAAATCTTTGGTTTGGATTTGGCTTTGGGAGGGGCAGGAGCTTCCTTCCTAGGATTCAGTGCCATCTTGGATAAAGGCTCATGTAAGATTTTAATGTTTATGATCAATTCTCAGATTTACTACTTCAATTCTCTGATTTCATGACTTCACTATTTCATTATAAATTTGTCTTTTTTTCTGATTTTTATCATGCCTTCATTAACTAGATGGGATTCATCTTCAAAGAAGGACTCTTCATTTACTTTTTTAGGTAACCTAATATTCAATTCTTACTGGAAGGTCAAAATAAATGCCTGATTCTTTCCCTTTATTTGCCACTCTTGAGAGTAAGGAATTTAGCAATTTCTAAATACAATCAAAAAAGTTTTCTGTTAGGCCATTTCCTTTTTTAGATATACATGACAGTAGAGTGTATTTTGACATATTGCATGTACATGGAGTGTAATTTATTCTAATTAGGATCCCATTCTTGTGGTTGGACATGATGTGGAGTTTCACTGGTGGTGGATTCATGTATGAACACAGGAAATTTATGTGGATTTCATTCTAGTTTCTTTCCTATTCTGATCCCTTCTCCCTTCCCTCCATTCCCCTTTGTTTAATCCACTGAACTTCCTTCCCCTATTGTGGTTAGCATCTGCTTGTCAGAGAGAACGTTCAGGCCATTTTTATTTGTTTATTTTGGGCATAATTATGGATTCACATTAAAAATATATATTTGGTGCGTTTCAGTCTATTGCCGTCATTAGTCCCTTCTGTGTTTAAATTGTCCTGCATGATGCCAATGGGAGTTTTCCAGATTGCCTCTCCTATCCTTTTTAAAAATATTTTTATTTGTTGTTGATGAAATTTTTTATTTTATTTATTTATTTGTATGTTGTGCTGAGAAATGAACCCAGGGCCTCATGCATTCTAGGCAAGCCCTCTACCACTGAGCCCAACCCCAGTCCCCTTCGTTATTCTTTTGACAGGATCCCATTCTGCTTTGATGGTTTCCTTGTTTTCTGGCATCAGATGGCTCGGGCTTACCTTGTACTCACCTTGCAGCAGACGTGGAATCAGTCATTTCTCCAATTAGATCTGATTCTTTTTATAGGGAGATAATATACATAAATTTAGTGGCTGGGGTGCTCATTATCATCACGTTGTCATTGCTGAAAATCCCTTTTCAATGGACAGAGCTAAGAAAAATGTAAAAATGTATAAATAGCAACAAATCAGAGCATTATACTGATATTTTCAACTCAAATAAGAGATTACAGGATGATTTTTATACCTGTATATACATTTTCTCACATTGGAAAGTTTGGATCTGATTGACATTAACACATCATTTATGTGCTTTATCTTGTAACATACCTACAGTATTCTCAAAATAACAATACCAAGGTTACTATTATAAATAAGTCTTCTCAACGTAGTTTATGATTCATTTGTGGAACTCTTTGTTCTAGAATATATCATAGTGTAGATGCAGATCTAAATTTTATATTTTGAACTCACTAGACATAAACTTTTTCCCTGTGTGTTTCATTTGTTTTTCATTTTTGAAGGTATCTTTCTTGCTCCTTTTAATATTTAAAAACAATGTGTAAAGCATTTACATAATCCAATTAAAATACAAACAAGTTACATTCACACAGAAGTCTTACTGCCATTCTTTTCTCTTTTCTCTACCCTGCTCCCTTCCTTCCCCACCATGGGTAATCCTTCTTCTTCTTCTTCTTCTTCTTCTTCTTCTTCTTCTTCTTCTTCTTCTTCTTCTTCTTCTTCTTCTTCTTCTTCTTCTTCTTCTTCTTCTTCTTCTTCTTCTTCTTCTTCTTCTTCTTCTTCTTCTTCTTCTTCTTCTTCTTCTTCTTCTTCTTCTTCTTCTTCTTCTTCTTCTCCTTCTTCTCCTTCTTCTCCTTCTTCTCCTTCTTCTCCTTCTTCTCCTTCTTCTCCTCCTTCTCCTCCTTCTCCTCCTTCTCCTCCTTCTCCTCCTTCTCCTCCTTCTCCTCCTTCTCCTCCTTCTCCTCCTTCTCCTCCTTCTCCTCCTTCTCCTCCTTCTCCTCCTTCTCCTCCTTCTCCTCCTTCTCCTCCTTCTCCTCCTTCTCCTCCTTCTCCTCCTTCTCCTCCTTCTCCTCCTTCTCCTCCTTCTCCTCCTTCTCCTCCTTCTCCTCCTTCTCCTCCTTCTCCTTCTTCTTCTTCCAGGGATTGAACCCAGGGATGCTAAAACACTAGGCCACATCCCAAGCCCAGGGCCTTGCTAAATTGCTGAGCTGGCTTTGAACTTGCGATTCTCCTGCCTCAGCTGTATGAACTGCTGAGATTACAGGCATGTGCCACTGCACATGGCTCTTCTTCAGTTTTGGTCTTTCCTGTGTCCCTTGTATTTTAATAACAGTTCTATATGTCTATATTCTTCCTTTTGACTTAAAATTAAAGCATCCTATATATGCTGTTCTGGAACTTGTTTATGTCTGTACATATCTGGAAGACCCTGCTTTTCTGAGTTCCCCTGGGAGAAGTAGATGATCAACTGACTTAGAAAGAGAGAGTGAAGGAAAACTTTCCTGAGCATCCAGATGTACTCTAGGATAGTTAGCAGTTTTCAAAACAGAAGCAAAAATAACATCCTTTCTGAAGTGACAGGGCCAGGGGGCTGATATCAGATGACAGTGACCTTAAAGAAAGAGCTTTTGAGGAGGGCAGGAGGCTGAAGACCATGAGACACTGGGGAAGATGTGGTGTCTACAGGAGCACACCTCAGGGAATCACAAGAGGGTGATTTTTCCTTCTTATCTCTGCTTTCTAACACTGCAAGAAGGAGCCTCATGGGCAGATAGAGCCAAGTTCCTGGATCATAGACTCTCAACCTCTTTCAGTGAAAGATGAGCTTGAACCTCCATCAGACTTCAGGGTGTGCTTGGTTTGGAGCAGTGCAGAGTGGGAAACGGGGAGCTCCTGCTTCCTGGTCACCAGGTGGGATCCCTCCTATGGCACTTGATGTCCTAGAAGCACACAGAAGGCTTTCTGATTAAGACTAATGCTTGCTATAAAACTATTGGAAGGTCAAAGGAACAAGTGAAGGCTGAGAGGTGTCCAAGGACTTGAGCAGAAATCTATTTCCAAAGAGAGTTTCAGAGATGAAGAGATGAGGATGCTGGGGGTCTGGCAAGTGATGGCACCATGGAGAAGGTGAAGGGACCGCTGAGCAGGAGCCGGGAGAAAGGGATACAGTTACTGCCAGAGACAACACCACAACCCCTTTTTCCTGCCATCCTTTGATCTACTGCCAGCTTTTCTTAAGGCCAATGACAACTAACAGTCAGCCAACAAGGAAGTCTGCAGGGCCGGCTCCTGGGGCATGGAGCAGCCTGTCTTAGCAATCTTTGGAGCATTCTCTGCTCTGAATGGGCTGCACCCTCCCCCACCTGGGACTGATTCCATGCCTGGGTGGCTGCAGTTCACTCTGGACCATTCACAGGTAATCGGCTGCATCACAGAAAACTCAGGTAGATGGACTTTAGACATGCCCTCTAACAAGCAGAAGTTCTTAGATTTGAGGGCCTTATTTGTAATTAAAAATATGTATTTGCTATCTTTTTCAGACCCATGACTGTGTACAAAAAACCAAAAATATTCGCTAGCATCCTTTGAAATCAAATTAAATATCTGACCAGTCTTTGTATTAAGGCATCCTTCCTTTCCTCAAAAGCCACCTATGCTGTTGTAACAATAATTAATTTGTTCTTATTCAGTCCCCAGAGGCTGGAGGATTGCAGTCCAAATGTTTCCTTCCCATTGGCCTTAAATTTATGTTTAAAAAAAAATTTTTTTTTACATAAGCTCTTACTATGTTGCCCAGACTGGCCTCAAATTCATGATTCTCCAGCCTCCGCCTCTTAGTAACTGGATTAGGTTTGTGCCACCACACCCGGCTTGATGGGCCATAAATCCAGAGACTGAAATTTAGAATGCTTTCTCTTTGGTAAAAGAGTAACCATGTTTCATCTCAGCCATTCCTAAAATTAAATCATTGTCAGGGAAATTATTTTTTCCTCTCTTTTTACAATTCTTTCTAGTGATGTTTCTAATAACTTTTGAATACATGCTCAATATTTTCACATTCAGAAAGTACACAAATTCTGAAAGTCTCAAAGACTTGGTGACCTGAGATAACTGCTATAATTATTTTATCATATATTCTTATATTCTATGATTTGTTTTCTTCTCTCTCTTTCCTTCCCTTCTTCCTTCCTCCACTAGTAATTTTGTACAAAATTAATGTTAGTTAAAAACACAGAAGGCATTTTAAGCCCACACCTTAGGAAGTTTTTTAATGAACTTTTTTATTGGGGATGGATTTAGATAGAAATATTGTGATGATGGTACAGAGAGGTCCTTTGTACACCACTAGCTTGCCCTATTATTGCTTCACATTTGTAAGGTACATTAGTTACAATGAAAGCCCCAACATAACATATTATTAACTAGTCCATACTTCATTCATATTTTTCTTAGTTTTTACCCAATGACCTTTTTCTGTTCCAGAATCAAGCTGTCACATATAACACATGTCATATGCCTCCTTTGCCTCTCTTGACTGAGAGTTTGTCAGGTTTTCCTTGTTTTGATGACCTTGAAAGTTTTGGAGAATGCTGACCAAGTATTTTGTAGACTCTTGATTGGGCTTTGTCTGGTGTTATTTTTGTGAATGGGGTTCTGGGGTTCCAGGGGAAGGATCACAGAGGTAGAGTTCCATTCTCATCACCCTACAACCAGGGTTCATGACTTGTCACTACTGATGTGAACCTCGATCACCCCGCTAATGTAGTTTGTCAGACTTCTTTAGTGTAAAGTTAACCTTCTACCTCCTCTCCGCACTGTATTCTTGGGAAGTCATTCATCACAGCCCACACTTGGGAAGTGGGGAGGAAGAGTTCTATTCTGCTTCACAGAAGGAGAATTGCTTACATGAACTATTTGCAATTCTTCTGTATGAGAGCTGTCTATCGTCTCTCATTGACCTATCCCATCATTTACTAATATCTACATAGGCTCACGAGCATTTGTTTATTTTGTACTTTGGATCACATTCCTATTGATTTATTTAATGACTTAAATTGTTCCAGTTTAGTCATTGGGAACTCTGTCAGTTGTGTTTCTGTTTCTTTTTTATTTCCTTTCTTTCTGGCATGGCAAGCTCTCAGATTGTCTTGTTTATTTCCTATCCTAGTCTTAAAATCAGTAATTTCTCCAAGGAACCCTTGCTCTGAGTAGTATTCCTTAGAGCTCTTCAGAGAAACAGGACATAAACTTACAGAGATTTACTTTAAAGAATTGGCTCACATGACTATAGAGGTGGGAAAATCCAAAATGCAGAGCTGATGTGCCCATTTGCACCTGAAGGCCAGGCACTGCTACAGAGCCCCAAAGACCTAATGCCCCATTTCAAAGACCCATGAGCAGAAGCCTTCTCTCTTACTCAGAGGATAATCAGCCTTTTGTTCTACTCAGGCTTTCTACCATCAAATGAGGCCCACTTTCACTAGGGAGGGCAATCTGCTTTACTTGGTCTACTGATTCACATGTTAATCTCATGCAAATATCCTCACAAAAACATACAGATAAATATTTGACCCAATATCTGGGCACTCTGTTGCCCAATGAAGTTGACATAAAATTAACCATCACACTAACATTGGGTAATAGTATGAGAAGCCAAGATCTAGGCACTAGATTTGTTCATTGGTATGGGGGCATCATTACTTCTAGGCCCTGTTAGGTGACAGAGCAAGAAATGTATGTATATGTGTGCACACACTATATACAGACTATATACAGAGTGATTCCAAGAATCTGCCATCCATTTACCCAATTGTTCTATTTCACAATATGTGTCGTGATGGTTAATTTTACATGACAACTTAAAAGGGCCACAGGTTGCCTGGATATTTGGTGAAACATTATTCTGGGTGTGTCTGTGAATATGTTTCTGTGTGAGATTAACATTTGAAATGGTAAAGCAACTTGCCCTCCCTCACTAGTGTGAGCAGGACTCATCAAATTAGTTGAAGGTCTGAATAGAATAAAAAGCCTGAGTCAGAGGGCATTCCCCTTGCTGACTACCTCTGAGCTGGGGCATTGTTTTGTCCAGCCTTTGAACTCAACCTAAAACATTGACCATCCACCTTGCTGACTGTAGATCTTGGGACCATTGACCTCCAAAAGCACATCACTCAAATTTTTTTTTTAAATAGAAAATCTGTCTCTGTCTCTCTCTTAGTTACATATGTGAATAGATAGACAGATTTAATTTGCTTCTCTGGAAAACACTGACTAGGCCACTTGTACTGTATGTTCAGAATTCTCAGACCATACCCACTTGAGATCAGTGTTACCAACTAGAGTACAATGCTTCTGTGGAGTTCCTTTGCCCATAGGCTTACAGAAGTCACTCATTTCCAGAGTTTCTTAGGTCAGCATTTTCTGTCCCATCCCTCTTTGGTGAGGTAATTTTGTGCATTCATAACGAAGTTAAACTCTTTTTGACACATTGTGCATTCTCTTGTGAAATGTCTTAACATTATAAACTTTTAAAAATTCTACACATTTATGTTGACTCTATGCTCTGAAATTCTATGGGTTCTGAGAGAAACATGGTATCATGATTTTACCACTACAGTATCCTGGGTTAGCATTCATCACTCTGAAATGCCCTGCGGCCTGTTCACCTCACAAAGCTCTTTTGCCCGTCCATATAAACTTTCATTTGTTAGGACTTACAAAACAGCTTACTGAGATTTAAATTGAGATTGTGTTCAATCTATATAGCAAGTCAGAAAGAAACTGACAGCTTAATAATATCAAGTCTTCCAAACTGTAAGTATGGAATATCTCTTCATTTATTTATATATGTGATTTCTTTCATTGGTATTTCCTCAGTATTTCAGCTGCAGATTCTCCACATAGTTTGTCAGTTTATGTCTAAGTACTTAACCTTTTTGTGATGTGAATAATATTTATTTTTCACTTCTTCGTTGTTGGTATATGAGCAAGTTATTTTATATAATAATTGTGTATCTTGACACTTTGCTATTTTTACTCACTAGCTCTAGGAAATTTTTGATATATTCTTTGGATTTTCTACATAGATTATTATACAAATGAGAATAAAATATTTTTATTTATTTCTAATACATATAAATTTTGTTGCTTTTTCTCATAGCATTGTTTTAGATGGCTTTTCAGTATAATTCAAATAACTGAATGGAGAGAAAATTCTGTCTTATCAATTTTAGGGAATAAAGGTTTAGTTTTTCACCCTTAAGAATCCTATTAATTCAAGAACTTTTTCAGACATTCTTTACCAAGTTAAGTTACCCTCTACTTCTTGTTTACTGAGAGATTTATTTATTTATTTATTTATTTTAATCTGAATGTGTGCTGGATTATGTCACATATACTTTTTCTGCTTTAACTGATATGATTATATGACTTCTCTTTTAGTACTTCCCAGTAGCAAATTGTACTGATTTCTTTTCGACGTTAAACTAGCCTTGAATATTTAGATTAAATCCTGCTTCATCCTGGTACATAATTCTTTATGTACTTTAAGGTTTTAATTTGGTTCCATTTTGGTGAGAATTTTATTTTATGTAACATGTATTGGTATGTACTGTTCTTTTCTTAAAATGTCTTTATATGGTTTTGGTGTCAGAATGTTGCTTTCCTGTGTAGAACGAGTCAAAAAAATTTTCTCTCTGTTTCTAATTTCTGGGAGAATTTGTAAAGAATTGATGTCATTTCCATTTTAAATGTTAATCAGTGAAAATATTGGACTTGGTGTTTTCATTTTAGAAGGTCACATTATTGATTTAATTTACTTAATAGGTATATGGATATCCTGATCATTTCTCCCTATAGAAATCTTTGCAGTAATTTTTAACTTTCAAGGATTTAGTGTATTAAATCAAAGTTATCACATCTACTGATATAGAGTCATTTATAATTTTTTTATTATATTTTAAATGTCCATGTACCTTAAGATTTTAACTTGGCTTAAAATATGCACGCACACACACACACATATACATATATACTCTCTTTTATTGTATCTTTTTTTGTACATAGTCATATCCTAGATAATTCTCCTTGTCATTTATTTTCCTTTCCACTATGCCTCATGGATACATAGTAGTATGTGTAGTCTGAGCAGAAAGTGAAGATGTGTCAATGTGAGAAGCTGCCCATGTTGCTGGGGGGACGATTAGAAAGGAACACAGAAGGATACTGATAGAGCAGGATCCAGAAATATATACTATAAATTAATCAACCCAAGAAAATGTCTTGAGAGCTCCGAGATCCAGAATGTTAGGGAGACAATTACCACTTTGTGGTGGAAACAGGGACTGACACAGCCCTAGGAAAGCACAAGCTGACTGATCAACCCATTATATACTGAGTATTCTGTTACTTGGTCAGGTATGTCAAATCAAGCTAGTTCACTCCTGAGAAAGGAATGAGACCCTCTCTTCTAAGCACCAAGGACATGGTTTCTTTAAGTCTCTGAAAAGCTTAGGGTGTGATAAGAAAGAAATTTCCATTTTTGTTCCACCTTTGCATTTCAAGAAAGAAACATCAGAGTTTGTGTCTATTCTTCAAACTATTAATTTGAATGGTTGTAATGTCTCCAGTTTCCTCCATTTGTGAAGATAGTTGTGCTGTATATTTATGTACATTCACTTTTCTACATTTGCACTATTTCCTCAGGATACATAATTGTATCTCAGTACAATTTCATCTCAGAAGTATGCTCACTTTAATTACTCATGATAATTACACTGTTGTCGGACAAGTTTTTTGGTCAATTCTAAGTACAAATATCTATTCAAGAAATATCTATTTTCTTCTCAAATGACTTTAGCTATAATTGGCCAGAAGTGTTTCTCCAATTGAGCATTCAGACTAGACACCAGAATAGAAGGAGGAATGATCTCAGAGGCCAAGGCACTTCCTGATTTGGACAGTAACAACAGAGCACCCCTGAGCATGGTGGTGTATACCTGTAATCTAGCTACTCCAGGGGCTGAGCTGAAGGATTAAAATTCAACACCAGCCTGGGCAATTTAGTGAGACATTGTTCCAAAATAACATAAAAATTCCCAGGTGCAGTGGTGCACACCTGTAATCTCAGTAGCTTGGGAGGCTGAGGCAGGAGGATCTTAAGTTCAAAGCCATCCTCAGCATTTTGGTGAGGCCTTAAGCAAATTAGTAAGACACAGTCTCAATATGAAAAATGAAAAGGGCTGGGATGTGGCTCAGTGATAGAGCACTCCTGGGTTTTATTTAACACACAGTACCATTTTACATATATATATATATATGGGTTGGAGATGTAGCTCAGTGGTAGGGCACTCTTGTGTTGCAAAACCACAAACAAAAGCAAAAAACAGAGCAGTTGAGTATGCTATATCTGTTCTACATCTCGGGATTTCACATCTGTAGTGTAAATCAACAATGCATGGAAAACATCTGTAAAAAATTGCATTTCTACTGAATATATAGAGATATTTTCTTGTCATGGTTTTCTTAAACACACTGCTGTCATCTTAAGTACTATAATATAGATATAATTCAAAGTATACAGGAGAGAGCAGGAAGAATATACACAAATACTATGTTGGTCATTTTAAAACACTTGAGCATCTGCAGATTTTCGCCCCTGTGAAGCTCCTGTAGGAACTAATGCCCTATGGATACTGAGAGACTACTGACAGAGCAGGCACCTCCCACTCTACTGTCAAAAATCTTGGTTTGTGCAGAAACCCTGAACCCCAGGGTGCCATGGTGCAGGATGTTTGTTGACCTCTTCTAAAGAGGCGAATGAAGGACTTAAGGACTGGGATTTTTCCCTTAAAGATGAGGACACATTTGTCAGTTGAAAGGCTAAAGAAATATTAGTGACATGCATTATTTTAAAAATCTGCTTTATTTAGCATTTAAAAGAGAGAAAACATCACAGTGATACAGATTCTGCACATCTCAGGACTCATCACAAGGCCTCCATGTATGTGAAGTGGGTGCTCAACATTTGTAAGATATTCTTGGGTCAAGGGAAATTAAAGGGAATCTGCATTATTGTTGCCAAGGACCTTGGCAAGAATTTCTGGAATGAGAAGGGCAGAGATAATTTTCTTATAATGTTCAGCTTCAGAGATAAACTAAGAAGGTAAGAGCTAGATAACTAGGTAACAAAGTGAGGCACCAGATGTGACTGAACCATGATGTGAGATCAGAGGATGACATTCTGAGGGGAGCCACTGGATCTCTGAGGAGCAGGTAGACAGAGGAGGCAGGAGGGCAGGGGCCTGCCACAGCCCCAGCTAGAGAGCAGAGGTGGAGGCAGAGGAGGAAAAGATCCTGAGCAGAGGGCTCTGCACCAGAGGGCTGAGCAGGGTGGGGACAAGGGCCAGCACAGGACTTCAGTGCTTGTAGCTCCTGCTGGAGGTGGTGGAGGAGTATTTGATGGTGGAGCTGCTGCCACCAGAGGAGCTGAGGCCACCCCCGATGCCTCTGCCACTGCCAGAACTGAAGCCACCTCCAAGGCCGTGACCACTGCTGTAGGAGTAGCTGCTGCCTCCGCCCAGTCCAAAGCCACTGCCGGCACCACCAGCGCTGCCATAGCCGCTGGACACGGTGGACTGCACCACAGCTGTAGGGAGGACAACAGGACACAGACACCGTGAGCTCACTCTGTCACTTGAGCCAGCTCACAAGGTCAACAACTGGGAGGCAGACAAGCCAAGTACTTACAGATGTTGACAGGTCCAACGCCCTCGCCACTCAGCCTAGGAGGAGAGGAACACAGAGGATGAGCCTTCCACAGCCCATACCTGATCCCAGGAGAAGCCTCCACCAGAGGCTCACAGAGACCGCCCACCCCTGATCCAGAGTCTTCTGACAGCACCCATCACTGCTGGCCACAATCCCCTGCTCAGGGCCAGACCCCTCCCACAGGTGCTCAGAGGGGTGTGTCACCCACCTGCACTCCTCGCCTTCCAGCAGCTTCCTGTAGGTGGCGATCTCCACGTCCAGGGCCAGCTTGACATTCATGAGCTCCTGGTACTCCTTCAGCAGCCTGGCCATGTCCTGCTTGGCCTTCTGCAGGGCGTCCTCCAGCCCTTCCAGCTTGCTCTTGGCATCCTTGAGGGCCATCTCCCCACGCTGCTCCGCATCAGCAATGGCGGCCTGCAGGCTGGCGCACTGCAAAGGGGAGCAAGGAAATTGGCTTGGAGTCTGGGCCTTCCAGGAGGCTCATCCCTGCTCTTCCTGCCCAGTGAAGAAGAGCCTGGGAGGCTGGACTGCATGGACAAGCAGCCCCGACCCTGTCTCTGCCCTGTACCTGCTTCTTGACATGGTCGATCTCCGATCTGAGCCTCTGGATCATGCGGTTGATCTCAGCAATCTCCTGCTTGGTGTTGCGCAGGTCATCCCCATGTCTGCCTGCTGTGACCTGCAGCTCCTCATACTGTCGTGCAGGGGGAGAGGGAGACAGAGAATGCGTGGGGTTTTACATGTGCACAATGTTGTCTTGCTTCAGAATAAGACAGGGAGTAATCTTCACCTATTGGCTTCTCCTCAATGAATTTTAGAAAAGTTGATGTTAAGTGGCTGGACATGGTGGAACCAAGCCACAGAACATTCTGGAGGGAACCAGAGACAGTTATCTCTCAGGGACTGACAATGTTGTGCTCTGTGTTTCTGAGAGCCATCAGTGAAAGTGAAGCTTAAGCAAAGATGACTTGGTCCTTATCTATGGGAGCTTGCTCCTGCCTGGGGGTGGTTCTTCTGCTTCCTAGACAGGGACATCATATCTGAGAGCTGTTCCAAGCATGTGCTGTACACTTTCTGTGAGAGGACTTTAGCCTTCTTTCAGTAATTCCCCCATGAAGTCAGGAGGCTTCTCGAGCTCAGGGTGGGGCTGGGGCCTCCTTAGTGGCTGCCAAGTCACTGCTCACCTTGGTCTGGTACCAGGACTCAGCCTCAGCCCGGCTCCTCTGAGCGATCTCCTCATATTGGGCTTTGACTTCGGCGATGATGCTGTCCAGGTCCAGGTTGCGGTTATTGTCCATGGACAGCACCACAGAAGTGTCTGAGATATGGGTTTGCATCTGAGACAGTTCCTGCAGAACACAAGGTCCTAAGGTCATCTTGATCTGGGATGCTTACCAAGGTGCCCAACTGGGACATAGGCCTCCCCACCCTGCAGAACCCATCTGAGTAAAGGAAAGGGGGTAGAGATACTCACTGCCTCATAGATGGCTCTGAGGAAGTTGATCTCATCTGTGAGACCATCTGCCTTGGCTTGCAATTCCACCTTATTCATGTAGGCAGCATCCACATCCTGGGGAAAGAGCAGACAGTTTGGAGTCAGCTGAGCCCTCCTGCCCAGCCCCCATTTTATCACCATGGCAATGGTCTTGTGAGATGGGAGGGGGATGCAGAGTCATGTCTCTCCTTGAGCAGAGAAACTAGAACCCTGATTAATCAGCTCACCTTCTTCAGGGTCACAAACTCATTCTCTGCTGCTGTGCGTTTGTTGATTTCATCTTCATATCTAGGAGAAGAGGGTTGACACACATCTGAGCTAGTGGGTGGTTGAAGCTGAAAGGAAGTCTGGGATCTAACACTTTCCATAGATAGAAAATATCTAAGTCTATCTTTCCTGCCACTGAAAGCCTGAAAGGTGACTAAATTTTTCAAATCATTGCCCTCCTATGTTTATTTATACCCCAGTATTGGTTTATTTGCTTCTAGCCTTGAATTTTGATATTCACCTCAATGGAAATATAGTGCTCGGTGGTCATGCCCACATCTAGCCCTGTCCACTCATTTGTGTCTAGGTATGAGCGTTGGGAACCTGAGCCCATTCCTCTTTAACCTACTTTTTCTTATTGTCCTCCACCAGGTCCTGCATGCTCCTCAGTTCTGAGTCCAGGCGGCCTCTCTCCCCAAGGATCCCATCCAGTTGCCTCCTGAGGTTGTTGATGTACTGCTCAAACAAAGGCTCTAGGCTCTGCCTCACAGTCTTGGTGCCCTGTTCCTGGAGCAGGGTCCACTTGGTGTCCAGAACCTTGTTCTGCTGCTCCAGGAAGCGCACCTGGAGGGGAGCAGAGTGTGAAGAAAGAAAAGCTTGCATTTTTGTTTCCATGTTCTCCTCACTCTTGTATGTCACCTGCTGTCCCCTTAACTTTTCCATGTGCCCTGCCCTCCTGGGTCTCAGAAGAGAGGTTCAGAGTGAAATACCCAACATCATTCTTCTAGGGTAGATGGGCCCATCCTGCAGGGCCCAGGCAAAACCTGGAAGAGCTGGCTGGAGCTGTGGGTGACCTTGTGCTTAGACCCATGAAGGCCCTCGGGCTGCCACCAGGTGAACACATCTGCCTTCCTGTGCCTCAGCCGTGTTACAGTGGGGCACAGAGCTTGTCTCTCTCTCCAATAGTAATCCTAGAGCCCTTTGTGGATCACCTTTGAATGAAAATCAGGCTCTGCCTGCCAGTCTAACTAAGAAAGGGGCCCCCAAATGCAGGACTCAGGAGCAAATAGGAACCCCGGCAAAACATCAAGGTATTTGCACAAAGCCTGAAAATTCTCCCCTTCTCTCCTCCTTCTTTGGCATTTATTTAAGATTCTCATCAGGTTTTTGGAAAGGGTCATGTCTTACCTTGTCGATGAAGGAGGCGAACTTGTTGTTGAGGGTCTTGATCTGCTCACGCTCCTCAGTCCTCACCCGCTGGATGGTGGGGTCGATTTCCAGGTTCAGAGGAGTCAGGAGATTCTGGTTGATGGTGACCTCTTGGATGCCTCCAGGTGGGCACACGGGAAAGCCTGAGCCCCCGTAGCCACCACCAAAGCCAGCAGCACCACCGAGCCCAAAGCCACTACCAGCTCCACCTCCAAAACCAAGTCCACTGCTGAAGCCGAAGCCGCCTCCAACTCCGCTGCCATATCCGCCGCCTATGGTGCAGCTGCCCCCTCCAATGGAGATCCTCTTGGAGACCCCTGTGCCATAGAGGCTCCTGCTGCCAAAGCCTGTGCCTCTGCATGATGCCCCCATGCCACCACTGCCCCTGGAGCGGGACACGGACATGCTGCTGAAGCCAGAGCGGCAGAGCCCTGGGGCTCTGGCTGAGCTGGCACTGAAGCCTCTGCGGCTGCTGCTGCTGCTCTGGATCCTCGTGGTGGACTTGCTGGTCATGGTGCCTGGAGACGAGAAGGCTGGCAAGGCGAGAGAGACTGAAGGGCAGAGCAGAGAGGAGCAGATGAAGGAGATGGGCTCAGGCAGAGCTTATATATGGTGTGAGTGGGCTGGGCTCAGGGCTGGAAGGTGAGCTTGCAGATTGGGAAGGGCTGGGCTTTACAAACAGTGAGATCACACCTGGATTATTAGAAAAGTTATGAAATAACCAGATTGCATTTTTGGCTTCCTTTAGTCAGGGAAAATACTTCTGCCTACAGCTGTGACTTGATCTCTGTACAATAAGGCAATTCTCAATTCACTGTGCCTAGGAGTTAGTCACCGTCTGAAACAAAAGTTCTGCATGTCATCCTTTTGTTTTAAAATGCTTTGCCTGCTGTCTTCTTCCCAGTCTGGTCCTTTCAACCTACAGAAATATTGAATATTAAATGTCATCGTATGCTAACTATAAGATCACCATTTTCTTTAAATTATTCCAAATGATAAACTTTTTTTCTTTTTATGAAAATTTAAGCACGTAGAAAATTTAAAAATGCACATTACTTGCCCTGTATACTCACCTTTAATAATTAAGATCTTTGGACCATAGCTCTTCTTCCATGCTTCCCTCCTGTTCACTTACCAACCCTAAATTATATGAAAGCAATTCCCAGAAATCATATTTCTTCAGTAGATAATGCAATATTATGTCTATATTTTAAAAACATACATTCAAGAATCATCCTTATCACTTGAAGAAATAAATTTATTCATTAAAAACTTCAATTTATATTATTTAATTTTCCAATATCCTTTTATTAGATTTAAAAAAAATTTGGCTGTCCATATCAGTCAAATAAACTTCATATTTTATTTGATAATATATTTTAACTAAAATGCCTTTTAAGTCCAAAAATTTCCTCCTCTCTCCTTTTCTCTTAATAACATATTTCTTAAGGGAATCACTGTCCTGTGTAGTCTTTCAATGTTTGTGATTTTATATTTGCACACTCATGGTGTTTCATGAACACTACTGTCTCCGTCACATTTTCTTAAACTGTTAGTTGAAGCTTAGGAAGGTTCTCTTATATGTTCAGACATTTCAGATGTGGATGTAGTAGAATGCCTACTTAAATATTAAATGTGGTTTTTACACATTTATTCATACATTTACAAATTGAATATATACTATGTTTGATGAACAGATTGCATCCTGGATCTTTTGCTAATCACCCAGTTTTAGTACCTGAAAGAAAGTATTGTTATTAGTTCCATGTGTGTCCTTTTAGTAACTTGGATATGATTTTGTGCCTTTCCTGAGGAATAGGTGGGATATATCTATTTGTGTGTGTGTGTGTGTGTGTGTTAGACTCTTCATTTTACATATATGTATACACATTTGCATATATTTTAAAACCTTGTATATATATCACATGTTCTCTTTTCTAATTATACTGTTGTATTTACTTTGTCTCCAATTTCTGTTTTCTCTTGATTTTCCTTTAACAATCAATGTTCCCTTTTGTGTAACTGTTTGCTTTTGTTTCTCTCTTTCTATAGGTCCATTATTGGCATTCTGCCATGTCTTTTCTCTTTGAATTGTTTTTGGTTTGCTCTTCAGTCACTACTATCATGACTTTAGTTTTTCTCTGAGCTTTGTAAGTTACTGTCTCGCCATATTGTCCACATTCTCTTATTTTGCAGTCAAGATCCTGTTATTGAATTTCTTGCTAATACTGTATTGTGCCTTTTTTTTCTGTTGAGTGTTACATGCCCTTTGCTTTTCTTATTGCTTTCATCATTTGATTGCACACATGGATCCTGCAGTGGTTCCTCTCTGAATAGTGCTCATCTTCGGATGAGATGATCACCTTCTGGACCTGCCATTTGCAGAAACTATTCTGGGGGAGGAGCCGAGGCCATTTCCAGGCTAAGAGCAATTCTCTTTATGACACATAGCTAAGTGAATAATTCTTTTATTCTTTAATTCAGACAACCCATCAAAGAGCATTGCACAGAGGCTCATGAATCATAGTCTCTGTGCTTTCTTTGCTTCATCATCAAAATGCTGCCAATAGGCAACAAAATGGTATCAGCTTGATTGAGCCATGAGATACCCAGATATTGGGTTAAACATTTTCTGGATATGTCTGAGAGGGGTTTCTGTATAAAATTAAAATCTGAATTGCTTAATTGAATAAAGTGTATTGTCAGTCCTAATGTGGGTGGACGTATTCAATGAGTTGAAAACCTAACGGTAATAAAAGACTGAGCAAGTGGATAGTCTTCTTGTATGATTGCCTTTGAATTGGGACATTGTTTTTACCTGCCTTCAGACACACACCAAAACATCAGCTTGTTTGATATCTTGAACTTGTCATGTTGTCAATGAAACTGCGCTATTAACTCTTCTGTTTCTTGGGTCTGGAACAAGGTCATTGGCTCTCTGTCAAACTTATCTTGTGACTGGTCATCCTCCAAAATTACATCAACCAATTCTTTATAATCTTTCTCTTTCTCTGAGGTGTGGGGGGTTCCTGCTGCCAAAGCCAGCACCTACGTACCTAGCCCTCAGGCTATCACTGCCCCTGAAGCAGACACGGACACATTACTGAAGCCAGCAATATACCCATATATACACACCCACGCATACACACAATATATATATATACACACACACACACATATATATACATATACATACATGCGTACACACACATACATACATTAACATATTTAGATAGATATCTATGTACACACACATATATCAATATATACATCAAAATATATACCTGATATGTAGATATCTATATATAGATTTTATATACATATATATGTGTGTGTGTGTGTATCACATACATGCAATGTATATGTATGCCCTCTATTTATTTCCTATAATGTTTTCATAATTCTTAGTTATACCCCCATAAGAAATAAACTTATCAACCAGAGTTCAGTTGCTATGTATAATTCTCTTTTCTTTTAGTCTCAGATAGTCCAGAGTTACTTAGGTCAGCCTTTTTATATCCCACCCCCAACTCCAGCAAGGTTAGTTCATATATTTGTGATATACTTAGATTCTCTTGTCACATTGTGCACTTCATCCTAGGCTATCTTGACCTTATTTTTTTAAAAACGTCAGGTCTTAAGTTTTACTCTGGAGTATAAAATTCTGTGTTTTTTTTCCAGTCAAAATCCTAGAAAGTGATCCTTTGATATGAACAAACCAATTGTGAAGTTCATATGAAAGGCAAAAATGCCAGAATAGCTAATTCAATATTGAAGAAGAGGAACAAAATCACAGGACTGCACTATTCAACTTCAAGACCTACTATGAAGCTAGAGTAATCAAGATATTTAACAAGAATAGACAAATAGGTCAAGGAACAAAATAGAGAACCCAGAACTGAACACACATATATTCACTCAACTGATCTTGGCAAAGAAGCAAAGTCAATACAATGGAGCAAAGACAGTCTTCAATAGATGGTGCTGGAACAAGTGGGCATCCACATACAAAAGAAAAAAAAATGAATCCAGATACAGACCTTATGTTCTGCACAAACAACTCTCAGTGAATAATAACCCCAGATATAAAATGCCAAACTACAAAATTCCTCGAAGATAACATAGAAACAACCTAGATGACATTTGGTATGGTGATCAGTTTTTAGATACAGTAACAAATTTATGAACCACAAAAGAAATAATTGATAATCCAGACTTCATTAAAATTAAAACTTGTCTGGGAAAGCCAGTATTAAGAGAATGAGAAATCAGTTCATAGACTAGGGGAAAATATTGGCGAAAGACATATATGATAAAGAATATACTCAAAATGTACCAAGAACCCTAATTTCAACAATAAGAAACAACATGATTATAAAATGGGCCAAAGTCCTTTAAAGATCCCTCACTAGAGTTAGGGATGTAGCTAGGCGCTTGCCTAGCATGTATAAGGACCTGGGTTTCATCCCCAGTACTGCAAAAAAAAAAAAAAACCCAACCAAACAAGCAAGCAAAACATCACTGCATTGAACAAAACATACATAAGACAAATACAGATAAGAAGGTACTTAATAGCACATGCCACCAGAGAGCTGCAAATTAAAACAACAATGAGGTGTCACCACACAACTGGGAGATTGGCTACAATCCAGAACACCAGCAATCGGAATGCTGGCAAGGCTATGGAACAGCAAGCTCTCATGCATTGCTGGGAAGGGGCAGGGGGCAGGGTAGGGGTGGGGAGGCAGATATGCAAAATCATATAGTCACTGAGGATGAGATTGGCAGTTTCCTACAAACCCAAACATACTCTTACCATACAATTCAGCAATCACATTCCCTGGTATTTACCCAAATGAGTTGAAAACATGCCAATGCAAAAACTTGCATATGACTGTTTATAGAAGCTTTATTCCTAATTGCCCAAACTTGGGAACAACCAAGATGCCCATCAGTTGTTGAACAGATGAACACAATGTGGTACCTCCAAACAATGGATGTTAATTAGCATTACGAAAAAATGAACATCAAGCCAAGAAAAGATTTCAAGGAACTTGGATACATATTATTGAGTGAAAGAAGCCAATTTGAAAGGGTACACATAATTCCAACTATGTTATATTCTATAAACCTAAGAAAGTAACAAGATCAGTGGTTTCCAGGGATTGGGGGGAGGAGTGTGTAAATGAGGTACAGCAGATTTTAGGATAATGAAACTATTCGGTATAATACTAAAATAGTAGATAATACATTTTTCAAAACCCAAAGAAAGTACAACACCAGGAGTGAATTCTAATGTGAACTAAGGACTTTGGATAATAATGACATGCCAGTGTAGTAGATGCATCCATTTTAACAAATGTACCATTCTCACAGTGGATGAAGTTATAAATTTGTGGCTATAAAATATATGGTCTAAATCTCTGTACCTTCTTAACAATTTTGCTGTGAAACAAAATTACTCAAAAAAGTGGAAGAAGCTGGAGGACATTATGCTAAGTGAAACAAGTCAGCCATAGAAGGAAAAATATTGTTGATCTACTTAAATGCAAAATATAAAAAGCTGAACTTAACAGAAGTAGAAAGTACAGAGATGGTTACCAGAGGCTGAGGTTACATGGACTAAGGGGATAAATTTTCTGTTAGACAAGAGGATCTATTGCACAGCAGGGTGATGATAGTCAATGCACTCATACAGTACACTTGAAAATAACTAGGATGGTGAATTTTGAATGTCTCATTGCGAAAAATGGTTAGCATGGTGATGAATAGGTTAATTAGTTTGATTTAATCAAACCACATTGTACAAATATCAAAACATCATATTGTATCCCATAAATGTAAACATTTATGGTTTGTCAATGAAAATAATAATATAAAAAATAAAAGAAGAGCGGGAGTCAGGGTAGCCCAGTGTTGGACAGGACACCATGGGAGACAGACCCCATGTGGTTTCTGGCTCATCTCCATCTCTCAAAGCTTTTGGACATGCACACAGCTGAAGGAGGTATCCCTGGCAGAGAACTTTGGAAAGCTCCCTCTGGTGAGACTGGGCAGGGGTGGCAGGGTGAGGGTGATGATAGCCTTGAGAAAGCAGCTGAGGAATGGAGGGATCTGGATTTCCAGAGACTTCAGAGATGATGCCTGGTCTGATAGGAACTGTGAATCAATGCTCCAACTTGGGGCTAATTTGCTGAATGAGGTAGTTCCATCCTTGGTCCCACATGAGAGACAGGTTAGGGCAAGTCTTTGTCAGACTCCATCTGCTTAAGCATGATAGGGTTTGGACTGCTGTCCCTTGTATGAGCATTGCAGACTCTCTCTTGTTGCTATCCAGGCATGTCCTGCCACCTGGACCAGCTCCTCTGAAGAAGCCTGAGCCAAGTGTGACTTGGGAAGCTTTTCAGCACTACCCCTGGGTTCAGCCTGCCACTTTCTTTCTCAACTACAGCAAACACCATCTCCACCATCTTAGCCTAAAGAACCAGCCTGAGGGGGCTGGGAGAAAAAAAATTGACACAGTGAGCAAGGAACAGCTTTTAGCCAGAAACCCCTGCTCTGAGAGCCCATCTTTCTTCATCTCTCCCATTGATGGCTTTGGGCTTGACCCTTCTGTCTCCCATGGGGGCAGAATTCTATGAGCCCAATTCACAGATCTTTCCCTCCGTTTTACATTGCTAATAATGGATGTTAATCTTGAATCTTTCAGCATCTCTTTCGTTGAATTAGAATGACTTTCTCATAGTTTATTTTAGAAAGATGTTCAATATACTAAAGCAAACTAGAAAAAAAATATAAAAAAGAAAATTCTAAAAGTTTTACAAAATCATAATTTCATGATTTCACTAATAGTGTGTCCTATGTTTCACCTATTTGCCTTGCAAAGATTTTTTTGCCTTGCTATATAAACTTTATTTAGTTTGTTGATACTTACAAAATAGCTTATTGGAATTTAAATTGGGACTGTGTTGATCACATCTTAAGTTAGAAAGAATTGACAGTTTAATAATGTTGAATTTTTTGATCCATGAACATAGGATATCTTTTCATTTATTTAGATCTTTGATTGCTTTCATCGGTACTTTCCTCAGAATCTGGTTTTCTAGTCATAGATTCTCTACATGTTTTGTTAGATTCAGGCCTAAACACTCTATCTTTGAGTGTTATTATGAATGGCATTGATTTTTAATTTGAAACTTCAGTTTTTCATTGCTAGTATGTAAAAAATTATTTCTTTTATAGAGTAATCTTCTATCTTATAACTTTGCTTATACTTGCTTATTACTTACAGGGAGATTTTTGATATATTCTTCATATTTTCTACATAATATTATAGGAGAATAAAGAGAGTTTAATTTCTTTATTTCTAATATGTATAATTTTATTGCTTTTTGTAACCTCGTTGTTTTAGTTAGAGTTGCAGTACAATGCAAATAACAGTGGAGAGAGGGGATATTCTCATCTTGTTCTCAGTCTTAGGGGAAAAGGAATGTAGGACAATATTATTTTTACTGAGTTGAGGATGTTGCCCTTCATTCCCCATTTTCTAGGACATTATTTTTGGATTTCTGAACATTATTGGGTATTGAATTATATCATACACCTTTTATGCATTGATTGCTATTCTCATCTGATTTTTCTTCTTTAGCTCTTGGATGTGGTAAATCACATTGAATGGTTTCTGTTGAACTAGCCTTGAATATCTAGAACAACTCCCAAGAGGACATGGTATATAATTCTTTGCATACTTGGTAGGAATAAATCTGGCACATTTCACTGAACATTTTATGTCAATATTCATAAGAGGACTGGTTTGCAGTGTTCCTTTCTTGAATTGCCATTATTTAGTTTGGGTGTTAGAATAATACTTGCCTGCAAAGAATGAATCAGAAAGTGTTCTCTCTGCTTCCATTTCCTGGAAGAGGCTGTAAAGATTTGGTTCCATTTCATTTTTTAAATGATAGTAGACTTAACCAATAAGAATATACCTCAGTGCTTTCTTTTCAGAAGCTTATTTATTAGTGATTTAACTTATTCAATAGGTCTGTGGATATTCTGATTATCCTTTTGAGAAATCTGGCTGGTTTAACCTTTTTGAATCAATTTTGACATAGAGTTGTTTGTAGTATTCCTTCATTGTGTTTTTAATGTCCATGCTCAATGATATTAAATTTTGTCACCTGAGCCAGCTCACAAGGTCAATAAATGAGGAGGTGGCAATGTGACAAGCTGCCTGTGTTGCTGCGAGGACAGTGAGAAGTGAACACAGCAGATAATGATACTGAAGGATCCAAAAACTACAATAAAAATCTATGCAAATTTCTACAGTAATATGAGAACCTGAGGATTAGGAAAATAATTGTCACTTATGGGGTCCACAGGGATTAATATAGCCTCAGGACAGTACAAGTCAACTGACCAACCTTGAATTTTATTTGGAGTTTCCTCTTAACCATTCACAGAAATTAAACCAGGACAATTCACTCCTGAGACAGGGATGGATCCATCTCTCTTATCAACATAGACTCTGCTTCTTTCAGTCTCCATGAGAAGCCAAGAATGTGAGAAGGAGGGAGTATTCTTTTGTTGCCATTATATGACAAGAAATTTGAATTTTGGCCTTAATCTTTGAGTGCTTCATTTGACTACCTCAAATTTCTCCATTTTCTCCAGTTGTGATGATGTTGTGATGCACATCATGTTATGTACAGCTTTCTGTGTTGGTACTATTTCTTCAAGATGTATCTGTACAAGTATAATTCTGGCTTAGAAGGATGCACACTTCAAGTACTCTTGAACCTTATGTCAGGCAAGTCTCTAGGTCATGAAAACAATTCTAATTAAAAATCAAATATCTTATTTTCTTGTCTAAAGACTTATAGACTAACTGACCAACCATATTTCTCCAACTGGACATATGGCATTGGGAGAGATGAAGACAGTAATGTCCTAGCATGGACAGTAAAAGTAGAGTTTACGGTGAAGGTAGACCAGATTCCTCCACTTGCTTGTGAAAAACATCAATGAAAATGATGTGGGATGGGACCTTGAACATTAAGATAGCAAAACTCTATTTGATGAATATCTATAAAGGAGGGGAGTGAGGTATGTGGGGAATGGTTATCTTTTAAATGATAAGAAATTTATCATATGAAAAAGTTAAGAACATATGGCCTAAAAGAAAGGCAACCTTGAACAACACATTATAGTATAAATCTGCTTTATTTAGCAATTAGAAACAAATAGGAAGAAAGCAAAGAGAAGATAAACCAATACAGAGATACAGATTCTGTACATCATAGGATTCTTCACTTGTGTTTCCACAGTTATTGCAACAGAGGTTCACAACCCGCTAAGATGGGGTGTTCTTGGGTCAATGGAAATTGAAGGGAATCTGCCTGTTTGTGAATTCTTGACTGTGCTTCAGGCAAGACTTTCTGGAATGAGAGGACAGAGACAAGGTTCTTGTAATGCTCAGCCTCAGGGAGAGCTATAAAGGCAAAACCTTGATAACTAGGTAACAAAGTGAGACACCAGATGTGACTGAACCATGATGTGAGATCAGAGGATGACATTCTGAGGGGAGGCACTGGATCTCTGAGGAGCAGGTAGATAGGAGGCAGGAGGGCAGGGGCCTGCCACAGCCCCAGCTAGAGAGCAGAGGTGGAGGCAGAGGAGGAAAAGATCCTGGGCAGAGGTGGAAAAGATCCTGAGCAGAGGGCTCTGCACCAGAGGGCTGAGCAGGGTGGGGACAAGGGCCAGCACAGACTTCAGTGCTTGTAGCTCCTGCTGGAGGTGGTGGAGGAGTATTTGATGGTGGAGCTGCTGCCACCAGAGGAGCTGAGGCCACCTCCAATGCCTCTGCCACTGCCAGAACTGAAGCCACCTCCAAGGCCATGACCACTGCTGTAGGAGTAGCTGCTGCCTCCGCCCAGTCCGAAGCCACTGCCGGCACCACCAGCGCTGCCATAGCCGCTGGACACGGTGGACTGCACCACAGCTATAGGGAGGACAACAGGACACAGACACCGTGAGCTCACTCTGTCCCCTGAGCCAGCTCACTAGGTCAACAACTGGGAGGCAGACAAGCCAAGTACTTACAGATGTTGACAGGTCCAACGCCCTCGCCACTCAGCCTAGGAGGAGAGGAACACAGAGGATGAGCCCTCCACAGCCCATACCTGATCCCAGGAGAAGCCTCCACCCAAGGCTCATGGAGACCACCCACCCCTGTTCCAGAGAGTCTCCAGACAGCACCCATCACTGCTGGCCACAATCCCCTGCTCAGGGCCAGACCCCTCCCACAGGTGCTCAGAAGGGTGTGTCACCCACCTGCACTCCTCGCCTTCCAGCAGCTTCCTGTAGGTGGCGATCTCCACGTCCAGGGCCAGCTTGACATTCATGAGCTCCTGGTACTCCTTCAGCAGCCTGGCCATGTCCTGCTTGGCCTTCTGCAGGGCGTCCTCCAGCCCTTCCAGCTTGCTCTTGGCATCCTTGAGGGCCATCTCCCCACGCTGCTCCGCATCAGCAATGGCGGCCTGCAGGCTGGCGCACTGCAAGGGGAAGCAAGAAAATGGGCTTGGAGCCTGGGCCTTCCAGGAGGCTCATCTCTGCTCTTCCTGCCCAGTGAAGAAGAGCCCAGGAGGCTGGACTGCATGGACAAGCAGCCCCGACCCTGTCTCTGCCCTGTACCTGCTTCTTGACGTGGTCGATCTCCGATCTGAGCCTCTGGATCATGCGGTTGATCTCAGCAATCTCCTGCTTGGTGTTGCGCAGGTCATCCCCATGTCTGCCTGCTGTGACCTGCAGCTCCTCATACTGTCATGCAGCGGGGAGAGGGAGACAGAGAATGTGAGGGGTTTTACATGTGCACCATGGTGTCTTGCTTCGGAATAAGACAGGGAGTAATCTATTGGCTTCTCCTCAATGAATTTTAGAAAAGTTGATGTTAAGTGGCTGGACATGGTGGAACCAAGCCGCAGAACATTCTGGTGGGAACCAGAGACAATTATCTCTCAGAGACTAATGTTGTGCTCTGTGTCTCTGAGAGCCATCAGTGAGAGTGAAGCTTAAGCAAAGATGACTTGGTCCTTATCTATGGGAGCTTGCTCCTGCCTGGGGGTGGTTCTTCTGCTTCCTAGACAGGGACATCATATCTGAGAGAGTTTGTTCTAATCATGTGCTGTACACTTTCTGTGAGAGGACTTTAGCCTCCTTTCAGTAATTCTCCCATGAAGTCAGGAGGCTTCTCGAGCTCAGGGTGGGGCTAGGGCCTCCTTAGCAGCTGCCAAGTCACTGCTCACCTTGGTCTGGTACCAGGACTCAGCCTCAGCCCGGCTCCTCTGAGCGATCTCCTCATATTGGGCTTTGACTTCAGCGATGATGCTGTCCAGGTCCAGGTTGCGGTTGTTGTCCATGGACAGCACCACAGAAGTGTCTGAGATGTGGGTTTGCATCTGAGACAGTTCCTGCAGAACACAAAGTCCTAAGGTCATCTTGGTCTGGGCTGCTCACCAAGGTGCCCAATGGGGACATAGGACTCCCCACCCTGCAGAACCCATCTGAGTGAAGGAAAGGGGGTAGAGATACTCACTGCATCATACAGGACTCTGAGGAAGTTGATCTCATCTGTAAGACTATCAGCCTTGGCTTGCAGTTCCACCTTATTCATGTAGGCAGCATCCACATCCTGGGGAAAGAGCAGACAGTTTGGAGTCAGCTGAGCCCTCCTGCCCAGCCCCCATTTTATCACCATGGCAATGGTCTTGTGAGATGGGAAGGGGATGCAGAGTCATGTCTCTCCTTGAGCAGAGAAACTAGAACCCTGATTAATCAGCTCACCTTCTTCAGGGTCACAAACTCATTCTCTGCTGCTGTGCGTTTGTTGATTTCATCTTCATATCTAGGAGAAGAGGGTTGACACACATGTAAGCTAGTGGGTGGTTGAAGCTGAAAGGCAGCCTGGTATATCTAAATCTATCTTTCTTGCCACCGAGAGTCTGAGAGATGATTTTTGTAGTAATAACTAAAATTTCACTTAATATCCTTCAACCTCCTATTGACCTGTTTATCTTACATATTTACTTTTTAGCAATAATGATTTTTTATTTCTATGACTATGGTTGCTGCATAATGGTGCCCACCTCTAGAACTGGTCACCCAATTGTTTGGAGAAAACCAGCCCATCTTCTTGTTTGACTTACTTGTTCTTGTAGTCTTCTACCAGATCCTGCATGCTCCTGAGTTCTGAGTCCAAGCGACCTCTCTCTCCAAGGATGGAGTCCAGCTGCCTCCTGAGATTGCTGATGTACTGCTCAAACAAAGGCTCCAGGTTCTGTCGCACTGTCTTGGTGCCCTGTTCTTGGAGCAGGGTCCATTTGGTGTCCAGGACCTTGTTCTGTTGTTCCAGGAACCGCACCTGGAGAGGGACAAGATGATCATTTGTGAGGCAAAGGCAGAAAGAAATAAGTGTCTCTGTTAGCAGTTCTCCCTGTGGGTCTTGGTTCTCCATTTTGTAGAGCTGCTTCTGAGCATGGACAGAGGCTCAGTTTTGTTCCCACACCAAAACGTTTTTCTTTTGCAGCACAGAAATCCACCAGGGAAATTCCCCCTTGGACCATTGAGAGGTTCTCATCTTCTAAGTTATGGAGCCAATCAGTGACTTTCCATTTTTCTTTTCCTCTTTCCAAGCACAATCACAAATGCAGTTTTAAAATAATAGTTTCTGATATTTCCTGCTAGGTTTTAATAATGTATTGGATCTCAGTTATAAATGATATAAATGTTCACTAATGATTAGATTCCTGTCTAGGTTCTAATTTATTGTATGTCTTCTCAAATTTATCCATTTAATGGTTGTTCTTTGTTGAATAAATTAGCATTTCTACATATTGTTTAAGTGGTTCTATTGTTTTCCTAATCTAGCCAGAAATTTCTTTTCTTGTTTTCTTTTCTCTCTCTCTCTCTCTTGATTAATATTTTCCCTCTTACACAGACCCCAGAGTGGAATCCCCAGCCCAAACACCACTGGCATCATCTTGTCCAGAGGGGGACTGGATTCTTCCCAAATCCCATTGCCTCATCTGTACTTCTGGGTATCAACAGTTGAGGGGTCCCCATGTCAGGAATGAGGGCTATGGAAGAGACCCAGCAGTTCTTCTATGCCCTTGACTCTATGAGGCCAATCCCCATCCCTGTGGAGAGGTAGTATGAGGTCCTTTTCCCTCTTTCCTAGTTTTTTTCCACCCCGTAGGAAGTCTATCCTGTTCATAACTGGGGATTCTGAGGTGCCTTGCAGATGGCACTGTTTCCTGGCTCACCTTGTCGATGAAGGAGGCGAACTTGTTGTTGAGGGTCTTGATCTGCTCACGCTCCTCGGTCCTCACCCGCTGGATGGTGGGGTCGATTTCCAGGTTCAGAGGAGTCAGGAGATTCTGGTTGATGGTGACCTCTTGGATGCCTCCAGGGGGGCACACAGGGAAGCCAGCGCCCCCATAGCCACCACCAAGGCCAGCAGCACCACCAAGCCCAAAGCCACTACCAGCTCCACCTCCAAAACCAAATCCACTGTTGAACCCGAAGCCGCCTCCAACTCCGCTGCCATATCCGCCGCCCATGGCGCAGCTGCCCCCTCCAATGGAGATCCTCTTGGAGACCCCTGTGCCATAGAGGCTCCTGCTGCCAAAGCCTGTGCCTCTGCATGATGCCCCCATGCCGCCACTGCCCCTGGAGCGGGACACGGACATGCTGCTGAAGCCAGAGCGGCAGAGCCCTGGGGCTCTGGCTGAGCTGGCACTGAAGCCTCTGCGGCTGCTGCTGCTGCTCTGGATCCTCGTGGTGGACTTGCTGGTCATGGTGTCTGGAGACGAGAAGGCTGGCAAGGCGAGAGAGACTGAAGGGCAGAGCAGAGAGGAGCAGATGAAGGAGATGGGCTGAGGCAGAGCTTATATATGGTGTGAGTGGGCCGGGCTCAGGGCTGGAAGGTGAGCTTGCAGATTGGGAAGGGCTGGGCTTTACAAACAGTGAGATCACCCCCAAGTTCTAGAAAGGTATGAAACATGAAGGTTGCCTTTTGGCTTCCTGTAGTCATGGAGAAATTCTCTTGCCTTCCAGACTTGACTTGCTCCTAACACAATAAGCCTGGATGCAAATTCACTGAAGTCATGACTTAGTCATGTTCAGGAACAAAGGAAACAAGAAGCTGATCTGTGATAATTGTCCCTTCCTTCTGCTTATTCAGACACTCCCTGTGTGCCCCCTTACACACAGGTTTCCATCTCCACCCGCACCTCCCTTCTCCTCTGGGTGGAACTCTCCCTAAGGGTTTCCAGCTATTTTCCCATGGGCCTGAGCAAGAAATGGCCTGCCATGTTTGCCCACCATGTTCGATTCAGTTCTTCGGTAGCTCCTGGCTATATGATCTGGTGATCTGAGCATGGGAATGGGGTACATAACCTTCCTCTGTAAGGCCAGAGGGATGGAGGAGTTGAAGTTTTTACTGTTTAGAACCATGTTTGCTCTGTGCCCCCTGTGTGATAAGCTGCCCACTTGGCACTCTCCTGAGAGGACAGGTGTAGATCTCTCCTAACCTCTGCTAGGAACTTCTATCCATGCCTGTGCCTCCTGCCCTAGGATCTTCCATCCATGCTTGTGCCTCCTGCCCTATGGGTTTGCTTGCCCACTGAGCTGTCTTTCCAGCTGAAATTCATAGACATTTCCTCTCTGCAGTTTTTTGGAATGTTTAGTTAGAGCTTAAGTTTTAAAAAAAAATCCAAAATGATTTGGACAAGAATCATGAAAGAATTCACGGAGGTTTTATTTCCACTAATTTTGACATTTCAGAAGAATCCAGAATCGAACATCTTAGCAGGGTGTGTACAGAAAGTTGAGGGGCATAGAGAAGCAATGAATCATTAAAATGTGTCCTTACAAGTATGATGATTTCATCAGTAAATTCCAGATTTATATTTCTAATCTCAGTGCTTGAAATCTCAAATCTCTAAACCCTTTCTCAGAGAGCAGACAAGCCTTCAAATGAGAGTAGCACTTGGTTCACAGGAACTGAGTTTCATGTTTTCCAGTCCATGCATTAAGCACCATGAATGAGAATTGAGAACAACCCTAGGTGTATGGTGCTCTGAGAACATTTGTCTAACTGAGCAACTGTGGGAGGAAAGACCAACTCCCACCCTGAGATGAGCTCCCTGAAAGTTCCAGTTACTATTTTAAATTCAGTCCCTTCTCTCCCACAAGTTGAGGGGCACAGCATCCAGGATGGCAGGGAGTTCCTGTCTAAAGCAGGTGCTAAGTCAGCGTCTGGCAGGAAAGAGATACCTTCTCAAGACAACGGAAGCAGCTGCCCTCCTCCACCCTGATTGCACAATGTCTCTTGAAGAATGTGCTTCCACCCAGTTCTGGGAAAGAGATGCTATTCCTCATGGTCCAGGACACTGATGCACTCTACTGTTCCTGGTTAGGGGCTTTAGGCACGGCATGGGTGTTGCCAGGCTAGGTAGGAAATGTGGTCAGGTCGGGTGGGAACACTCTACTTTTGTCCACCATCCCGTGTCTATGTCCATGTCTGATGCCTATGGCCACTTTACACCACAGTGGCAGAGCTGAGCAGCTTACAACAAAGCTTGTGACTTGCAAAACCTAGAGTATTCACTATTTGTTCCTTTAAAGAAAACTTTTGCTAGCCCCTGGTTAAGAACTTGGATCCTAGGATCAGACTTGGCTCCTTATGCAAATCACTGAGCCCTTTTTCTGCTTATTTTTACACCTGTAAATGAGTGTGTGTGTGAAAAGAGTACCTGCCTCATGGTGTTGTGAGGCTAAAATGAGGTAATTTGTGTGAAGGTTTAGCACAATGTCTGGCATGTGAGTTCTCCACGAGGATGAGCTAACATCATTATCATGAAAGTAGGAAGAAGTTCAGTGTGTAGGAATCCAAGAGAAGCTTCAAGAATCAGAGCACAGCAGGGTGCAGTGGCACACACCTGTAATTCCAGCTACTTCAGAGGCTGAGGAAGGAGGATTGCAAGTTGGAGGCCAAACTGGGCAACTTAGAGAGACATCACCTCAGATAAAAAAAAAAAAAAATAAAAAGAACTGGGGATGTCATTTGGTGATAATGAATGTCTGGGTTTATTCCCCAGTATGGGGGGTGGGGAGGGACAGAATTCAGATACAGCATATATGTGTGTGAATGGGAGTGGTGGTTTGAGAACAGTAATGGAGCCAATGGTACAAGATAGTACCACATTAGTAAGGACCTAGGAAGCCATGGGGAGGGATCTGCCATTGTTCCTCAAAGCCACATAGAACTATAGCAGGCAGGAGAATGACAGGATCAGAAGAATGATTTGCAGCTTGCAGGTGCTCACAGCAGCAGAACCGAGCAGGAGCAGAGCCCGCCCCCACCCTGACTCCCACCCTCCAGCAGATATGGCAGGTAGTCTAAGTACTTGGAAGGAAACAACAAAGTCAGGGAGATTCTGAGTCTTTGGCAGGAGCCCAGCAGGCTGATATCCCTCCTCTGAAGTCAGACTGCCCCACTCATCCTCTACTGGGTCTCAGGCTGTTCTCTGGGTTGTGCATACAGGGATAGGCTGCTGTCAACCAGCACAGGTAACCCCAACAGTCCCTCTTTCAGTCCTGATTTCATATCTTTTTGAGGATTGGGGAGCATTCATCCCTAAACAAAGTAGATTATTTAGATGCAGCTGAAACCTCCCATGTACTCCTTTGCCTGTCAGAAGATGGTTTAACTTTAACATCTAACCCAAGCCCAGGCTTGCCTGGTGCACTAGACAGCACCAACAATGTAAAATGTCATGTTCGGTTTCCTAACACAGGTGTCTCTCCTACTGGTAGATTTATGAGACTTTTCTAAAATAAAATCCTTGTCCCCACTTGCCAGGGAGTGCTCTGGAAACCAGTTCCAGTGACCCCAGGAGACAGTAAGGTCAGCTGGGAGGGCTCAGGAGCCATGAATAGGGCTGGTAAGATGGTAGAGGAGAAGAGGGACCCTCAGCCCAGCAGATCTATTTCTGATTCCACTTCCTCCTAGCCCTACTACACTTAAAGTCTAAATATGTCCTTGGCTCATTTGTCCTTGATTTTCTATTTTTCTTTGTCTGGGTATGGGAGGTGACCAGTGTTCCTTAGCCCACTTTCAGCCTGCTGTCCTGGGCTGGGCTGGGTTTCTTTCTCCCTCTAGAGTCCAGCCCTCCCCCTTCTGCCTTCTGCTTTAGCACCAGGGGAGGGCTGTGGTCCTAGGCAGTTAGGACCCCTGGATGTTTAGAGAATTGCCTTCTTGGATGACCTCTCCCTGGGAGATCTGTTTTCCCAGAGCAGCCGCATGGGAAAAGCCCAATCTTCATAATAAGATGAGAACAAAGGGTGATAGTCCAGGCAACTCTGTGAGAGACACTGAAGCAAGCAGCTGAGTACCCGAGAGGGCAGTTGGCCTCCTCCCCAGAAGGCTGCCAAAGCTACCTGCTCTCTTCCAGGAGAGCCTTCCTGCCGTCTGTTTCCTCGGAATTGCCATGGAAGGTAGAAGGCCTTGTTCTTGCCCAGGGGTTCACCTGCATGGCTCACATTGTTCCCAGCATGAGGAGGGGAAGGAAGGAGGGAGGTCCTGAAGCTTGAGCCCATGGAAAGTCGCCTCAAGAGGATTTGCCTTGTCTTTCTGCCTCCCTGGGTGGAGCTGCCTGATGGGAATGAGGGAGAGGCCATTGTCATCATCCTTTAAGACTAAGCACCTAATCCTCAAGCCACAGCACTGGATGATGCCTTTCAGAGGGAATCCCACAGACCCTGTCCAGTCCCTGGGTCACATGGGGCCACATGCACACAGGTGTGATAACAGACAGCTGCTCCCGGGGTGGAGTAGAAAGCACAGCCTCCTAATAGAGTGGTTCAGAAAGTGCTGAAACTTACAACACTGTATTACTTAGTAAGTAGGTTGTTTATGGACAGGTAACCTATGCTATATTGTGCAGCTTCCCTTATAGCTCTCAAGTTTCACACACACACAGTCCACCCATTTTTTTTCCCCAGGGAACACTGGGACGGGTGACATATCTGGACATGATGCTGGGTGTCTGGCTCTACAGCTGCAGGAAGTGTCCGACATCTTTGTTTTCCAGTGGGACAGGGTGCTGCCTTAGGTCCATTGTGAAGTCCACAGGCCACCGAGAGGACGTTTCACACAGTGCTTCATAAGAAGCATTTATGATCTCCTGCCTCCGGACTTGTAGTCCCAAATTCCAAGATGTCCCTTGGTGTGACTTTTTCTGGGATATGTCAAGAGCCCCTTTCCCCACAGACTTGAGGGGACCAAGAGAAGCATCAGGACTGCCATTTTAACCACCAAAAGCAGTATGTGACAATGGATCTGGGAGGAATTGGAGAGGATCATTAGCCTACAGGATGGATGCCTGTTCTATGCCTTAGACATTGGATAGGCAGGTGCAGTTGGATGTTTAAGATGTTGGTAAAAGCAGAATTAGGCTAAGGGCTGAGGACATATTTGGAAGGAGAGGACAGCCCTTGGCTTACCTGATTGATGCAGGAACACTACTCATTGGAAGAAGAGCAACAAATCTCATGAAGGAGGCATCTTGATGATCTGAGGTAGGAGATAATGCTGGAGTGACAAGAGTGCTTTAGAGAGGATGGGAAGGTGGCAAGGGATGAGCTCAATGACAGAACCAGGTCAGCGTGTACCTGGGAGGACTAGGGTACACTAATGTTGCCAGAAAGGCCTCAGGGGCATCTGATAATACCCTTCTCCTTTCCCCTGCCCTTCCCTCAGCCACTTTACGGAAATAGCTTGGATTTTTCCAGATAGGCATAGAACATACATGGCTGGGAAATTCTGGACCCTGGGCAGAAATAGTTGATTTTTCTCTCTGATGCTTTCCTCAGAGTCATACCGCCTTTCTCTTATTCCCGTCCACTTTGAGCTTCTCGTTTCCACTTCCTTAGCACTATAGGGCCCACCTCACTGTATTGTGTGACTTATTTTTTAAATGTAGTAAGGGAAAAATATACCAATGATTCCCCAGTGAGATACACAAGACACCTGGCTTAGACAATCAAAGCGACTGGGTGAGATGCAGTCTTTGGGAACCATGTCTTACCATATCTAGGTTTGGGTTAAACTCCCTTTATTTCAGTAAAGGAGAAATATCTGGTTAATAAGGATGATTTGGAGTAATTGCTAACCCCCAAAATCAAGTCAAAATCACTTGACTCTTATAGTACAAAAATCCTAGACAGCAAACAAGCCTCTAACTATCTGTTTTGAGATTTCTTGGCATTTAATGGCTGCATCCATCTTTAATCCCTTATGATCTCACCTGAAGCCTCGGGTTGGGTTTAGTAACAGATCTTTGATAACTCTGGCAAGTCTGTGGAACTAATGTTGCCAGCAAGGCCTCAGGGGCATCTGATAATACCCTTCCCCTTTCCTCTGCCCTTCCCTCAGCCACTTTAGGAAAATAGTCTAGATTTTTCCAGATAGACATAGAACAACATGGCTGAGAAAGTCTGGACCCTGGGCAGAAATGGTTGATTTGCTAAGCACTGCTTTCTTTCTGTATCCACAACAGAAAGGAAAATAAAGTAATCTATCACATATTTAAAATGGAATTTTGTTTTTTGAGGTACAATTTGCATATAGAGAAATGCACAGATATTAAGTATAAAGTTCAGTCTATTTTGACAAATCCACGCACCTCTCTAACTCACATATTATCAAAATACAGAATATTCCCATTACTCCAGAAAATTCCTTTGTACCCCTCCCCATGAATTCTGCTTGGCCCAGCAAATAGTGTTTTGATTTTTGCACCTAAGGATCATACAGTATATATCTTATTTATATTATATAATATATATATATATTATATATATTCTGACATTTTCATTCAACAAAATGTTCTTGACATCTGTTAGGATTTGAGGGTATTAGCAGCTCATTCTCCTTTATATCTGAGTGGTGTGTCATTAGATGAATATGCCATAATTTATAATCTGTTTGTCTATTCCTCCTGATAAGTTCCTAAAAGTTTTCCAATTTCCTGTTACCTTGAATAAAAGAGATCAATATACTTATGAGCATTTATGTGGACATATATTTTCATTTAATTAAGTTATTTATTGTAAATGCTTAAAATGGAATTGATGCATAAAAGACAAATATATAATAGTTTTTGAAAGTAGTTGTACCATTTTTAAAAAGACACTTTCTTTTTTTTAAAGCAAGTTTAGGTTCATAGCAAAATTCTACAGAAAGTACAGCAATTTCTCATATATCCTCTGCCCCACATGCATAGCCTCTCCACTCTCAACATCCTCTAACAGAGAGGTGCCTAGTTACAACTGATGAATCTATTACACTGTCATGTCATTGTTATCCAAAGTCCGTAGTTGTCATTAGGCCTCACTCCTGTTGTTGTATATTCAATAGGTCTTGAAAAATATATAATGATGTGTATCTACCATTTATATCATACAGAATAGTTTCACTGACCTATATCTCCTTTATGCTGTGCCTATTCATCTCTTCCTTCCCTTAACAGTTGGCAACCACTGATCTTGTTACTGTCTCTAATGGTTTTGCCTTTTTCAGCATACAATATGGTTAGAATCATACAGTGTGCAGCCTTTCAGATTGGCTTCTTTCACTCAATAATATGTATCTGAGTTTTCTCCAGGTCTTTTCTTGGCCGATGCTCATTTTTTTCTTAATGCTAACTAACGTCCATTGTCTGAATGTACCACAATGTGTTCATCCATTCACCACTGAAGGGCATCTTGGTTGCTCTCAAGTTTGGGCAATTAGGAATAAAGGTGCTATAAATAGTCATATGCAAGTTTTTCTGCTGGCATATGTTTTCAGCCCGTTTGGATAAATGCTAGGAAGTGTGATTGCTGGATTGTATGGTAAGAGTATGTCTGGTTTTGTAGGAAACCGCCAAACTCTTCCACAGTGGCTGTATGATTTTATATCCCCACAGCAATGCATGAGAGCCTGCTGTTCCATAGCTTGCCAATGTTCTGGATTTGGGCCATTCTGCCAGTTGTATGGTGACACCTCATTGTTGTTTTAATTTGCAGTTCTCTGATGATGTGTGATATTGAGCATCTTTTATATGTGTATTTGTCATATAGAAACCTTCCTCAATGAGGTATCTTTTAAGGACTTTGGCCCACTTTGTAATTGGGTTAATTTCTTTCTTATTGTTGGATTTTAAGAGTTCTTTGTACATTTTCAGTAACAGTCTATATCTTTTATCACGTCTTTTACTAATATTTTCTTTCACTCTGTGGCTTGACTCTGATTCTCTTAACGTTTTCTTTCACAGAGTAAAAGTTTCTATTTTAATGATGTCCCATCTACCAATTATTTCTTTCATGGTTCATACTTTGATATTGTATTTAAAAAGTCATTTCCATACCCCAAATCATGTAGATTTTCTCCTACATTTCGGGGTTAGTCAGTTTTGCATTGCTGTGTTAAGTACCTGAGTAAAACAACTCTAAAGAGGAAATATTTATTTTGGCTCACAGTTTCAGAGGTTCAAGTCCATGGCTGGCTGTCTCCATTGCTCTGGACCTGGGGTGAGGAAGAACATCACAGTGGAAAGATATGGCGGATAAAGTTACTCAGCTCACGGAAGATGGAAAGCGGGGTGTGAGGAGGAAAAAAGGCCCAAAGAGATATAATGGGCATGTCTCCAGTGACCCATTTCCAGCTAGGTCCTACCTCTCAGTAGTCCATTTGGCCATCAAAGGATTAATTCACTGTTTTAGACAGCCTTTTTACTGCTGTGATCAAAAGACTTAAAAAGAACAATTTTAAGGAGGAAAAATTTATTCCAGGGCTCACAGTTTCAGAGGTCTCAGTCCATAAATGGCTGGCTGCATTCCTCTGGGCCTGAGGTGAGGCAGGACACCATGGCTTGTGTGTCACAGGAAAGCAGCTGGGAACATGGCACCAGGAAGCAGAGAGAAAGCTGTGCTCAACAAGGTCAAAATAAACCTCAAAGGCACACCCAAAGGGACCCAACTCCTCCAGCCGCACCCTACCTGCCTATAGTCACCATCCAGTTAATCCCTATCAGGGGGTTAATTCACTGATTAGGTTAAAACTCTCATAACCCAATCATCTCACTTCTAAATCTTCTTGCATTGACTCACATATGAGGTTTTGGAAACACCTCACATCTAAACCATGACATCCACTAATGAGAACAGGACCCTCACAATCCAATCATTTCCGAAATGTCCCACCTCTAGACACCTGAGACATTGGGAGACATCCCAGATCCAAACCATAAATTCTTCCTTCTAGGGCTACCATAATTTTACATTTTACATTAAGTGCTATGATCAACTTTGAGTTAATTTTTGTGGAAGGTATAATGTCTGTGTCTAGATTAATTTCTTGGCAGGTGGATATCTGTTGTTCCAGCACCATCTGGTGCAAATTCTCTTTGCTCTATTGTATTGCCTTTGCCTCTTTATGAAGAACCAGATCACTATTTTTCTGCGGGGCTAGTTTTGGGTTCTATATTATGTTTCATTGACCTGTTGGTCAATTCTCTCTCCATGCCATACTCTCTTGACTACTTTAGCTTCATAGTAGATCTTAAAGCTGAGTTTTGTAAGAGCTCTGACTTTTTTCTTCTTTAATATTGTGCTGGACTATTCTAAGTCTTTGCTTCTTCTTATCTTCTTCTTAACTTGAGAATCTCTGTGTCAATATATGCAAAATAATTTTCTGGGAATTTGGGATTGCATTAATTATAGATTAAGTTAGGAAGAAACCGACATCTTGGTAATATTATGTTTTCTCTCCATGAACATGGAATTTCTCTCTACTTTTTTAGTTATTCTTTGACTTCTTTCACTTTTCCCTCATAAAGATCTGTGCACATTAGGTTAGATTCATACAAAATATTTCATTTTTTGCAGTGCTTTAATGTAAATAGATGTTATAAATTTTATTTCAATTATTCATTGAGAATATAAAGGAAAATGATTGACTTTTGTATGCTATCCTGCAATCTTGTTATAATCACTTATTGGCTTCAGGAATTTATTTTTTAATATTTACAGTCTTCTACACAGATAATCATGCTACGCAAACAAGTTTTTTTTTTCCTGATTTTTATAACTTTTTTTTTTCCTTATCTTATTGCACTTACCAGGAGGACTTTTAGCTGATGTTGAAAAGGAGTTGTGAAGCTGGGCACAGTGGTGTACGCCTGTAATCCCAGCAATCTGGGAGTCTGAGGAAGGAAGATCACAAGTTGAAGGCCAGCCTTAGCAACCTAGTGAGACCTTGTCTCAAAACAAAAAATAAAAAAGGGCTGGGGATGTGGCTCAGTGGTAGAGTACTTCTGGGTTAAGCCCCAGCTTGATGAAAGAAAGAAAGACAGAGAAAGAAGTGTTGCGACAAGGGACATTCTTGCCTTATTCTCAATCTTAGTGTGAAAGCTAGTTTATCACCATTAAGTATGATGTCAAATGTAGGTTTTCTGTAGATGTTCTTTTTATCAAATTGAGGAAGTTCTCCAATATTCCTAGCTTTTTGAGAATTTTTTTTATGAATATTGTTGAATTTTGCCAAATGTTTTTGCACACCTATTTATAATCTTCTTTAACCTGTTACTGTGAAGAATTGCATTAATTGATTTTCAAATACCAAACCAGGCTTACATTCCTGGAGTAAATTTCAATTGGTCGTGATGTATATAATTTTTTTAGGCATTGTTGGTTTTACATCTATATTGATGAGAGATAATGGTCCATAGTTTCCTGTTCTTACAATTTCTTTGGTTTGAGGATTAGAATGATGCTGCTTTGTAGAATGAGATAGGAAGTGCAGATTATAGAGAATTGGTGTAATTTCTTCCTTAAATGTTTGGTACAATTCATCAGTAAACCTATCTGGGCGTGGCACTTTCTGTTTTGGAACATTTATCATTACTGATTGCATTTCTTTAATAGATTATTGAAATTGTCTGCTTCTTCATGTGTGCCTTTTAACAGATTGTGTCTTTAAAGAAATTGGTCTCTTTCGGGGGTGCTGGGGTTGTGGCTCAGTGGTAGAACACTCACCTAGCATGTGTGAGGCACTGGGTCTGAGCCTAAGCACCATATAAAGATAAATAAATAAAGATATTGTCTATCTACAACTAAAATTTTTTTTTTTAAAAAAGAAATTGGTCTCTTTCTTCTTGGTTATCAAATTTATGAGCAAAGCTAATCATAGTGTTTCTTTAATAACATTTTAATAGGATCTATAGTGTCTTTTCTCTTTTTTCTTAGACTTGAAAGACTTTATCAATTGTATTAATATTTGTGAAAAAAACAGCTTTTCAGTACTTTGTTTTCTCTCTATCAATTTCCTGTTTTAATTTAATTTAATTCAGCTTTAATTTTTATTATGTCTTTTTTTATGCTTACTCTGAATTTGATTTGTTCTTCTTTTTCTAGTTTTCTAATGGTAAAACTTAGGTTATTGATTTTAGATCTTTCTTCTTGTCAATTTATGTGTCCAGTGCTATAAATTTCCCTCTATTGCTTCTGGTCTATTTTGATAAGTTGTTTTTTATTTTCATTTATTCCAAAAAAAATTTTCTTAATTTCTCTTGAGATTTCTTTTTAGACTCCCATGTTATGTAGAGGTGTGTTGCTTGATTTTTAAAAGTCAGTGTATTTTTGGCTATCTTTCTGTTACAAATTTATAGCGTAATTCCGTTGTGGACTAAGAGTAGACTTTGTGTGATTTCTATTCTTTTACATCTGTTAAGGTGTGTTTTATGGTCCTGAATGTGGCTTATTTTGGCAAAAATTCTATATGAACTTGTGAAGGATGTGTATCTTGCTCTTGATGGATGCAATACTCTAAAGATTTAATCATACACAGTTGATTGACTGCTTTTCTAATAGAAAATCAATATTATGCAACTTTAGCCAACTGTTAGTTTGACAAAGGCACTGAAACTTGGAAGAAAGGACAGACTCTTCATAAATGGTACTGAGAAACCTGGTACCTACTGTGTTGTTCAGCTTTTTGTTGCTGTGACAAATACCTGAGAGAAACAACTCTAAAGAGGAAAGATTTATTTTGTCTCACTGTTTTAGTCTGTGGTCAGCAGGCCCCATTGTTTGGGAGAATATCATGATGAAAAGGCATGGAAGGGGAAGGCTGCTCCACTCCTGACACCCAGGAGACAGACAGAGAAAGCAGCAGGAGTGGCAGAGGAAGACAGGGACTAAACATACCCTTCCAGGGCACACCCCTAATAATCTAACAAGGTGACTATAGTTTATAATGACCTATTACATATTTTATGAAGAACTAGGAGAGAGAAACTTGAAGGATCCAAACATAAAGAAATGATAAGGAGATGAAAATGCTTGTTAACTGATTTGATCAGTACACATTATAAATCTATATCAAAATATCATAATATTTACCCCATAAATATGTAAATTATTATGTTGTTTAAAATGAAAAGGAAGAAAATAAAAATGAATATTTTCTAATAGAAAAAATGGAAAATAGAGGATACTGAAGTCTCCAGCTATAATGGAAATTTCATCTTTTCTCTTTGCCATTCTGATGGCTTTTGCTTCATATTATACTTTTAAACAAACTTTTAGATCAAGTAAAAAGAAACTTTAACTTTGCTTTACTTATTTCTTCTGTAATGTGCTTCCTTTCTATACGTAGATTCTAGTTTCTGACCTATATCATTTCCTACTCTGTGAAGAACATTTTTTAACACTTCTCACACGGCAGGACCACTGGCAACAAATACCCTTGATGTTTGCTTTTCTTAAAAAAAGCCTTTATTTCTCCTTCACTTTTTGAAGAATAAATTAGAAGATCTGGAGTTCTAGATTGGTGGTTTATCCCTCAACACTAAATATTTGACTCCACTCTCTTCTTGTTTGCATGATTTCTATGAAGAAGGTGGATGTAGTTCTTAGGTTTACTTCTCTATAGAGAATCTGTTTTCTCCGGCTGGTTTCTGTCAGGATTTTTTTCTTTATTTTTTTTTATTTTCTGAAGTTTGAAATATGTGTGGGCATCATTGTTTCATGAACCTGTGTGTGTTTACATTTCTCCTGCTTAATGTTCTCTGGGTTTCCTTGATCTGTTATTTAATGTCTGACATTCATTTTAGGAAAATCTCAGTCATTACTCCCTCCAGTACCTCTCATGTCCCTTTCCCTATGTCTTTTTCTTTTAGTATTTTCATTACACACGTATTGAACCCTTTGTTGTTGTATATTCTTGCAGCCACAGTTTCTGCATATTCTGTTCTATGTTTTTGAGTCTTTTTTTCTTTTCTGTTTTGTGAGTTTCTGTTGTCGTATCCTCAAGCTCAAATTCTTCTCTCAACTATGTCCAGTCTTGTAATTAGCCCATTAATCAGATTCAATATTTCTGATAACAGTGGTCCCTAGTGTTTGTTTAGTATTCTTTTTTGTTTTGCTTACCCCAGGTAAATTGGTCTCTAATAGACCTTGGCAGGTTAGGCTGTGGCTAAATAGTTCATACACAGGGCAGACTGTGGAAAACAGAAGGCTCTGGTTACTTCAAAGTGATTCATTTTCCACTCCCCCTGCTGGAAGCATAAGGGGATTTTCCTTTGATCTTCATTGTGAGGACACAGTAGACACCCTGGAAGTCAATAAAAGTAAGGGTGCTCCCCTAAGACTGTGATACCCTGGAATTTTAACTATAAAACTTAGCCACACTGAGTCACCAGCAATTTGACACATACAGTGTAGGTTTTCCTGCCAGATCTGAGTTCCTATGGTGAGTTCTGCTCTGGTAAGCTGGGATTCTCTAAAATTACCTGTCTTTCTCTCCAATCTGGTAGGGTAGTGGTTTGCCCCCAAACCTCAGTTCTTTGACAGATGAAGAAGAGTTGTTGCTTGTCCCTGATCCAGTTTTGAACACGTTTTCATGGGTGTTTGCCGCTGAACAAAGGTCTTGCTGCTTAGCACATCACTAGGCAAAAGCTTTAGGGCTGGGGTGACTTAGAGGATTGGCGACCGCCCCTCCAACTATCATCCCCAAACTTTACCAGCACTGGGGTTTTTCTTTTCTTACTCTGGCTGACATCTGGCTATGTATCTACTCATGGGCCTGTACTTTGAACTGCTGTGTGACAGTTGGCCTCTTGGGGCTGTGTTGCTGCCTGCTGTGAGCTTGCGCTCTGAGTGTGTTGCTACTAAGTTCTACTAAGGTTGCATTTACCAAGTTCTACTAAGCCTCTGTTAGATTGTGACGGACCCAAGTTAGAATTCTCAGTAACTAGCATTTAGGGACAGGAGTATGGGATTGGAGTTCTTTTGAGAGTGGCCTCAAGTCCCGTGTCTCAGCCCAGACCTGTCTGTGTGTCTCATATTGAATTGTGTTTCTCAATCCCAGTACAAACTAGGATTGATGCTAAGCTCAGGAGAATGACTCTTAGCCTATGACTATTTGTTGTATGTCTTAAGCAGGTGCTGGCCCTCATTTTATGGAATGTGCAGGGAAAAGATTGATAACCTGTGCAATATTTGGATATGGCCCCATCAAGTGGTTGTCCATGCAGAGGAAGATAAGTTACTGTACAGCATGCTGGGGCCATACTCCTAGAACTGGGGGGTCCTATAAAACACCTCGGCTGCTGCTACTGTTTCCTAAACCTCTGTTACCAGAAAAGAGCCTCATCCTCTGGGCTACAGGGGAAAACACACATGGTATCTTTGTGGCACAACCAAGGAGTTAGCTATTTCCAGGAGGGAGACTCCTTGCCCTAATGATACTGATTAGAAGGTCTCTGGACAAAGACATTTATAAATATGAGCATGAGAATTTCTTTCTCACAAAAATGTAGGAGGGAAGGAAGGAAGGAAGGAAAGAAAAGAGAAAGAGGAAAGAAGAAGGAAAATGGAAATAAGGAGGAAAAATTGAAACCGAAATCCATAATTTGATGCAATTGGAAATCAATCCAAATTATTCTTTTTAAAAATTTTTTAAAAATATTTTATTTTATTTATTTGTATGCGGTGCTGAGGTTGAGCACAGGGCCTCACACATGCTAGTAAGTGCTCTACCACTGAGCCACAACCCCAGCCCCCAAATTATTCTTTAAGTAAAATTTTTAATAGTTTATACATCAAAAAGTTTAAAAGTTGTGCAGATTAACCTAGGGCCATTTCTATGTAGGTTCTGAATTTACATTTACATCTGCTGAAATAAACATTGACAAACCTTAGTCCTTACTGGAGCTCAAATTACACTTATACCTGGGGATCCCACTAAGCTTAAACAAGGTGCCCCATGAGGAAGTTTACAAGTATACAATAGAGAACAGAGGCACCTTAACTTAGTTATCAGAATTATTGACTCCTACATTTTGGTGAGAGAGAAATTCTCATGCTCATTCTCCATGACCATACCATCTCCTAAGAAACCCCATATTGAACACGGACAGTCTGGGTCCATGAGTAATAAATTAAAGTTTAACTAAGTCCTTGGCACCTACAAAGTGGCTTAACAAAATTGGACTTGGTAGATCTTCCCCCAGTTAAAATAGTTAATATGCCAAATGTAAATTAAAATGAGGCCTTCAAGGAGTGCATCCCATTGTACAGGATATACTTAGAGAAAGGATGATTACACCCACTGATTCTTCATTCAATAATATAATGTGGCCTATTTTTAAACTTGAAAATAATGAATTGTGCCTCACGGTGGATTACCACAACCTTAATGCAATGGTCACATCTATGATTCCATATACAACATTATTGAAATCATTGTATATAATCAGCACCTGCTTGTGAATTTGGCTGGTAATATTCTACTCAGTGTCCATTAATAGTTATCACCTCTGAAGGGACACACTATGACTTTTTCAAATATCTGAAGCACCTCAATAGCCTGGTCATTGCATAGAGTCTTTGCAGGCAAGATGTTGCGTGCACCTGACTTTGTCTAGGATCATGGATATGATTGACACGGAGGAAGACTCCTCCAAAGGAGTTCATTTTATACAAATACTAAGGACATATAAACACTCCTAAAGAAGCTTCCCTAATGATGGTGTGCCATTTTCCCACACAGTATAAGATCCTGCCACCTTGGTGAAATACCTGAAATTACATTGACATGTAACAGCTATTGACCGTCTCAACACCTACAATATTAAAGGAGACACAATATCTTTTAGGGCTTTTTGAGTTCTGAAGGCAACATTTTTTTTCATTTACCAATGTTACTTAAGTGCCCTTATTTGCATATTGGCAAAAAGCTCTAAAATCTGTCAAAGATGCAATGAATCTTAGACATTCTCATTGGTGCCCTGCACTGATTCCTCCACTGCAGAGGCTTTACCAACCTCCCCTAATGCCTCATGGAGTCTCTGGACCACCTGTGATGGTTACTGTCCCTCCAAGGTATCCTGTCCTCCCTGTGAACCATTAAATGACCATCACATCTTCACAGATTGACCCTCAGGGGTCTCTAGGCTGATGGAAGACCTGGAAAAAACAATTCTGCACCATAGCTTATATTAGAAAAGCATTTTATTGAACACACTCTGGAGGTATTCAGAACCAGGTTAAAATTGGGGTGGGCACTGGGGTGGGGATTCTGTTTTGCTGGCTTAGATGGTGGAAAACTTTAGATTTTTATGTCCCAAGGACCATGTTACAGGGAACTAAACACTGATTTGAAGCAAAATATAGAATTGTGACATGAGAGACCAGAGACTGGGAATTGGGTCCACAAAGAATGTGGTTCTGCAGTAGACTGGGCCTAGACTACTCTCCAGAAAAAGAGAAAACTTGGCTTGGGCAACTGCTTAGCAGAGGCGGCTCCATCGCTGGGGCTGCCCTTGGGAGGCGGTGACCTGCAGTGGGCTCTTCTTAGCTCTTGAAGCTCCTCCGGGAGGAGGAGGTGGTGGAGACAAATTTGACGCTGGAGCCGCTGCTCCCGCCACTGCCAAAGCCCATTCCCATCCCTCGGCCGCTGCTGGCACTGAAGCCAGAGCCCCCCACACTGAGCCCACCGCCCAGACCAACACCCCCACTGCTGCTGGAGTAGTAGCCACCGCCACCTCCACCAAGACCACCGCCCAGGCCTCCACCAAGGCCTCCTCCAAAGCCACTGCCTCCTCCAAAGCCGCTGCCACCGCCGTAGCCAGAAGAGACACTGTTTGTGACGACAGCTGCAGGGAAAGGAGAAATGAGTGAGACTACTGATCTTCAGATTGATTCTACAGGGCCAGCCTGTTTGATCCTGCCAGTTAATGGAGCACTACCTCTGGTCGCTCTTACAGAATCACACAAGAGGCCCAGAAGAACTGTCATTTAGCTAACATCCCCCACAGAAAGCAGGTGGACATAAGATGAAAGCATGGCGCTAGGTACTCCAGAGGTAGGTACAGGGTCCAAAATGTATATGCCACATGACCTCCCTTTTAAGAGAAAAGACACAAGCTACTTTGCTTCATGTCCTAATCTATGTTCTGTCCCCTGCATCACTTGCTTTTCACTAGGTGTGTTAATAACCAAATATTGGGGAAGGGGATGTCTGGTATCTAGAAACAGCAGATTCTGAGTTAGCACCAGGTATCCTATATTATCATCATTGTGAATGTCTGCTCAAAGTTACTTACAGATATTGACTGGTCCAACGCCTTCTCCGCTCAGTCTAAAAGAAAATAAATTGGAATGAATTAAAAATTCCCCAAAGATAGCATTAGTCTATGTGGCTACATCCCATAGTTGTGATTAGAGGTCATTCCAGAGCTAGGGTCTGCATCCCCAAAAGACCACGAAGTTAGAGGAAGAGGGAGCCCTCTGAAGGGACTTTCCAATGAACAGGGTTTAACCAGACAACAGATTGTCAAAAGAAGATTATAATTCATATTGTCCTCCACCCATTTTACCAAAAGCATGAGTAAGAGGTTGTGGGAAATAAGAGTACGCACACAGCAGTTTTTGCCTTGGAGGAGCTTACGTTCTGTGATAGAACTCGGCCTGGACAGAAAGTAGGCAATGGACAGTGTCCGAGATTCAAGAAACTAGAGTAGTTTGAGAATCCAAAGGCAGGCAAGCTTAGCTCAGCTGGAATAATTAGAAAAGGCTTCTGGCAAGAGGAAGTACTTAAAGAATCAGAAAGACTAGAATGAAGGTGGGTGTGGCTCGGGCACTGAGGTCTCCAAAGCCATGAAAGAAAGCAGGCAGAGGACAATACTCAGGTCACTTTTCTGAAATTACTTAATTGGAGGGAGGCAGCACTCAGTGATATTGGTAGTGGGGAATAAGCCAGAAAAGTGAGTTGAGACCTACAATATGCTCATGTGTCAGTTGAAATGGGTGGGTGGTGTGGTCACTTGTGTGTGTGTGTGTGTTTTACACCCTGTAGTGGAGAAGCTCCACTTCATCAAATGGGAGGCCATCCTGGGCCCACAGTCAGCCCACCTGCACTCCTCGCCCTCCAGCAGCTTGCGGTAGGTGGCGATCTCCACGTCCAGGGCCAGCTTGGTGTTCATGAGTTCCTGGTACTCCCTCAGCAGCCTGGCCATGTCCTGCTTGGCCTTCTGCAGGGCCTCCTCCAGCTCTGCCAGCTTGTTCCTGGCATCCTTGAGGGCCAGCTCTCCACGCTGCTCCGCATCGGCAATGGCGTTCTGCAGGTTGGCGCACTGCAAGGGGGAAGGAAGAGTGGGGACACTTGTGTAACTGAGCTGGGCCCGGGGTGTCTCTTTTTGACATTCTAGGTCAAGCAAATCAATCTGGAGCTCCAGAGAGAACTGGTGCATCTATCCTGGTCATGAGGAGTTATAGAACATTGCTGTGCGTGTGTGTGTGTGGGGTGGGTGGGTGTGGGTGTTTAGCAAGAGGAACACAAAATATGTCTCTCATTCAAAGCCTCTTCCTTGCCCTCTTTCACCTCATCCTACCTGCTTCTTGACATTGTCGATCTCAGCTCTCAGCCTCTGGATCATCCGGTTCATCTCAGAGATCTCATGCTTGGTGTTGCGCAGGTCGTCCCCATGCCGGCCAGCTGTCTGCTGCAGTTCTTCATACTGAGGCCACCAAGAAAAAAAGAAAGATCCTGTTACATGAGGGTGGAAAGCACTTTCTCCAAGTTCACAGAAAGGAACTACCAAGAGGTGGCATGGGTCAGGCTGATTCAAGTGAAATTGGTCTCAGATAATTTCTTCTCTACTGTTTTTGCTCTCCTAGAAACACTGGTATGACATTCTCTTTCAGGTTCTTGAGTTTGTATGGAAAATGTAACCATAACTATTCCCATAACTCAACCAATTGGCCTCAGCAAACCTCAGGAGCCACCTCCTTAGCATGGTCGTGGCCTAGAGTCTGAGACACAGCTCCATCCCCTCACTCCGGAGACATTTGCTAGAGCACCCACCTTGGTCTGGTACCAGGACTCAGCTTCAGTTCGGCTGCGGTTGGCAATGTCCTCATACTGGGCCTTGACCTCAGCGATGATGCTGTCCAGGTCCAGGCTGCGGTTGTTGTCCATAGAGAGGACCACAGATGTGTCAGAGATGTGTGTCTGCATCTGGGACAGCTCCTGCAGGGAGACTTGAAGTCAGTCATCTGATTTTGCATTTTCTTAATGTCAGTTCCATTCAAATCTTCTATTTATTGGGGGGCAAAAACTTGAGGAAAAAAATAATAACCACCCATATAAAAAAATTTAAGTAAGTTTCTCACCGCATCAAAGAACATTTTCATGAAATTTATCTCATCCATCAGGGCATCAACCTTGGCCTCTAGCTCCACCTTGTTCATGTAGGCAGCATCCACATCCTGGGAAAATGGGAGTGTTTGGCATCACAAAACGTCCACCTGACTTAAATGACTCCACCCCAGGAGAGTGCCTGCCCCAAACTACAGGTTCCCTTCACCACACACACCTTCTTCAGCATCACAAACTCATTCTCAGCGGTGGTACGCTTGTTGATTTCATCTTCATACCTGGTGGTGAAAGGGACAGGAAGAATTTGTCAGATAATGAGGGACACTGGAGGGGTCTTTATTGTACAATGTGAGCCTACTTTCACATTGGAAAGGACTTCTTGTATCTCATAGGCAGAGAGGGAGTGGATGGAGTAGTGTGAGCCCTGGGCAAGGTCCTTACCTATTAGGATGCTGCCATTTCTGTAACTGTCTACCAGGTACTTAGTCTGTTATCACTATAATTCAGTTGCTTCTAGACTATTCCTGTGGAAAAACCATGCTGTTTCCCTTCAACATCATATCTAGTCAGCTTTTCTAGTGATTTTGTCAGCATTCAGAGCCTTTAAAAACATAAACAAAACCATGAAGTAGCTGGTTCATATGACTAAGGAAATTGTTTGAGCCTCCAAATTGGGATACATGATCAGTTCTTGCTTTGAAGGGAAGCCACCAAAAGTCCATGCCGTATATTTTGGGAGGACTATGGAGGAAAGCCCAGGGACCAAGGATGATAGGCTGGCACATTTCACCAGGTGGTATCAAGGCTGCTGTGCCCTTGGCTCTGACTGTTGGCTAAGTGCCTGACTTAGCCTGGGGTTGGAACTTTCTAAATATGGACTGGGATTCTAGGATTTTCTTTTTAAGTACTGTAGCTATCTACAGAAGGTATATGCGTCTAGTAAGGCATAAGCAGAAGGCTGGTTACAAACTGATCTGGCACAAAGAAGATATCAATGCCCTTGTCTCCACCCACCCCTGACTCACTTGTTCTTGAAATCCTCAACCAGGTCCTGCATGTTCCTCAGTTCTGAGTCCAGGCGGCCTCTCTCCCCAAGGATCCCATCCAGCTGCCTCCTGAGGTTGTTGATGTACTGCTCAAACAAAGGCTCTAGGCTCTGCCTCACAGTCTTGGTGCCCTGCTCCTGGAGCAGGGTCCACTTGGTGTCGAGGACCTTGTTCTGCTGCTCCAGGAAGCGCACCTGGAGGGGAGCAGAGTGTGAAGAAAGAAAAGCTTGCATTTTTGTTTCCATGTTCTCCTCACTCTTGTATGTCACCTGCGTCCCCTTAACTTTTCCATGTGCCCTGCCCTCCTGGGTCTCAGAAGGGAGGTTCAGAGTGAAGTACCCAACCTCCTTCCTCTAGGGAAGATGGGCCCATCCTGCAGGGCCCAGGAAAAACCTGGAAGAGCTGGCTGGAGCTGTGGGTGGCCTCCTGCTGAGAGCCTTGAAGGCACTCGGGCTGCCACCAGGTGAACACATCTGCCTTCCTGTGCCTCAGCCGTGTTACAGTGGGGCACAGAGCTTGTCTCTCTCTGCAGTAGTAATCATGGAGCCCTTTGTGGAACACCTTTGAATGAGAATTAGGCTCTGCCTGCCAGTCTAACTAAGAAAGGGGCCCCAAAATGCAGGACTCAGGAGCAAATGGGAACCTCTGCAAAATATCAAGGTATTTGCACAAAGCCTGAAAATTCTTCCCTCTCTCCTCCTTCTTTGGCATTTATTCAAGACTCTCAGCAGGTTTTTGGAAAGGGTCATGTCTTACCTTGTCGATGAAGGAGGCGAACTTGTTGTTGAGGGTCTTGATCTGCTCACGCTCCTCAGTCCTCACCCGCTGAATGGTGGGGTCGATTTGCAGGTTCAGAGGAGTCAGGAGATTCTGGTTGATGGTGACCTCTTGGATGCCTCCAGGGGGGCACACAGGGAAGCCAGCGCCCCCGTAGCCACCACCACCAAAGCCAGCTGCACCACCGAGCCCAAAGCCACCACCACCAGCTCCACCGCCAAAACCAAATCCACTGCCAGCTCCACCTCTGAAGCCAAAGCCGCCTCCAGCACCACCAAATTGGTTCCTGAAGCTTCCACCGCTAGTGCTGAAGGAAATCCTCTTGGAGCCCCCCAGATTGTAGAGGCTCCGGCTGCCAAAGCCACCTGCTCCATAAACACCCCCAAGGCTGACCCTGCCACCACCGCCACCCCCGGACCGGGACACGGAGGTAAAACTGGTGCGAGAGACAGACGGGGTGATAGCAGAAGCAGCACTGAAGGAGCGGCTGCCCCCACTCCGGAAGGACACACTCGACTGGCGAGACATGATGGCTTGTTCCTGGTGGAGCAAGAGTACAGGGCACTAGTGGGGCAGGAGGTGCTGGAGAGAACAGAGCACAGCAGGACGCAGTGGGTGGCTCTGTTCCCCAGGAACTGCAATGCCCCTTTTTATCCCCTCAGAACTGGGCTGGGCGGGAGAGCTGTCGGGCTGTGAATGATTAAGTGGGCTGGGCGTGCCCGGGGGGCAGCTGTGAGCTCACCCCTCACACCTGCACTATGGTGCGGGGCGCAAATGCTTTCTTCCTGGCAGGCTCTGCTCAGTTAGAAATAACCTTGCCTTGCAGCACTGATCTCTTGGCAGCAAGTCGGCCATGCTGCCAGATAGTCTCTCTTCACCATGGGGCCTGGGGGCTGTGGACAGCCCAAGAAGGATTCCAGAAAGTAAGGGGTCATTTGGCCATGGCCACTGTCCTAGGGCAGACTGAGGACACTGTTCACCATCTCAGCATAGTGCATGCTGACCTTCCAGCTTCAGGGACACTGTCCATCAGTGGAGGAGGTGGGGGACAAAGCGAGTCCCCCACCTGCCAGTGATATGCTCTTCTAACACTTTGCTAGGTGGGAAGTTGCTACAGGGACTTGAGCTCTTGGAAAGGCGATTCTTTTGAGGCCTTATAGCTTGTGTATGTGCCAGAGGGAGAAAGAGAGTCCAGTCCTTTTCTGCATAAGTTCTTTCTTGTGGGAGGTCCAGTTATCTCAGAGCCCATTGGACAGATTTATCTGCAAGGTTCAAGCCAGAAAAGTGCTCCCAAGTCCCAGACTCCAGAAATAGAGAATGTGGGAATCCTCAACCTGGCTATAGACCACCTTGCCCTCTTTGTGGCCAGGTCTCTCCCTCCACAGCTGCTCCTAACTCAGCATTTTGTGTCTGTCCTTTCCCTTGCTCTTTGTCCCCGTTAAGACCCTGAAGGGACATTGCAAACCCAGAGATTCCACCCAGTCCTTAAAAAAGCCTTAAAATTCTGCTGGAAATCACGCCTCTTCACGGGGAACTGCTCTGTCGGTTCCCCAGCAGCACCCCCAGCCCCCCAGGTGTGTTCCAGCAAGCTCTCAGTTATTCCAGGAGGGAAGAAATGAGTCATTGAATCTGTTGATACAGGCTGAAGGCTGCCACAAACACATACCTGCAGGAGCTTCTAATCTCATCAGAAACATGTCGAGGATCTGCCGACCTGTTATAACGGCGAACCGCTCTGTTCCAAGCAGCGGGAATCGCTGTGCTTTTTTTGTAAGCTCTAGCCCAAAGTTTTCTTTGGGGCCAAAAGAATAGAAAATGGAATTCTAAGTCGTGGATTGTCCTACCAGAGAGCCTAATCAGAGCAGGTGTGGGGACCAGGCAGCTGGCATAATAACCCAATAGTTGCTTTAGGGAGAGCTCCCTAAGATCACCTCTGCACAGTTTACTTGATCAGTTTGGGTGCCAGGTGGAAGAAGGGGATTGTGGTCAGATTCTAGCAAGTGTCTGTCCCAAGCCACACCCTCTCTTTTTGGCTACAAACTTGAGTGGGCGTCACATCTCTACCTCCCCTCAAGTAGGGACCTTCTGTCAGGACAGTGCTTAAATTGTGAAGAGTTTGGGCCCCCTTGGCTGCAGCCAGAAGTAGGGGTACCGGGGCAACAGGTTCAAAGCCAGAGGGGACATGTTCCCAAGAGCAAAGGTATCGGGACCCGCCCAGGCTCAGAAATATCTGGACGGGGACTGTGGTTGAATACAAGGAAGCCAAGGCTGTGGGAAAGCAATTCTACCGTGCTAGATGGTGATTGCTCACCAGAGAGAAAGCAGCTGACAGATGAGTCTCTGCAGACAGACAGACACTGGCCAGAGCTGGTCTCTCAGGACTTAGACAATGAGGTTTGCATGCCTCTTTCCCTGGAACATTTCCGAGACTCTCAGAAATGAATGTTACTGAATTCACCAATTTCATACATTGTGGCCTTGCCGAGAGCAGGCGTGAGTGTCCCGAGACTAATCTGGGGCCTCAGCCCTGATACAATAGGTCCCAGCTTGAAGCAAGTGTCTGGGGGCTCCTAGCGGGAGTCCCGCCCCTTCATTGGAAGATCACTATCAGGGCATGTCTGCTACATACACATACACACACACAGACAGACAGGTCCTGGGTACAGTCCCCACTGCCCTTGGGGAAGCCCCACCCTTCCTGAGACAGTGGGACATTCTCTTCTCCCCATTCATCCTCCTCCCAGCTGGGTTGTAAAGAAAGAGGACTTGGTAGGTAGGACAGGAATGCATTCTGGCCAGTTTGAGAATGGCTACAATGTGCCAAGCTCAGATCCAGATGACAGAGACCATTGGTGTGTGGGTGGCAAGTAACTGTAGCAGGGAGTGTTGGGGAGAAGCAGCACTCTGTCCCTTTGACTTGGTGGGAACCTCCAGGCAGGGCAGCTCTCCCACCCTGCCAGACCTGGGCAGGTGTAGGTAATGGAGAAGCCCCCGTGGGGAGTTGGGCACCCAGCCCTTGCAGAGGGGAGCCCCACCCAGCCTCCAACCTCTGTGACAGGAAAGGAGGGATTATATTGAGTCTCCAAGCTCCTTAGCTGGGCACCCCAGAGGGAGTTACCAAGACTTGGTCAGGCATGCTACTGGGCTTCTCCCGGCATTGTTCCCACTGTCAGCAAAATGAGGGCAGGACTGACAGATCTCTCTAATAGCTGCCTGGCTGGTGTCCCCAGAGAAAGAGGCAATAAGATGGCTCCTTGGCATTCCTCATGGAGAAGCGTGGGAAACATAGACTCTGGACAACACTTCCCAGGCAGCAGGAAATATAGGCCACAGGCAAGGAGGAAAAGTAAAATCTTCAACACCAGCTCAGGACTCTCCTTGGAGCCCACACCCCAGTCTGTATATCTTTGGTGGAAGATAGAAGATAGAAAACAATACCCAAAATCATGGTTTTGCAGATGTCCTCCAGGCCTGCCCAAACAGTACAGTCCCAAGGTTAGGGACTTGGCATCATACACACACACTCAGCCCAGTCTTGATCCATAAAACTTTTCTGAATTGTATGGACAGACATCTCTATCCACTCCTCCCTTCAAGGTCCCCAGTGCTTAGCTGAGTCCCAGAGTCCTGCTCACCTGCTTCTGTCTCTGGGTCCAGTCTACAGGGCCAGTCTTTTGTCCCCTGCAGACTGAGCACCTTCTGATGACAGAGGCCATGACTCCGTTTTTTGAATTTCCCTCCATCCTTCTCCTATCCCCGACCTGACAGCATCCCGCATCTAAGCCCCCTGAGGGCTCTCATGTGTAGCCCCTGCCTCAATGTCCCTTCCAGGAGGAAAGAAAGCAGTAATATCCTTATCTCTGCAGTTCTTCCACCCTATGCATGTTCCACACAAAAACTGAGGAACAATAGTTGAGTTGTGAGTCACCTATTCATTGGGCTATGGTTGGCAACCCCATCTGGGAGCCTGGAGCCAGATTTGCAGGATGGGGAAGGGCAGATAAAGCGGTGTGCCAGCCCCAGACAACTCTCCACAAAGCCCTACCCTCGGGGAGGAATTGAGGGAAGAATTTTCCTATCTCCACCCAAAGCTACAGGAGTCCTGCCCTTACCCCAACTCGGGCCCAGCTTCAATTTCAGCTGAGTTCTCAGGACTGCGGGGAGCTGGGGAACAGGCCCCTCTGGGGATCTGGGAATTTAGATGTACCACCCCTCCCTCATTCAGCCAAGGTAGCCAGAGGGTGCTGGGAACCACACCTAGCCTCTCTAGGACTCTCAGGCTCCAAGTCTGAAAACAGGCCTGGGTAGAAACACAGATTCCAGAAGTAAAGCAACCACTCGGTCTTGGCTCAGGTGGGCTTTGGAGGCAGTTCCCAGCTGCCATTATGGAGTTAGAGTAGAAAGCAGGGATTGAGTTTTCTCACACAGGTGGTTCACGTAAATGTGGGTCACAGCACAGATACAAAAGCTTGTGATCCCGCTCTGGGCTCTGTCTTAGTCCTAAGCCAATCCTCGAAATGTTCTGGAATGCCAGGGCACCCTAGACACACTGCCTGGACTCTCACTACACAGTTTCCCTGTGACCCACAGTTAGAAGGAAAGGCTGCGTGGGCTGGGATTTTAACCTGGAGCTGGCTGAGGCTGAGCTGGGATTGTGGGGTGAACACACAGGGGGCTGTGGGGCACAGCCTTGGCCTCCTCCCTCAGAGCTAGCAGGCGACGGTGCTTGTGGAGCCAGAGCTGCAGAGCAGAGCTCCCAGCTTCCCTTCAACAGGCCCCTGCAGGTCTGCGGAATGTTCTTCTCTCATTTGAAGGGTGTTTTGCCAATGCATACCAAGTTCTTGAAAATCCCCCTTGGTTGATTGAAACTATGGGCTGGAAATCAACAAATACTTTAATTAGTCAGAGGGACTAAGAAAAGGATATACCTGTACAGCAAAAACCTCTGGGCTTTGCTTTCCATACAGGGTGGTTTTCAGTTTTAGACAAACACATAGGAATTACAATGTGTCAGGAACTGCCCTAACATCATTGATACATCTGTAATTGTGAACTTGCAAAGAAGAGCTTTACCATTTTCTTAGGGTTTGCTCTGGTCCTCACAGGTGGGTCCAACTGCACCTGGGAGTCTGGGATTGCAGCCTTCCTCCTCAGTGGAGGCAAGGCCACACTTCCTTTGGACCAGGCTGTGTCCCCATGGGGTCAGAAGCGTGGAAGGAGGCCTGTCCTCATTCTTTACCTGCCCCATGTTCCTTCCTTTCCCAGAAGCTGCAGCTCAGGATGGGAAGGCAGAGGTAGAAGTGGAGCTGCCTTCTCTGGGGGCTTCTGCTTGGCTGACCACTTCCTCATTCTGAGATGCAGGCAGAGAGGACAGACTCTCAATTCCATGGCTTTCCCTTCCATTTTGGATGAGCTCCATTGACATGTGGTTGAGTAAGTACAGACAGTGATAATCGAAGGGTGAAGAAAGGTCAGCAGATGACAGCACTGAGGGTGAAAATGGTAGCTTTCCCAGGGGGATGCCAGGAAACACCGGAGAGTGTGGGCAGCCCTCAGGTCAGATGGACGTCTTGTCAGCCGTGGTCCTGCCCTCTGCAGTCACTCAGCTCTGGTTTGCACATTTCACAAGTTTGACCACTGACTGAACTTGCTCACTGTCCACACAATGTCCAAGGAGCTGAGGAAAGAGATCATGCACAAAGCCTCATAACAATCATTGGATCTTGTATGCTTTGAGCAATGTGGGGTGTGCAGTGAGCACTTCTGGACTTTGGTTGTTTTTCTCTGTTGTCCCCCATTTTCTTCCTACATGCCAGGTGAGGACAGGGCCAAGTCCCCTCCCTGGATCTCCTTGCTAGGCTCAGGATGGTAACCCACACTGTCCTATGATGGCTAATCTTCATTATCAAGTCGATTAGGACATTTCTGGGTGTGTCTGTGAGAAGATTGGCTTGTGCGTCAGCCAACTGAGTGGAGAAGACCCACCCTGAACGTGAATAGCACTGTCCAATAGACTGGGGGCTGGGTGGAATGAAAAAGCAGAAGCGGGTAGCTGGGACTCTGCACATGCTTGATCTTTCTTGAATAGAGGCTCTTTTTGCTTCTGGCACTGCCCATGATATCAGACTCCAGATTTGTCAACCTCTAAAGATAAACAGGACTGTGTCTTCAGTCCCTCTTGTTCTGACACCTCCAGCTTCTTGGGCTGAGCCGCTACTGGCTGGGCCAAGCTTTAGCCTTGCTTTCCAGCATGAAGGCTGCCAGTGTGAACTGTATTGGGGGACAGGGCGGGGGTGAGGGTGGGGTACCAGGCATTGAACCCAGGGCACTCAATCACTGAGCCACATCTCCAGCCCTTTTTATTATTTTAATTTTGAGACAAGGTCTCACTCAGTTGCTTAGGACCTCACTAAGTTGCTGAGGCTGGCTTTGAACTTGCAATCCTCCTGCCTCACTCACTCTCAGCCTCTCTGTTGCTGGGATAATAGGTGTGTGCCACCATGTCTAGCTCCAGTGCAGAACTCCTTGTGTCTGATCATGGAAGCCAAGCCAGTAACTTCTCTTTTATATGTATTCTAATGATCTGTTCCCCCGGAAAACCCTGACTAACACCGCTCGTGACATGGCTGGCTGTGCAAAGGCTAGGTTAGAGCATCCTGCCTGACTTGGTTTCAGAAAAAAAATCTCAGTCCCCCAGTGATCCATCTGTGGAGGAGGAGGCTGAGTCCAGAGAGGTGAAGACGTGGCCCCAAAGCTCTCAGCGAGTTGGGATTAGACAGGTCTAGTCCCCGGCCTGCCCTGCACACTGTTTACTGTCCTATGGTGCCATGCCTGGCCTCAGCAAAGGCCCATTTCTCTTCTACTCTGAGGCTGCAGTCTCTTGTCCCCTTCAGAGAACAATCTCCTGAGGGCTTTAAGGATGGAGGGGGCAGACTGACAGTGATTTTACTACTCTCTGCCCCTTCCCTGTACAGAGCTCTGACGAGTTCTGGCACCTGGGTTTCCAGGGAAGAGAGGGCTCTGAGCCAAAGCAGCATGAAATTACTTGCCACACCAGGACCCCAGGTGCCACCCGCCTGTGGGCAGTGCTGACCACAGAGGAAGGAAAGATGGGAATGCTTTCTGTCCTGCCTCCCTCCCCAGCCCTTGCTCCACTGTCTGATGTAAGGATACAAACAACACAACTCCACCTGCCCCATTCAGAACCCACCGTGCCCTGTGCCAGCTCCCCACAGAATCCCTGTCCTCTGAGACTGTCTTCCAAGGCTCCCATCTTTTGCTCAGTCCATTCACAAGCCCCTGAGTTCCCAGAGCCTTTGAGGCTTAACCCTTCTCTCCAGCCAGAAGGACCCATTCACATGCCCAGGGCCCATCCACCCACACCTACTGAGGGGTGGTCATGCTGAGTGCTGGTGGAGCCCTCCCTCTCCCTCTCCCCCTCAGAGCCTCCCCAACCCCAGAACATGAGGCAAACACCTGGATGCCTCCCAGGGAGTCTCTTCTAAATGGGTTAAATGTGGGTGATGACTGCTAGACAGGGTGCTTGCTCTGAAGCTCTGAACTTTCCATAATCCCCAAACTGCTCAAATCATGGGAAGGCCAAGGTCCCAGTCATGCTTTGTGTCATGGTGGAAGCTAAGAACCAGAGCCACATTTAGATAGCACTGACTCTGGGCCAGCTGTGGTTCTGATGTATTAACTCATTTAAATCTCTCAGCCTCACCAGGTAGGTCTATTATTATCCCCATTTTACAGGTGAGAAAGCTAATGTCCAAGTAATGGAGGACGGATGAGGCTGGACATCTGAGGAATTTTCAAGAGGCCAGTTTATTTAAGCTATAGCGGTTCAGAGAGGCGAATGCCTAAACATCTTGGATGATTGCATGATAGTGGGAGGAAACATACTCTTTGTCCCATAGTCTTAGGCCAGACAGGGGTTTTACAAGTTTTTACCAAGAAAATAGAGGTAAAATCTTTTTGCACAACAACCTTGATGGCAAGGTTGTCTGCAAACCTGGCATTTACAAGAAAGAGGAAGCTTCAAACCACAGTGCTCTCTGCAGAAGTCCCCCTGATATTGTGTTGACATTTTTTTGTTAAAAAAAAAATAATCTTTCTGACAAAAAGAGAAGCTTAATTATGGCAAGGGTCTTTTGGAAAGGGGCACCTGGTCTGCTTAAAGAGAGTAAGTAGCTGCTTAGTGACAGAGCTTTGGTGTGAACCCAGCAAGCGTGGCTCCAAAAGCCCTTGTCCTCACCATGGAGGACACACAGGTTGTTGGTGCATGACTGTAGAGAGGGCTGTTTCTGTGGAGGTTCTGGGCTCTGGCCAGCCTGTGAGGGCAGCAAACTCAGAGGGCCATAGCTGCCACTCAGCAGCCAGTGTGAGCCAGCTTCTTCCAGCAGCCCTGAGGAGAGGGACTGCTGACTGAGAGTAGAGATAAGGGGAGACTTTTGGGAATCCCCCTCCCCTCTGCAACTGCCGGAACCCAGGGGGAGGCAGCAAGGCAGGGACAGGCCTTCAGGGGATTGGAGTCCTCCCGTAAAACCCCCTGGGTGTGAAGCTGGGGGTCACTTACTGCTCTGGCTCCAAACCTGGGGCCCAGGTCCAGATGCCTCCTAGAACATTTTCTTCCAGATAGCCAAGAAGTGACCCCAAAACCTCAGAAATGGTCCAACCTTTAGCCATCCCTTCCATTTCTCAACTCTCCAAACCCTACAACCACTTACGGCCAAGACACCCTCATAGGTCCTCCAGAATTTCCCTCAGAATGAGCAAAGGTATGAGATGGGATAACCCAGCACCTGGGTGTGAGTTGACATTTTTGGTCTTTGGAATTGAACACACCTCCCAGGGCCTCACAGAGACTCGCCAGCTCCTTGCATGAGGCTGCCTCACTTAGAAAAGAAGCTAACCCCGTTTCATTCACATTTGCACACAAGACCTGAGTTCCTTCAGCCCTTTGAAGTGAATGGCTATGGACAGATTTGACACACTTTGCCTTACTTACTACTCCACATTACCCATAGGAGACAAGTGCCACTGCATTATTATCTCTTGCGAAGCTCAGAAGGGAATAGGCCTTATCTAAGACCACACATATAGTAAGTGCCATGACTGGAATTGGAACCAAGGTATAGCTTCTTCCAGAGCCTGCTCTCAACCAGCACCTGGTGGGGGTGTCAAGGGGACCTGGAAGAGCCCAATAACCCTATAATCTCCATCTGCAGCCCTTATACCAAAGCTGCCTCAAATGGCACCTCCCCTAAACAAAAATAGCACATCCTATGCAAACCAGCTTTGAGACACACCTGTGGGCCCACTGCCTCCTTCTAACCAGATCATCTCCTCAAAGCCCAAGCCCTACCATGAGGACCCCCAAACCACTGTGTCCCCTGCAAGATGAAAGACTCCCTAGATCTATGAGGCCCACTACGCTCTACTTGCCTGTCTGCCTTCCCAGGCAGCAGCCCTGCCAAAGAATGAACAAAAGCTCCTTTCACAATGACCTTCCCACCCTACCTGCCCTGCTTCCCTGCTTAGCTGCCCGCCTCAGAGTCCCAACTGGTTTCAAAGTCTGCCTGAGGTCTTGTTCCACTCATCAGCCTCCTCATCCTCCAGGCCCTCCCAGAAGGGATAGCCTCAGTGTCCAGAGCTGGACAGGCACTCAGCAGCCAGACGACATGACTTGTCCAGTCTTCTTGGGCAATCTCCAGCCGCCAGCTGACCTGGGCATCCCCGAGGGCTGGGCCCCCTCATTCTGGCGTCAACCATGGCCTGCTACAGGTTGGCACACTTCCCTCAGCAGAGAACAATAACACTTTATGGTCTGAAAGGCCTCAGACATAACATGGCTCCATTGTTTGGAGTCTGAAAAATGATCTCACGCTAACCCTGAGAACCAAGGTTATCCCCAGTCCCTTGGCAAAGTGGAGGCCTCCTTTGCTCAAGAACGTACAGTAGCTCCCACTGAGCCCAACTCCTCTTTCCTCTGGGCCCCCTTCCTTCCTATCCTTCCTTCCACCAATGATAGGAAGAATCGTGGCCCTCAAAGATGTCTGCATCCTTGTTCCTGCAACCTGTGGATATGTTAGGTCATATGGAAAAGAGGAATTAAAGCTGCAGGTGGAATCAAGGTTGTTGATTAGCTGAACTTTAAATAGGGAGATTATCCTGGAGTACCTGGGTGGGCCCAGTATAATCCCAAGGGGCCTTAAATATTCGAGAGGGAAGCAAGAAAGGAGGCTGGAGTGTTGCCCTGTGGGAGGAACTTGACCTGCTGACTTTGAGGAAGAGAGGAAAGGCACATGGACCGAGGTCTCTGGGCAGCTTCTGGAAACTGGAAAAGGCCAGGAGGCAGATTCTCCCCTGGAGCCTCCAGGACCTCAGCCCTGCCAATGCCTGACTTTAACCCAGAGAACCCTGTCCCAGACTCTGACCTCCAGATCTGTGACATAATAAAATTGTGTGGTTTTATCACTGACCCTGGGGTCATTTGTTCCAGAAGCAATGGGGAACCATCTCTAGATCCTTATGTCTCTCCAGATTCTGCTTCAGCAGAGAGAGAGAGAGAGAGAGAGAGAGAGAGAGAGAGAGAGAGAGAGAGAGAGAGAGAGCGCGCGCGCCTGGTCTTTACCCTCCACACTCAAGTCACTTTCTTCCAGCTTCAAGGTCACTTCTTCTGCCCATCCCTGAATTCTTCTCCTCATGGCTCACTCCTGCCCCTGAATGCTACCCTCCTGCCAAGTTCTACTGCTGATTCCCGGGTGTCACAGGCCCCACTTTGTTCCACCAGGCCCTGGCCTAGGTCTAGGGAACAACAAGGAGCAGGCTACCCTTGCCATCTACGAGGCTCCTCAGCTGGATGTGTGTCTGCTGCCCTGGGGTCTCTATGCATTTGGTGCTTTCTCTGCTGGTCTCAGACTGAGAACCCCAAGTCTCCAGTCTGGTACCGACCTTCTCTCCACACCCCTCCAAGTTCCCTTATCTCAGGGGTCAGCAGCAGCTGTGCCCGAGCTGATGTACAGGCTCAGTTCTCCTTCTGTGTGAGGGAGAGGAACAGGGGCTGGAGGGGGACCCACCCTCTGCAACCTCTGATGGGAGTGAACCATCCACCTGGGGTCTTGCCACTAGTGGTGGGTCCAGCCTCCTTGGTGAAAAGTGTCCCACTTTGCCAGTGTCCTCACTTTCCTTGAGGAAACTGGTCTCTTAGCAGCTTAGTAACCTCGTTTTGTGACCAAGTGACTGTCGATGACAGACTTTGTCCCCTCTATGTTCTCCTTCCATCATCTGCCACCACAGTTTCTCACCCTGGTGAGGCCAGGAAGGCAGGAGGTCTATTTGCAGGGACAAGTCTCTCCTGGAATATGACACCTGTCTGGCATCTCCCTGAGGATGTTGACCTGGTGGAGAGATGTAGGTGTTCCCAAGTGGAACTGCCCCTTGTGGGAGACAGTGGAAACCAACTCTGCCCCTCCTTACCCAAACAGCCCCAGAGGGAATGGGCTGTATCCACCTTCTTGTTGGCAGAGCATAGCCCGCTGCCCCCTCCCATGTTAGAATGTGCACAGACTCCTCCTTGAGGAGAAAAGGGTCTTGCCTGATAAATTGGTGACTGTCAGCTGAGAGCACAAGATCACGAGCTGGAAATAGCTCATGAATCCCACCCTCCACTTGACTCTATACCCTCAGGAGGGTTCCCACACCTGCATCCTCTCCACAGGCCCAGGGGGATGAACGTGGCCGATCTTGACTCTGCCACTGCAGAGGATAGTCCCTGAGTGGAGTGATATCTTGAGTTTGCTCCCTGAGGACATCATCCAGCATGGATGTTCTAATACCCAAATAGTAGGCTCAGATCAAATTGGGGCCCAGCTCATGAATCAGCTGGGCAAGGCCTCTGAAGACCTGCAGCACCATGAATTCTCTGCCTCAGTCAGACACCTGGGGTTGTGTTCAGCCTTGGGTTGGGCTGCAGGCTGGTCACATAACTGGTCTTCTCAGGTCCAGCCTGCAGTTGTTTTCTATGCATAGGAATCCTGAGCTGTCCTAGGCACCATCTGCATCCAAAACTAACTCTCCTGAGGGCTAAGAGAAGGACACCTCCTGCAAGGTTTCCTGGAGTCTGCACTCCGTGCTCTCATTCATCCTGGTCCCAGACGCAGAACTTGCCCTTTGATCGGCTTCGTAAGTTTCTCCCATCAGGGGCAAAGCTGCCCTTCAGAGACAATAGCCAGCCAGCTACCTGGCCCCAGACCTCAGCATGGGGGTGAGAACAGTGGTTCTATCTCCTTCCCCTCCTCTTGCCATACTACCTGGGAGCAGGGGAGTTGGGAACCTGGCCCTAGTCTCTCTAGACACCAGCCGAGTGCTTCGTTATGAGCCAAAATCAGCCTCCTCCAACATCCACTTCTACATCATGGTTCTGCTCTGTGGGGCTATGCAAAAAGCAATCGGTCCTTCTTCCCCTTTGACACATATTTCAATGTTTGGGGACATTTCTTAGCCATCACCCTCAATTCCAAGGACAGTGATTCTGAGGGTTAATAACATGGTCAGACTCCCAGCTACCTGCACTGCAGTGTCTGCCCCCCACCGCTCTCTCACAGCCCTCTGGAGCAGTGTGCCACCCTCCTAGCCAATACCCCTGGCCTGGGCCTGTTGGCCTCTCCAGAGGGTGCCCCTTTGGCCTCCTCTAATATTTATATCATTCTTTAAATATTTCCAAAGCTACGTCATTTGAGTGCCACAATTAGTATTTGGCCCATATTTACAGACCACTTGTACTATTACTATCTTTTGTCGTTTCTCTTTAAATTAGCTATGTGTCTATCTAGTATAATTGTTTTGGAAGAAAACTTTGTTAAATACTGGATTACACCTTTCTTAAGGTAGATCAAAATAACTCTATGTGAAATAGGCTGTGACTCAGCCTGAGAAGATGTCATGTGCCCGCAGTGCTGTGTGTCCCCCTCCCGGAAACACTGCTTTACCATGTCTCCACTCACATCTTCCCCTCCCCAAGCCTTTGCCCCTGTCTCCTGCCCAGCAGGCTCCGGTTTCCTCTTTGGGGAGTCCCGAGGAAGAGGATCCTCTGTTTCCTGGGTCCTGTGTTCACTGTCCAGCCTTACGCTAAGATCGCAGCCTTCTCTCATCAAGCGAGGGTCCTCCTCTCCAGCACTCAGGAGAAGGGTGGCCTGTGGGGGAAGGGTCAGTGTCCAGGCTCCTTTATAGCCAGGAATATCCAGCTGCAAACTGGGATGGATGGTAGGTACCTCTGGCCCACGGTCAGGGAGGTGGCGTGTGTGCTTCTGTAATTATATGACCGAGTGTGTGAAAACCACAAATGAGCACCTAGAAAGTCGAATTACAGTCCTTAGAAGGTGAGAGAGTGAATGCAGCTAAGGCAGCCTCTGAGCAGGCAGTCAAAACAACCAGGCGGTAGAGGTGGGGGGTGGCCCAGGGGTGTGTCGGGAAGAGGATGGTGGCTGAGGAGCACCTACCCCACCTGCCATAGGGAGCCCCTACTAGGGCTCTAGAAAGCACACTCAGCGGCGAGACCCAGGAGAAACTCCTGGAAAGCACCTCACCTCAGGGCACGCACCTCTCCTAGTTACTGAGCCCCACTTGGCCTCAGTGGAGCCCCAGTCCCTGCCCAGTACAGGGTGCTGAGTCTAGATCACCACCCTGCCCATCCCAGGCCCTTGTCATTGATCCCATACAGAGTCCCCAACTCCTCTGGGTGTCCTAAGGGCTCTCACTGCTCCAAGACTTGATTCTGTGACATTAGGTACCAGATGTGAGACCTAAGAGACAGAGAGGAAACTGTACTCTCTGCCCTCTTTACCACCAGGGTGGCAAAATGTAGGCTCCTGGCTGGAGATGCTAAGCATGTCTCATGGTCCCTCTGGCCCTTTATTTATGTAAGATGGGGATGCTAATAGGGTTCTTGAAGAGGATTTAATCAGGAAATATCTCTAATGGGCCTCGTCATGGTCTGACACAGAAGAAGCCACTGATACGCAATAATTATTCTCATTTGCCCTACTTTCAGTTTCTCCCATTCCCATCTCCCTGATGGGTTCTGACCCTCTCCTTTCCTATGTCACCCTTCTGTCCTTTGACACTTAGAGCTTGGCCTAGGTGCCAAGTTCTTCTCTGGATGTTCTCTGTGAGTGTGGGTGCTATATCCACAGGGCCCTACCCCAGATCCTCCCAGATAGCCTCTGCCCATGGAGTGAGCTATCTTCAGGGTCACAGTTCACCTAGAGCTACACCCACTTTTTTTTTAGAGCCCCTCAGTGAACTACAACCCCAGAATTCCCTCCCAGAGACCCCAGCCCAAGTCTAGGTCTGCATAGGCCTTGTTGGGTGTGTGGGAGACCTTGCATTTTTGGTTTATATCCCCCATGGGGTTTCTCCTGGCTGAAGTTAAGTCTCTCGAGAAGAGCATCATGGAATCCTTTACCCTTCCCACTCCTCTCCAAAGGGCACCAAGCCAAAGGGCGTCAAAGTCAAAACTTTTCTCGACCAATCTCTGCAGGACACAGTGTCCACTCGCCTATTCCTGAGTCCCCCTGCCAATCAGCACCCGCCTCGTCGCCAAAGCAACCCTTCTGAAGCCGAAGCTTGCAGGCTCAAGCTGCTGCTCTCTTCCTCTCCTTTTCTGTTCTCTCTCCTTTTCTTCGGGCAGCCCCCCAATAAAATCTCTTGGTTGAATTTCCCTCGCAGGTGAGTCACTCGCCTTTCAGGCCTCATCCAGGTCTAATTCCATCTTAAGACCGGGAGCCATCTCGAATCACAAAGTCATGAAAAGTTAATTTCTATTTTGCTATAAATTACTGGGATTTCTAAACTTGTTTGGAATTCCTTGAACTCACCCGTGCCTGGCTTTCCCTGACCAGATGACAACCCTCTCTAAAACCTTAGTGGCGTCTCATAAATTCTGATGTTGGGATCTGAATTCACTCCCTACCTGGAAATATCATGCCAGGTAGATCATTAACCTGCTATCTGCCTTTGTATTGTGCTTGTCAAAATCCTGTTAGCTGTAAGTTCTCAAGACATCCCCTTTTGCAAGTTTTTGAGCTCTAAATCCTTGTTCCTGGAAAGCTGGGGGAGAGGGGGCTGGTTTCTAGCCCGTGTTAGGAGAGACAGCCACTGATGAGCTCTCTTTGTGTACACAAATACAAGCTTACTTTAATTTGATTTAAAGTTGGAGTCGGTGGGTGGTCTTTTCTTTAGTCAGGGTTCAATACCTCCACAGAGCAGATGGCCTCCCTGGTGAGCACAGCTCTAGGCTGTGTGCAGGCTCTGCTTACAGCTTAGATGTCTTAACCTGAGGACAAAGCCAGGGGCCGGCTTCCAGCCGAGAGCTGGGATCTCCATCTGTCCCACTATGATCAGCCCTGGGAATGTGGGGAGCCCAAGAATAAGTACTCCATTAATGCCTGGACTGCCAGGTGGGTCTGTGGAGACCCAGAGCCTGGACCCAGGAGGGACAGAAGCACCCCTGCCTGGAGACCTTTGGGAAGTGGAGCTTTGTCTCAGGTTACTGACGGGTGGGAGCAGCCTGGGGCTGCCTGGGGCTCTCCTTGCTGGGTTCTGCTTGGTGCTTCCGGCCCCGTGGCTTGAGGACTGAGATACAGAGAAGAAGTCACTGGGCTGTCTCCCAAGGACACGTGAGGCAAAGCTGGGCCCAACTAGACCCTTTCTCAGAGGTGAATGGGAGCTAATTGTTCTTCAGTTTTTGTTGGTTTTGTTCTTAGGATCTTCATGATATCCGCCTCCTATTCCATGAGTTTCCTCCGGATGTCCTTTTAGAGTCCTGGGCCCAAGCATCTTCATATAAGGTAAAAGACGTTAGGCTCTTCTTCATCAATGATTAGCCTAGGTCCAAATATTAGAAATAGTTGCTGTCTGGTATAACCACATGAATGTGGGAATTTGGACATAAAGGCACAAATGACCCATATCCTTATCCATATAGAGTCACATAGAACCACCCAGCTATCTCTGTGGCCTTGGGAAGGCTATTTTAACCTTTCTGAGCCAAGATTTTCCCACCTGAGCTCCTGGCTTAGTATATCTCTAAATCTTTCCCACCCTTAAAACTGGTACATGTCCTCTTTACCTTCCTCTTTCTGAAGTCACACCAGAATCTCTTCTTCCCCCCAACTCTGCATGTTGTGGATCCTTTGATTTTGCCTTCACCTTTTCTGATACTTGGAATTACCTTCTCCCACTGCTTTATCCCTTTAGAAGGCCATTCTTTAAAGTCCAGTTCAAATGTCACTTCATCTAGGAAGCCACCACCCTCACTCGCCATACTGGAAGGTCCACCTTGGCTGTAAGGGAGACTGAAGCTTCACCAAACCCAACCCTCTCCTATAACAGATAAGGAAAATAGGCAGTGTTTTAGGGACAGAGCCAGATCTGGAACCCAAAGGCCTTTTGATGTTGCCACCTTTGGGGTCTGCAGTCCTCAGGTCACCATTAGAACTTGCACATATTATTGCTGCTGTGGGCATCTATCTACACCTCCCTTAGACCAAATTGAGGGCCAGAATCACACTGTGTTCATTTTCTCTCTCTCTTTTCTTCATCAATGCAGACCTTGTGTCAGATGGGACTGCAATAAATGTCTGTTAAGTTTATCAAAGATATATTCCATTTGATCCCTGCCCCAAACCCAGATGTCCCGTTTGAAGACCTGCCCATGTCTTTACCTCTGACCAGCGTTGTGATGGAACAAGGTTAACGGGCTTGTAAGAGCCCATTGTTAAATTACCAAGAATATTATGAGCTTGTTATTAGCCATAATTAAAATTAATTATACAACTACATGAAAAACAAAGAGAAGATATGCTTAAAACTCATCACTTTCTAATCTGACTACACTTTATTATCATCCACATTCCTGAGATAATTTACATCCATTGAATCTATTCAGTACAAATACTATACAATAGAAATAATGTACAGTAGAAATGCTGCTCATCTCTTCCTATCTCTGTGATCAGTGACATCATGTTGGTAGCTTGAAATCATCATTGTGAAAATATTTACACCAAGGGAATTGGCAAATACTACGAATCAGAGCTTCGTATTTATGTTTGTTGATTATCGAGAGCTGCCCTTGTCCATGTAGCAAGCAGAGCACTTGAAATGTGACTCATCCAAACTTAGATATGTAATAAATGTATATATATGCTGAATTTTGAAAACTTAATATGGAAAAAAGAATGTAAAGTACATCATTACATTTTTATATTGATTATAGCTGAAATGATATTCTGTATGTATTGGGTCAAGTATTATCTATTGTTAGAATTAACTTCACCTGTTTCCTTAATGTGGGTATTAGAAGAAAATAATATCTACAGCTTGCATTGCATTTCTATTGGACAGCTCTGTCTAGATTTATTTCAGACATGGTGGAAGGTTAATAATGTAGATTAAATTTAAGTGTGTTTTGTCTGCTGCCATTACATTGTGATAGTCAAAAGGAGTTTTTGACAAAGTTGTCTTCCAATACACAAAAATGATTATCCCACTCAGCAAAGAAGTTATTCACATAATTGAGGAATCACCTTCATTGTTGTACTTTCATCTTAATTGTTAAAATGAAAACATGAGCCAACCCCCATATGGGAGCTGTACTCATTTGTCAGTTGCAACCACAGGCTGGCTGGGGATATAGGTTTGGCAGAAAAACAATTGAAAGTATTTCATGAGAATCACATGACTTTATAGAGTTTGCAATAGGGTGTATTAAATATTTTGTTTTCTGTAAATTTTTGTACATACATATGATTTTGTATATATGTACATATATATACACATACAGGTGCTCCTCTATTTATAATGGGGTTACATCCCATAAACTCACTATAAGTTTAAAATATTTTAAATAAAAAATGCATTTAATACACCTACCCTATCAAACGTCATAACTTGGCAGTGAAGTGCACCAAAGAGTATCAGCTCCTGGTCATGTGGCTGACTGGGAGCTGCAGCTCACTGTCACTATCCTGCATCACAAGAGGATCTATGTTAGTCACCTTTCTATTGCTGTGACAAAATATCTAAGATAATCAACTTATAAGGAAGAAAGGTTTATTATGGCTCACAGTTTGGGAGATTTCAGGCCATGGTTGGTTGGTTCCTTGGGGGGCCTATGACAAGGTGGGAATGTGTGATAGAGGAAGACTGTTCACCTCAGGGCAGCAGGAAAGCAAGAGAAAGAGAGGAAGGTGCAGAAGTTTCAGTATCCCCTTCAAGGATGTCTCCCCAAGGTAATTATTCCTCCCAGTAACCTAACTTCCTCCAAGTGGTTCCCACCTCCTAAAGGTTCCACCACCCCCCAGTAGCACCACAGGCTGATGACCAGGCCTAAAACACATGCCTCTTTGGGGAATAGACAAGACCTAAACTACAGCAGTATTGCTATATTCACAGGCCTGTCACTAGGCTGTGAAAGGAATAAAATTTAAAATTCAAATTATAGTTTCTACTGAGTGCACATTTCTTTCACACCACAATAGAGCCAAGTCAGGGACTACCTGTATATGGTTGGCAGTTTTCCTGGGAGCTGATTGTCGAGCTCACCAGCACACTTGAGTTACCAGCACCACACTGTCCCCAGCCCTCCTGCTACCCCTCAGCTCACTCCCCAGGTGCTGCTGTTTGTGGCACTGGCAGACCATGCTTCACTCTCCCAGTCTGCAGGACTTCAAGATGTGGAGCCAAGGCCCCTCCCCCTCCCCCTCCCCTCCCCCTCCTGCCTTTGTTCCACTCAGGACACCTTTTACTAATCTCCCTCACCTGCCCTGGCTCCTGTCCAGCTTCTAGTCACCCACCCTGGAAAGTCAGTTATGGTGCCACAGAGATTTTTTTCCTTGGGCTTGGCTCTTAGCCCTGTTCGCCTGCCTGCTCTTGCCACTGGGTCGTGACTGCTGCCTCACCTGCCCCAAGATGTCAGTTGGTGACTTCGTCCCCAGCCTGTCTGGCAGCCATTCTTAGCTCCATCAAAGATAGGCTTGAAGCAAGACAGAGGGGCATCCAAGCCACAGAGAGGGAACAAGGAGCCTGGGGGTGGGGTTCAGAGCACTGGGGACCTGGCTTTGGGGGTTTCTTGTTCTCACTGTCACTGCAAGCCCCTCATTCAACCTATAGCAGTTCTGTCTAGACTTGGCACAGGAAAACACTTCCCCACCGGGCTGTGCCCACCAGAGACCTTGCGGATGAAATACACATGCTGACCAAGACTACAACTAGCAATCTTGTTAAAGCAAATCACAAACTAGCAGCTGTCCACATCAGGAGCATGGAAAGGTTTTAGGGAGTAATCCAGGGGGTGGGTTCAGAGAGACGCAGAGGGGGAGTTGCGCTGTGATGGGAAGAGATGGAGAGGGAGACAATGGGCTGTGGAATCTGGGAAGGCAGTTTCTGAAACATGGGGCAAAATATATTAGTTTGGGGCACAAAATGAAGAGGAGATGAGCAAGCATCCTGGTTGCTGGGAAATGTACTTAGGACCAGGGTCCCCAGCGAACCCTAAAAATTACCGATAGTTCCCTGGATAGCGGTCATTGTATATAATAATATTATTATTATATTATAACAATACATTATTCTAATATTATAATTATAATACAATTATAGTTATTAATATTTATATATTAATTAATTGTATAATTTTGCATTCATTATCATTATTATAATTATAGCTAGCATTTATCAAGCTCTGACTCCGTGACCGACATTCTTTGTCGTGACCACAGCAATGCCAGGAAGTGGTAATTATTCTTCTCACTGTTGTCACTATCCTCACTTTTACAGAGGAGGAAGAAGACACAGAAAGGTGGATGGATTGCTGAGAGTGGCAGCCCTGGGGGGTCAGGGGCCAGAGACCAAGCCCTCGCTACCCCCAACGCTGCCTCTGCAGAGTCAACCCGTCCACAGCCCCCACTGGTCTTGTCAATGCTGGCATTGGTCAGCTCATGTCTTTCTGTATTTTCCCCTCCACTGTTCCTTTTGGTGATTTTCTGAACTTCATGAGTTGACAGTGTGGTCTTATTCCACTGCTTAGGCAGGGACACTGGGATGTAAAGATTCAACACAATAGAAGCTGAGACAGGGCCAGTCATGAATGTGTTGCCACTCATCTGGAGAAGTTGAGGGGACACAGGGTAATTCAAGTGGTTTTCAAGAGGGTAACTTGACCCTCCAAAGGACTGAACTCACTCAGAGAGCGTGTATGTTTTTCCTACTGCCAAACTGTCCCTTCCTTTTATGAAATGATGAAGGGAGTCCGTGGAAATTGCTGCATTTTTAGTGTCCCATTTTGGAGAAAAAAAGACTTGGCTTCCTCACCATCAGGTTTGAAACCTACTTGATGGTGGGCTCAGGGTCTGTCCCTCGCGGCCCAGTGCCCCCCTGGGGCTTGCTCAGCACGCTACCTGCATACCTGGATGGGCTGGGGCAGGTCCTCAGGTGCATCCATGCTGCCTGAAGACTATGAAAGATGCTCAAAGGAAGTGGGCCAGCTGCCTCCCACTGAAGTGGGAAGATGCCCTCCTACCTATGACTATGGATTAAGGGGCCCAGACCCGAGGAGATGTGGGGCTGGGCTGGACATTCCAGGGGAATGCAAAGGGGACATCCTATTCAGAACATGTGATGTGCTGGGCACTGTGACGCATGCCTGTAACCCCAGAGGCTCGGGAGGCTGAGGCAATTTAGCGAGGCCATAAAGCAACTCAGTGAAACCCTGTTTCTAAATAAAATATAAAAAAGGGACGGGGATGTAGCTCCGTGGTTAAGCGCCCCTGGGTTCATTCTGCAGTACCAAAAAAGAAAAAAGAAAAGATATGGTGTCTCCACCAACTTCTTTTCCAAACCTTCCTGAGCCCCCATGGGCCCCTCTCCCTAGTTCCCCTTCTTGCTTGGGGGGAAAATGGAACAAGAATCTTCCCACCACCCACCCTGTCTCATCCACCCTGGGACTGTGGATGCTATGATTCATCCACCTTCTATTTGTTTGGGGAATTTTCCATGACAACACAGAGGTCCCTCTCTCCTGATTTGGCCAGTTTCCAAGACCATCAAAGGTCTATTCAAAGTCAGGATGGAGGGAGGGCAACTGGTTCCCAGAGGAAGCTTGTCTCCCAGTTCTCATGAATGCAAAGAGCCCTGGGGTCATCTCTGCTCCTGAAATGTCTGTTCTGTGGCCCCCTCCTTCAGTCCTGGGTCCTCCCCTCTTCTACTAATACTGGCAATGAACCATAATCATATTCAAGTCTAGAATGGAGAGAACCAAAAATTAGCTCAGAAAGTAAACTGGGCTTGGAGAAGTCTTGTGTCCTTGAGCTACTGTTGTGAGGTCACACTGAATGAGGGGCCCTAGAGAACTGGGCTGCTGCAGTCAGGCTACAGGACCTGAGACTCTAGGCTTCTGGGAAGGCTCAGGAATGAAGGGTATGAGGCAGCCTTCGGCTGAGCAGTGTGGTGAATGAATGATAGGGTGCAAGGTCCTTAGAGCTGGAGGGTGGAGGTCAGACACAAGGCAGAACTTTCCTAAGGCCCAGATGTAAATTGTCTTCAAGGAGATGCCTTCTGTCAAGGCATTGCAAAGCGGCCACACTTCAGCCTCCTCATTAGGTATAAAAAAAGAACAGCACCCGGAAGAGGTCATATGCTGGAGTCGCCTCCTTCCTGCTCCTCTGGCTCCTTCTCACTGGTCTTGGGTCTCATTTTGGCACTTCTCCTCTCAGAGCTCAGTTAAAATGCTCTGGCCAGCTTCAGCCCTTCTCTTTCCAAGAGCCTCCCACCAGCCCCACTTCGCAGCCCACCGCCATCCCCTCCTCCCAGCCTCCTTTGCGTCTCCCCTCCTGTTGGCTCCTGCTCAGGCCAGCGCTGCCTCCTCAGCCCTGACCACTTGGACCAGGGCTTCAAGGGGAGCAAAAGTGTAGCTGGGAGCCAGGCACTGCCCTGACATCCCCCATCACTGACAGGATGTGCCTCTATGCCCAGAAGTGGCAACTGGCCACAGCCTCTGCAGGCATCCTGCAGTAGGAGACCTGGGGAAAAGTGTGCCCAGCCCAGTGCCCAGGACCTGGAGACAGAATATGCTAGAAGTTCTAACAGAAAATGGGCAAGGAGCCCACAGGGTGTCAGGGGAGGGTGAAATGGGAGCAGCTGGGTGGGCAGGAGCGGTCCTTTCCCATCCTGGAAGGCAAGTGGTAACGTGGAGAGGGTGTGGGTTTTGGAGAGACAGACCTCACTGATCCTGGCTCCACTTGTCCTGGGAATAGAACACCCACCTCAGAGAGATGACGCAGGTGCAGTGGCCAGCCCCGGGAGGGCTCCACAGCATCGACTCCAGCCCACTGGCTGGCACTCAGGGCCTGGGGTGCAGGGGGCGGCTGTGGGGACACGGCCTTACAGGTGCAGAAAGGAGGCGAGCAGCGTCCTTGAGAGAGACCTTCAGTGCCTCCTTTGTGGGACCTCTTTTGTTCTCTTCACCCTCCGCAGGTGACCTGAGGGGACCCACCTACATGTCTATGAGCACATGACGCAGGCGCCCCAGTTGCCCCAGCTTGGCTGCTGTGTCTTTCTGGGCCAGCTGTGGACTACCTGCCAGGGAGCTGTCCCTAGGGTTGGCTCTTCTCAGTATCCACAATGACAGCCTGGAGTCAGAGTGCCGGAGGGAGGGGAAGGAGGCCGGCCACCAGGCTGTGCTGGGTGTCATGGTGTGCCAGGCAGGAAACACAAAGGATGCAGCTCAGTCTCTGGCCACTGGTACTAGGAGAGCTGACTAAATAGACCAGACAAGTGAGATGGACAGAAAAGAATTCTCTGGAAGCAAAGGGTGCGGTGTCAAGCATCACAGCCCTTCGCTATCTACTTGAGGAAGAGACTGTGCAGTGAACAAGCCAGAACCACTTTCCTCTTCTCTTCTCCTGTAGTCATGGCAACCTCAGTCCCCTCTCGGATGCTTCTAACCCTGCCCTTGCCCGTCAGCCCCATTCCAGGCTTCCTTTTTCACAACCCTTTCCTGCCCAATGGAGCCATCTGGCTGCTTCTAGCGTGTCTTGGACCAGTCTCTACCTCCAGCCCAAGAAACGCCCCAGCATCTCCATCACACCTAGTGGTTGACCTACTGACATTTCAGGTCCTCTCTGTTGCCAGAGATTGGGTGGAAGGTTCCAGGCTCATCCCAGGTATGGGAGCCTGTTTAAGTGACCCAGAGCCTGGCTCTGGCTCTTTGGGGTGGGATAGAGCTCTATGCCTGCAGCACCCTGGGGCTCCCATTCTGGATTAGCTTCTGTGAGTGCCTCACATACTTCTTCCATTTGCACCAGTTTTTTTCTCCATCTGTACCCTCCCAGAGTGGCTCTTCTTTCCTGTAGAACCAGAAACTTCCTGAAGGCAAGGACTATAATTCAACTTTCTCTTTCTCCTGTGCTCATTCGATAGAGCACAGCTTAGCAGGGAGGTGAGGAAGGCAGCACAGTGGGACAGACGTGGAGGCAGGACTTGAAGCCTGCCCATGACCTCTTACACCGCTGGGATCAGCTCCCTTCCCTGCCCCTCACTCTTCACCCTTCCATTCCTCACCACCAAGCGCTGAGCACATGGCCATGCCTTTGACTCAGAAGTCGAGAGTTTTCTCAGTGCCCCACCCCATATCCCTTTCAGAGTTCATCCTACCCTCAAAAATCCCTTGTTCCCATCACTAGTCTCTTGCTACATTTGATAGCGTTCAACCTCCCTCTCTCCACCAATTCTGTTCAGTAGCCATGTTCTATATCCCATCACCCTTTACCTCCTACCCCTTCTTTCTCCTTCCCTTCATCTTCAGCCAACCTCATGCCATCCTATCCTCTGCCTTCTTGCTCAACTCCTACTTCAACCAACTCTCTCATGAGCTTTGGACAAAGGTTTTCTACCCATACCCATTGCTAAATCCAAAGCACTCTCTGCATTGTTAAGACAATGCCCGTACTCACCATTTAGTTGTTAAATAACCTGGACCCTGTGCAGTTTGGCACATAGGCATTCAGGGCCCAAACCAATCAGTTTGAATGTACCCCCTTCTTAGGACTGACCTATCACTCCCGCCCAACCTGTTCCCGCCAATGAATGTACTAATCATGTTTGGGAATTGTTGTTTGATTTTCCCGCAGTGTATGGTGATTTGTTAAAGGAGACTGTGATGTATGTAAAGGCCCTGCCCTCCCTAAAAAAGTGTACTTAAGCACTGCTCAACCCCTGCTTGGGGCTCTTGGCTGCTCTCCCTTCTTGAGTGAGCCTGGATCCCCAGCGCGCTGGATTGGATCCTCAATAAACCCCTTTTGCTGTTGCATGAGCCGGTCTCTTGGTGGTCTCTTCCTCTGACATTCACCCTTACAAACCTTTTTTCCTTTGTGGGTTCCCCAGTCCCCCTGCTGTTCTCTAGCCATTGCTCTGACCTCTCTAACTCAGTCTGCTTTGCTGGATGCTCTTTCTTCACTTGCCTGGGCCCTCGGGCTCTGCCTAGGCAACTGAATCACTTCACCTTGAGCATGCTTTATCGACAAATGTTGATGTCTCCCAAATCCAAACCCAGAACTCACTTATTTTTTTAAAACAATAAAAGTACTTGATTAAATCCCTAGAAGTCGAAATCATACCATGACAGCCTTGATATGAGTCAACCAGGGAGTGGAGTCAAGCCGTGTAGAGGATAGGGATGGGCGACATGACAGAGATCAGAGCCAGGCTGGGCTGGTCACGGGACCCAGCCTCAGGGGTCATTGTGATAGGACACAGCTCCTGGCAACTCAAGCCAGCACTTGGCAAGCTCTGCAGCAGAGCACCTGGTGTCACCGAAGGCCTCCCACACTCTCCATGAAGCAGTTGATTTTCTTTTAACTCAACCACATACTGAACACTTTTGTCTGACTGTGTAACAGCACTTGGACTCAGAATATCCCCCCAAATCATGGCCCTTCCACAGAAGCTGAACCTCCTCCTTGATTCCCCTTTACTATGAATGGTGTTGGTGTTCACCGGCCACCTAAGCTGGATGCTTCAGTGTCTTTCTCGATTCCTACCCCTTCACCACCCACGCACACTGACATCTGTGCCCTTGTGTAGCTTCCACACATCGGGTAAGGCTGACTTGCATAACCAATGAGATATTGTAGAAATGACAGTGTGACTTCCAAAGGCCAGGTCATGAGAGTCATTGTGGCTCCCCTCCGCTTGTTCTCTCTTGGGTCATTCACTCTGGACACTCCAAGAGCCCTATGGAGAGGCCCATATGTGAGGAGCCATCTTGAAAGAGGCCCCTCCAGCCTCTCAGGCCTTGGCATGAATGCAGCCCTGGTTAATGATGGACAGCAACAGCATAAGGACTCTGAGACAGAACCACCCAGAAGGGCTGCTTCTGGATTCTTGGCCCAGAGAAACTCTGGTGTGGATAACGTAGACTGTTGTGCAGCACAGATAACCAGCGGTGTCTTCTACCCCTGTGGCTTCCCCCATAGCTCTTCTGTCCTCCTTTCCCCTGGTCCTGTCCCTCACAGTGGCAGTGTAGAATATGCCTCCTGGTGGTCTCAATCACTCTGTGGCTCCAGCCAGGCTTCTCACCTCTGATCTCAGCCCCTCCAACTCACCCTTGAGGAAGCGTGAGATTTCTGAAAGATAGCTCTACTCCTGTTGAAAAGGATTCCCCCCCCATCTCCATTTTATAAATCAAGTTCAAACTTCTCACTGTGGAGCAGGTGTCTGTGAACCTGCCCCATCTCTCTTCCCAGGTTCATTTCTACTGAAGGTCACTGTCAGTCATTCTGAGTCACTGCCAACTGCAGCTTCAGGTCACCTAGCCTTTGTTCCTGCTCTTTCCTCTGCCTGCTCACCTCTCCCTGAGTCCCAGACTCATGAAAAATATTCAACTGCCCCAATGGGGTGGTCCAATGAAGCTTAAAGGAAAAGAAGACCCAAATCTGAAAACCCTGCTTCAGATGCAAATGGCCTTCATTTCCTCTACCCAGGGTTTGTCTCTCTTGGTGAAATCCCCTGCTGGGTCTTTGTAACTAATTTGGGGCAGAAATAGTTAAGTTATTGGAGTATTCCATGTTCTCAAGTTGGAAGGGAGCTTGGACATTATCATCATCGTGTCCTTTGCTACTCAAAGTGAGGTCCCTGGACCAGCAGCATCAACACCACCAGGGAGCCTGTGAGGCCCCACCAGACCTGCTGAGCCAGAAAGGGCTTTGTCACAAAGAAGATTCATATGCAAGGTGACCATTAGGAAGCATTGATCTTGTCCAAACCTCCACCCACCTCTTGAGCCCCTAAATATCTGTTGAGAAAAATTGATTCTGTTCTGAAACACTCCAGCATGGGCAGTGGCCTGTCTCCCAAAGCAGCCCATGCCACCTTGAGCATTGTCTATCAGGTCCCCCGTTGCAAAGTTCCCCCATGTTACCCATGTCTCCAGCTTTTCCACTTCCCATCTCTGACTACTTCCCTATCATGCCTCTCAACACCTACAACCAGTACCCTCACAATCCACCCAGACCCAAATCCCATAGGAAGCCATTCAGAAGGTCAAGTGAGATCCCATTACTGTGAGTTTTTCTTAATCTCTGTGTGGTGTCTTTTAGGTCTGGATTTTAGCACTCGCAGCATTTTCTTTTTCTTTTCTCTTTTTTTTTTTTTTTTTTTTTTGCACAGGGGATTGAAATCAGGGGAGTCACTTAACCACCAAGCCACATCCCCAGCCCTTTTCTTTCTTTCTTTTTTAAAATTTGTTTTAATTAGTTATACATGACAGTAGAATGCATTTTGACACATTGTACGCCAATGGAGCACAATTTCTCATTCCCAGCCCTTTTTTATATTTTATTAGAGACAGGGTCTTACTGAGTTGCTTAAGGCCTTGCTGAGTTGCTGAGGTTGAGTTTGAAATTATGATCCTCCTGCCTCAGCCTCCCTAGTCGCTGGGATTATAGGCGTGCACCACCATGCCCGGCACTTAGAGCTTTTTGACCTAGAGCTGTTGTAAGATAAAGGGAGCCCAACCAGAGAGTGCTACAGAGTGACCTTGGTCTTGTAGCTCTTGTAGGCCTTGGCCTCCTTCCCCTGGGCCATGTTCTCCCACTGGCATGTGGCTTTCGATGAAGCAACCACCTCGGAGAGTTAGTTGTTGTTCATGGACAGGAGGCTGGACATGTCTGAGGCCCAGGCCTGCAGTGTAGCACCTCCTGCAAGACAATGGGACACTCAGTCCTAACTGAGACTCTCCTGACTCCCTGCCTTAGAATGGCACTTTATACTCCAAGGCCTTTGCCTTGATGGTCCTCATACTAGCTGGGTTGGCTGGGCTGGCAGGAATTGTTGTGAAAGAGGCCTAAACACAAGGCACAATGGCTTTAGGGTCAGAGAGTGGGCCAGGTTCCTTCACGTGCTCTTTCTGAGGTTCAGTTGTGGCACCTCTGAGTGGCAACAGAGCATAAGATTGCCCAGTTCCTGCACATGGTCCTGGAGGTAGAGGAGATGGATGCAGCAAGCATTAGAAGAAAACCAGGCCATGCCTGACTCAGAGAGCACCCTAAGTCCCATGTCCTCCAGGGAGAGACCAGGACTGGCTCCACTGCAAGTCCAGGTCCCAAGGCCAACCCTGGTGGGCTTCTGGGAAGATGGTCCTATGACTCCTCTAGAGCTGCTACTCCCCCCACCTCCCTGGGTTGCCCCCCTCACCTGCACTCCCCTCTCCACCCCACTGAACGCCCTTTGTGTTGGATAGCACCCAGCTCCCGAGAGGTTACCAGCCTCTACTCCTGAAGCTCCCAAGATCCCTGTGCCTCCCATCCAACCTGGGGACCTGATCCCCTCTCCCCTGAAGGAGCCCGGTGTGGTCCTAACAAGGGTGTGTTGGAAAAAGCACAGGGTGACTTTAGACAAAGGCCTTGAGTGTCTCTTTGTCACAGTTGCTATCCTGGTGAAATAAACAGAGCAGTTCCTGCTGTGCATGACAGAGGCCACCGCACCTTGGAACCTCAGGGGAGTGCCAAGTCGTCTTCCTCATTTACCCTGTGGTTGGTCTTCTGGAAGCTGCCAGGTGGGAGGGGCAGGCAGGTGGGAGCACTGCCTAGGACAAGCTCCTGTCCAGACTTGTGAGGGGGGCCGAGCCTGCTGCTCTCTTTCCTCCTCCTGTCAAAGGCAGGCAATAGGCAGGGTACCTCAGGAGTCCCTCCAGCTGGGGTATTTGTTGATAGTCAGGGACTCTGACCCTCAATCTTTTAGGTGTAAAATGGCAGTAGCAAGTCCGTCTGTCCCAGTGCCATTCTCAGATAATGGTGTGCCAGTGCTTTGTAAGCTGCAAAGTGACAGGTAGGCACCCACCAGAGGACAAATTCACACTGTCACTTCCTCTACCAGTGACCATGCCAGGCACTCCTCATCTGGCACTCTGTTCTTTCCCTCTGGATGCAGACACAACCAAAGGATCCTTAAGGTCACAGAACCACTGCTCTTGGCAGCCACACTCAAGTGGCCATGGAGATTTGCTAGATGTAACACAGTGGCCTCCCTGCCTTTGAGTCCCTGTCACTGTTCCTTTGCTGCAGTGCCCTGATTTATTCCCCAGATTGTCCACCAAATCCTGCCTGGTCTGTTAGCCAGCTGAGTACTCTCATTGGGGAACCTGCCACAGGCTCCATGGGGGCTCCTCACTGCCCCTTGCAGGAAGCTCCACTCAGTCTCTCTGGCTCTGGAAAACAGACTCAGATCCCAGGATCACTCTCTCCACCCAGAGAAACCATGTGAGCTCTGGGATGGTAGGAGAATTCTTCACTCCCTGCCCAACTCTGGATGATAAACCAGACACATTCAGAGAAGCCTCTACCTCTAAATTTGAGAATCTAGCTATTTCTTAAAGCCTTTATTGATTGGAAAATTTTTCCTGCTATCCCATTGCATTCCTTTCTATTGTAAAGGGAACAGGGGAGCAGAAGCAGTGAGGCATATATGAGGTCTCCACTGGGAAATGGCAAGGTCTGTGCCCACTGCTGGAAACACACATGCACATGCACACACATGTGCAAACACACGTGCACACACTCCTCACGCATCTTGCCAACTGAGGAAGCAAACTTATCACTGAGTCATTTCTTCTCACCCTCCCCCACCTCCACTTGCTAGCACTGGATTCCAGCTTGAGGCCAGCAGGGGGCTTTGGCTGATGGCTGCCTACTGGTGGTGGGGATTTCGAGCCAGGCTCTGTGGACTTGCTCCAAGCCACAGTCACTACCTTGGATGTCCTAGCCACCAGCCCAGCCCATTTGGCCCTTCCTCTGAACCTCCACCTCCATGGACATTCGGCTTCCTCTTGCTGGTCTCTGTAACTGAAACCCTAACCCTGCCCCAAACAGCCCCATTAGCATGGCTGCTCCACAAATGGCTTCATGCCCACTGGCTGTAGAGACTCTGGCTTCCCATCACCCACAGACTCCTTCCCCTCCTCTCCCTCCACCTCTCTCTAACCAGAGACAGAGCAGACCTGGGGAATCTGTCAGTCCATCCTTCTTGCCCTCCTCCTCACAAGCAGGACTGGCCATCTTGTCAGTGGGTCAACAGGAGTGTGTCTGGGAAGGTGCCAGCTGCACAGTCACTAAAACTTGTAGCCTATCCTGACCCTTTCAACAGAAAGCCACCAACCAGGCTGCATACACAGCCTTTCTGTACCTTGTCCTCCTTCTCTCCCAGCCCTCCTCTCAGATTGTATTCCACACTCCATTGCCTGCTGCCTCAACCAAGCTCCCTCCCCTCTGTCACACACATGCTCAGTTTGTTCTGCTGCTGCTCTGCAGAGAAAATCAAACTATAAATACAGGCTGTGTAGGCAACACGGCAGCGCACTTATGTACCTGTGCTGCATGTATATGTGCGTGTGTGCATGTGTGCGCATGCTCACGTGAGCATCTGAATTGTGGCATGTGTGTGCACTTTGAACACTCAGAGACCAAGCCTTCAGATTGTGCTGTTTATTGAGATGCAACAGGAAGGGTCTTAAAGAACACAGAAGGGAACCGTGTCTCCTCTTCTCTGTTTGTGAGTACAGTGAAGAAGGAGACCCGGAGTTGTGCTTGGTCCCATTCAGAATGAAACATGGGACTGAGCGGGGAGGTGGGGACCTGGGCCACTCTTGGTCAGTTGTTCTCAGTCCTCTTTCTCTTGAACACAGAGCCACATCCTAGTGGAGGCAGGAGCTAAGACATAAGCCCAGCATGTGAGGGTGTTTCCATCTGAGGCCCAGGGTGGTGTTGAGACAGAGGCTGGCAGAGGAGGAGAGGCTGGAGCAGCTGGGGGATGGTGAGTCCGGGGGTGTGCTGGAAGGAATTGCACTGGGCTTGGCCGTCCAGACCTGTCCAGGCTCAGCAGGCTCAGGCAGAAGAAGTGAAGCAATTAGCCAAGGCCAGAAGCAGGGGTCAGGAGCAGGACCAGCAGGGTGGAGGAGGGGTTGATGGGGGTGGAGCATAGCGTGGAAGCCAGAGCTGGGGTCCTGGGTGATGGAGGGCACAGCTTGCTCTCTTTACCGACTGCCTTTCTTGGAGGGGGAGCTCAGGTTAGAGCCCTTCCCCAGGGTATCCTTGTAATCGTTGGCACTGCTCCGGCTCCTGCTCTCCCCGCCGCGGACACTGCACACTCCGGAGATGCAGCTGGTGCTGTTGGCCACATAGCCGCCGCTGACTGTGCTGGGACGGAAGCCGTAGCCTCCACTGCCACTGGTGCTGCTGATGATGGCTGCAGAGGGAGAGCCAGGCTCAGCACCCACTCAGGCAGGGCTGGGGTCTCCTCTCCCCTGAACACACAGGATTCTTAGGGGCCTAGCTCACAGCTGGAAGAATATTCCAAAGGCACCTGACCCCACTTCCTGTCCTTAGCTTTCTCAGCTTATAACCAATCTAGCTAAGTTTTGCCCTATTAATGCTCAGAGGCCCGTCACCTGTGTGCCCACCTGTCCTGAACACCCACTCACTGCCCCTCCTATTAACCTCTTTGCTAATCTTCCACCCTCTAAACTCTCTCCCCTGCTAGGGAGAGACAGAAGATCTCCTGTGTTCTGGTGTGACTCGAAGCCCTGCTGAGAAAACCAGAGATCCAGTACTATCAGCTTGATCTCCAAGATCCCCGTTCTCTAATATCCCAGCCCAGGTCTACTTATAATTTGCAAACTCAGCTTCCCAAGCCTCACACAGACCCATGCATCATAGAACAGTACCCCCAACCCCGTCTTTGGCAATAGCCATCTCTTGCTGCCATCCCCTGGGAACAGAGAATCAACATGACAAAGATGAAAGAGACCTGGGTAGGCAGTCAGGACACCTGATCTCTGGCCATGGGTCTACCCTCTGGCTTTGGGGACTCAGCAAGCCTTTCTCTCTCTGGTTCTTAAATGGCTTATCTGCATACATGAGGGGTGACTAAGGTCCTTCCCTGCCTGCACAGTCACAATTTAAAGTCAAGCACACAAGTACTTACAGATGCTGACAGGGGAAGGATATTCTCCTGACATCCTGTTAGGGAGAGAAGTGAAATAAGAGCATGTCATCCATTCCAGTCTTCAGAGCTGCTGTCCCCCCTGGACTGATGCAGGTTTCTGAGCCCAATGGATACCTGTAGAAACTCCAGTGCTTCTTTGACACAAGCAGAACCTGAGAAGCTTTGGGGGTCATCCCTGAATCTTTGGAGTATCCAGGCAATGACCTCAGTCAAATAATAGTTTGCAAGAGGTGCCAGTGTCCAGCCCATACACAGAGCTTCCCTTTTCCCTAACTCACTGGGGAAGCTGGAGTGGCAGGCCAAGCACACCTCCAGCAAGCTCAAGTGCACCTGGACAGGCGAGGAGGATGGAACAAGAAGAGCTAATAGAGGAATGGGCTTAAGGGGCAGCAGGATATTCCCAGATAGACCCAGGGAAGTTGCAAGGATTGAATGAGCTAATCCACGTAGCACTGCCAGGGATGAAATAAGTATGGTATGAGTGGATACAATATGGATGGTATTATTAATTACTATTGTTATTTCTATCACCCACCACTCCATCACTTCCTGACAACTCAACTTTTCTGGATAAAGATCTTTTCGGTTTTTCTCCTTTGGTTCTTCCCAAACCCTCAGGGGCCTCCTGCTGGAGCATGTCCACCCACCTGCACTCCTCACTCTCCAGCAGCTTGCGGTAGGTGGCGATTTCCATGTCCAGGGCCAACTTCAGGCTCATGAGCTCCTGGTATTCACGCATCATCCGGGCCAGCTCCTCCTTGGCCTGGTGCAGGGCTCCCTCCAGCTCATCCAGCTTGGCCCGGGCGTCCTTAAGGGCATTGTCCCCTCGCTGCTCAGCATCCGCAATGGCTGTTTCCAGGTTAGAAGCCTAAACAAAGAATTAGAGAAGTTAGGAAACTGGAAGGAGTCATCATCTCCATTCAAATCCTTCCCATTGTTTAAGATCTCAGGACAGAGATGCCCACCTCCACATCCCTGCTCTAGTTGGAGAAGGGTTGGAAGTCCTTCCTGAGATCTAGCTCCATGCCCTGAACTCAGATGTTTGTGGTGATGGAAAACCATGCATCCTGCCCACCTGGGATGGCAGCCATCTAAGCACCACTCAATTCAAAGACATTTAGAGCCATACTGTTTCCAGGACACAGAAGGAGTAAGAGGATTGACTTTCTGCTTTTGAGTTCTTCAAGGTCCCAGAGGAGAGTGGAAAGAGCATGGAATAGGAGGTCCAGTCTCCTGGTCAGGAGATCCTCATTGGAAGCACAGCTCTACCACTCACCAGCTGTGCAACCCACTCAATCTCTCTGGGCTTCAGTTTCCCCGTCTGTAACATCAGGGGTGGTAACTAATGCCCCTCAGAGTCTTCATGAGAATTAAGTGTGAAAAAATGATAGATGCTGCTACTATTTTATTACATGTGTGCATCTTTGTCTTTATCTGCTAATGCTGAAGCTCCTCCCATATTTCTGGGAGCCACCTGGGCAAATCCTCAGTGGGTGTTCCCTGAGACTATTTCTCCTTCTCGGTCATTAAAACAACAAATGTTTATTAAGTTGCTATTATGTGCAGGCATGGTGCTGGAATCTGGGGAGGGACAAAGCAGCCAGCTCCCTGCCCACTTTCAGTGTAGTGGGGGTGGGAGGACAGGTGTCAGAAAACTCCAGAAGGTATGAACCCGAGAGCATGTGGCTGTTGGAGGAGGTCCCAGCCCAGCCTGGGGGAAAGGAGGCTTCCGGGATGACAGAGCTTCAAAGCACAGGTGCTTGGAGTAAGAGAAGTGCCCCAGAGACCCTCCAAGTGTTGGAGGCAGCAACCTCCTTGGCCTCCTCTCTTTGTGTGGCAGAGATTGGGAGGCCACGGTTCTCAATCAATTCACTTCTTACCCAGTCAGCTCCCCTGCCCTTGACCATGGGCCAGTGTCCCTTACCTGCTTCTTCGCATTATCAATCTCTGAGCGGAGTCTCTGGATGAACCGATTGAGCTCTGTGATTTCATTCTTGGTGTTTTTGAGGTCATCTCCGTGTCGACCAGCTGCCAGCTGCAGCTCCTGGAACTAGGGCCCCAAAGCACAGAGTTGCAGATGAATATGGGGAGCTTTTCCAGGTTGTGGATAACATGGGACCAGGGCACAATGGACTCTCACCTGGACACTGCCTCTGTTCTGGGCACCATTAGGCCCCACCCCCATGCCTGCTGGTGTTGCCCACCCAGCCCAGCCTCAGCCCCGCTCACCTTGGTCTGGTACAGGGCCTCAGCCTCAGCCTTGCTCTTCAGGGCGATCTCCTCATACTGGGCACGGACCTCGTCGATGATGCTGTCCAGGTCCAGGTTGCGGTTGTTGTCCATGGAGAGGATGACAGACATGTCACTGATGTGGGACTGGATCTGAGCCATCTCCTGCAGCGGAAAGAGCAGTCTCTCAGCAACAAGCTCACCCAGGCAAGGTGAGTGAGTTGCCAGTGGTGCCAACTTGGAACCTGAACCCATGTCTGTGGGCAAAGTCAGTTCCCTAGGGGTCCAAACAGATTCCCACCACCAGGGAGGGAGGCCAGACTCCTCCCTCCCCATGCAGAGGATGGAGGCTGAGGAGCTTCCCAGAGTTGAAGTGGGAGATGGGTGACTATCTGGAGGTCTCCTGAGAGCTGGGCCTCTGCCACCCCAGCCCCCAGAGCAGAGTTGTACCCACTGGCTGCCCTCAGAAAGAAGTAAAGTGGAGAGACAGACTTACAGCCTCAAAGAGACACTTGGAGAACTTGATGTCCTGCTCCATGGAGTCCACCTTGGCCTGGAGCTCTACCTTGTTGGCATAAGCTGCATCCACATCCTACAAAATGCCCGGTCATCTCCAGTCACCATGGAGCAGCTGGGAAGGAAATGGCCTCCCCAACCCAGGGGCCCCCTTAGGGACATAGACGCCCTCCCCTCCTGGTGGCTTAGGGAGAAGGGGATAGAGGAGCCACGCCTCAGCACCCTACCCCAGGAGAACCCGCTCCACTGCAGGAATATAGGAAGGAAGCCCTAGCCAGGCCACTGTCTGAGGCACGCCTGTGGCCTCTGGGCCATGTGCCATGCAGCAGGGGAACTCCTTTGGTGTCAGGTCGTGTCATGGCGGCCCTCCCTGGTCCGCACTGCTCTTCCTGGATAGTTTTTCATCACAGTCCCCTGCCTTCCCCTCACTATCTCTGCATCAGTTCATTCTGGGGCAGGTGGCAGAGCACGCTGCCAGCTCAGCATCCCTGGGCCAGGTCAGCCCCCAGATGCCGGCCACCTTCCCCTACCTTCTTGAGCAGCACAAACTCATTTTCTGCAGCCGTCCGCCTGTTGATCTCCTCCTCGTACCTGCAAGAGGCCACAGCTCATTGGCTCATGCATTTCACAGAGAGCCCCTTGTTGTGCCCAGAGAAGACCCTGAGTGAGGAGCAGAGTGCCCATTGGAGGGCGTAGGACTGGGAGGCCACAGAGGACTGGGCAGTGGGGACAGCTGGGCACAGAAGGCTTCCTGGAGGAGGTGCATGCAATCGAGTTTAGAAGAAGAGGATCTTTGAAGATCCAGCTTAGGAAATGAGGAAGAAGCTTGTGGAGCAAAAGCCCTGTGGGAAATCTAAGAGGAAGCACCAAGCAAGCTGCTCCCCAAAATAAGGGCAAAGCATTACAAATGATGAAGGGCTCCTGGGAAGAGCTCTAGGGTTGCTCCTCAGAGCAGGCTGGGACCCCGCTCCTACTGATGAGGATCTAGGAGCTTGGAGAGAATGTTAACGGTTGACCCAAAGTTTCCCTGACCACTGCCCAACTAACTGGACATTTGCCCTAAGTGCCAGGTCAGAGGCTGGGGGGCAGGGAGCATGTTTTTGGAGAGGGATTCTATTTGGTATGACCACAGGCCTCACCCCACTTTCAAAAACTTTAAGTTGGGGTGACCACCAAGGTCCCTTAGAGGGACAGGGGCCGGTGTCCAGGAAATGACAAAGGGTCCTTCCTCACTCACCTCTTCTTGTAGTCCTCCACCACATCTCGCACATTCCTCAGCTCCGAGTCCAGCCTCACCCTGTCCCCAGACAGGGTCTCCAGCTGCTTCCGCATGTTGCTGATGTGGCCCTCGAGGATGGGCTCCAGGTTGTTCTTGCAGTTGTTCAGGTCCAGCTGCTGCAGCAGCTCCCACTTGGTCTCCAGCACCTGGTTCTGCTGCTCCAGGAACCGCACCTGGAACCCAAAGCCAGTTACTGGGGAGGCCCATCAAAAAGAGTCACACCTGTCACTCAAGGGCTTGGTGCAAAGCACCCTGCCTGCATATTCTCCTTCACCCCTCACTATAGCCACATGAGGTGGGCGAATCACAGCTCTGCTCAATGGAGAGGAAACTGAGGCATGGAGAAGTCTCACCTCTTTCCATAGCCACACAGCTTAATTTCTGATAGAGTCCAGAATTGAACCCAGACACTATACTCTATCCATCCAATCGCCCAGAGCCCACCATGACCAAACCAGTGCAGGGCATGGGTGTGCCTGGCAACAGCAGGACAGAGCAGGACAGGTGAATCTTTCTGAAAGGCTGAGCTTTCTGTAGAAGGGAGTCTCTTTTTCATTTCATCACATGTCAAGTCTCAATGAGGCTTCGGCCAAAAATATTCAAAGTTCCTCAGTCAGGCCCAAACTCCATCTTTCCTTCTAGCTTCTATCTTTCCCTTTGTCCACCTTCCCTAAAGCAAGCATAGCAAGTGGGACAAGATGGACAAATGGAGCTGGGCCCCCACGGGGAGTTTGATCTACATACATTCCTCTTGTATGATTTTGGGGACCCTGCTTTCAAAAGGATATTTATCTTGATCTGTTTGTTTACTGTCTAAATAAGGTTGTATTCCCCCAAATCACAACACAGGACATGGGAACACTGCCTGGGATTCAGCATTGAGATAGGACTATCCACCAGTTTGTCTCTAGAAGGTCTTCTAGCATTTGCTTTGGTTTAACCAATCCTGAATTCTTCGTGTATTTCCCCAAGACTGAACCACAGAGCAAACCCACATAAGTAGGACCCCAGAGTTCACATGCACACCATATACCCATCTGGATTGCTGAGAGGATTTGCCCATCTTCTCTGGAAGCCTGAGGTGAAGGGATTGATCTCCTCTTGGGACTAAAATTACTCTGGAACTGTCCAGGCTTTGTGCCTCCTTCCCCGTGGGAACAGACCAGCTTTGGGAGCAAGACTATCTTCCTGTCCATCTTTCTTTCAATATCTCCAGAAATTCCCCCTCCATAGGATTCAACTAGCCCAGCCAAGTGTCAGGCCATCAGACCTCAATCATCAGAACACCTTGATCTTCTAGATAAAGCTTGGAGGACTGAGAAGCTGCAGAGCCAGCCCTGGCACCTGAGGCTGAGCAGAGGGCAGGAGGGACCCTGCCAGGCTGGAAGGCAGGAGCAAGGTCAGCTCTAATGGCCACATGGCCCAGACTTGGACTTGGGCTGCCCTGTCCTTGGTGCTTGACTGTCATGGAGCTGCCAGAGCCCTCTAGTCTCCTCCCCTGGATCTGGAAGTGGGAGGCTGAGGGTCGGGCCTTGCCTTTCCCATCCTCCAAATGGCCCTGGGCATGGCGTAACCTCTCTGCCTTTGTTGACTCATAAAAAGCCAGCAGTCTTTCTGCACTGGAGGATCCCTTGAGGTCCTTCCAGATCTAGTATTCCTCTCCTGCTCCCCAGCACCCCTCCCTTAGCTTCTAGACATTAAAAAGATAGCAGTGATAACCGCCATTTGGGGAGTATTTCGTATGTATCAGGCCTCGTGCCAAGATCCTCACATGCATTTTCTTTTCTAAACCCTACACAACCCCAAGAGGGAGGCCATTATCTCCACTTTAGAGATGAGGAGACGGAAGCTCAGACAGGACATGCAACTTTCCAAAGCCACACAGCTGGTCACCAACGGGGCTGGGGCGAGGCCAGGCCTGACTCCAGAGACGATGGAAACCTCTTCCCCATGGTCCTGTTCTGCCTCTCAAGAGGGTCCTCAACTGAAATAAATGCCCATGACAGAGACATCCGTGAATGCAGAGGACCTGGAATGACCACACACCAATGCCTCTGGTCCACTGATCATGTGATCAAGGACAAGGTCGACATGGCACAGGAGAGGACAGGCAGGTCCTCTACAATTGGCCTTTCCTGACCACAGCCTGAATGACCCTAGGCATAGCACAGGCAGCAAGCTGGCCCTCAAGAGTAAGAACCTTCGGATCTCCTGCCAGTGCCCCCATCAGCCTCTGCCACTAGAAATTGCCTCTGCCTCTGCTTTCTCTCTTAGAGGACAACACCGAGAATCTTAAGGGACTCTAACACGGGGACTCCAAAGTCACCCTGAGGCTGGAATATACCTGCCTTGTGCACAATAAGTGGCTCTTCTTATCTAACCTCAATCCTTCTGCTGTAACCAAATTTCATGTTCAAGAAGGGAAGAGCAGAACCATTCACCGATTCCCCAGGTCCCAGCAGACCCACCTTGTCGATGAAGGAGGCGAACTTGTTGTTCAGCGCCTTGATCTGCTCCCGCTCCTGGGCACGCACTTTCTGGATCTCGGGGTCTAGCTCCACGTTGAGGGGGGCCAGGAGGCTCTCACTGACGGTGACCTGGTGGATGCCTCCGGGTGGGCACACAGTTGGGCACATAGGCCCCAGGGCCACACTGCCAAAGATGCTGCCAGCAAAGCCACTGGCCCGACCTCTGCCAAATCCAAAGCCTCCATTCTTCCCACTGCCACTGGCCACGTTGAGGGAAATGCTCCGGGTGCCTCCCAGGCTGTAGAGGCTCCGACTGCCAAAGCCCCCGCTGAGCCCTTTGCCCCCTGCCCTGTAGGAGGACGAGCTGCCCCCAGAAAGCACTGCCGAGCAGCCACTGAAACCCCCCTTGGAGGCAGCTCCAGACTTGCAGGTGAACTGGCGGCTCATGTTGCTGGTAGAGATGGAGCGAGGACGCAGGAGGGAGGAAGGCAGAATCCCGCTAAGGCGTTGCTGGCTGTGCTGAGGACCGGCAGGTGCCTTTATATATGCTTGGCACTGGGCTTGTGGATGGGCAGTCAGGGCTTAATTCCTGGGTTTGGCCTGCCTGGGAGCAAGAAGTCATTTTCTCTATGCTGAGCTAGAGATCAGGCCCTCCCCACCTCTGAAACAACACGAAACCTTCAAATTGCTGGGCTTGCAAGCCTTGCTCATGTAATTTGGGTCTTATCTAATTAACCTGCTGTTATAGGGTAATTTGCCCTAGGCCTCAGCCTCTCCAGGGGGGCGTCACCTGTACTTCACCATCTCTGTTCTGATTAATCTTCTCTGGATGGTTGGCTTCCTCCTGAGGGCTCAGGGAACAGAGAAGGGATGCACTTCCTTGAACAGAGCTGGCCACCTTGTGTCTGGGGGCTCCAACCATAGCTGTGTCCGGAAAGGGGAAGATCACTCAGGCATTCTCCCTCCCCAGCATCCCGGAGACATAACGCACAGAGAACAGCAACTGACTCAGCTGGGGATGGGGTGGAGAGACCCTGTCCTTGCCACGGGACATGCGCAGCCCAGGTCAGAGCCAGCCGTGGGCACATGGCAGCCAGGAGCTTCTATACCAGATGTTCACACTTCTCCAACACCCGTAATATGGGCAGGTTGGGGGTTAGGGCAGGGGCAAGCCCTTCATGGACTGAACAATGAGGAAGAGGAGAGGAGGATGGAGCTGGGCAGAGACTCTGCTAGAAGGCAGACAGAGAAGTCAGCAGCCAGCCCGTGGCCTGGGGATTCAAGGAAAGATTCCGGAATGATCCATTCCACTGTTTCTGTCTCTCTTACAAAGCTGTATCTGCTAATGAGGCTTGGAGCTACCTGTGCAGGTATCACCTGTCCTCAGCTGCTGTCAACATGAGCTCAAACACATGCTGCATGAACTGAGAAGGAAGCCCCATGGGGCCCTCCCCACGAGTCCAAGCTTCAGAGAAGGCCCCAGCAAGGGTGACCCAGTGAGCGTGATGCCAACCTGCCAGGCAGTCCTATGGTGCCTGCCTCTAGGCTATGCCTGCTGCCCCTCCATCCTGGGTTACTGGCTCCTGTGATGGGCCCTAGTCCCCTCATGATCACCACAGTGGGCTCTGCCCCTGGAGATTGCCCTGGCTCTAAGATCCCTGCCTGGACCCCATGGTGGTGTGACACTCTTGGCTGGCCGGGACACAGTAGGGAGGAGGACCCAGAGACAGATTGGGTTGGGTCTCTCTCTCCCTTTTTGGGGTAGGCCTGGAATCCATTTCCTTTCCCTCCTCTGCCTCTCTTCCTCATCCCCCCCCCCCGCCCGCCATCTTGCCTCTATCGTTCCTACTGAATCCATCAGCAAGTCTCTCTCCCTCCCTTCTCTCTTTCCACCATCTCTCTCCATCCCTCTTTATTCGCTCCTTTCCGTCTTCCATATCCTTCCTTCCCTCTCACCCCATTTCCTGCTCTCCTCCCAGGTCTTCCGGGACTAGCATAGCCCAGGACTGAGCTCTGCTCACCTCCTCAGCCCTTAGCCTGTGCTTGGATGTGTGGAAGGACGGTGACTCTGTGCTCAGCTCCCGTGATGTACCTCTAAGGCCACATCCCATGCCCATCTTACTTTTCCTTTGTAAGGATGGAGGAAGCTTCTCCAGACCAGAGCCCACCAAGTCTACTCCTTCCCCCTCCCCCTCCCTCCCTTTCTCCCTTTGGCACACCTTCCCTTAGGACCCATGGTGTGCCCAGAATTGTGCCCAATTCTGGCAGCACAGAAGTTTGTGGGATAATGCCTTAGGCCTCCTGGGCCACGATCCTGGCACGGTGGTCCTCTGTGCATAATTTTGCTGGCTGTATGTTTCTGTGCCATGCATGGCAGCATCCCAGGCAGCCACCAATGCCCTGCAGCTGCTGCCCCTGCCCCATCGCACAGCCCCCTTCCTTGCTGCTCCCTGCCTGGCTAAGGACTCCTCACCTACTGGGCTCACCTTTGCCAACCTGCTCCTATCCAGCCCAGACCCCTTCTCTCACCATCTCTTCTGACCCAAATTCCTGGGCTCCTCTGAAATCCTGCTTAAAACCCTGAACTCTGCCCCATCCCCTCTCCTCTGCCCCGACTCCTCTGTCCATTGATACCTGCCTGACAGAAACTATGTTTGCTGGTGTCTGGGTGAGATCCTACGTACCCAGTGGTGCCTCCCTCTCTGCTTCCCCTCAGAGTCCAGTCCCAGCCTCTGACCATCTCACTGTGAAACTCTTTGTTGGGGAAGCAGCCAAACAGAGATGGTTCACCTACATGGGAGCCCGGGCTCCAGGCACCTGAATTCCATGCCATCACTCAGCAGAGGGGCTTGGCTTGGCCTCTCTGAGCCTCAGCTTCCCCAACTATCAATGGAGCAATGAATTCCAATATGGTGGTTGTAACAGTGACCCATGTTAATCCACACCAAGTGCTCCCCGTGTATCTGGTGCCTACTTAATGTCCAATAACTTTTATCAATGACCAAAAATAGGAAATAAGGCAGCACTAGCCTGGCCTCTCCTCCCTCCTTCCTCTCCCAGGGGGCATCTAGATCAGCACATTCCCACACAGTGGCATCAGATGTTGAGGACAGGGAAGGGGTGGTGTCCCCACAGGCCCCAGGCTCTCCACTCAGACCATTCCTGACACTGGATGATGCACCATAAGAAACCATAACAAGAGCCACTGTCTAGTAAGTGCTTGCCAAGCACAAAGCTCAATAGGAAGTTCCCCATAGACACACCTCACGTCCATTAGTATTGATCCATTTATCAAATTCTTACCGAGCACCTATCAAGTACAAAAGAGGGCAATCCAAAATCTCCTGCCCCCAAAGAACTTAGTCTCTGTGACCCTTCCAATGCAGATGTCCCTGGGAGAAGCAGCTCATCTGACTATTAACAAGTCATTAACACCCTAGTGTGAATTAGTTATCAGCACTGGCCATTAGGGAAGAACCACCCCGTGTTGTTGATGAGGAAGATGATAGAGGAAGGAGCAGGAGAGTACGGGCCACCCACAGGAAGGGTGGACCCGGCCTAGGGCTCCTGGGATGCTTGTGTTTTGCTGGAGGGAAAAGGGAGGGAGGCAAGAAAACCAGGATAGGCCCCATTTCACCAAGGTGACAAAGGTCCTGCCTCAGCCCCTGTTTTAATTTAGAGCTAGAAATATTGGGGACAGGAGGTGACAGAGTCCCTGCTTTGGGAGGCCTCCTGACCCGGTGGAGACAACACGTGAGCTACCATGTCGCAGCTTCCTGTCCCTCCTGCCCTTCACAGATGGCTATGTGAGAATGGAATTCTGAGCAATTTCTGACCCAGTATGGACACGTTTGAGGCCCAGTTTTACTCTGTAAATAGGTCAGAGGTGGAGTGTCAATTAGAGAATCAAAGCCAAGATCTGTAATTTTGTGTCTGTACCTGTGGTGATGGCCACTCGGACACATTTGTTTATGATCCTCTGGTTCTGATTGGCATGTCTGCTCTACCTGCTCCATGTTCCCGGATCCCATAAGCCTCCAGGAGAGGCCCTTAGAGAAAGAAGGGCAAAAGGGCAAGAGAACCCAGTACCACGCAAGAGGGCAACTGCTCGGGAAAGATGAAAGCACAGAGAAGAGGCAAGACTTGGGGACAATAAACCCACCAGGACTGCCTGGAGGAGGAGGTTCGGATTCCAGCCTTTCAAGGGACGAGGCTTGGATGGATGGGAAGTGAGAAATAGGAAAGCAGCCCAGGCCGTCAGGAGACAGGTCATTTATGAGGAAAAATCCCACCAGACTGGAGCAATCATGAGTGAAGGGTGACCTTGAGTGACCCCAAATCCCAACTGTTCATGTGACAGGGTGAGTGACGGGGAGCCACTGAGGGCTATGGAGCCGGTGGAAACCTAAGCAGTCCATGTTCGAGGAAGCAGAATCTCACTGGCATGTGGGTAGGACTGGTGGGTGGGCAGAGGCTGGAGGCACTGGGAGAGAAGCAGCTGGTTCTCTGAGCAAAATATTCGTCTCCAAAACTAGAGAATGAGCTGAGCTATTTGAATGACACAGCCCAGGTCCCACCAGCCCTCCTCAGCACATGGGCCCAGGACAAGGCATGTTGTCTACAATTCCTCCCGAAGTCCACTACCCCCACACCCCCACATTCTCCTGAAGTTTCAGGTAGAAGCACCCATAGCCCAAGCTAGCTGGGGGGACTGCAGTTCCTGGGGGACTTGGCCACCGTCAGAGCCACTCATCTGGGGCAGGACAGCTGCTCGGCAGCAGGTTTGCTCCTGACAAGGCCAAAGGTGAGCTCATCCACAGAAGCTGGGGTGTAAGGACAGGGGAGCGTCCCGCCGGGCACTCAGCTCCATGCCCATTCTGCTGCATCTGGCTGCCTTGGGGGCAGCCCTTGCTTCTGCCTTGTTTAGCTCGGTGGCCAGTCATTTGTGCTTGGCCAGGCATCTCCTTCCTCCCCACCCTGACCTCTGTTGAAGGGTATAGACTTGGGACCCAAGGATCAGATTTTGGTCCCGCCTCAGTCACTCAGGAACCATGTGACCATGGCAGGTCTGCTACCTTCCCAAGCCTCTGTTTCCACATCTCTAAGAAGGGGGCACCAACCCCTGCTCCACCTACTTCCCGAGGAGGAGGAGGGAGGTGCTTTATAAATAACCATAATGACACTGCGGCTGCTGGTAGCAGCTACCACTGGGCAGTGTTCACTCTGCCCTTCACGTAGACTAATTCATTTAATCCTCACAACAGCCCTAGGAGGTGGGTACCATTATTATCCCCACTTTACAGATGAAGATACTGAGGCCCAAGGAAGTTAAGCAATGTCCTCAAGGTTGCACAGCTAGTGCTTGACCCAGGGTTCAGACCCAGGCAGTCTGGCTGCAGGCTGTTTCTTGGCCACCAACTGTCCTAGCTCTCCTGACTTCCTGGTGCATAAACATAGAGTGCCGGTGCCTGCCACAGTCCAGGTGCACACGTCCACCTGTCCTTCCACAGCCTCTGAATTCTGTTCTCTAATGTCCCTCTGGCACCTGACCATAGTGGAAAAAACTGAGCTTTTTACTCTCTATTCTAAATGGGCTCCCACCCCTAGTGCCCGTGCCCCCCACTCCTGATTGTCCCAGGAGTGGACAACACTTGCTGTGGAATGCAGTGACTCCAGCTAGGGGCCGAGTGAGGGAGTTATTCATTCATTCATTCACTGTCCCTGACGCCATGAAAGCAGGAGAGCTTGTGACTAGTTGGGTTGAAAGCATATTCCTTCTCTAAGGCAGGAGGATGGACAAGGTGACTTCTCAAGGTCACAAAAGATCATTTTCTTTTTTTTTTATATTTGTGCTTTTTAGATATACATGACAGTAGAATGTATTTTGACATATTATACCTACATGGAGTATAACTTATTCTAATTAGGATCCCAGTCTTGTGGTTGGGCGTGATGTGGAGTTACACTGGTCGTGTATTCATATTTGAACACAGGAAAGCTGCGTCCGATTCATTCTACTGTCTCCTGTTCCTATTCACCCTCCCTTCCCTTCATTCCCCTTTGTCTAATCTGATGAACTTCTATTCTTCCCTCTCCCCACTTATTGTGTGTTAGCATAGGCATATCAGAGAGAACATTCAGGCTTTCTTTGTTGTTGTTTGTTTGTTTTTTTTGTTTTGGGGGTTTGAGGTTTTTTGTTGTTGTTATTGTTTTTTTGGCTTATTTCACTTAGCATGATAGTCTCCAGTTTCACTCATTTATCAGCAAATACCATAATTTTATTCTTCTTTATGGCTGAATAATATTCCACTGTGTGTGTGTATACACATTTTCTTTAACAAAAGATACTTTTCAATGAGACTTTCTCCACCAACAAATTCAGATACTCAGTTAAAGCCTCCTGCTACCCTAAGTTTGAAACATGGAGAATATTTGTAAGATCAGAAAACAGGAAGACCATGGCTGAGGGGGAGGCACTGGGAGAAGCTGCAAGAAGGATAGATGAGGTTCCAGAGGACCATGCACAGCGCTGTGACTAGGCATCTCTGTGTTCATTCAACATTTGCTGAGCTGCATTCTGTGCCAGTACCTGCCGCAGACAGGGACAGAGGAAGGCACAGGCTGCCTTCAAGGATTTCTCCATGATTAGAGGTCTGCCATTGCTGAGACTTGTAGCTTTTGTTCAATCCCAGGCGGAGAGAAGGTTCCAGCAGCATTTGGGTTTTGTGCCCACTTTAGCTAGAAAGTAAGATAGAGCGGGGTTGGGATCTTCAGCAAGATAGAGATTCAAAATCCTGGTCCAAGTAATGCAGAGGCCAGGGCCTTGGGAGTTGAAGGGAAGGGATATTGCCATTCCTTGGGCTTCAGTTGCTTCAACTCAACAACATACATCAACAGCGATGATGGACACACAGGGCTATGAATGGCTCTCCACGACCAAAGCCTGAGACACAGCAGTTAGTTAAACAGCCCTTCATTTGCTGGCAGAGTTGTGGCTGCACTTATCTGGACCACACAGAGATGTCCAGAGGATGGGCAGCTCTTGGCCATTAGAAGTCCAGCTCCTCAGAGGCCCCCAAGACTTCCAGACTTGTCCTGGGACAGTCAAATAAAGGGTAGGTTGTCTCTGTCCCTTTCTGGCTCTGGATGGCTCTTCCTATCCTTATACCAGGTTTTCATGTGCCTTATAGGAAAGGCTGGGGGCACAGTCCAGGGACATGGCTTCTCTGGCCTCTTCTCTGCTATCCTTCCAAATTTTATTTTTATTTTTTATTTAGATGAGATTTACATAAAATGAACCATTTTAAATTGAATATTTCAGTGCCATTTGGTATATTCACAACATTGTCCCAGTACCTCTGTCTAGTTCCAGAACATTTCCATTACCCCCAAAGGAAATTCTACACCCATTGGTAATCCACCCCCACCCACCCCTTTGCCTACCTCTGCAACCGCCAACCTACAATCTGTCTGACTTTGTCTCAGCTGGACATTTCATATGAATGGATCATACAATATGTGATTTTTTTGCCTGACTTCTTTCAATTAGCATAATAGTTTTGAGTTTTATCAATGTAGAATGTATCAATATGGCATTATTTTATGGCTAAGTAATATTCCATTGTATATATATATACTGTATCACAATTTTCCTGCCATTCACTCATTGACAGACATTTGGGCTGTTTCCATCTTTGGCAATGAGGAGTAGTGTTTCTCTGAACCTGTGTGCATTTATTGTTTGAACATCCAATTTTAATTCTTTTGGATATATCTCTAGGAGTGGCCCTGCTGGGTCATGTGGCAATTCTGAGGACCTGCTAAACTACTTCCCACAGAGGCTGATCATTTGATATCCCAACCAGCAACATAAAGGGGTTCCAACTTCTCCACATCCTCACCAATATTTGTTTATTTTTTATTTTTTGATTATCATTATAGCTAACCGAGTGGGTGTAAATTGATACCTTGCTGTGGGTTTCAGTTCCACCTCCTTATTGACTAATCACCTTGAACATCTTTTCCTGTGCTCATGGCCATTTGTACGTCTTGTTCGTATAAGCGTCTATTGAAGTTCTTCCCCCATTCTTTAACTGGCTTGTTTCCTCTTGTTGAATTCTAAGATTTCCTTATATTTTCTGGAGAGACCTTTATTAGATAAATAAGTTGAGATTTTTTTCCCATTCTGTAGGTTGTCTTTTCACTTTCTGGACACTGTCCTTTAATGAACGAGGTGTTTAACTTTCACGAAGTCCAATGTATCCATTTTGTCTTTTGTGACGAAACTTTTGGTATCACATCTAATAATTCATTGTCAAATCCAAAGTCATGAAGATTTACTCCTCTATTTTTTTCTAAGAGCTTTATGGTTTTAGCTCTTATATTTAAATTATTAATCCATTGTGACTCATTTTTGTATGTGATGTGAAGTAAGGGTACAATGTGGGGTTTTTTTGGCACATGGATACCCAATTGTCCCAAGACCATTTATTAAAGAATCTTTGTCCCTTTGAATAGTCTTTGCATCCTTGTCAAAATAGCCATATGTGTTTTTAATTGAAGTTATCATTCACCTCTGGTCCTGCCTCATGATTTCTCCTCCTGACATTCAGGGAAATATCCAAGCTGAGTCCTTAAGCAGGAACACAGTCACTCTATGTACCTCTCAGGACTTTAATTAAGCCCAGAGGGTGAAGAGTGTCCATTTCGCAGGTAGTTTAGGTGGCCCAGGAGGCAGCCCCTCTGTCCTCCTCAACACCAAGGGAGCAGGCAGGGCATCTCATCTACTTAGGCCTGGCCCTTCCCCTGTGCACTGGATGTAGCCCTCCAGCCTCACAGCCACACCAGGGCAGGTGCATCCAGCAGTCTGAGGCACACCTGCCTTGAGACCTTAGAAGAGATGACCTGATCGAGGAAATGACTTTACCAATGGCTTGTGTATTCCTCTAAAAGCTATTTCAGGTTGTGAGTCCCATTCACAACCCCTGCTACTACAGCCCCTCTTACTGGGTCACTCACTGGGAATTTGGTCTTTTGGAAAGTCCGAGTGATTAGTCCTGTAAAGACCCTAGGGGTATCTGGTCCTGAGACCCTCACCCTGGGGTGCAGGACTCAAGGAGGCCAGGATGGGCCCTGGGAGTCTATGAACCTCTGAACATGCAGACACCATTCACTACACTCTGAGCTTTCATTAGTCTCAAAGGGGCCCCTGACCCACAAGGTTAAGAACCCCTGAGGTGACCAGCTAGTGGCAGAGCTGGATGGAACTCCCATAGTCCCTAGGGCACTAGTCTAGTACCCACAGTGATAACAGCAGTGACATCAAAGAGAGGCACTTGGGCAGAAAGCCCACCAGATTCCTGTGCTCTGTGCCCTCAGGGATTCTTAAATACGCCAAGGCCCAAGGAGGTGAATGGAGGCCTCTTCTTGGGCCCAGAAAATCCGCGCCTCTCACGCCCTGCACTGTCATCCAGAGGCCTGTAAGAGCAAAAGCTCTGAGCATTCTTGTAGCACAGACTGATGAGAAAGCTGACTAGGAAGCTCAATTCTGCCAGCCAAAGCTGAGAGACTTGGAAACACACCCAGCCCCACCACTGATTTCAGACAATCTGAGACTTCCCAGCCCTCGGCCAATAAGCATATGAAACCCACGACCAGGCCTGCAGTGATGGCATGCCTGAAGAGCTCCTCCGGGAGTCTAGGGCCATCTTTCCGATGAACCGATGGATCTCTCCTCTTCCAGGAAACTTCCTTGCTTAGCCTCCCCTTTTGGACACCCCTTAGCACTGTGGCACTAAGCCACCTTCCCCTGGTTTGTACTGTGCACCTGTTTCTCCCAGCAGCCTGAGGTCACCTACTGAGCAGCTCGGAACCTGGGCAGGTGGAACCATCATCAGAGAGGGTGGGACATTTGGAGAGACTGACGAGCTGACGGGAGTGCACCTCTGACATCACTCAAGGGCAGTTTATTGAATAGACAGCAGAAATTCAGAGTCCTTAATTCAAACACAGTGGGACTAGGTGATGCCGTTCTTAGCAATATTTATGTCACACACCACGACTGCTGGCTGGGTGGTACCACCTAGAGACAAGATCAAGTCCACTCACTAGTCTCATGGCAATAGAAACTGAGAGTCAGAAGCCACCATAGGACCCAGGCCCAGAGGAAGAACCAAAGATGGATCACATCCTGACAAAAGGCAGTGTGGTTTTGCAGCCCTGATCAGAACCATGAACTTGACTCTCCCTCTGTTAAAGAGGCAGTGACATCCTATGGAAAGAGCATGAACCCCTGAGTCAGCCAGGCCTGAGCCGGCAAGTAGGTGGGTAACTGGGACACATTCTGCAGCCCTCAGAGCATCATGCCCCTGTCTGCCCCAAGGATTGACTGTGCTTTCCTCAAGGATGGGCTGACTAGAGGCAGCGCATGGAGGTTGCCTGGTGCACAGTAAGTGCTGTTGTGGACGTAACCATGGATTAAAAGGGCTGTGAGTGGCTCAGGGACACAGGGGTGGAAAATCCCCAAGTCTCCTTCGCTTGGCTTTGTGAATAGGGGTGCACCTTGAGGTCTGAGAATGTATACATTTTCTACTAAATAATAGTCATGCCATAAAGACCTTTCCAGAAGGGCAGGGACTGGAAGGCTGTCTTACTTCGCTCAGGGTTCACCCCACCATGCTGGCAGGGGTAGCAAAACCTCTTGGACAATGGAGAACTTGACCTAAGCACAGAAGAAAATCTATCTTCCTCCCTCCCCCCGCCCCTCCCTGCATGACCATTCCTTCCTTGGGCTGATCATGGCTTGGGCTTCCAAAGCCTCCTGCCAGCTGAAGGCAGTGGGGAAAGTGACAAAGTCCCCAGCTCTGCACAGGACCTACTGACACACAAGGGTGACCATTGATAAGCACTTGAAAGTAAGATGAGGTGTGATGTGGGTAGCTGAGTGAACTATAGACAGTCCTAGAATTCGGAGACAGAGGATTCAGGCATGACAGGCATCTTTGGCTCTGGCCAAGGCATCCTTTCTTCCAGGTGCTGAGGTGAGCAGGGCAGTGGGCTTATCGGGTGGTCTTCCTGGCTGGGGTGCTGGCTGGGGCACTCTTGCCCTGGGACTCCTTGAGGTCTCCCGCTCGTGCCCCTGGGGTCTTGGTCTGGCTGCTTCTTGTGCTGCTGGCACCACCGGCCCCAAGGTCAGCACTCACCGAGCTAGGTTGGTGACCATAGTAACCGTAATGGCTGCTACTGATGACAGCTGAGGAGGAAGGGCCAAGAGCAGGGGAGGGGTGAGCAGGTGTCAGTTAACCAAGGATGACCCCCTTCAGTAACTGCTGTCTCCTCTGAGGACTCCCTGTTCAATCCCACGACAGTGGTCTTCAGTCAAGACACACAACAATGACTGAGAGCCTTGTCACCTGCTAGATGTAAAGGGAGGACACACAGGATAGACAAGGACCCTGCTCTCCTGGACATCCCTATTCCCACCCTTTCCTCTAGATGACAGTGCCACAGCGAGGAGCCAGCAGGGAGGGGTAGACATGATTTCAGTCACTGCTGTCAGGGGACAAGAGGGAACAGGCCTCCTCTGAAGCCAGAGAAACTTCACAAGGCAGCAACAGAAACTTCCAGATGAAGTGATACAGCAAGCAAAGGTGGCATCACCTCTGGGTCTCAGGGTCCCTGGCTTTCCCAGCCCAACCCCTTCTCCCAAGGATACTCACAGATGCTAACAGAGGATGGATTCTCCCCAGACATCCTGCAAGACAGAAAAATAAAGGATAAAACCTCAGGGTCTAGATTCAGCTATGCCTTAATGGGCTCTTGTTCTTCTGTGTATTCATTTTAATCCATCCTTATAACAACTAAGGTGGAGATTAGAACCTCTATCTTACAGATGAGAAAATGGAGACAGGGCAGGACTTACCAGGATCAGACAGCTGGCATGTGGCACAGCCAGTCACTGCCCCCAGGCCTGTCTGACCCCAGGGGCTCTGTTCAGGCACCACAACCACCTACCTGCACACTTGACCCACATCTGACACCCCGGCAGGACCCTGTAGCTGAGTCCACCTGCCATCCCCCCCTCACAATTGCGATGTCACCAGCACTATCGTTTCTCATCTTCTAGCTCCCAGCAGCCCCTCAGCCAGTTGGAGAGTCCACAGCCCCTCCCTGCTCGGGACCAGAGTGCTGTCCTGTGCCCCTTACCTGCACTCCTCGCCCTCCAGCAGCTTGCGGTAGGTGGCGATCTCAATGTCCAGGGACAGCTTCAGGCTCATGAGCTCCTGGTATTCACGCATCATCCGGGCCAGCTCCTCCTTGGCCTGGTGCAGGGCTCCCTCCAGCTCATCCAGCTTGGCCCGGGCATCCTTAAGGGCATTGTCCCCTCGCTGCTCAGCATCCGCAATGGATGTCTCCAGGTTAGAGCACTGAGGGGCAGAGGAAGAGGAGATCAGCATAAAACAACGCTGAGACCACACGGGTTAAGGAGCCCAACTCCCTCTTTACAGATGAGGCCCAAGGTGACAGCTAGGAAGAGCCAGAGCCAACACCAGAACATGGGGCTCCTCTTTTGTGTGTGTTTTGTGGGGGGAATACTGAGAATTGAGCCCAAGGCACTTTACCACTGAGCCGCATCCCCAGCCCTTTTTATTTATTATTTTGAGACAGGGTCCCACGAAGTTGTCCAGGCTCGCCTTGAACTTGCCAAGTCTGCCTCGGAGCCTACAATCTTCTTGCCTCAGCTCCTGAGTCACTGGGATTATAGGTGCGTGCCACTGCTCCCAGTTTCCTCTACTTTTTACTGTGGATGAATGTTTAAAGGAGTTGTCCTGGGAAGCCACAGGAGCAGGTGCATTTCAGGAGGACAGGAAGAAAACTCAGTGCTTGAAAAAGCTGTTTAATTCCAGAGATTGAAGCCTACCAATGCTATAGGTTCAAGGACAACAGATGAGGAGAATCATGCCTAAGTCTCCAAGCAGCTCACCCCTAATGATAGGCAGCATGCCCAGGGGCCCCACTGTGGCTGGACCCCTCCTTCCTGTTAGCTGCAAGAGTGTGTCTGGATTCCTCCGGCACTCTGTAGGGAGGGTCTGCCTAACTGCTCCTGCATGTGACCTGAATGGGGGAGGTCACTTTCCCTTAGAACAGCAGACCCTAACTTACAGCCAAAACCTCAAAAGCTGGTCTCTGCCAAGCACCCGGGGCCACTGTAATGCCAGGTACTAGCAGGGAAGGAGGAGCAGTCCTCATGGAGTCTGTGAACCAGCCAGTTGTGGGCCTTAAAGCTGTCCCTGAGCCCCCTACATTGCATGCATGTTGTGGGGCACAGGGAGGATAATGGTCTCTAGCCTGTTGGCTAACTGTCACTTGCCAGCTGACCTGGCCTCTTCTGGAGGGCCCATTTAGCCTCTTTCTGCCTCTAAAGTCATCAGCCTATGAAATAGCATTTAGGATTTGCTACTCTCACATAAGACAGGGTCCCTTGGGGAAAATGGAAATGGTCCCATGGACAGGGAAGAGAATCCAGGAGGGCTTCATGTGTTGCCATGAGCCTCCTTCACCAGGACCATGCCCCGCCCTGAGGGCAGAAACTTAACATGGCCACAGAGGGCCCTACACATGTCACATACTCCCCATCCATGTTCCATGCCCATTGGAAGCAGGAGGCACAGGGGAAACTCCTAGAGGGGCATACCTGAGCATTCGTGGGCAGGTGTGTTAGACACAGAAATTCTGAGCAAGGGGACACGTGGACCTGAATCCTGACCCCAATACTAATTAGCTGGGGCCCATGGCAAGTCAATTCCTCCAGTCCCTCTTGACTCATCTGTAAACTGGGGGAGTGGGAGAATAGGCTCAAATCCTCCCAATCCTGATGACAGCGACACAAGGCAGGGTGGGGGAGAGGAACCGTAATGTCCCAGGGGCTCCTAAGCCCAGGAGAGGGAACTTGCTTCTTCTTAAAGGTTGACCCCAGTATCTCCATCACAGAAAGGAAACTCAGTCTCAGTGGTCTTTGCAGGGTAGTAGCTGCCCACCTGCTTCTTCACGTTGGTAATGTCACAGCGGATCCTCTGGATGAGTCGGTTTAGCTCTGACATCTCGTTCCTGGTGTGTTTGAGGTCATCTCCATGCCTGCCAGCTGCCAGCTGCAGCTCCTGGATCTAGTGTTCCAGAGGTGGGAGGGGAGTGATGAGACAGGCAGAGAGGGGTCCTGGGCAAACACCCCCTCTACCAGGCTGAGCCAGGATGACTCTACAGCAGGTGCTAAAGAAGCTGGCACCTGGGCATCCTTACAGCTCTGACCCAGAAGTCCACCCTGTTCTCTAAGCAGAACCTATCTGCAATCCCTGCCCCTGTATTGTCACCAGGCCTGCAGTCCTTCCTGGGCTAGGTAAGGAGAAGATGCAGTTCACATTTATTAAGCACTTCCCAGCATAAGAAGAGCCCTGGCCCTTGCTTTCTCTCATTTATCACATAGTCCTACAAGCATTTTCTTAAAGGCCAGCTTCTGTCGAAGGTACCCAGCAGTGAGTAGGACAGGTAAGGTCCCCATCCTCCTAAGTCTTGCATTCTCCTGTGGCATTTTCTTGGTCAGGGGGGCAGAGAGGAGGGAAGCCCAGGGTTCCATGTACCCTTGAGGGGGTCACAGTGCAGGATGGGTGGAATTAGTGGCTTCACTCTTCCCTGTTCCCAGTCCTCTGGGAAACAGGGAATGGCATGGCCATGGACAGGACAAGAGACAGGATAAGACATGCAGATGGCCGACACCCCCATCCTTGCTGTGAATTGTGCTATATTTAGATCTGGAATGTCCCCAAAGGCCCAAGAGGCTTTGTCGTCAGCTTGGTGCTACTGAGGTATGGAAGAGTTAGAAGGTGGGGCCTAGTGGAAGGAAGTTAGGTCTTTGGGGGTGTGCCTTTTGGCAGGATATGGAGACCCTAGTCCCTCCTCTCTGTGCTTGCTTCCATGAGCAGCCTCCTTGCCGTATCTACCCCCACCCCACCCCCACCCAGTGTACTGTGTCACCACAGGCCCAAAGCAATAGGGCCAAGTAACCATAAACTAAAACTTCTAAAATCATGAGCCCAAATAAACTTTTCCTCTTTTTGTAAGTTGATTTTCTCAGGCATTTTGTCACAGAGAAGGAAAGCTGACTAGCAGAGTTGGAATCTAATGGTTGTGTGAAAAGGAGCAAGAGAGCAGGGGCCCTGGAGGAGATTCCAGTAAGGATTTTCCCATAAGACAGCCCCAAAGAGTCTTACCCAGCACATAATTTCATTATTTGGAACACTCCTAGAATTTCACTTGCTCTTGAACATCTTCCCACACCCATCAGAAAAGAGCTCAGGGCCTCCCCTGCTGTCACTCCCCACCCAACCTCAGCTTGCCTATAGCTACTCTGTGTTTGTGACTCTCCTTCTGCTCTATGGCAGATGCCCCCAACCCTGAAAATGCATTTGTTTTACAATAAGAACACCTCGATCTCTCCTCTCTTGAGGACTGCTTGTCCCTCTCTAGTGAGTACACCCATTCATACCAGTTTCCTGATTTATCTTTGATAATACTGTCTGCTGAGACTTTTCAGCATTGAACCACTGGTTATAACCCTTCTTCATTGAATCTACAGTGTCCTGGGAAGGCCACCTCTCACATTCACAGGTGGAGATCACTTGCTCTTGAACATCTTGAACATCTCCCGACCCACCCAGTGCCCACCTTGGTCTGGTACAGAGCCTCGGCCTCAGCCTTGCTCTTCAGGGCGATGTCCTCATAGTGGGCGCGGACCTCAGCAATGATGCTGTCCAGGTCCAGGTCCCTGTTGTTGTCCATGGACAGGATGACAGAGGTCTCACTAGCATGAGTCTGGATCTGGGCGATTTCCTAGAATGAGAGATGAGGATAGAGTCAAGGCCCCAGCTTCCTTCCTGTGTCCCATGAGTCTTCTAGGCCTGTGTTCCCTGGAAGAATGGGTCACTGGGTTCCACAGGGACAAAGTGGGGTAGTGTCTGCTGAAGATGTCTGCAGAGCCAAGGAAAACAGCTCGCAGCAGCAGGCAGCAGGAGGAAGGATGAATTCCCTACAGTTCCACACAACCTAAGAAGCTGTGCATTAGTAGGACCTCACAGGGTCATTTCTCCTGCCTGTGGGCAAGACCACTACCATGGCCCAGATCAACGGCCTCCTATGTGCACAGCCTCCTAGGTGCACTCCAGGGACAGGACGCTGTGCTTTCATGGTCAACTAGTGCAGGAATTAGTACCTTGCCACTGAAACATCCCTCCCTATTGTGACCCCCTTCTCTCCTGGAAGAGTCAGGGGAAGCCCTCAGCTGCAAGGAGACAGAGCAGAGCTGGGGAGGGGCATCCTCACCGCATCATACAGACACTTCAGGAACTTGATGTCTTTGTCCAGAGAGTCCACTTTGGCCTGAAGCTCCACTTTGACCGTGTAGGCTGCGTCTGCATCCTGCCGAGGGACAGCCACAGCCACGGATCAATACAACCCTAACCCCACCAGCTGCTCTTCCCCTGACCCTGTCCCAAAGCCTCATGACTTTATTGATATTGTTATTATTATTATTATTATTAGCCCACAGGGAAGCACGTTGATGTACAGAGTCACTCAGCATCAGTTTCTTCTCAGACTCTCTGTATCTTTGGGAACTGGCAAAGCCGGTGGGGACTGCACTTCCTTTGCTGCTTATGGAGAACACTAAGTCCAGAGAGGTGCTGAGTGCCCTCAGGTCACACAGAAGGGCACGCTGAACCAGGGCTTCCTGTTCCTATCCCAGAATTCTCTCCCTTCTGTCCCTATCTTGTCTCCTGTGTGTGTCCTTCCTCTCTAACTTGCTGGAGGCCAGAACTAGGACCCTAATCATGTTCAGACACCAGCCCCCTCTCCAGGTGGCCTGGGCTGAAGCCCTGAGCGGAGTTGCTTAAGATAGGGGCAGAAGAGACCACAGGCTCCTCTCTCCTCACCTTCTTGAGCACCACAAACTCATTCTCCGCTGCAGTGCGCCGGTTAATCTCCACCTCATACCTGCGGGCAGGGAGAGAAGATGGCAGAAGCCTCAGCCCTCTCAGCCAAGTAGTCTCTGCTTCCTGCTGGCCAGGTAAGTGCCCAGGCTGCAGAGTCCCCTGGGATGAGCACTGAGGCTAGTGGTAGGTGTAAGAATCCCCTAGGTTATCTGACTTCTGTGCTTCTGCTGCACCCTAGGAAAATACCCAGGTGCCCATGGGGCTTTCCAAACTATTGGGTCAATAAGCATAGGACCCTCTATCCACCAGCTAGGGCCTTCTCACCAAACAGGGTGGGGCTTTCCGCCATAACCAGAGAAGGGACAAGCTCCTGATCCTGGAGCTGACTCCCTCACCTCCAAAAAAGTGGTTCAGAGATTAGGTACATGACCCCTGACCTTTGGCAGGGCCTGCTCACCTCTTCTTGTAGTCCTCCACCACGTCCCGCATGTTCCGCAGCTCCGAGTCCAGCCTCACCCTGTCCCCAGACAGGGTCTCCAGCTGCTTCCGCAGGCTGCTGATATGGCCCTCATAAATGGGCTCCAGGTTCTTCCTACAGTTGTTCAGGTCCAGCTGCTGCAGCAGCTCCCACTTGGTCTCCAGCACCTGGTTCTGCTGCTCTAGGAACCGCACCTGGAACCCAAATCAATGACCACCTGGAACCACACGGATGCTCTCAGGCTCCCTGAGAACCATTGACTCTCCAGGTTAAGGGGATTTTTGTAAAGTCATTTGTCTCCAGTTCTGACTCACTGACCTTGGCATCTGCTGCAAAAACAACCCTTTACAGGTCCTCGCTCCCTCACCTCTGGATTACCAGTCCCTGAAAACTCAAAGGCGCCACAGCTTTCTTCTGTTGCCTACCCTGGTCCCAAGAGATTTTCTTTCATATCTCAGCTAAGTGTTTCTTCCTGTGCTCTGAGTTTCGCCTTCTGAACAGCGTTTGATTCTCTTAGCCCTTCATGCTCTTCGGAGAGCTGGGGACCTACCCAGCTGTCCCCAGGAACCCACCACTGCTTTCTCAAGGTAGGGCTACCCTCTGCCCAGTTTCCCACTCTTCTCTGTATAATCCCCAAAGAAGTCAGCTCATTCATTCATTCCTTTGTTCTACCTGCCTTGCAAATCTGTCGAATCTGTTCTCTGTCCCTTATGATGAGGGAGCCCCTCCTGTGGCCCAGCTGCACCCTTCCATCCATGTTGCCCAGCCCTTTCCCAGGCATTAAGGAAATTTCTCCTACCTCACTGAACCACCTTCTCCTCCTCCTTTAGACCCACCTTGTCAATGAAGGAAGCAAACTTGTCGTTCAGAGCCTTGATCTGTTCCCGCTCCTGGGCGCGCACTTTCTGAATTTCAGGGTCCAGCTCCACGTTGAGGGGGGCTAGGAGGTTCTTGTTGACAGTGACCTGGTGGATGCCCCCAGGCAGGCACACAGAGGCACACGAGGGCCCCAAGGCCACACTGCCAAACATACTTCCAGCAAAGCCGCTGGCCCGGCCCCCTCCATACCCAGAGCCATGCCCAAAGCTGTACCCTCCAGCCCGGACACCACTGCCAGCTACGTTGAAAGAAATATGCCGATTCCCTCCGAGACTGTAGAGGCTCCGGCTGCCAAAGCCAGCCCCAGCCCCTTGGCCAACGGTGCGGTAAGAGGCCAAGTTGCCCACTGTCTTCCTTGGCACCACTGCAGAATGCACGCTGAAGTTGCCCTTGTCACCACCGGACTTGAAGTAGTTCAGTTGCCGACTCATGGTGGGGAAGAGGAAGCCGACAGAGTGGGAGAAACGCAGTTGCCAGGGGCTAGACAGCACGAGGCTGGGGCAGCCAGAGCGCTGCCTCCTTTTATCCCTGCCAGGCCCCCGGAACAGGGCGGCTCTGTGCCATCTCCCCTGCCCCTGCCGAAGGGCCGGGGGCCATGGGCAATTTGCAGAACAAAGATCTCCAAGCCCTTTGCAGCAACAAAGCCCTTCTGATAGCAAGTGGAACATGCTGCCCTTGCACACTGGAGTGGTCTAATTTGGAGTTTATCTGTGCTCCCTAATTAGGGGCCTAGAGAGTTATCCCCTCCCGAGATCTCCCAGTTCTGTTTTGCCAGCTTGCTTATCTATCATCAAGGAGCAGGAGGAAAGCATGGCTTTATCCAGAGAGGGTTCATCTGGACACTCCAGGTTTGTTCCCAAAGGAAACCATCTTCCTGGTATCCATTCTTGCTGAGGAGCTGAGGTGCTTAAGTCAGAGAAAGGAGACTTGAAAAGGAGACTCTTCTTGGAAAGGTATCCTTAAAGATCTGGAAAGAAGCTCCGCAGAGCCACTCTCAGGGTCATGCTAAGGATCACAGCTGTCTGGCGATGGAATGGACTTTAGAAAGAGGGTAGAAAGGAGCAGGTAGCAGCTGCCGCAGCCCCTGCAGAGATGTTGTCAGGGGATTTCTGTATTAAGCAGGGACAGTTTGGCTTGTAGTGACCTCAAAGTTGCTTTTTCAACAATGAGAAGCTTTTCAGACAGCCAGCATTTCCTCCAGTGGAATTTTCTTTCCTGGATAAGCTTATCAGTCCTATCCTGGAAAGCCAGGCAGGGGCTGGACATCAGCTCATCTCTCCCTGTGTAGAACGGGGAGCCCTGAGTTCCACTGTAGTGATCAGGGTGGGCTGCTCTGCCAATGTCCTGATCACTGCCAGGAGCCACTCAATTTAAAACAGGAAATATCAGCTCTTTATAGCTCAGGTAGTCCTGATGGAGTGGTATGTTTAAAAATTATTTCAAACCTAGGTATGTAGTAGCTGCCCTACTGCAGGACACTGACCGCTGCCTATAACTCTATCAGGGGCCTTGACTGTTGGCATCAGGCAGAAGATAGCAGACAGCTGCTCCCACTGTTGGGGTGCAAATGGGGAAGGATGAGCAAGGCAGGGAGATATGGAGGCTGGAACTTGCCTCAGTGGACTTCCCCTTCAGTCCCTGAAGCAGCAGTGGATCTGCCTCTCAGCATTCCTGGCAGGGCCTGACCCTGGGACCAGGGAGGGCACAATTGAAATGGTGGCTTGGGGTTTCCTAAGCCTGATTGAGGGTCCACAGTTGAATGTGTGCTTCCTGCTGGGCAGATGCTAGCTTCGCCTCCTTTCTGGTGTGAGAATGTCAACAAATCATGTAAATTCCTTGGGGTGGGGGTGTAGTGACTGACATATGGTCCCAGTCCCTAAGGAGCCTGCAGGCCAATGAGGGGGATCTGCACCAAGAACTTAAACCAGAGCCAAACCTCCAGAGTAACAGAAGGGCACTCTGAACTATGGAACTGAGGCTGCAGAGGAGGAGTGGCTACTTTTGATGGGGTTTTAGGAGCCTCCTGAAAGCTGGGCTTAGTATCCCCCAAGGTGCTCATCACAGGGGCTGCCTTAAAGGAGCAGGGGTTACAGAATGAATTCCAGCGATAGTAGCAGTGGGGGCAGCCGTAAGATGATCTCAGTAATAATGTTAACAGAGGAGCGAAGGCCTACGGTTCACTTCATTTCCACGCCAGGATTCTGCCAGGCGATATGTGGATCTATAATTCAGCCCTCACATTGCTACATTTATTTACAGTTGAGGAAACTGGCATTTAGTGCCATTAAGGAGCTTGCCCAAGGTCACTCAGCCATTCAATCAGAGCTGAGACTGGAGTTCATGTGTACCTGGTGTCAAAGCCCATGTTCCTAACCACATGCTATGTGACAGAGGCAAAGAGGCAGAGGCTTCCTGGTGCCAGCAGCAGGCGTGGCAGTGTGGGCTGAGTCCTTTTTGATAATATTTTCCTTTTCTTGAATTTTGATACCTGGGATTGAATCCAGGGATGCTTAACCACCGAGCCACATGCCCAGCCCTTTTAAAAAATATTTTATTTAGAGACAGGGTCTCAAAATTGAGTTGCTTAGGGCCTTGCTTAGTTGCCAAGGCTGGCTTTTGAATTCATAATCCTCCTGCCTCAATCTCCTGAGCCGCTGGGGTTTCAGGCATGTGCCACTGCACCCAGCTCTTATGTTTTTGAGTCAAGTGTGATGTGAGGGGAAAGGGAGGCTGCCACAGAACCAGGGGCCTGTGTCAGGTGGTTGCTTAAGATTAGACATCACTCCAGAGTCCTGAGACAAATTTAGCCAAAATAGGGATGGGCAGAAGGAAGGAAAAAAGTTTCTCCTTCCTGAAGGGCCGTCATATTCTAGAAGCCCCAGTAGCTGTCCCTTCACCCCAGGATCCCCAAGGGAAAGAAACCTGGTTCTGATTATGGCAGTGTCCTGGGCTCACTTTTGCACCCCATCTGCCTGGCTGAGTGTGAGCCCCAATGTGCAGAAAGCTGGGCCTCTTACTAGGGACCCCTACAATAGAGCTTTTACAGAGTAGGAAAGTCTGGATCCTCAAATTGGGAAAGACTTAGGATAAACCCAAGGCAGATTTCCAGGTGCCCATGAAAATGCCAGAGCATAAACTAAACCCACCCATGCTCAGAAACCATGGGCTGGAGGTACTTACTGAGTGCCCCCTCCCCTCCGTAGGCCAAGCCCTGTGCTAGGGAGTGTCAGCAAGGACGTAAGGATGGGGATGGAGATGACACTGATGGTGGTGATGACAGAGAAGGACTAGGCAGAGGTGGAGGGGATTTCCCCACAGCAGTGGTGTGATCATGGCCACACAGAAATACCCTCTCTAACAGGTGCCCAGGGGGCACAACTGCAGGGGAACTGCGTTTGGCCCAGGCAGGAAGATCTCCACAGTTCCAGCCCTCTCCATGCTGGCTACCCTTTCATCACTCACCACACGCCACACCTCGCTCTTGGAGTTCATTGGACTAATTTGTGTCCATGGCCTGAAGAAATTGATTCATTCAATAGGTAGGAAACCAATCACCTACTACGTGTTCAGTTCTATGCTAGACATGGAGAGGGATGTCTAAGATACTGTCTTTCTCCTCTAGGAAGTTAACCAAACTGAAGAGACAAAATATAAGCACATTAAAATTGTTCCATTGTAATTGTTATCGTTTTCATTCTGCATAGCTGTGTTGGATTATAGACAAAAACGAGTAACTCTGATGAGCTATTACTGAAATTCTGATTTTTAAAAAAAATCTCCTAAAATGTGCTTTTTGATTATCCTAAGTCATCACTAGCCTAAACAAACAAACAAAACCAGAACAAGACAGATGTGTGTCTGTTTGGAGTGAGGGGTGGGAGGTAGGCCAACCTGGGCAGGTAGGTGGAGCATCCCTGAAGCAGTGGGAGCCCAGGTGGGCTGTGGGTGGTCCCCTTCTCCTGCAGAGAGTGTGGAATCAGGTGAGGGTCCCCAGGGGAAGCAACGGCACAGAGCCTGTGCTTTAGGTTAAAGAATAGAGCAGTGTGGGAAAAGGTCTCCAGGGAGCCTGAGGAAGCTGTGTGCACTGTGCCATAATCCCCTTTTTTTGGTTTAGAAAAGTCCCAGAGGGCAAGAATCACATTCCACAAAACACATCGTACCAGAGGTAAATAGAGATCAGCCTCAGATGGGACATTGTGACAATGCAAAATGGACATAAGTCAGGAAGGCTTGGTGTGAAGATGGATAAGGAAGGTCATTTTTCTCTGGCCGCTTGGCCTTCTGACTGCCCCTGACACAGGACAACCGTTGAAGGACCAGAATCTGTAAGCAAAAGGTCATTCATAAACAAGAGAAGCAGCTGGAAGGATTCTTGAGCTAACTTTGGGGCAACACAATCCAGGGATGAACCACAGGACCTTAGCGATGACCTAGAATTCTCTGCTTTCCCTTAGAAAAGGAGCTCAGTGCAGAAATCGGACCCACTGCCTGTCCAAGACCAGCCAGCAGGTGTGAGAGGAGGTTCCCTCCTCACCCAGAGTTAGCTAGCTCACACAACCCTGTCCATCTGCCTTCCTCCCTGTTCTCTCTGTGTCCCTCCCCAAACTCTCCATCTTCCTGACCTGAACCGTGCAGGCTCCTGGGGTATTCAGCCCCATGGCAGAGAGGAAATGCACCAAGGAGCGGGTACAACTGCCGCCATCTGATCCAGGGCATTGGAGAGAAAGGGCAGGGAAGGGATGCGTGCGAGGAGGCACCCTATCCTCATTTAAAAATAAAAATATTTCTTTTTTGGTACTGGAAATTGCACCCAGGGGTACTTTACCACTGAACTAAATCCCCAGTTCTTTGTTGTTGTTTGTTTGTTTGTTTGTTTGTTTAATTTTGAGACAGAGGCTTGCGAAGTCACTGAGGGGATCCATCTGCCTCAGTTTCCCAAGCCACTGGGATTACAGGACTGTGTCACCATGCCAGGCTCAGCATTGATTTAAATTTACTTCCACTCTCACCTATTAGATGCCTACTCTGTTATGGATACTGTGCTGAATGACATCCCAGACAGGCAGTCACCAAGGTCAAAATTCCCACATGAACATCTATTTATGACAAATGAAGCAGATCACAGTCAGGGACCTGGAACCTGGCAGCTGTCCCCTCATGATTACTGGTCTCATGGACCTTTCTACAGCACCACTGGGTTACGCATGGGGAGCTGCTTCTCTGCAGATACCCTTCTCTGGGCCAAGGGCTTCCCTTAACCAGCATCAGCCTCTTGGTCCTCCTCTGTGGCAGCCCAGCTCAGGACAGGCACATGCCTCTCTTCTCATTCAGTGCCTTGGTGCCAATGAAATAAAAGGTGCCCTTTTGAGGGGTGCATGGCTGGGTCACAGCCCCCACTTGCCCTTCACCATGCCCTGGTGCTGGGCACAACCTGCAAGTCGTCTCCAGAGCAGTCTTGCGGAATCTCCAGGACAGGCTCATGTTGCACAGGTGAGTGGAGCCTCTGGTCAGAATTCTCCCTCCTGCCCAAAGAGGGTCCCCTGGACCCCCAAACTCCCCAAGCTTCTGCAGGGAAGCCTGAGCTCTCTCTTTCTTACCCCTGTCTTCTCCTCTTTGGGCCCCCAAAGGAAAGTGATGGTCCCCAGCCCATTAGGGCTCTGTCACCCAAGCCCTGCTCTGCCTGGCTTGCCTCTGGCTTAGGGGGTCTGAGAACCAGTTTTCATTTTTCCCAGTCTGAGTGTCCTTTGCTTCAGTAAGTCCTGGCCTGGGCCCCGCCAAGCTCCTCTGGGCCCGTTTCTCCCTGTTTCTCCCCACAGCACTTCTACAGGGAAGGCCCTCACCCCAGGCCAGGCCTCTAGCTTCACTATGTAGACCAAGTCCTCTTGAGCCCTCTTTCTCTCTTCTGTTTTTTGTTTTGTTTTGTTTTGTTTAAACAAAGAAAGAAAAGAAAAAAGGAAATCTCTCTGAACTCTCTACAGCTCCACCCACCCTGCCCAGTCATAGCTCCCCCCCAGCAGGAACGCACACAGGTATGTCCAGGCAAGCACCGTCTTGCTCAGAGAAAGATGAGATTTCTTCCCTTCCCTCCTTTCAAAATACCACCCGGCCCCTGTTGGAATATTATTTCGATCATCTCCATATCTCGGGCTCTTCTACTCCCTCCATTTCTAGAAACGGTTTTTGTAAGGTATTTTCTGACTCCCAAGCCCGCTTATGGTCTGATTCCTTTCTGAAAGAGAACAAAGGGGCTGGGGAAATGCCTTAATCTTTTGATCGTGACTGTGAAGTTTGATGCTTGATCTGCCTCTTCCTCTGCCCATTTACAAAGTAAACAAGCCAGACTGCATAGCGGGCTGTAATTAAGCCACCTCATCACTAATGACATGCTCTCCATCTCCTATCATCCCTGTCCAAACAGGAAGGAGAAGCCCAGCCCCACCCCATCCCTAGGGAGATGCCAGAGTAGTGGGCCAGGCCTGGGGTGGCACCTACCTAGGCTGTGGGGAATGGACAGCCTCTCCCTGGGTCCACACGATAACTGAGCCTGCCCGGCCCTCGGGAGTGCAGTTAGGAAGGGGACAAAGGAAGGGGACACCCTTGGGCCAGGCAGAGGCACTAGGGGCCCCAATAACACAGACAGGGTGGGAGTTGGAAGGATAAAACATAAAAGCAGAATGTCAAGAAAGAAATAGAAGAAACAAGAAGTGGGTATTAAGGGAGGGAGAAGCTTATAAAGCCTGGGTAGGTGAGGAGGATAGTCTGGGGGAAGGAGCAATAAACAGAGAGCGGAGATGCCCCCTGTTGCTGGAGGCAGGGGGCGAACTGAGCCCTCCTGAGTTCATGAAAGACATCTCCACGCAGCCTGGCATGGAAGGGGTGGCTACCCACTGGCCACAGGGAATGTCTCTGCTGTGGAGACGTTCCCTGCCCTTTGCCCCACCCTCAGGGAAGCAAACCTGCTGCGCAATTAGAGGTTGGGCAGGTGGGTTCCAAGGGGCCCTTGACACTGGCACCTGGGCTCGCTCGGGTCAGAGTGTGAGCTCCTCCCACCCAAGCTGAGACCACAGCTGAGCCCCTCCCCTGTAGAGAAGGAGGCAGGAGACATGGATGCTGGGAGACGAGTCCCCATCTCTCCAGTGTGGTGGGTTCCCAAGGGGACAAGCCGGGGTTTATGGCTGGGCTACAAGCTGCGACACCAGCTGTGAGGTCAGGAGGATGGTTGGGAAATGATCCAGGAGCCCGCAGAGCAGAGAAGGGGTGACAAATACGAGGGAACAAGTGGCCTGGAAGTAAGAACCACTGATCGGGAGGACTGGGCTGCCGGGGTGGCGTGAAGCAAAGCTGGGTGACCCATGTCCTGATAGGGAGCCAAGGACGGGGCTCAGAGGACCCAGCAGCCATGGAGGAGAACCTTCCAGAGGGCCAAGGAGAATGCAGTGGGACTGGAATGGAGCCGGGAGCCAGCCTGGCAGGTTCTCACTGCAGGTAATGGAGCCGTTGTTCGCACAGGGTCTGCTGGGCGCTGGTCGCCGGCTGAGCTCTGTTCACCTTTTAACTCACTTCATCCTTGAGTCAGTCCCTTGAGGAAGACACTCATATTTTTCCCACTTTCCAAATGAGGAGGCTGAGTTGCCCAAGTTCATTGTAAATAGCAAAAGAAACAAACTAACCAAAGATTCAGCCCCCACCTGGCCTGCTGCAAAGTGTTGTGTCCTTACACACCGGGATGAGTGCTACTGTCCCTTCCAGCCCTGGACCCCCAGGCCCTGAGCTGGTGGCACCTTTGCTCTAGAACTTGCTGTTTCATGTGGAGTTCCAGCAAGAAGCCTCTGGAATCCCTGAGAGCTGGGTCTAGTAGGAATGGGTCAGTCCTCCTGGGGGAATGGAGGGATTAGAAGCAGGAAGGAAGGTGTAGACGTGAGCCTCCTAGGAGGGAGGCAGTGTGGACACCTCACCAGGGGAAGCGATGGGACAAAGTGAAGGTGATTTGTAGAAATGAGACCCTCGGCCCTCTGGAACACTTGCCAAATGTGAATGCTAATGACTTGGGGTTTGCAAAATGATTGTCCTTTATACAACAGTCACCCTGCAGGTGGCTGAAGTGATGGAACTCTGGAAGGAAAAGTACAGACAGCTGGGAAAGGGCACTTCAAGCCTCAAAACAGCTGCCCAGTGAGACCTACAAAATTTTAGGAAGTTCCCTGTAAGTCATGTGCCTTTTACCTCCTCCTCTAGGAAGTCTTCCTAGATTGTGTTCAGTTCTAATGCCTCCCTCCTCTATAGCTCCTTGGTTGTGCCTTTCCAATGCCTCCGTATCTAGCTTATCTACCACATGAGACAGGAAGAGTTCTTTGAGGGCTCCCCATGCAGCCAGTGTCCGTGGCCTTGGGAGACATGTGTTGCTGAGTGACAGGCTCTCACTCCTGGGACCTCTGGAGCAGCACCAAGATTCTCAGGCAGCCATTGAGGAAGTGCTACCTGAAGACCCTGAGCTCTCTAACTAAAGGTGAGAAGGTTCAGGGGGCAGCAGCCCCAGCAGCCCCTGCCCACCTCCCACCTGTGGAAGGAGAAGAGGGAAACAAGAGCCAGGGCCCTGGCAACAGGGAGGCCAGGGCCAGCCTGGGCAGGCTGGGGAGCCAAACAGCATCTCTTTCAGCTGGCTGCTCTGCACTCTGCATGAGAAGGAACCTGCCCAGGATACCTTCCCCCCATCCCCCCACAAAGATGGAAGGTGCAGTACCTGGAGCTTCCAGCAGAGGGCAGGATGTACATAAGATAGAGGCATCCCTCAGGATTTGTCCTTGCTGCGATGAACAGCAGCTGGTGGCTAGATGGAAATGTGCTTCAGTGACCCTGGCCCCCACTTAGCACAGCTTCACTGGGCCTCTGGGCAAGTCCTGCTGCTAATCTCAGGCATGAGCCAGTATTTAGCCAGCAAACACAAAGAGAAAGCCCTGCTAATACACATTAATAACTGGGGCTGGGGATGTGGTTCAGTGGTGAAGAGCTTGCCTAGCATTTTCAGGGCCCTGGGTTCAATTCCCAGTAACAAAAATAAGTAATAATAATAACAACAACAAATATAGCCATGTACTATGTATCATTTTTGGTGAACAGCAGGTAATATATACTGTAGTGGAACCAAAAGATTCCAATGGAGCTAAAAATTTCCTACCTCCTTGTAACTGATAGTGGTCACAGCATAAGGTATTGCTCAGGTGTTTATGGTGATGCTGGTGTAAAGAACCTACTGCAATGCACGATTGCAGAACACACATATTGCATACATATGATGGTGTCCAGTGCAGAGTGCTTGATGATGGTCATAAACACTATGTTACTAGATTCTCTATCTTCTATACTATGCCTTCCACCATTTTTTTAGAATGTGCCACTTGCACTTATTAAAAAACACTGGAACAGCATGCCACAGTCCCCTGGCAGCCTCCTTGTTCAGCTCATGCTTGCTGCACCTCTTATTGTGCCACACTGAGTGACAGACCTAGGCCATCTAGAAGCAGGTGGTGGGTGCACTCTGATTTTGCATGACTACAAAATCAGCTAATGACACTCTTCTCCGGAAGTGTCCCCATCGTTGTGTAAGGCACAACTGTAACCAAAATAGCAGTGGACATATGCATATTGTATTCCTGGTACTAATTTTCAAGTTCACAGATGTCCTCTCTGGTGAGTTCTTTGACAGTAAATAAGTGTCCAAGCAGGGAGTCCAGACTCCAGGATCGGGCTGGGCTTCACCTTCCTCCTCTGCCATTTCCTCACAGCCTGATCCCAGAGAACTATGGCTAACCCTCTGAGAATTAGCCGAGCTGCCAAAAAAGTACTTAGGTGATATGAGGGGAGTTCCTGGCATATAGAAAGCACTCAACAAAGGCCAGCGGGATCCTGCTTTACAAGGCCACCATCTTGTACCAGCTAGTAGAAGAATCAAACTTTGAAGTCATATGTACAACTCTTCAGGCAAAATGCCAGACCCAGGAGTCTTGTTGTCTGACAGACTGACTTTGTCTGTTGTCCAAGAATCCAGCTTAGCATCTGTCCAGGACAAAAGGGCCCCAGTTTGGGTGATAAATTATACATACTGCAGACACACAAATGGATATAAAACAGCAATTTATGAACGTAGGTGTGTGTCTCATCATTTGCATGCCAAGACATTAAGACACCAGGCACACACTGATCTCTTACTTCCCAGTGAAGGTGATGTTATGGTTTGGGTGTGAGGTGTCCCCCAAAAGCTCATGTGTGAGACCATGCAAGAAGGTTTAGAGGAGAAATGAGTGGGTTATGAGAGTCTTAAGTATATATTTTGTGAGTGGAGTCTCTCTCTGATTCCTGATCATCATGTGAACTGCTTCCCTCCACCACACTCTATCACCATGATATTCTTCTGCCTCACCTTGAGTCCTGAGGTATAGAGCCAGCTCTCTATGGACTGAGACCTGAAACTGTGAGCCCCTAAATAAACTCTTCTTCCTATAACATTGTCCTTAGCTGTTTTTAGTCACAGCAGTGAAGAAGCTGACTAAAACATGTGGGCTACACCCAGCCACGCATTCCTGCAGCAAATGGACATTGACTGCTACTAACTGTGAGCCAATCAGAGGATCCTGGAACTAGGGGACATGAGGAGATGAATGAGGAGACAGAAATAGGGTTGCTGCCATGATCCCAGGTAAACAAGCACCAACTGTAACACAGGCTAGGGACAGTGCTGCCATGTGCAGCTATCAGTCCAGACCCTGGTGCACCCGGGGCTGTGAACACATCATTCATCCCTTGGGGTCTCAGTTTTCTCACCTAGAGAATTGGAGGATAGAGGGAACTGTTGGACCAGAAACTTGAATGTTGCTTCTCATTTCATGCTAAATGGCTTGATGGATTTCACCTAGAGGAACCAGGCATCACGTGAACATGGGAGGTGACATTTCGCCTGTTCACAAAGGATAAGCAGCCTTCTGATAAGTGGACACCCATCATGGAGGAATCATTATTTGCAGAAGCCCACAGGTGAGGAATGCATGGCTTTTTAAGGAAAGGCTAGAATGTTAAGATAGGGAAGGAGAAGGCATCGTGGGTACCCCAAATGCAACTCTCCAGTGAGGCTCCTCCTTGAAAGATGAGCTGTCCCTTAAGAACTTTCTTCAAGTCAACAGGGCCAACTGGCTGGAAGACAAATGATCTCATGGAAACACACATTTCGAAAAAGACACCCTTGAGTCTCTCTGCTTCTTACTCTGCTTAACTTTTCTTCATAGCAGTTCACACACTTGACATCCTATCACATGTGCCTTGGTTAGTTGTATCTTTTTCCAATCCCCACTAGACTGTGACTTCTATGCCAATTTGGTTGATTCTAATGTCCCGAGTGCCTGAACCATGCCTGCATCACCAAGTAGTTGTTAAACGAGCCACTGTCGGATATCTACAGTAGATGCAGATGCATCCGTAGCGTCTAGACACACAGGCCTCACACTTGAGGGTGAAAAAGAACTTGCCTAGGGAAAAGGAAAGCAGGGCCCCTGTGGGGGAACAGGACTGGGAGTGGGTGGGGGAGAGGAAGGAAAAAGAATGAAGACTACTCTGGCAACTCCAGGCAGTGAGGATGGAGACTGCGGGGCCTTCAAACCCGGGTGAAAAGCCACATCGAAGTTTCAACTTCTTTCTTTGGATTAGACAAAGGGGAATGAAGGGAAGGGAGGGGCTGGCAATAGGAAGGACAGTAGAATGAAGCAGACATAACCTTTCTATGTTCATGTATGATACATGAGCAGTGGAACTCTGCATCATTCACAACCAGAAGAATGGGAAGTTGTACTCCATGTCTGTATAATATGTCAAAACATCCGAGTGCCATGTGTAACTAAAAAAGAACAAATTTTAAGAAGAATAACATAAATGAATTTTTTTAGAAAAGTTCCACCTTCTGACACAGTCTCAACATGTCTTTCTGTGGCAGGTGCCACCACCTGTCTCACAGGGCCATTATGTAGACTAGGTGACACAGTGCCTAGGGACCACTGAACCTACCCAGTGTATTTCAACCATATACAAGATCAGGTATCGCCCAATACCTACCTGGCTAAAACCAGAGAGCAAAGATCCACAGGAGGCCAGGGACTCAGAGGGAAGCAAGAATCAGACTAAGAAAAACTAGGGCGATGCAGAGGCCAACATCCCAGGTTACAGAGTCCATCTTGGAAAACCAGCTGGCACCAGGGCTTGGGTAGGGTGTGTCCCCACCAGCACCCATGTTGAAATTTGATGCCCAATATGGTAGCAGCTTTGGGAGGTGGGGTCTTTGGAATGTGACTAGATCAAGAGAGCACCACCCTCATGAATGGATCAGTTCTCTCTAGAGCAGGCTGTTGTGAAGCAAGCCTGGCATCTCCCCTCAGTCTCTCTCACCCAAGTGCTCCATCTACACATATCACTTCCCCTTTCCACTTGGCTGCCATAGGGACGCAGAGTGAGGCCCTCACCAGAAGCCAAACAGATGTTGAGACCATTCTCTTGGCCCTCCGGAACCATAAGTCAAAACAAATCTCTGTGTTTTTTTTTTATAAATTACCCAGACTCAGGCATTCTGTGATAGCAATAGAAAACAGACTTTATTGCAGGAGAAGCATAGAACAGACACAATCCCAGTCAGGGGACAAAGAGAGCTTCTTGGCAGTGACAGCCCAAGACAAGACACTTGAAAAGGGTTTGCACTTGAAAGAGGCTGGCTGCAGACCAGCCTCCCGGGTGTGTGCACTATCTCTGCAGTTAAGCAATGAAAAGCGACCAGGACAGAAGGAACTAGTCTCCCCACATCAGAGTATGGCCCCACTGAGGACAACAGGGGAGAAGACAGGACTGGGATTATGGTGACAGGCGAAGCATTTCCTGAGTTGGAAAGGGGACTCTGGGATGGAGGGGGAGGAGGTGAATGGCTTCTGCAGCCTTCCACACAGAGGCACCACCTGCCCATCATCTGGAAGCCTTTTTGGTTGCACAGCTACTGCTCGAAGTTTTGGCAAGGGGATCCTTGAGCTCGCCGCCACAGCTGCCTTTGGTCTTGACCTCCATAGCCACAGGTTTGTAGCTGTAACTGCTCGAGGTGCCAAAGCCCACATTGAAGCCAGCCCCTCCTGCGCCTGCATTGGTGCTGCTGATGACAGCTGTAAGGGCAGAGAGAAGACCCCAGCCCAGTCAGCCCTGTGCCCTGGACTACTCCTTCAGCATGCTCTCTCTCTCTTTCACTCTCTTTAGTTTACTAAGAGATTTTCATGAGCTCTGATGTGTGGCTTCATTTTTCATGTACTCAGCACCATATAATCAAGCTTTTTCTAGTGGCCTGTGAAAATTTATCAATATCAGAATTTCAGCTCTTAGCAGCCAGGACTCTTCTCAGGAACTTCCCCCACAGACAGGACCAAATGATGACAGGCCCTTCACCAAGGGAGGCCTTCTGATCGTTGCTGATGCCGAAACGGGCTGCTGGCAGTATCCCTGCATCTCCGAATGCAGCACCTCCCCACCTCTCCCCAGGGTTTAAGCATGGAGTGGGTCGTTTCAGCTGCTCTTTTTCATTATTCAGCTTTCAGATCCCCCTTAACTCCTTTTCCTGAAATCTGGGACTTCTACATTGGCCTGACCTCAACAGGAAAAGAAGGTCGTCATTAAGCGTTGTTCTTACAGCCAACAGTTGGATTAGACACTGTGGGGTATCACTGGATTTTTCGGTAGACTGCACTCTCTGTATTTCATAATATTGTTATTCTCCATCCATCATTTCCCTTTGGTTACTAAAGCCAATTCCCTGATTTCTGTTTTATATCATGGGATTAAAAGGCCAGACTTCTGGTAAGGTGATGAAGGGTAGTACTGAGATGTAAGGTACTTACAGATGCTCACGGAATTTGGGAATTCACCAGACATCCTGCAAAGGGAGAAGAAAACAGGTAAATCTTTCTTAAACAATTGCCCCACTTGTGAATTAACCTCTCCTCTCAGAACGTGCTCTCCAAGCCCAGCCCATCCTCTTCCCATATCCCAGGGGGACCTCTCAAGAAACAGAGGACTAAAGTGAACGCTCCTCTGTTGTAGGGAGTCATTCTCCACCAGAGGCATCAGAATTCTCTCGTGTGAGACAGCTTTGCCTCCAGTTGTCTATAGTTATGCCATTAGACTTAGACAATGAGGAAGGAGCCCACATCCTTACTGAGCCCCAGGCTTCTCCAAAGTGACCTTGAACTTGAATGACCCTTGAAGACATTCTTGTCCCTCCTCTCCAAGCCAGGTGAAGGGCCAGAGGATGTTCTGTTTCTCAAACACTGCTGACATTGATACTCCCTGTCCCATGACCTCTTTGGGACTTTTACAACTCAGTCCTTCTTGCTGTCTAACTTTAGCCTTCTCTACCACGTGGCAAGCCCATGTGCTGTAGGATTTATTCAGTTGGACCTTAACAGAACTAACTCGCTTGCCTTTGGGCTGCCTACTAAAGAAGAGAGAACACTGCCCCAGGCAGAAGGTCTCTGCCCCTCACCTGCTCTCCTCGCCCTCCAGCAGCTTGCGGTAGGTGGCGATCTCCACGTCCAGGGCCAGCTTCACGCTCAGGAGCTCCTGGTGATCGCGCATCATCCGGGCCAGCTCCTCCTTGGCCTGCTGCAGGGCGCCCTCCAGCTCATCCAGCTTGGCCCGGGCATCCTTAAGGGCACAGTCACCCCTCTGCTCCGCGTCAGCGATAGCCGTCTCCAGACTGGAGCACTGGTGGCAAGCAGATTTAGCACTTTACATCAGAGCCCAGTTCTGACATCTTGCTTGGACATCGCCCCCTCCTGTGGCCCTGACTGATAGCAAATGCTTTGAGATCCTCCAGGTTGATCACTAGAGGTGAATCCATCCTTCCCCTGACTCACCCCAGTTGACGCCTCCGCATCTGAAGATGGAGGTACTGTTTTTAACGGGACAAACTCCTGCTGTTAGGTAAAATCAGGTGACCTGCCAGACGACCCTGCAGATGGGGCTGTGTGCTTGCATGCATGTAAAAGCCTCCGGGGACTTCTTGAGTCTTTTAGTATGGACATGTTCTGGTCACTCAGCTAATGTTTGGTGGGATCTAAGGACCAGGCTTCTTTGTGGAGTGTCCCCTTGCTGTGGAGGCAAGTTTACTTCATGTCCCGAAAAACAGCAACTGAACCAGAGGACAAATGGATTTCTAGAATGCCATCTTCTTCTGTTAGGCAGCCCCCAGAATGCCATCCTCCATGGCATTTTGGGTGAATAGCTCGCAGCCTGAGGAGACGCCCAGGACCCAGGTGCCTAACCACAGAAAACCATGTCTCATCCTTGGAACTGTGAAGGTCTAGTGATTTGGGGGATGGTAATAAATTCTGTCATTTGAATTCAAACTGTCCTCTGCTCTTTTATGTTGACCAAGAACCCCAGAATGAACCCAGGGCACATCAAAAGCTTAGGTCTTGTGAATGCAGAGTGGTGAAATCTTGACATTCTTTGATACAAATGCTACATTTGTTACTCTGAGCTTCTTTGAGCAGGGCAGGAAAGATCCTTGACTGAAGGCCCTCAAAGAGAGACTTGATGAGGACCAAGTGTCACAAAGGATACTCACATGTTTACTACAGAGACATCTTCCCTGAGCCCCAGAACTCAGTGACATTCTGATCTTAAAAAGTCACTTTCTGGTAATAAGTGCACCCAACTGTGAGCACACAACATTTTATCAGCTAGATACCATCATCAAATGCCAAGGGAGCTTCAACGTCACATTTTTTTCTTGCATTTACATATATCTTGATTAAACAAAGAACTTAAATAAGTTCTTACTTAATTCTAAGTTCTTATTTCTTCTTCCCAGCGTTATGAGACTTCTACACAGAGGAGTAGTAGTGTGTGTGTGTGGTGTGTGTGTGTGTGTTCACACGTTTGCACATACATGTGCACAGGCACAGGATGAGGGGTGAGGGATGAAGTGAAGGGCAAGGAAATGGGACAACTGGTCTCCACAAAACCACAGGTGAGGTGGCACATGTGTGGTTGCAATCATGCTGTCCCAGAGAGAGGGAACAGTGCAGTGGCCGCCACATGTAACCACTGGGCCTAGGCTGAGTCTAGGGTGGGAGGCTATTTCTTCCCCATTTTGTTCTAAAATCAACTGCAGATTCTCCTTTCTCCAACAAGAAATGACCATGTCAAACCTTAAAAGGCTTCCTTGTACCTATGGCATCAGGCCTAAACCCACTGCCTGAGTTAGAAGGTGTCTAGAATCTGCCTACCCCTACCTCGTGATCTCCTCTACTCCAGGCCACCTTGCTGCATTACCCGCCTTCTGCCCCAGGGAAGCAGCCCTCCTCTCTGCATATGCGCCATGCACATGCCTGCCTCCGTCTGTGGCTCCTTTGGGGGCACATCTCTCAGTCTTCCCTTTGCCTCCCATCCCAGTGCAATCCCAGCCCCTGCAGACAGCTTCCCTTGCGTCCTCACTCATTTCCAGCCCCTCTGCATTCCCATGGCATCTACAGTGCACGCTGCGCTGTGTAGAAGGCGCTATTGTCCCCACGCGCTTGATCCTCCCCTCCCTATGAGTTGTAAATACCTCCGGAGGGGACCACGTCTTACCCTTTATTCATATTCTGTCTTGTCCAGATGGGTGCCCAATCAGCCCCATTCACGGACTCATTTCATAGAACCCACCTGCTTCTTCACATTTCCTATTTCCGAGTGGATCCTCTGAACCAGCCGGTTGAGCTCCAAGATCTCAGTCTTGGTGAGCTTGAGGTCGTCCCCATGCTGGCCTGCTGCAACCTGCAGTTCCTGGATCTGAGGTTGGATGGCAAGAGAGAAGGAGCACAGGTCAGATAGAAGTCACCTGCTGAGGGGTGCTCGGCACAGGGACGGTGCCCCCACGCATTCTCATTACTGAAGCAATATGAGCGCAAGAGAAGGAGTTGGAAGATAAGGGGGCAGGAAACAATGCTTTTCTCCTGGAGACGAAGGGCCCTACCCTAATTCAATAGGATTCTTGGGTTCTCAAACATGAGAGCCTTGGCAGAGCTTGAATTTTCTGTCCTCTTTTTGCCTAAGTTGGAAAGAAGAAGAAAACCTGAGATATGTGGGTTATTCATAGACACGCTCTCAAAATTCTATCAGGGTTGTGGCTGTCATGGCCTCAAAGTTCAGTCCAGGGCCAGGGCAGGGGAAGGGCTAAGCCCCATGTGCATTCCTAACACATGCCAAGACTGTGGGTGATCTCCCTGGGCCATGGAGAAGCATTTCCACACACATGCACGTACACATCAAATGCACACACAAGCACACACATACACACACATGCCACGTGTGCACATAAGCATGCAAATGCAGTCCCAGCTGTAGTTACTGGGCTTTGGCACATCTGGCACCCAGCTCACCTTGCCCTGGTACAGGGCCTCGGCCTCAGCCTTGCTCTTCTGGGTGGTCTCCTCATACTGGGCACGGACCTCATCAATGATGCTGTCCAGATCCAACTGCCGGTTATTATCCATGGACAGGACAACAGATGTGTCACTGATATGGGACTGCATCTGAGCAATCTCCTGGAGGACAGTGAGGGGAAGGGAGCCAGTTAGGGGGGTCCCTGTGAGGGAACCACTTCTCCTGACCCTCCCTGGGCACATGTCTTGCTATCCTCAATGTGGAGCTCTGCCTCAGTGTCACCGGTTGTCTGGCATGAGAGTGGGTCCTTGAGCTTCAGACCCAGGTGATGGGACCGCTGTCTACCATGCCCTCAGGACTCTCCCACCCCTCTCCACTCTTCCTCAAAATCTAGCAAGGCCCCCTTGCCCCATAGAATCAAGCCACTCTTCATGTGGCACTTGCAGGCCTCAAGGGAATGATTGCCACCTTTCCCCTCTCCAGGCTTCTGTTTCCTCCCACACCCCTGGAGCTTTGACAGCAGGCTTCTGGATCATCACTTCTTCTGCCCCTTTAGGCAGGAACACCGGGCCCTTCCCAGCACCCACTGAACCCTTCCTCCTTTCTCCAGGCTCTAGGATGGCCCAGGAGGGATTCTCCCTGCTTGCCTCTGCTCTCTCAAAGCTCCTCTGCATGTTGGTTTTCATGCCTGGCCAGGAACTCCTGGGGGACAGGGATCATTCCCTCTCCCTCAAAGCCTTGGTCATTGCTGAGCACCAGTGAGGTCTTGGCAAATGTCAGCTGCACCAAGTTAAAAACTTCTTCCTCCCACCCCTTGGCCACCAATCCTTGGTCAAGGGCAGCATCCCATAACACAGAGGACAGCAAAGTCCTTACCCCTTCATAGAGATCCTTGAAGAATTTGATCTCCTCTGTCAAGGAGTCCACCTTGGCCTGGAGCTCTACCTTGTTCATGTAGGCAGCGTCCACATCCTGGGGTACATAAGACAGTCAGGCTGCCTGCCCTGCCCTGCCCTGCCCTCCCTGCCACAAAAAGCCACAGCTCCCTGGTGCTCTCAACCTCCCTGACCTCATGTTTTGGGAATGACCCAATTCCTGAAAGCAAAACCACTCAAGTGCAGTACAATAGCCACACTTGAAGCACAGCAGAATGCCTGGATTTAAGCTGGCACATGCCAGGAGCAGCCACATCCCGGGAAGGGACTTGGTGCGAGGAGCTGGAGTTAGAATTCCAGTCACCCCTATCCAAAGAACTGAGTGACCCAGAGCATCCCTTTCCTCATCTTGAGAACACCACTGAGCCAGGCGGTCAGGACCCCTCAGGCATCTTCCAGCCGTGCCTGGGCTCTCTCACCTTCTTCAGCATCACAAACTCATTCTCGGCAGCAGTTCGTCTGTTAATCTCCACCTCGTACCTGTTGGGATAATGCAGCTGTGAAAACCTCCCCAAGCAGTCAGTGGTCCCCTCTATGCCACAAGTGGGGTGGGGACCAGGAACTTTTGGCACACGTGACAGTCCCAAAGGGCATGGGGACAAGGACAGGCTCAAAGTCCATTTCTAGCTCCTCAGCTCTTAGGCAGTCTTCCCTAAAATGGTTCACCTGAGAAAGCACCAGTGGTGGACAGTCCCTCAGATCTACCTTCCCACCTTCCTCTCGCAACTGGCCACTTCTGTGTCACAGCAGAAAGGCACACACCTTCATATGCTGCTATGGCCCAGGGTGCCAACGCCTCCCAGGCACAGAACAAATGCTGTATGTTGTATCTGTTTTTAAACATTTTTTTCTGTTCCAGGTGAAGTGAGGTCTTAGAAACTGTTTGAATAGGACTGGGATGTTCTTCACACAGACATATTACAAATTGGGGAGGGCAGATTATGGATCATTGTATTTAAACAGACCACCTCTTCCATCCCTTGCTATTATCAAAGAATTTATTACAGGACATTTGTTAGAACAAGAACTTGAGCATTGGTAAAAATAATAAAATAATAATACTAACAATAATAATGATAATATAGAATGTCAGATATACATACAAGGAAGAATTCAGCCTTATAAAGAAAGTCTGCAATATGATATGATATGAATGAACTTTGAGGACATTATGCTAAGTGAAATAAGCAGTCACAAAAGGTGAATATATATCATTCCATTTATATGAGGTTCTTAAAGTAACAAATCATAGAGATGAGAAATAGTATGATGGTTGCCAGGGACTAGAAGGAGGAAATGCTTTCTGGAAATTTGGAAGATAAGTGACTTTATCAACTATGAAGAACATCCTTTTTTGCAAGTCAGATGGTTTTTAGTTTTTTTAAAAAAAAAGAGAGAAGGGAGGAAGAATAGGAAAGACAGTAGAATGAATTGGACATAACTTCTCTATGTTCATATATGAATATATGACTAGTGTATGTCCACATCATGTACAATCACATTCATAATTAGAATAAGTTCTACTCCATGTATGTATGATATGTCAAAATACACTCTATTGTCATGGATATGTAAAGAGAACAAAATAACTGTGAAGGACTACAAAAAAAAAAAAAAGAAAAGCCTACATTGTCAGCTGTGGATCATTTAAAATGATTTATAATGATGAGTCATTAATGTGGTTTTAACATGTGATCATTCACCTAAGAATTATATGTTTAATGTGGGGTATTTTGCAGGAAGTTGGGAATCAGTGAGCAAAACAAACTCCTTCCTTTAAGAAGCAGAGTAATACAAACAATAAATAAATAAATTATATAGAATACTGGAAAACGATAAGTGCTATGGAAGAAAGAAAAAACAAAACAACAACAACAAAAAAAAAAAAAAACTGGGAACACATCCAGAAAATTGAATAACACTACTCTCACAAAACTCTTTACAATCTATTTGTATGAATAGTTTTCCAGAACTTGAAGAGGAATGAAGATAATATTAGACTAGAATCCTATAATTCTAACAAGAATAAACATCCTCCATGGATAACTAAGCCAATGAAAGAAAATCAGCCCTGTTCAACTCATTAAGAAATCTGTTTCCACTGGGGAATGATATTGGCCAAATTATATTATATTGTGTGTATGTATGAATAAGTAACAACAAGTCCCACCATCATAATAATTATCATGTACCAATAAAAATACAGAAAAATAAAAATAAATTTTTTAAATAAAAATTTAAAACTTTCTTTTTGAAAACTTTTTTTATGTCTTATACTTGTTTAACAAAATTAACAACACATTTTGTTATTTGAATAACTCAACCCAGAATAAATCTTAAACATTTAAAAACTCATGGTAATTAAGAAATAAGCTTTCTAAAATTTCAAGTTACAGGTGTATCTCATGAGCAAGGTCAATAAAAGACATAAAGGTATAAAAATATATTACATTGTAATCAAATGATATGGGGAAAGTGGCTTGAAATTTTCAGTTCCAATGGGACAAAGTTCAGGTTGAGTTTATAATTTTTAAAGCAGAACTTTTTATTAACTTTTTGATGAAAGATGGTGGGTATTAAACTGCAGTGGCACCTAGATGCAAGTGAATATATTTAAATGATGATATAGCCAATATAATTCTAAATAGCAATATACATAATATGCTTGAAATAACAGCCTTTACAACTACTTAAATTCATAAGAATTTTTAGGAGTCAAATTTTTAAAATAAATTGTGAGAATGTTTTTAAATGGTGAGTTTTTAAAAATTATTTTAGGGAATCTATGAGAAAAACCTCATGGTATAGAATGATGCTAAAGACACACACTGTCTTTTAGAAACTCATAGTTTAATGGGAAGGTAAATGCACTAAAGCTGTTAATTCAAGGATGGTTTATGATTAGGAGCTTCTATGCAATGTCATAACAGGTACACACATAAAAAAAGACCCATAGACGGAAGAGATTAATGATAAAATTAAATTTAAAATAATCATAATAAATGCAAGTAATACTTATTTAACTACCTTTCTTCATACTAAACATCATGCTAAGCTTTTCAGTATTTCTTTTAATTCCCACAACAGTCCTATGAGGTCAGTTCTATCCCAAGTTTACAAATGATGCTAAAGACATTAAGAGACTTGGCCAAGGTTATACTGGTAGTTTATAGTGAAGTTAGGACTCAAATCTAGGACTTTGACATCAGGGAAACAATTTCTTACACATGTATTGTACTTTAATTCTTTTAAGAGCTGTGAAGACATAACTACCAGGCATTATCTTCTCAACAGATTTTTTAGGTATTAAGGCAGGTATCAGCACTTGATTTGGGGTTAGGGGTGCTAGGGATTAAACCCAGGGTTACTCTGCCACTGAACTACACCCCAAGTCCAAGCCCCCCTTTTTTGGGTGGAGATGCAGAGAGAGAGTCCCACTAACTTACCCAGAACTTGGGACCCTCCTAGGTAAATGTCTGGGATTACATTTGCACACCACCCCACCAGGTTCATGTTTGATTTTTATAAATTTTAGTAGCTAAATTCACAGTGCATCAGGAGGCTCACCTATGCTGCTCAATGAGTTAATGGCAATTCTGCAACTCCAGACCTTTAACCTCTAAAAGGTATAGTCCCTGGAGGCCTCTGCCAGGGACTGCCAGCCTGCAGCCTCCTCTTTCTTCCATACCCTGCTTAAACACCTCTTAGGGTCCAATTTTCATCTTAATTCTACTTGAACTCAGTCCACACTGTATTCATTTCTGTTATCTGAAAGTATTCTGCAAGTTTGCCCCTACAATCTATGTGCTCTCTGTGGTCAGGGACTATGTCACTTCCCTTGGGGTCTCTATGCAGGCTCGGGCCAGGGTTCCTTTTCAGAATACAGTTGGACAGGCATTGAATGGGGAGCAAGAGAATGAATTCAGTTCTGATCATCTCCACTCCCTGGAAGTGCAGACGAGGTCACCTGTGCCTAGAAATGCTGACAACTGGAAGCAAACTTCCAAACTGTCAGGTCACAGTGAACCTCTCATTATTGGCTCAACTCAGAGGGAGACACAATATGGGATTCCAAACACATTTTCACTTATTCTCCTGAAAGTTGAGGTTCAAAGGCACACACATGCTTCAACAAGAAGTAAGTCTTCATTTTTGCTTAGTTTTGAAATTTGTTCTGGGATTGGCAGAGCATCTCACTTTCTGGGAACTGCCGTGGAAAGTGTTAGTCAGGAGAAACTTCAAAGCCCCTTGAGTTGTCCATCTGATGGAGCGCATTCTCTTTCCCCATTCCTCCATTTCTAGTGCTAGAAACTGAACACACATTTCCTGCAATTCAGAGCACCTTTCTGGATAGATCCATTGTTTTCCTAAGTCTCGTTCTGTTTAAATGACTTCCCCTCCTCTGTGGGAAAGAAAACAGCAATGCTCTCACCAAAGGAACTAAGAAGGCAAAAAGAGATTGGCTTGAGATGGAAACCTCATCTGTAGTCAGACTCTGCAGTGGGCTCTGCTCTGCCTCCCACTCACCTCTTCTTGTAGTCCTCCACCACATCACGCATGCTCCTCAGCTCCGAGTCCAGCCTCACCCTGTCTCCAGAAAGTGTCTCCAGCTGCTTCCGCAGGGTGCTGATGCGGGCTTCATAAATGGACTCCAGGCTCTTCCTGCTGTTGTTCAGGTCCAGCTGCTGCAGCAGGTTCCACTTGGTCTCCAGCACCTGGTTCTGCTGCTCCAGGAACCGCACCTGGAACACAAAAATTGGTCAAGGCCCAGAGTCCGCATGTTGTTGCCTCTTGAGAGGGGAACAGGAAGGCTCATCAGAGGCGGAACCAACCAAGAAGGCATGCTCATCTGGGTCTCTAAGACAAGAAGCAAGATCCAGTTGAAAATAAATCAGGAGGCAGACTTAAGCAACGGTGCCATCTGGCTCTACCTCGGTTAGTTTTCTTGTGACTGAGATAGTTTTTTCTGCTATACGTGCTGGGAAGCAGGGAGAGGGGAGAACTGAACTGGGAAGGGACTGGAACATCATACTAGTGGTTTGGGTGCCCTTCCTCCCATTGAGACTAAATTGCTCTTGTTTCTTATTGTTCAAAGTGGGTTCTCACAACTTTACAGGGGTTCCTTCAACTTTAGTCCCTCTGCTGCTCACACACATCCTTCTTGTCACCTATGTCTAACTTGGGGGACATGAGAAAACATGCTCAGGAACAACACACTTAGAAAGAGGAAGCAGATTGGCCCCCGTCTTCCAAAATAGTAGCTGTGTTTCTTTAAGTCATGGCCTTTCCCCTCCGGCTCCTCCTTAGCAGAGCGAGAAAGAGGCCCACCCTCGGCTGTTTATCAACTTGGGCTCATGTCTTACCCTTCTTATGTCTTAGTTTCCTCATCTGCAAAGCAGAACAATAACAGAATTCTAGGTTGTGCATTGCCAAACAAGTCCCTTGGGACAGCACCAGCTGCTGCCCATCATGCTGAGTGATGTCTCCAATGATGTGAGCTATTGTCATCATTATTAACGTTCCTGTGCACCATTCATGGTCTAGACCTGCTACCCCAGTAGAGACAAGAGAAGCCCATTCCTGTCTCCTCCCATTCACTGGAGTCACTGCCACTGAACCATCAGAGACCCCTTCCCTGTTACATTTCAGAGAACAATCCCTTCCCAAACGTAGAACCTAACATGCCCTCCTTCCTAATGTCCCCTGAGCCTGATGCTTGTTTTCTCACTCTGTTTCTCTCGCCTCCTCTTTTTAATCCCCTCTTACCCATTCACCAAACCCTGTGACACTCCCCAGCCTACATCCCTCTAACTCCCTTGTGCTGGGTGTGTGTTCCCATCTCCTTGAATGAAGCTGGGAGCCATCAAAGGATCCATTCTACAAGTCTCCTGCCTCTGAGCATGCTGTCCTTCCCAGTGTCTTGTCCCACACAAGGAAGGAACAGGCTCCTCTGTATTGGGAGTGTGTGCCAGTCACTATAAACATCCCAGATGATCATTAAACTCACTGGGGTAGGATCTTTTACTGTGACATTTTACAGACAAGGAAAGGTAGGCTCAGAAAGGGCTTAGCTCACCCTGGTTCACTTGCAGCTCATCCTCAGGAGAATTGGGTACAGAACTGGGAGGAGGTGGGGAATAAGGGTAATGCAGGGACAGGCACATGTCCCAGTACCCACCTTGTCGATGAAAGAAGCAAACTTGTTGTTCAGCACTTTGATCTGCTCCTTCTCCTGGGCGCGCACCTTCTGGATCTCGGGGTCTAGCTCCACATTGAGGGGGGCCAGGAGGCTCTTGTTGACGATGACCTGGGGGATGCCACCAGGAGGGCACACGGACGGACACGTGGGCCCTAGCCCTGCGCTGCCAAACACTGTGCCCACGAAGCCGCCCGGTCGGCCGCCGCCCACGCCCCCACGGCCCAGCGCATAGCCGCCACTCCGTGCAGCAGCACTGAGCGCCAAGCGCCGGCCGCCCCCCACGCAGAAGAGGCTCTTGCTACCAAAGGTGGCAGCGCTCTTGACTCCGGCCCTAAAGGAGGCAGGACTGCTGCTGAACCGGCCAGAGATGACAGCCGAGTAGCCACTGAAGCCCAGGCGCTCCCCGCTGGGGTAAAGGGTCAACTGGCGGCTCATGCTGGTGAGGACCGGTCGCAGGGCGGTGCAGGGCAGGTGCAGACAACAGCTGCTCTCTCTGCACAGCTGGCCCCTTAAATAGCCCAGTGTGGCCGGCAGCCTGGAGTCACCCTAATTTGTATGTTGGGAACACTTTTTAGGTGACTTGGGGCCCCCTGGGTTCTTCATTTAGGAAATGAGCATCCACTCCCCAAGATTTTTGTCTCTTCCCCCGGAACTCTCCATGAATCCCCTATAAAAATGACCAGAACCCTGCATTTTCTTTGCTTACCTCCTGCATTATAATAATTTAGCTACCTTATCTCTACTTGCTGTCCTCCAATTACTGGGGTCATCACTGCCAAGATCTTCAGTGGAAGATTCCAGTGGGTCTGGCCTGCGGGTGTGGTACATGCAACCGATGTCCAGGCTGGTTCCTCATCAGAAGAACATGTGCAGGATCAAGAATATCCCGGAGGGGCTGGAGTTGTGGCTCAGTGGTAGAGCACTTGCCTAGCGTGTTCAATTGTCAGCCCCACATATAAATAAATGAATAAAATGAAGGTCCATCAACATCTAAAAATATATTTTGAAAAAAAAGAATATTCCAGAGAATCATCCTAAACCCATTCCTCCCCCTATCCCCATTCATGGAGGATGACAGCTCCTTCTGAGTAGTACCAAGGAGGATATTAAGAGAGAGGAGTCAGGCCCTTCTGCAGGGACCTCACTGTGACTGATTTCAAGCCACTGAAGATTGTTCATCTGGCTGGGAGTGATTTTGGGCAAGAGCTAAAAGATTTCTTCAGAAAAGCATTTCCAGATTAAGAATAGGGAAGATACTTGCCAGGAAAGAGGAAAGATGGGGATATGGCAGGGAATGCTTTAGGCATTTAGAAAATGCTCTTTCTGGGCTGGGGTTGCAGCTCAGTGGTAGAGTGCTTGCCTAGCATGTGTGAGGGTTCTATCCTCAGAACCACATAAAACTACATAAACAAAATACAGATATTTTGTCTATCTACAACTAAAAATATGAGAGAGAGAGAGAGAGAGAGAGAGAGAGAGAGAGAGAGAGAGAGAGAGAGAGAGAGAGAGAGAGAATGCTCTTTCCTGAGGTTTTTTTTTGTTTGGTTTTAAGAGAAAAAGAAGCTTGTTCATCCAATCCCAGAAATCTCTGATAAGGGCATTTCTAACCTGGCATCTCTGAGTCCCCATCAAACTGGGACTGAATAATAGGAAGGGCTAGAAAAGACTCCTCAGATCTGAAATCCAGAACCAGGTTCTAGAATTTCATTCCATACAAACTACAGAGGATCTTTTTTTTTTTTTTACTTTATTTTTTTTATTGATTGTTCACAACATTACAAAGCTCTTGACATATTGTATTTCATCTAGTTTAATCCAACTTCCTTTTCTCCAACTTAAATTGCCTTGGAGTTCTCTCTTCTCTGAGAAACTCTGAGATTCCTGTTCTCAGAGTTGGCCCCAGTTGGAATTGTGTTTTATTAGTCTGAGTTCTCCATCTGTCTAAGTCCTGGGCATGAGTTTTGCTTCATCAAAGAGACAAGGCCCATAGATTGACCCTTTCATCCCCCACTGCCCCAGTGCTGAACCAGGGCCTGAGCACCAGGGATGATTGTGAAACAGACTGCTTGAAACAGAGCTCATTGCTGTACCTTAGTTATGCCCGAGAGCTTCCCTTTGGCCTTCATGGGGTAGCCAAATGGTACCTGGTTGTAACTGACTGGCATGGCCTCCACTGAGCCGATCACAGGGCATAATAACAGCCAAGCTATTTGTCCCGTGGAGAACAAAGTGGCAGGGCATCCTTAGAGATGGTGCCGGACATAGATTGAGAGATATAAGAATCTGTGGTGTCCCCAGTGGGGAAGAGGGTGGGCTCTCTGTCCTCTCTGTAGTCCCTTCCCTATAGAGAGGGGAGACTTGTGGGACCAACAGGCCCTTTAATAAAGAAACTCCAGGTTGTGCTTTTCTTTATCTCATGGGCTTTTCCTTATACCCCATTACTTTAGCCAGTTTTTTACTCATAGTCACAAGAAAGAGTTTAATTCCAGCCTTTGAAACAGAAAAGCAAGAAAAGGATTTGAATTGGAGAATCCTTACATAGCATTGTCTTACGAAGGGAATCTTTGAAGTAACTTTTTTCTGGAAAGTTTCTAAGAAGTTGAGACACCCATCCCTCTGGGACCAGGGCTCTTCTGCCCAACAATAGAGAACAGGAAAAATGAGGTTTTCTTATCTTCCCATTAGTGCTTCATTGGCTAGATGAATCAGGAGCTCCTCAACCCCTGAGATCACCTTTATTACAGATTATGAAGAGACAGAAGTGACACACTCAGGGCAGATCAAAGGTGGCTGAGCCACGGAACCTAGCTCTGATAGTAGCTTACTGTGTCACCTCAGGCCCTAGTAAGCACCTCTGTCTTTAGTTCTTATATTACGGCAACCCCAGGATTGGAGTCTAATCCCAGAACATCACCCTTTGAAACCAGCATGCCATAACAAAGGTGGATGAAGCCACTCTAAACAGAGACTTGTAAATGTGCTGGTTAAACTGGGTCTCTTGTCCTGGAACACTCATTTGAGGGAAAGTAATAGATATTGGGGGATGGGAGTGTGAGGGCACATTCTGTGCTGGATTAAAAAATATTAACCAGGTGTCTCATTACAGAAGTTTCTAGAACCATTAATATGCTGACTAGTGGAGCATTTTTATCATATAGAGTAGTTCTACTGATACTCTAATAGTAGATACTGCCATTATGCATTTGTCCAAGCCCAAGAACCCCAACATAAACTACGGATTCTAAGTGAGAGAATGTATGTTCATCAGCTGTAACAAATGAATCATTCTGGTGGGGATGCTGATAATGGGAAATCTCTCCACCTGCCACTAAGTTTACTATGAACCTGTAACTGCTCTAACATTTTAAATCTATATATACATAGACAAATGTACGGATGGATAGTTCTAAACTATATTAACAAGAAAAACAGTACTTAGTGCTTTCTGCTGTACCAAAGAGTTATACAAAACTCAATCTTTTCCACATGTGTTGACTGAGAAGTAGGATTGTGAATAGTTTTTTTTTAAAATATTTCTGAATTGTACAACCTGAGCATATAGTGTTTTTTTCTTTTTTTTTAACAAATGAGCTATTTTAAAACAAAACTAAAGGGTATGGAGAAAGAAAGCTGGTTCTTAGATTATAAATACTTTTTTTTAAAGAGAGAGAAAAAAAATTTTAAGATTTTTTTTTTCCGGTGGTCACAACATCTTTATTTATTTATTTATTTTTATTTTTATGTGGTGCTGAGGATCGAACCCAGCACCCCACACATGCCAGGCAAGTGCGCTACCACTTGAGCCACATCCCCAGCCCCATGAATAGTTTTTTTAATATTTATTTTTTAGTTGTAGTTGGGCACAATACCTTTATTTCACTTATTTATTTTTATTTTTATGTGGTGCTGAGGATTGGATCCAGGGTCTCACACGTGCAAGGCAAGCACTCAGCTGCTGAGCCACAACCCCAGCCCCATAAAGCACTTTTTTTATTTTAAAAAAAAAACCCTCATTGTTTTCAAACCTTATTTTTAGCCATAGAGCTCTTTTTGGTTTTCAAGGAATATACTTTAAGAAACACTGAACAAGGTATCACCATTATCACTAAATAGACTTAAATTCCTTGAATCAAAACAGACTTGAACTTTTGGGGTCTTGTTAAGGAAGTCAGTTCCTGAGCCAACATGTTGGGGTGTTGGGCCTTCATTTTCTTCTGTTAGGTGCAGGATCTCTGTTCTAATTGCTACGTTCTTGATCCACTTTAACTTGAGATTTGTGCAGGGTGAGAGATAGGGGTTAAACTTCATTCTACTGCATATGGATTTCCAATTTTCTCAGCATCATTTGTTGAACAGGCTGTCTTTTCTCCAATGTATGGTTTGGGTGCCTTTGTCTAGTATGAGGTAGCCATATTTTAGTGGGTTTGTCTCTGTGTCTTCTATTGTGTCCCACTGGTCTTCATGTCTATTTGGGTGCCAAAACGATGCTACTTTTGTACTTTAACTCTATAGTGTAATTTAAGGTCTGATATTGTGATCCCTCATTCTCTCTCCAATGGGAATTGCATTGGATCTGTATAGAACTTTTGGCAGAATGGCCATTTTGACAATATTCATTCTGCCTACTCAAGAATATGAGAAGGAGACCACCTCCACCAACCTGCGTGGGAGCCCAGGCCCAAGATAGACCCAGGTCCATCCCTCTGTCCTGCAGACGTATACTGGATCCAGGCCCAGGCCTAGGACTGCCTCTGCCATCTGGGAGCCCAGGTCTAACCCACCTCCATCTTGGGACACTGCAGCCATCACCATAGCACCCCCCCATGCTGTATTCTCCACCTTATGACAATAGACAGGGCCTAGAGGCAGCTGCATCTCGGAACAGATATCCCAAAGCCAGTGTAAGGCTCATCATTTCAGCCCCATCTCTGAAAGAGATTGCATCCATCTTGGGACATCCCCACTGCTATCTCAAGTTATCTCTGCTAGTGCCACCACCACCTATATATAGTTGCAGTAGCTTCCATCGCATGACACTGGCAGGGTCTGGAAGCCCAACACCAAGGTGAGGTACAGATAATCTGCATGGATACTACAAAATAGGGCAGAAAATGTAATACCTCAGATCTGCACTGCAAGAAAGGAAGACACATAGACAACATGAAAAAACAAGGGAAAAAATGCCCCAAACAAACCAGGATACTACAATAATAGAATCCATGGACAGAGCAATTAATAAAATGTCAGAGAAAGAGTTCAGAATATACATAATTAAAATGATCTGTGAATTAAAGAATGACCTAAATGAGCAAATACAGGCAACCATTAATCACACCAACAAAGAGATAAGGGAGCAAATACAGGTAGCAAAAGATTATTTCAAGAAAGAGAGATTCAGGGGGAAAAAATCCAAAATCCAAACAAAAAACTCAATGGAAAGCATTACCAACAGACTAGATCACTTGGAAGACAGAACATCAGATAATGAAGACAAAGTATAAATCTGGAAAATAAAGTTGACCACACAGTAAAGATGGTAAAAAAACATGAACAGAACAGCCAAGAATTATGGGATAGCATCAAAAGACCAAATCTAAGAGTTATTGGGATAGAATAAGGCACAGAGATTCAAACCAAAGGAATGCACAATCTCTTCAATGAGATAATATTAGAAAACTTCCCAAACATGAAAAATGAATTGGAAAATCAAATACAAGGGCTTAAGTGACATCAAATGTACAAAATTACAACAGATCTCCACCAAGTCACATTATAATGAAAATGCCTAGCATACAGAATAAGGGTAGAATCTTAAAGGCCTCAAGAGAGAGGAATCAGATCACATAGATGAGGACACCAATTCTTATCTCAGCAGATTTTTCAATCCAGACCCTGAAAGCCAGGAGATCCTGGAACAAAATATACTAAGCTCTGAAAGAAAATAGATGTCAACCAAGAATCTTATATCCAGCAAAATTAAGCTAAAGATTTGATGATGAAATAAAAACTTCCATGGTAAACAAAAGCTAAAAGAATTTAGAAGAGAAAGTCTGCACTACAGAACATCCTCAGCAAAATATTCCAGGAGGAGGAAGTGAAAAACAACAATGGAAATCAGCAAAGAGAGGAACTACACTAAAGGAAAGGTCGATCAAAGGAGAAACCAAGTTAAGTTAAAAACCAAAAATAAACCAAAATGTCCAGGAATACAAATCATATTTCAATAATAACCCTATAATGTGAATGGACTAAACTCATCAATTAAAAGACATAGACTGAAAGACTGGATTTTTTAAAAGACCCAACAATATGTTGCCTTCAAGAGACTCATCTCACAGGAAAAGACATCCACAGATTGAAGATGAAAGGGTGGGAATAAAATGTACCACTCACATGGACCATGTAAACAAGCAGGGGTTTCCATCCTTATATCAGATAAAGAGGACTTAAAACCAAAGGTAGTGAAAAGGGATAAAGAAGGGTATTTCATACTGCTTAAAGGATTCATACATCAACAAGGCATAACAATCATAAATATCTATGACTCAAATAATGGGGCATCTATGTATGTCAAACAAACCCTTCTCAACTACAAGAACCAAATAGACTACAACACAATAATACTGGGTGTCTTTAATACATCTCTCTCATCACTGGATAGATCTTCCAAACAAAAACTAAACAAAGAAACTATAGAACTCAATAATATAGTCAATAATTTGGACTTAACAGACATATCCATCAACAAGTGAATACACTTTCTTCTCAGCAGCACATGGATCCTTCTCCAAAATAGACCATATGTTATTCCACAATGTAAGTTTTAACAAATACAAAAAATAGAGATACTACCTTGTATTCTATCTGACCATAATGAAATGAAATTAGAAATCAATGGTAAAATTAAAAAGAGAAGCTCCTCCAACACCTGGAGATTAAATAATACACTATTGAATGACACATGGATAATAGAAGACATCAGGGAGGAGATAAAAACAATTCTTAGAGGTAAATGAGAGCTCTGATATAACTTATCAAAATTTCTGGGACACTATGAAGTAAGAGTAAAGTTCATTGCTTTAAGTTCATTCATTAAAAAAAGAAAAAGTCAAAAATTATTGACCTGACATTATAGCTTAAAGCCCTAGAAAAAGAACAAACAAACAAGTAGTAGAAAATAGGAAATAATTTAAACTAGAGTGGCAGTCAATGAAATTGAAACTAAAGAAATAATTCAAAACATTGACAAAACAAAAAGCTGGTTCTTTGAAAAAAATAAATAAAATTAACAAACCCTTAGCCACTCTAATGAGAAGAAGAAGGGAGAAATTTCAAATTACTAAAATTTGTGATAAAAAAGGAAATATCATGACAGACATTATTGAAATACAGGAGAGAATTAGAAACTGTTTTGAAAATTTATACTCCAGTAAAAGAGAAAATCTCAAAGACACCAACAAATTACTAGAGGCATGTGATCTATCCAAACTGAGACAGGAGAACATAAACAATTTAAACAGATCAATTTCAAGAAAGGAAATAGAAGATGTCATCAAAAGCCTTCCAACCAAGAAAAGCCCAGGACCAGATCGATTCACAGCTGAGTTCTAGAAGACCTACAAAGAAGAATTAATACCAATACTCCTCAAATTATTCCATGAAATAGAAAAGGAAGGAAACCTTCCAAACTTATTCTATGAAGCTAGTATCATCCTGATACCAAATCAGGCAGCAACACATCAAGGAAAGAAAACTTCAGACCAATATCCCTGATGAACATAGATGCAAAAATTCTCAATAAAATTCTGGAAAATTGCATGCAAAAACATATTTTTAAAAAATAGTTGGGGCTGGGGATGTAGCCCAGTGGTAGAGCACTTGCCCAGCATGTGTGACACATTGAGTTCAATTCTCAGGACCACACATAAATAAATAAATAAATGTTCATTGACAACTAAAAAAATATAATTCTAAAAAAAAAAAAGTGCACCATGATCAAGTGGGATTCATTCCAGGGATGCAAGCTTGGTTCAACATACAGAAATCAATAAATATAATTCATCACATCAATAGACTCAAAGATAAGAATCATATGATTATATAAATGGATGCAGAGAAAGCATTTGACAAAATACAGCACCATTTTATGTTCAAAACACTAGAAAAACTAGGGATAGTAGGAATATACTTCAACATTGTAAAAGCTATCTATGCTAAACTAAACCCAAGGCCAACATCATCTAAATGGAGAAAAATGGAAACATTCCTTCTAAAACCTGGAACAAGACAGGAATACCCTCTTTCACCACTTCTTTTCAATAGTTTCTTTGAAACTCTAGCACACTCATACATTGCTGGTGGGTCTGCAAATTGATGCAACCAATCTGGAAAGCAGAATGGAGATTCCTTTAAAAACTTAGAATGGAACCACCATTTGGCCCAGCTATGCCATTCCTTGGTCTATATATCCAAAGGACTTAAAATCAGCATACTATAGTAATGCAGCCACATCAATGTTCATAGCAACTCAATGCACAATGGCTAAACTGTGGAAGCAACGCAGATGCCCTTCAATAATGAATGGGGTAAAAAAAACTGTGGTACATATATATAATGGAATATTACTCAGCAATAAAAGAGAATAAAATTATGGCATTTGTAGGTAAATGGATGGAGTTTGAAAATATTATGCTAAGCAAAGTAAGCCAATTCCCAAAAAATCAAAGGCTAAATGTTCTCTGATAAGTGGATACTGATCCATAATGGGGAGGGGGGAGGTATAGGAAAAATGGAGGAACTTTGATTGGGCAAAGGGGAGGGAAAGTGGGGAGGGTGCTTGGGGGCAGGAAAGATGGTAGAATGAGATAGACATCATTACCTAGGTTCATGTATAACTGCACATTTGGTGTGATGCTACATGTACAAACAGAGAAATGAAAAGTTGTGTTGCAATTGTGTACAATGGATCAAAATGCATTCTACTCTCATATTTATCTCATTTAAATAAATAAATAATAAAAAAGAAAGATGTTGTGACACTTCCTATTGACTGTGAAGTCTCCTGAAAAGAAATCTACTAAAATAATTCTCATTAAAAAAATCTACAACTAAAAAAAAAAAAAAAAAAAGAACATGGATGGTCTTTCCATCTTCTAAGTCTTCCTCAAATTCTTTCATTAGTGTCCTATAGTTTTCATTGTAGGGTCTTTTAGCTCTTTTGTTAGAATAATTCCCAAGTTTTGTTTTGTTTTTGTTATTGTTTTTGATGCTATTGTGAATGGGTTGGTTTTCCTAATTTCTCTTTCAGCTGATTTGTTATTGGAGTATAAGAACACAATTGATTTATGAGTGTTGATTTTGTATCCTGCTACTTTGCTGAATTCATTTATGATTTTGACACATTTCCTGGTGGAGTTTTTGGGAAAACAAAGGAGATATAAATATAACATGCAGCCTGATCTAGCTTATGGCCCTCTGTCTAGAGTTGTATTGTCAAAACCAAAGGGAGATTATCTGCACGGACCTCCCAGAACTGGCCAATGGAAAAAAATACTCATCCTATCAATGGCACAGGGTCTCTAGGTTGAGGAGGCTTGCACCACTGACTGCCAGAGCACACCAAATAGCCTCACACTCCTCCTCATTTCCCAGCCTCCTGTGAGGTTCCATGGGGACTTGGATCCATGCGACTAGCATTAGACACTGAAGTGTAAGTAGCATGAAAGAATATCCCACCTGGGATGATGAGGTAGTTAACAGCCCATGTGCCTCTTCCACTTCCCTTTTCCTCTGTCTCAGTGACCTTGGAGGCCATGGGTCTCATGTGACAGGGCTACAACAGCTATGATGGAGGACAACTGCCCTACCCAGCCTTGGCCTATGAGTGGGATCGACCTTTGTTGTATTAAGCTAAGCTGCTCATGTTTCATTTAAGGCAGTCAGCACTAATGATCAGAACCCAAGCATAAAGACTGCATGGCAGAAATATCTCTAAATAGCCAATGGCCATTGGCTGGTTCACTTTCATCAATCTTGTGCTCTCTATGAGACCCACCCTGCCTCCATCCTCACTCAACTTTCTTGAAGAAAATAGTTAAGACCTTATCGTGCTAAGAGCAATGACTCATGGAGCCAGCCACTGAACTAAATAATCCTCAAACATTATTTCATTAAACTTAATTCTTGTGACAACTTTATGAGGTAATTGAAACTATTAACCCCTTTTACAGACGAGGGAAATGAGCAGAAGTCCTGCCGTATTCAGACTGTCAGTGAGTGGCAGAGGTCTCTTGACTCAGGGTCCACCTGACAGCCAAGGTGTCAATTGTCCCTCAAGTTCCATAGGACAAAATCTTTATTCTTAGCAGATAAGAGAAGTTCTCTCTGGTATGGCCCTGCTAATGCCTCCTCCACCCCAGGTGCCACTGCACTCCTCACCACCTGTTCATCTCCCTCCCACCTCCAGCAACAGTAACAAAGTGCCTCTGGCCCCCAAACTCACTTGCCTCCTCTGTGAGCCTTCCCTGCCCTCCCTCACTCCCCCTGCACTGCGTCTGTAACTTCTCTGGTTTCTGTTCTCTATGTTCTGTTTACTTTTTGTTGTTGTTGTTGTCTGTTTACTTTTTTAATGGTATGTCTCCATAAGGTCATGGACCAGGTTTCTTCATCACCATATTCACAGAGTAACACACACTGGGCACATAATACATAATATTTATTGAACTGACTTTCACTGGCCCCAAGAGTCCATTCCTGAAACTGGTTATTCTGGAAGTTCGTTCTTTGGGAAATAAACATTATTGCTTAGAATATGGTCTTGTTTCAAGTTTGGATTTTGTGAATTGATTTACCAGCAGTCACATGCCTCATGCAGCAAACTCATTGTCGAGTTTTTGAACCAAAAAGGTAGAGGACAAGCTTCTGTTTCCACTAACATTTGTCAAGCATAACCTCATGCCGGGAACAGCACAAGACATCTTTGTGTTGTCTCATTTTAGCTTAATGACCATCTGGGGATCTGATTCTGCCTAGTGTGTAGCTAAAGAGTTGAGGTTCAAAAGGTTTGATAGCTTTGCTCTTAATCACCAGTTAGTTGCAAAGTCTGAGTCCAAAATCAAAGCTCTAGACTTGGAAGTGTAGCCTCTCTGGACCCACAGGAGTCTGATCAGGCACAACATGTCAACCTCAATCTGAATGTGCACTGGCCTCTCACTGGCTTGTGCACCCTGACAGCATCATCTCAGCCTGGGAACCTATGAGGCATCTCTGAGCATGCAAGTGTTTTCAAAACAAAGAGGTGAGTGTAACAGAGATGGCCCTCTACTTACACACACACACACACAAACACACACACACAGCATGTATTTATACATATAAAACCTCATCTGTGTGTGTGTGTGCATACCCAAATGCTTACCAAATTTCATGTACACACATACATACATATACACCCATCCTTAACTAAGGACCAAAAGTAATTAAGTCTTTACTTGAAAGAGGAAACCATCTTTGGGTTTTTTCTCAGGGAATAAAAAAGATATCAAGTGTTATGCTTTCTGCAACCTCTTAACCAATTTTAAATCTTTCCACCAGACAAATGGTTGCTCCTTCTCCCACTATGGACCTGAATATTTCTAAAGAGTGCGCATTCACTGGACCACATTGAGAAAAGCACAACTTAGAAGGCTCATCTACTGGGAGGAGGGGGTACAGATGAACACTGAGTGTCAGTGCAATCCAAGAAGGGTATCTTTTACTCCAATCACAAGATGCTTTGGGGCTCTGTGAACCAGGGGACCTCAAGTGCCCTGGGTTCCCATTCAGTGACCACTCCACCCACAGAAGAGACATGGTCTGAGATGAGGTTTCCCTCAGGAGAGAGAGAGACAGCCTGACTCTGCAGGGTTTTTAAAGTTTATTGGTGGGATACAGGAAGCAGGGAGATGAAACCTAAACAGGGACAATAACTCAGATTGAGAGCCCAGATCCCTTGGTTGGTAGGACCAGCCTCACAGGGGACGCTCAACTCTATAATGCGCAGTGACCATACCAGATACACCTGTGACCAGGCACCTGTCCTGAGCTGGTGCTGGTCTAAGAGGAAACCATTCTCCCTAGACTATGAATCAATGCACCTGAGGTCTTCTGTGTCCAGGGAACACCTGGCCAGATGACTGCCTGAGACAGGGTGGAGAGCATAGCAGGAGGATTGTGCCACTCTTGAGAGAGAACCTTCCTCTGTAAGGGGCCATGCAGGCAGAGAAAGGGCCAGGTCCTCATCGGGAAAGAGGCTGAGTTGAGGAGTCTCTGTGGAGGCAGAAGGATGGGGAAGCAACTCCAGCCCAGAATCAGGATTCTGACTAAGAATACTAGGGCAGAGAGATCAAAGAGAAGGAGGAGATGTTGGTGACAAAGAAAAACAAGGAGAAGGTGACAACAAACAGGACAGAGGAACTTCCTGGAGAAGAGAGTCCAGAGAAAACCTGGGCAGGGCAGATGCTGGGGAACAGGCTGGGCGGTCTGCCACTTTATCTCGTGGTTTTCTTGGTGGGTGAGCTCAGAACTGAGGTCTTCCCTGTGGCATCCTTGAAGTCATTTCCACTGCCCAGCTTGGTCTTGACCTCCCCGCGGGGGCTGCAATTCCCACTGCCAGTGACACAGCCCCCAGGCAGCACACTATAGCCCCCACTGACAGAGCTGCTCCGGTAGCCATAGGTGCCAGGACCACTGAGCCCAAACCCAGCCCCTGCACCTGCTGTCCCAGAATTGGAGCTGCTGATGACAGCTGTGAAGGAAGGAGAGAGAAGTGATCAGTTTGTGTCCTGGGCAGGGGTGGCCCTGAGTCCTTTACAACCCCTAACCCCAACTAGTTTGAATGACTCCCTCTTAAGCAAACAGTTCATAGTCACTGTGAACTTTGGTTTAGTGACACATGCTCAATTCTTGAGCAGCCAGCCAAAGCATGAGGAGAAACAGCCCAGATCCCACAGGACCCTCGAATTGGGCACCTGCTCATTCCAGGAACAAAGGACAGCAGCAAGTTTTGAAGAACAGAAGAAGCTCAAGCATCAGATAAGCTCTGTCCTTGCATTTCACTTTAAAATGCATTCAGTTTTTTCTTTCAAAGTAGTTCCTAATGGGTTGAAGGAGGGAGTTTTTGTTGGAGCCTCTTTTAGAAGGAGCCTGGGCTGAAACCTATAGGGACAGCATTAAAACTGGCTCACACAGCATGTCAGTGTGCAGGTCTCTGCCCTCAGAGGGGAGCTGGGACTCTGAAGCCACAGTTCCTTCATGCAGGAAAGCTGGGGGGGAGGCAGAATGGGAGTAGGATTGGGCATTTAATCCCAGCATGGGCGAGATTTCAAGGAAAGGGGTCAGTGTGCAATGTCACAGTGTGGGGAAGAAGCAGCTCTGAATTGGGGGAGAGGAGGCAGCAGGTTTTTGCAAGGGAAGCGAGTGTGTGGCAATAGTGGCCACCAAGCAGATCCCAAACTGTTCCACAAGGGTCTCGACTCATTGCCTTTGTGTTTGTTGATCACCTAGACATACTCCCTTAGAGATAGGAAATACTCACAGATGCTCACGGAATTGGTATATTCTCCAGACATCCTGCACAGAGAGAAAACACAACTGAGTCTCCTTCACGTGGAATTCAGGTTGCCCTCTCCACTGCCTCAACCCTAGCACAGAAGTCATCAGCCAGACCAGCTGGGCTTCCATGAGTTCCTGTACCTGCTGCCTCTAAGCATCTCCCTCCCTCCTCAATCTACCCTCCTCACTTCAGAAGATGGAGGAGGCCTGTGACCTTGGGGCCCCTATGCCACCAACACTCCCAGGGTCCCTCCTGCAAGGTTTCTCTTGAGCCCATTTCTGTATTGCTGGGAAGCTCCTCCCCCTATAAATATACAAGTGGAACTGTTAGGACCAGGAACTGCTCCTGGTGAAGTCACTGTGTGACTTGAAACCAATAACTTCTCCTCTCTATGTTGCAGGATTTTTCAAATGGCAGTGTTTCATGAACTCTCTTTCTAACTGTTGCTGTGACCATGTGCATCTTGCACTGTCATAGATTTAGTATTTTTAACTGTCTTTTTATCAGAGGTGCATTTCTCTTTTTTAGAAAAAGTTTTTTATCACCATGATATATAGAAAACCAATATTACTTTACCAAATTGGGGGAATAATAATAGCAGTTAAAATTAAAATAATGAAAATAAAACAATTTAGTTGAGAGGGACTAGATTCTAATGTCTGCCTAGTGACTGTGCACCTGGGGTCCACTGTCTGTTTATTAACATGGGATCATGTGCAAGTTTGTGAGAGGCCTTAAAGACATAGGAGCACTAAGCTGACACCCTCCCCCAAGAACCAAAGGACATTGCTGTCCCATTATCGAAGTAGACACTGCTCCAGGCTATGTCCATGGGTGAGCCAAGAAGCATCTCCAGCCCGCCAGCAGCCTGACACCCACACTCTGGGAAACTGAGTGGAAGGGGAGATGGCAAAGAATCTTCCAGCCCCCAAGACTGCCCCTCACCTGCTCTCCTCGCCCTCCAGCAGCTTGCGGTAGGTGGCGATCTCAATATCTAGGGCCAGCTTCACGCTCAGGAGCTCCTGGTGATCGCGCATCATCCGGGCCAGCTCCTCCTTGGCCTGCTGCAAGGCACCCTCCAGCTCATCCAGCTTGGCCCAGGCATCCTTAAGGGCACAGTCACCCCTCTGCTCGGCATCAGCGATGGCCGTCTCCAAGTTGGAGCACTAAGGGGCAGGAAGTAGCATTTCCCCCTAAGTTCTGAGACACCTGGGCCTCACTGCATCCCCCTTGTGCTCACAGTGTTGGATCCTCCTCTGCCTTGTCCTATTTCCTAGACCAAGGACCCAGATGATGGTGGAGCTCCTCAACCTAGCACCAGGAGGCTTATTATTCTGAGAGCTGAGGCTTTATGAAAAGACCATTGGATGCTTCCAGACTTCCAATGGGAGCGAAGTGTTACAGGGGGCAGGGTCTCCAAGAGTAAGGGGTTCTGAGATGCAGAATGCAGACAGAAGTTCTTGCCTCCCTTGGGGGTGAGTCCGGAGCCCAGCCCCCTCACCTGCTTCTTCACACTCTCAATCTCTGAGCGCAGTCTCTGGATGACCCGGGTCAGCTCTGAGATCTCATTCCTGGTGTGTTTGAGGTCATCCCCATGTCGGCCAGCGGCCAGCTGCAGCTCCTGGAACTGGAGAAAGAGGGGCCAAAGCAGGGACATGACTCCGGGCCTCACTGAGCTCTGCTTGGGACAGAGACTGTGTCTTTGCTTGGCAGAGGTGGGCAGGGACTCCCAGCCTCACCAGCCCATCCACAACCTCCCCTTCAACCATCGTTCATTGGACTTTTTTGTTTGCCTTAAATACAGCTAATCTCACTGGGTTCAATTTGGCCATAAGGACGATAGGAAATCCAATACTCTCCACACGGTAACTTTGTAACACCCAACTCCAATTATGATCCTTGTACCACTTCAAGGTCAAGGTCAAATTAAAACTCTTCGCTTGATTTCAAGGTGCTCATTTCTCAGTACCCCTGCCCATCACCTGACTTCCCAGCTGTATCATATAGCTCTACAGTTCCCCAAGGTATTTCACTCACTCTTATGTCTCTGAGTCTTTGCTTAAGACCCTCCCTCCACCTGGAAACCCCTTTTCTCTGTTCTTCCTTTTTCCCTAGCTGGCTCCAACTCACAGGGCAGTGCCACCTCCTCTAGGAGGCCTTTCCTCATCCCCTAGTTAGATACAATTCTGTTCCCATTGTCCCTGGCACATCAGTCCACAGAGAAGAGCATCCCACATCATGATGGCACATTTTTGTGTCTTCCTTGTCATATTCAGAATGAATGGATGACAGGATCTTTAATTTCTGCATTACCAGTACTTAGCACAGTGCCTAGTCAATGCTCTAGGAAATTCTGGTGCGTGAATGAATGAATGAATGGAAGAGGGAGTCAACAAGCTGTCCATCTATACTTCCTACAGAGGGACTTCCTCTCTTGATACCTTAGTTGGATCCTTGTCTGTGGAATCCTTGCTGGGCTGGAACAGAGGACTTAGCATGAAGGAACCATTTGTATGTGTGGTAGGAGGAACGTCATCTGTACCTCAATTCATCTAGCCATGAATTTTGGGTCATATACTGGTTCAGGATTATTCCTGCCTTTAAGGTTCTTGGAGTAGTCAATAGGGAGTACCCCAGTTCTAGTCCAGAATTTGACTTAAGGGAACCACAAAATAGGTGTAACCTTCAGCACTCTAGGGACATAAACTGCCCTGTCTCTGTACCTGACAGCTCAGCGCCAGCATAGCCTCAGATTCGAGATTTCTCCTGGGGTTGCTAAGTCCTTCCAAAGGCAGGAGAATCTCTCTATGCTCCTTATTTTAGTATTTGGTGCTAACCCTTGTCAGAGGCTTCTCCCCATTTTTCTATAAGTGGGCAGGAGGGATGCCCCATACACTCCCGAGGCAATCAGGTGAGCACCCTCCTGCCACTCAGCTCTCAGCCCAGCCAAGCCCATGGGTAGAGTCGGTGCTTCTTCCTCAGCCATCTCCTGACTTCCTGCCTAAGCACCAAGGAAGTTGTAAGCAGTTCCCTCAGCTCAGCTCCAGCCCCACCATGGACTAGCTAAATGCCCTTGGCAAGTTACTTGGACATCCTAAGCCCCAATTCTTCATCCTGGAAAAGGAAAATAACTAAAATACTCATAATTAAAATGCCACAGTGATATTCTTCTCAATAAATACTGAGCCCTAAATGGAGAAGTAGAGGTATGGATAACTTCAAGCAGCAAATGGTCCAATGATCATGTCTGTGTGTCGATGCAGACCTGCCTGCTCCTTCTGGAGAGGGGGGTGGGACATAACAGCCTGAGATTGAGCACTGGCTCCTGACAGCTCCGCATGGATAGGCCACACGGCCAGTCCCAGCCCTGGTTTGAGACAGTAATGTGAAAGGGTCTGGGGACCAGACTCTCAAATCTGTGACAATATCAAGAAACCCTGACCTCTGGTGTCTCTGGGGCCCTGAGAACCTCCCTTCCCAACTACAGTCCAAACTTCTGTCCAAGATTGGCAGGGAATCAGGGAAGGGAGAAAGAAGTTCTTCCAAGAGTGATTTCCCCAGAGAAAGAGTCTGATAAACAGCAAGGAATAATTAAAAAGTCGCCATCTTGATCTGAGAAACCAAATTATCTAGAGTCACTTCCCACCCACAACCAAACCATTAGAGGAGTTAAGATCTAAGAGACTCAAACTCACTCTTTATCCTTGGAGTTGGACTTGAATGAAAAGGTAGGAGTTACCTGATCCCAGATCATACTGAAGGATCCCCTAATTTATATAATGAATGCTGGAGCCGAGGCGTTACCTACTCATATTTCCCCTACCCGAGACTCAGTTCCAAACTCGGCCTCCAGGGAGTCAGTCCTGGCCTAGTTCCCTAGTCTGGGTTCTGAGAGCACCGCGTTCATTTGCATTCAGTTGTGTGCATGTCCAATGGCTGCTGTCATAAGTGGATCCCAAGGACTTAGCTGTGTCTTCTCCTCCCTTAGGCTTCCTCCAGTGTCGGGGGACAGTACTGTGTTCTCCATAAGCACAGTACTCATCATGAGAACAAATGCTTGCCTGAAGTTCAGAGGCTCCTGGAGAGTCATGGACAGATGAAACAGAGACTAGATGGAGCCCTCCACCCCCTGACTGGACAGGTGTGCAGCCTCACCTTGGTCTGGTACAGCGCCTCGGCCTCAGCCTTGCTCTTCAGAGCAATGTCCTCATACTGGGCGCGGACCTCTGTGATGATGCTGTCCAGGTCCAGGTTCCTGTTGTTGTCCATGGAGAGGATGACAGATGTGTCACTGATATGGGACTGCATCTGAGCAATCTCCTGCAGGGGAGACAAGAAAGCATTCAGTTGTGTTTTTTTTTTTTTTTTCATGATCAGAGGAAGGTGCCAAGGGGATGGCCCCATTCCAAAAGGGTGGCCCCAGACTATTCCAAACAGACGAACTTGCTTCCCCTAATGCCTGTAAGATTGGAGCTCACCAGCCCAATGTTTCAATAGCAAAAAAGTCAAATATCAAAATTTCACATCAAAACACTGCTGAATAGGTTTTAAGCATACCAAGAAGAAAGCAGCCCTTACATCTGTCACTTGAGGCAGGACAGGAGTAGGAGAGATAAATAGCTTGGCCACTACACAAGGGTCACAGGAGCCTGTGGATATTTGGTCAATAGACTAAAGCTTGAAGCCAGATGCTCATAAAAGAAGCAGAAAGGGTGTGAGGAGTGCCAGCTCCATCCCTGGGGATTCCTGCCAAGACCCTAGGAAACACCAAAGAGAAGACAAGTGGGAATGAGAATATGCTTGAGTGAAGTTCAGTGTGAACCCCATAAGGTCCAATGGTTTCCTGAAAGATGTGAGTGGGACCTCTGGAGGACAGGCAGGAGCTAATAGATCTTCTGCCTTTGACCTATAAAGCTTCTAGCAGCGAGGACTGGAGGTCCCCTGGGCCTTAAAGTTACCAAAAGAAGAACATATGTCTGTCCTTCTAGAAGACAGAGCTGGAGTTGGGCAGGGGAGACTTACGCCTTCATAAAGGCACTTGAAGAACTTGATTTCTCCGTCCAGCGCATCCACCTTGGCCTGAAGCTCCACCTTGCTCATGTAAGCTGCATCCACATCCTAGGAAGAATCCAGAGACCCCCTGACATGGCCTTCCTGTGAGGCTACATAAGACTCACTCACTAAATGACACCCAAGCACCAATCCTGGGGCTAGCCACCCCAGGGAATGGAGTCAAGACCCAGGGGCAAAAACCTGACTTCCAGCCAGGACTCCTTGTGCAACCTCAGGCAAGTTCCTCAGGCCTCCGTAACTCCTCCTGCCTCTTTCTTCAAAGAGGGCAAGGGAGCCTGCTTCTCCACGTGGCAGTCACTAGGAAGTCAGTGAGCCACGAACAGTCACAACAATTTGCCAATGACAGGCAGGGTAAAAGGCTGATCTCAGCCCTTCCCAGAGCCTGTCCTGTGGCCTAGGCAGAGGGCATAAGCTAGACTGTCCAAGGCTGGACTCCTGTTCCTTTAACACACCCCCAAAATGTTCTGTTCCAGACAACCATCAAGTGTCCAGGGCCCTCAAGCAACAAGCCTTCATCTCCTCTGTGGGCTCGTCAGCCCCAGGCCTTTCCTCAGGGAGCACAGGCCTCAGTCCATCCTCTGCCCACCCCTAAGAGACCAGAGGCCAGGCATCCTCACCTTCTTAAGCACCACAAATTCATTCTCAGCAGTTGTACGCTTATTTATTTCCTCTTCATACCTGCAGAAAGAGCACCAGTGAGAAGGGTGTACCTGCGTGTGTGCGTGCACGCGGGTGTGTGTGTGTCCTCCCTGAGAAATGAGAAGAGAGATTCCCACCTTACATATCTTTCAACTGGTATTATTCTATATCTATGCAATGGTCTCAACTCTAGGAACACTTGGCCAGAGTTGTGGGCTGGGTCCTGGGCCAATGACTGGATGTTTTGAGTCTGAATTTCCTCTGATGCCTGGGGAGTGAGGAGGTTCTTCCTCTTCCAACTCAGCATCCAAATCATAGGAACATGCTGCTGCCCCTTTCAGCCATGCTTTCTGTGAAACCCCTGCTACCTGACACCTTTACCCACAACTCCACTCCATCCTGAGGCACAAGTGCCAAGGAAGCCAGAACTGTCCCCTAGAGCAAGAAGAAGGAGCATGGCTTCAATGTCCAGGACCTAAGGGAAATGAGAGGAGAAGCCCAACAAAAACTCCACCTCCTGCTCTGTTAGGGGGCTTATTGGAACTCAGGGCACACTTGGTGTGCTTAAGAGCCAAGAGGCTGAGCTATCGACACACAGGGCTCTCGGGTGGACAGCAGGAAAGAGCATGCCAAAAAGGGATGCCTACCAGGACAGCCCTCACTCTGCCTGAGAGCCTGACTGTCCACTCTCCAGCCCGTGTGGTTGCCCATGGAAAGCTCTTGTTTTGCCTGGGCAGACAAGCTCAGTGATCTGTGCCAGAATCATAGGTCCCAGTGCCTGCTGGAAAAGCCCAACCCCAGGAGGCAGCCAGCCCAGGCAGTGTCCCTACTCACCTCTTCTTGTAGTCCTCCACCACGTCCCGCATGTTCCTCAGCTCTGAGTCCAGCCTCACCCTGTCGCCAGACAGGGTCTCCAGCTGCTTCCGCAGGCTGCTGATGTGGCCCTCATAAATGGGCTCCAGGTTCTTCCTACAGTTGTTCAGGTCCAGCTGCTGCAGCAGCTCCCACTTGGTCTCCAGCACCTGGTTCTGCTGCTCCAGGAACCGCACCTGGAACCCAAATCAACAGCCACCTTGAACCTAGTTCACAATCATTGTGGAGAGAACTGTGAAGGAATGGTGCTATCTTAAGCTATGTTAACTTAAAAGGTGAGCCCCTTAAAAATGCTACTCAAGGGCTGGGGTTTTGGCTCAATGATAAAGCACTCGCCTAGCACTGTGAGGCGCTGGGTTTGATCCCCACATATAAATAAATGAAATAAAGGTATTGTGTTCACTTACAACTAAAAAATATTTTTAAAAATGCCACTTAAATCCCTCCCCACCTAGAACTCTTAGTCTGATGGAGGCCCTTCCTCTGAAAACAGTTCCTAAGACAAGGAGGACCCCAACATTTTCTTTCCCCTCTCAATCTGTTGAGATCTAGACCCACTGGCTCCTTGCACCTACCTAAACTTGCCTGGGCTGCCTCTGTAGCCTGGTGAGTCCTTGGACACATAAGCTGGCCAGGGCTTACTGTTCCATTCTTGGGCTCTTCTGCTTGGGACATGTGGGGGGCGAGCCTGAGCTCTGCCTATTTTCTGACCCCTTGTTCATGGCCCCTCCCAGTCTCCTATTGAGCTGGAGGGCAATGCTCCACTGCTCTTGGATCTTGAGCCTCCTCCATCGCTTTAACACTTGGATCTCTAATCTCAATCTGAGCATTTCCTGGTGGTGGGGGGGGGGACAAGCATTCTCCAAACACAGTCCAAAAATATCATGTCATTTCCTTATTTAACACCCTCAAGTGGTTCCACATCACCCACAGGGTCAATGCTCTGCACAATGTGCCCAGCCCTTCCACCCCTCCTCCACATGCATCCAACACTCTCACAAACCCAAGGGCTCCATCCTTAGTCCTGCCATGCTGCATGGGCTCCCTCTCCCTGGACTTCCTTTGCCATCTCCATTGGGATCACTCCTATTCATATGTCCCCTGCTACCTATGCTCAGGAAATTTCTACTTCTCAAGACCCTACCACCACTTTTTTTCCTTAGTGGTTCTCAAATTTTTGCATATATCAGCATCACTTAGAGGATCAGTCAAAATGCAGATTGCTGGGTGCCACCCCAAAGTTTCTGATTCAGAGGTCTGGGTAGAGCCTGGGAATATGTGTTTCTATCAAGTGTCCAGGTGATGCTCGTGCTGCTGGTTCAAGGACCATGTTTAAGAACCACTGCCCTGGTGCCTGTGATCGCATCAGCCTCGTCTCCTAGGTTAGGTGTATTGCAGACAGAGTCTTTCATTTAATCCAAGCCTGATCTGGTCTGGGTCCCCTGGGAGGAAGAACTAGGACCCCTGACTTTCTAGACATCTCCATCTGCCACAGGCCTCTCCTCTGCCTGGTTTCTAAAGATCAAAGACTGTCACTCTTCCATTTATCAGCCTGAAGGCCACTTTCTCTGCCTCCTGGACAATTTCCCAGACCAAGCTTTCTAGCTCTTCTCTCCATGCTGACCCCTGTCCCTCAGATTCAATATCCAGTTCCTCTCTGATCTGTCCTGTGCTGTCTGCCTCTTGGGACTGTGTCCCCTACTTTCTCTGCTCTAGAAATGGAGCCCCCTCAAGGACAGTAAAGGCAGAGGAAAGAGGAAAGTTCCATGCTTATATTTCACTAGAAAGACCCACCTTGTCAATGAAGGAGGCAAACTTGTTGTTCAGAGCCTTGATCTGCTCCCGCTCCTGGGTGCGCACCTTCTGGATCTCGGGGTCCACTTCCACATTGAGGGGGGCCAAGAGGTTCTTGTTGATAGTGACCTGGTGGATGCCCCCAGGCATGTATGTGGCTGGATACGAGGGCCCCAGAGCCACACTGCCAAACATGCTGCTAGCAAAGCCTGTGGCTCGGCCCCGACAAAATCCATAGCCTCCTGTCCGCCCACTGCCACTGGACACGTTGAAGGACATGCTCCGGCCGCCCCCCAGGCTGTAGAGGCTCCGACTACTGAAGCCCCCACCAAGCCCTTTGCCCGCTGCTCTGTAGGAGGATGAGCTGACCCCAGAGAGCACTGCCGAGCAGCCACTGAAACCCCCCTTGGAGGCAGCTCCTGACTTGCAGGTGAATTGGCGGCTCATGTTAGGGAGACCAGAGAGCTCAAAGAAGAAGCTAAGTCTTAGCTGTGGGACAGTTCACCAGCTTGTGATCTTGTCTCCCTATTTATAGGGCTCAGGAGACAGTCACTTCCCTAATTTGTGGGTTTAGTTTGCCTAGGAGCAAGAAATCATTTTCTTCCAGCAAAAATCAGAGACACTGGGTAAATAACTTGAAAACCCCCGAAGTTCTGGACTGGCAAGCCTTGCTCATATAATTGAGTCTTACCTAATTAACATGTGGTAATTAGCCTGGCCATATTATCCCTAGAAAGATCTTGGCTGGGAAGTTTGTCACAGCCTCAATTGTCCTTCTCCTGGGGAGTGGGGGAGGCTGAGATTGTAGGGGTGCCAGGAGAGACCTTTAATTGACAGCGTCATCTGTGAGAGATCTCACGAACATGCCGGCATCAGATAGGCTGCTTCAGGGACCCTGGCTGGGCTGCTTTTATGTGGTTAGGAAAAGAGTCCAGAAGCCTGGTTTCCCAGGGCTCCTCCAGACAGTTCTCATGGCTGCCCAGGGCCACGGAAGAGAACCCCACCAGGAATTCAGGCCCAGTGCGATGCTGCTGGCCCCCTTCTATGGCCCCCCTGTGCCAGCCAGACTACTTATTTAATTTCACTTGCACATACTAACTTCTATCCCCACTCTTGACCTTGAAATCATGATCACTGCCACGATTCACCATTCACAATGGCTGACACCAGTGCTTTGGTGTTGAAAGACCTTCTTGCACACAGAAGCTCACTCAATCCACTTAGTCTGCCTGGAGAGGAACTACGACAATCCACATCTCACAAATGGGGAGAGCGAGGCTCAGAGAGTTAAGAATGCCCTTCCTTTAGCAAACATTAAATGAACTCTGTTAGAATCCCCCAAAAGGGACACATCTAAAACACCCTGGCCCCAGCCTTAGGGACTCCCTTGGCTGATCTTATAACTTCACATTCAGAGCTAAAAGGCTTTACTCATTCATCCATCCAACCAGCCAGCTAGCCAGCCATTTACTTGTTTGTTCACTCATTTATCCACTCGTTTAACATGTTTCTATGGAGGGCTGATCCTGCCCCTGGTATTGTGCTAGGTTCCGGGTCCTGCACTAAGAAAACCAAAACCTAGCTAAGAATTCTACGCAGACACAAATTTGACTAGGGTCTTGACATTACCAAAGTATGTGACCCAAGAGCTTCACAATTCCCACATCTCAGATACATCCATAGTATATAATTTCTTCCATAAAAAATGCAGTCATTGCACTAGCTCAGTGTTTGAATGAAGTTCACCAATCTTTCCTTTTTATTTCTGTCCAGAGGTTCCTTTTTATTTCTGTCCATTCTACCATGCAGTTGCCAAATTCAATCTTCTTTTTTTAAACATAAAGTATATATTTTCTAGTTAATAATAACCATTTTCTTGGATGTCCTTGATCTCAAGACAGGAAATAGCACTGGGCAATCTTCTGTCTTTTGTTCATGATCACAGAGGTGTATTTCTTTGCAACCTCTTTATAAGGCAGGGTGACTGAAGACCAAGCAAACTGCATCCTAATGAGGATGCTGAGTGCTGCAGCCAGAATCATCCCCTGATTGGTTCCTTTCAGTACACCAGCTTGAGGATGGAGGTAACTCCTTGTGACCTTACCACAGAAGCCACCCTCCCCCCACCCACCCCGGAAACTTTCTCTGGTCACTTGTCCCAATCCAGTTCTTCCTCTCTGGGCAAATTGCAGGGTGGTAATTTGGGGATGATGAACAATTCTCATGTCCACAGGGTTGGGAATATGGCTCAGTGGTAGAGTGCTTGCCTGGCCTGCATAACCCTAGGTTTGATTCCCAGCATCACAGGAAAAAAAAAAAAAAAAAAAAAAGAACCTCAGGTCCATCTGATCATCTGGTTAGTGAGTATTTTTTTAAAAAGTTACCAGTAGATTGACTTCCCCATGAAGTTTACTGGAAATATATGGAGGAGTGGGGGTAAGTTGGGAATAGTTGATTCTTTTAAAAGGCAACATAGGGCACAAGATCTACTCCATAAATAGTAGGGGCTCAGGACTCTGCTCATGTCCCATAGCCTAGAAGGTCGCAGTGGATGCTACATCAAACTAGACTCTGCCTGAAGGATGGTCCCTGAGATGTGCTGTACTTTTCCCTTATCCCTGGAGAAGGAGACACATTAATTCTGCCCATCTCACAGGTGGATGATCCTCATTGGCTTTCTCTGGGAAGGGAGTCAGGCCAAGCTGGCACACACTCACGCTACAGGCCCCACGGACCTTTCTCTCTGCTCCTTCCTTGGACGACTACAAGGGTCTATGAATCCATGGGAGGCAAATGCGTCAAATGGGGCTTTATAAAATCAAATAAAAACAAGTTCTTCAAAAACCAGGTTGCAGTGCCAAGGCTTACATCCATTAGGGATAACTGAGAATGACTAGTAATTATGGTAGTGAGTGCATGCCCCTCTTTCAGGACTGGAGATAGGACAAGTGCCCTTGCTTCTTCCCATGGAAGGGGACAGTGAGGTGAGCACTGCAGGGTGCAGGGAGAGGCAGGGTCAAAGGCAACCAAAACTCTGAAGACCCTCTAAGACTCTTGAGAGGGTTTTTTCCCAAGAAAACTTTGGGGTGTATAAAGGGAGGGGAAGAAAAGAACTGGCTTTGACCCAGGAGCCCATTTCAAGTAGACCAAGAAAATAAAAGGTGAGGGTAGAGCCAGATCAGGTAAGAACACTGTGGATGGCTTAAGTCAATGGATGACACGAGAAATCAGGGCTGGAAGACTGGCCGTTGCTTCCGGGAGGGGGACCTATAGGCTTCAGGGCCCTGAGTTGGATCCCTGGTCTCTCTTGACCTGGACGCCTCATTGCCCAGCCCCAAACTGATATCTCCAAAATTCCCAACTTGAGATCTGAGCCCTTGTGGGCTGTCATGTCCACTGAGGGACCCACAACCTTGGACACAGACCCAGACACTGCACCAGGTCTCCTTCAAGAGATTCTTGGAGGAGCCACTGACACTATGAGCTACTATAAATGGCTTGGGCAGAAGCCAATTGCAGCCAAACCAGAAGTGGACATTGTGCTTGACACCAGTGATGTGGGGAACAAAGGAAGATTCAGGGCAGCTCTGAAGTCCCGGCATCTCCTCAAGTCCTTGAACATCTGTCTCCCACCTGGTGCTGAGGAGCATCCTCCTAAAGTGTCCCATAAAGGAAAAATGGCCACCAACACCAGGCCCCCCACACTCTCCATCCACCTGGACCATCTCTCTACCCTCAGACTGAGGGTCCTAAAGGCAGGACCTCTACTTCCTCCACCAGGAGGACAGCATGAGAGCCTATGTGCAAAAGGACCCTGTGGCCTCTCTAATCTCCTCCATGGGGGGCCATAAGACAAGAAGTGACTTATTCAAGGACACATGACCAAGTGCTTGCAGAGCAAGGTCCAGCACCTCAGGACCCAAACCCTCACCCACCAGGAAAGACTCTTGCCTCTTCCTCTCAGGCATCAAGGAAGGGCATCCCCTGATGGATCAGCAGAGGAGACTCCCCAGCTACTTATAGTAAGTAGCTCATAGTGTCAGTGGCTTCTCCAGCTAGCCTGTTGGCGCAGAGACAATCAGAATATGAGCAAATCCTCTGAAAGAGCTCAATAGGGAACCATGTGCAGAGGGAAAGAGTCCCTAGGCCTGGTCCCCAGTGCATAATTCAGTCTCACTCTGGGAGGATCACTCTCTGCAATTCCCAGCTTGAGACTGGATTATGCAAGTGAGAGTAGCCAGGGCAGCTGCTGTCATTACTGTGCCCTGCTCACCCCGAGTCACTTGTCAAAACTGTTCCAAGACTTGCACAGCCACTTCTACCTCTCCCAGGCCCCTCTGCCCCATATGCCTCTGCTCACTTTCCCAGGCTGGTATCAGGTTAACCACACCTGCTTGGGCAAAGCTGAAGAAAGCAATACCTTTCTTCTCTCTCTTTCTCAATAGAAGGGAAATCCCCCATGTTCCCCTCTTGTCCAAGAGTGGGAACATTTAAAGAAATGCTTGCAGAATTTGGGGTGGGGCCAGGATCAGTGCTCAGCATGTGCACTGGGGACACCCCTGCTGAATGAAGCTCAGCTGACATTTCTCAGAATGAATGAGTCAATCATCTAAGCCATAAAACAGAAGGGAAGGCAGACATAGAGTCCTTCCTGTCACTGAGGACAGTAAGGACCTTTGCTCATCCATGTCTTCTGGGGTCTGCCTACTTTCCTCACTCTCTAGCAGCTTGCAGTAAGTGGGTGGCCATCTCCATGTCCAGGGACAGCTTGTCCCACAGCAGCTCCTGGTAGTCATGCAGTGCTAGGCCAGGTCCTCCTTAGCCCACTGCAGGGCAGCCTCCACCTCGATCAGCTTGTCCACTCTGAGTGCCTCCTTGCCCTTCTCCTCTGCCTCCAGGATGGTGTCTTGCAAGGCAGTGCTCTGCCAAGGTCAACAGCGGACAGTGAGTAGAGCCTGGGAGTCCAGGCACCTGCCCACACTGTGTTTGTCTCCTCTACCTCATAGCCTTCCTTCATTGTGGAAAATGTGAGAATACAGAAAAATAGGAAAGAATCTCTATAACACCCCCCAACAGTTACCATTGCCAAGTTGGTGCCCACCTAATTCTTGAGGTTGGTGATCTCTGCTTGAAGCCTCTGCATAGTGCCCTTCAGTTTGTGGACCTCTCTTAATTCCTTTGAGGTCATCTCTTTCCCTCCTGGCAGTGACCTGAAGCTCCTGGTACTGGAATCAGGAAGAGCCCAGGGTGGCATGGGGTGAGCCAAACCCAGGGCCCCTCACCCCAGATCTCAAAGCCCTGGTTCAGCCAGAACATATGAGTCCTGCCTAATCTGGTCACTGTGGCCAAGACCAACATCCGGAAGAGACATATTCCTTTCTGCTAGCAATGTATGTTCCAGCTGAAGGGGAAGCACGGTGCTACACAGCATAGCTGTGGACCTGTCAGAGATCATCAAGCCAACTCCTAGGCCAGAACACACCTTTTTTCTGTCCTTGCCAGTCAGACCTTGAGAGCAGAGACAGCGACCTAGGTGATGTACAGCGGGAGGGGAAACCCACTATTTCTTAAATCATGCTCGGCACAGATGAGTATTGGGGGAGCCAGACTTGCTGAAGATGTGCTTCATGGGCTGTCGTTGTAGAAGGCACTAGAAAATAGGTGGGGCAGAAGGAAGGAACCTACCTGGGCTGCACATTGACCACCACCAGACATGGAACGAGGAGCTGACTGGAAAGGTGAGAGAGCCACTTGGTGTCTCTCAATGTGCCTATGTCTGCAGACTTGGGACGGTTCCCCTGACAGGGCTAGCAAGTCTCAAAGAAGCCAGAACCCTGGTGACTTCTGTGACTGACCCAGAGGTTTTCATAGGTGGTCCTCTTGCCTAATCTCCAGGACAAGACATACGACGTCAAGTGACCTCACCAAGCACAGGACAAGTAAAGCAGGCCCACCCTGCCAGACAATTGTCTGAGTGGTCTTGGACTTACCCAGTTCTGCTTCCTTTCTCACTTGTAGCTCTCAAGAAAAACTGCAGAATATTCTGGGAAGACAACATGCTGAGCTAAGGGGGAACCCACTGGGGTTCTGTTCCTCACCCGCCCTGAAGCACAATGTCCTCCAACGCTTTAGCCCAGCAATTCCCATTGCCCTACAGGATAAAATCCAGGGGAGGCTACTTTCTGGGGTCCTTCAGTTGCAATGCATATGGAGCATGTGATTCCGTCTGCCTCAGAACGTCCTGAGACTTGGGAGAATGGCCTTCAGTGAATCCTAGGTGTCTGGATGCCTATCTGTAAGTAATAAAGCTGCTTCACGTAACTTGTTGTGGAAGAGGGTGAGTTCTGCCTACCTAGATGCAGATCAGTAACTAAACCATGCACAGTGAACTTCCTTCACAAACCCTGTTGACCAAGAGAGAAGATTTTCAACTCCTTTGTGCACAAGTCAGTGTAGGACACTTCTCTAAGCAATCTCTCTTGGTCTGGTACAAGGCCTCTGCCTCGGCCTTGTTCCTCTAGACCACCTCTTCACTGTACTGCATCTTGACCTCAGAGATGATGCTGACCAAATCCAGGTGCCAGTTGTTATCAATGGGAGGCACAACACTAGTGTCACCTGAACCAGCTCCTGTGCAGCAGGGCAGAGCTCAGGGGTCAATCCTCAGGAAACACTTTGCCTCCCATCTTTGGGGCTACCACAGCATCTCATCATCAGTCCACAGGGAAGTTCTGGGGTAGCTCAGACTTCCTCAGTTCTTCAACCGTCCCAGGGAGCTTAGACCCAAAACTTAATGCAGCATAGAACAGTTGGAAGAATCCCATCTCCCTCTTCGGGGTGTCCACTTTGGCACCAAGATCCACCTTGACCAAGTAGGTGTTTTCAATCTCCTGAACAGAGGCAGTGTACCCGGTAGGGTTGGGCTGGAAGATTGTTGCCTGTCCTGTCAGGATGCCGGAGGGAGAGCAAGCACCGGGGCTAAAAATCAAACCACGTGAACATTAATGGAGTGGATTTATAACTTGAGCAACTACACCCCCCAAACAAGAGTTAGAGCCAGAAAACCAGACTGCCTTCATTCTTATAATTTCTGGAAGTCTTAGACTCTGTGCACAGCTGAGCTGGAGGTTAACTGGGCTCAGTTCATTGTTCATAGGTAAAGAAATCAATCTCAGGGCAGAGGAGGATGAAGAATAGCAGAATTAAGACCTGGGGGTAAAACTCACTGCCCCTCAACTTCTTCAGCACAAAATCCTTTTCAGCTTTTGTCCAGTTGTTGATTTGTTTCATATCTGGTAGGATTTAGCAGACAAGAAGACTGTTATGTCTATAGATATTCCCCTTTCCCCGATTTCCTGTACTCCTGGATAAACATTCGTAAAAAACAAATTCACAAGGAGAAAATAAGTAGAAAGAGGTCCCAAGTATTCCTGACCAGAGACCAATTCTAGGCCATCACACTATGTTCACTTAGACTGGAAGCTACACTTATTTTGCCTGGACACCCACTGTCCTCCTGTCCCCTGGCTTGCTCACTTCCTCTTGTTTTCCTCCACGGAGTCCTGGGTATTCCTGAGCTCTGCTTCCCACCTGGATTCCTCTGTCACAAACTGGTCCATCTGCTTTCCGAGGTTGCTGAGGTAAACCTAAAAGATGGGATTCAAGCTGGTGATGTAGGCCCTGGCTTCCAGCTCCTACCTGGTCTCTAGCACCTGGTCTCCAGAAACCACACCTGGAAACAGGAAGTTGAAGGGTTCGGTCCCAGGAGACAGCCTCTGTGCACCTGAGAAATTCCTGCTGGTCTGACAAAAGTGAAAAGTGATTCCAGTTTGACCTCGTTCCCCAACATGCTTCGGAAGTTGTTCCACTCCCCTATTAGAAGAAATTTTAGGTAGGTGTATGTGATCAATGGCCTAGAGTAATGATGCTCCAACTCTAGGCAATGTTAGGATCACTCACCCAGAAGATCATAAAGAACACACGTCTGAGTAGAATAGGAACTAGGTCTGCATATGGCTACCAAGTGGACCAGTTGATTCTGATTTCCACCAAATTGGAGAACTACTGGCCTAGGCTATCCAGAAAGTTAGGAAGACACCCATCAGCAAACCAGTAAAATAACTCACTCTCAGGAATATTCTTTCACTATATAGACATGACTACTGTGAACAAAATATTCTACATCCTTACCCTTCTCGCTGTTTTCATGACAATACAAGTGGCAGTAAGCATTCAGTAGTGGAGGAAAGAGTTAACTGATAATGAGCACTTTGAACTTAGTTTACCATCCACTGCTCCCATTGGGAATCTGTTCCCCAATTCATCTCCTGAGGCAGGTGAAGGAGGAAGGTAGGCAGTGACACTGACAAAACTGCCCTAATCCTGGAGCTTTGGGCACATTCACCAATTCTGACTTATTTCTTACTGCCTTCTCATTTGTTCCCAATTCCAAATCTAGGCAAGAATGCTAACCCAGAGCTGTTCCTCTCTAAAGAGAAGCACCCTGAGAAAGTGGGGCTAGGCAGAAATTCAGCATCCCTCATCCTGTACAGGGCCTCTGCCTCGGCCTTGCTCCTCTGGACAACCTCTTCATTGTACTGCTTCTTGATCTCAGAGATGATACTGTCCAAGTCCAAGTGCCAGCTGCTGTGCATGCAGAGCGGTTAAAAGCAGTGCTCTGAAGAACAGGATTTCTCAAGGCTATGAAGAGTAATTCACCACTCCTATCCTGGACAAAAGCATTTAACACTCACCAAACCAGATCATTTTCATTTGTTCCAACCTCCTTTTCTGGACAACATCTGATTTTTGTGGCTTCCATTCACTGCCTTGGAGACTTTAAAAGCCAGATGGCTGCCAACATGCTCTGAGTTCTAGGCTCATAGAATCATGTGGCAACTTAAGGAGAAGAAACTTTTTGTCGATGTTTAGTGTGTGAGCCTACAACGTAACGGTAGAACAGTCTGACTTCTTTAAGATTAGACATGTCAACCAGTGGTTCACCATACATGTAGAAGGGGATGACCTTTACTTCATGGAGACTGCAAGGCCCCAATTTGACACAACCCTAACACATGGCCGAAGTTTAGACACAGCATACTGGGGAGGCTTGGGAATCAGGAAAGACAGAGTGGCCAACCTTCCACCAGGGTCAGTTTCAGGAGAAAGGTGCTAAACTAGTAAACTCAGCTAATCTAGACTGCACTGCACAACACAGCAACTACTAGCCGTGTTCCCACCATGGCTGAAAGACCTTTCCCAAAGGTTGCTGGAGTTATCCAGCCCAGGTCTTTTGACCTCCTGGCATGGTACTCACCTTGACAATGAATGAGGCAAACTTGCCGTTAAATAAATTAATCTATTCCTCACTCCTGCTTCTTCATCTCCTGGTTCTCAGGGTGGATCTTCACATCCAGAGACTCCAGCAAGCTTAGGTCCTTTACAACTTCCTGAATGCCTCCAAGGCAGACCACAGGACCTAACAGACCTAAGCGCCCCAAAACCACTTCCAAGGGTGAAGTTCAGCCTGCTGAGGCTGTCCACCACAAAGTGTCCACCTGCATTTCTCCCCCCAGACTGCTTCCACAGCCCAGGTCCCCAGATAACCCTGGTGGAGGTGCACTTGTTCTCACCAAGGCCAACAAGACTCCAGCCACAGTAACCTCCCCACCCAGCATAGCCTAGGTTGTGGTCACCACTCTTCCAGACCAAAGCCAGCTTCCTGCCCCTCTCCAGCCCCTCCCTGCAGGACCCTGAGCCACTGCTGAAACCTCCCCTCAGGTCCTCAGAACATGGACCTGCCTACTCATGGTGACTCAAGGGTCATGACACTGACACTGAGAAGGTAGGAAGAAGGTGTCTCAATGGTTTCCTGCTGGGATGCTCAGATGCTCCTTATGTATCTCCTGGAGTTGGCAGCTGGCCAAGGACAAATTCAGGGTTTGGCTCCCCTGAGTTAAAAGTGACAAGAAAATGAAAAATGCCATCTAGTTGGGACCAGTCTGTCAAATAATTATCACTTAGTTATCAGCGTTTTCTTGTTATTATTTATCTACCAACTACCTGCTGACCTAGGCAATATCAAGAGTGTGTAATTATACCCCCAAAGCTCCCAGGTGGGGTGTTTCCTGAGATTGTTGGTATTTCAACACTTTTTGTTCCTACCCAAATGGTATTTAAATCCAAGATATGTCTTCCTGAAGCTTTGGAACAGAGTCCCTGATGAAACAAAAACTGATGCTGAGAAAGAATGGTGATTCAGAGACCCACCCAATGGACTTCCCTGTAATCAGTGGGAACTGCTTCTAACCCCTTACCAAAAAAAAAAAAAAAAAATCAAATATATATAAATACACACAAATTTTCACAAAACAAATGTCCAAAAAATTGAGAATAATTAACTATGTCTACCAATGGAACATTATGTATATAATAAACATTGCAAGATTTTTTTCTAACAAAAAAAAATTTACATCGATGTTAAATAAAAAAAAAAGAAGAAATCAAAATCAAGTCAAGAGCCTGACCACTAAATCCTAGGCACAGAAAAGAAGGCCTAGGGCAACATTAGAACAGGATGAACATAGCTATATATTTCTTAACTGAGATTAAAACAAAATACTTTAGAAACCCATGTTCAAAAAGAAAATATATCAGTGTCAACAGTGGTTGTCTTGTGTTATGGTTGATTTTTACATTTTTCATCTTTCTATTTTTGCAAGTTTAAAATAACAAGCAGACACTATTTTTACAACAGAAACAACCAAGTCCTGTGAGGCTTCAAGCTCCTCTGCAGAGAGGTGAACTAACCCTTTTAAAAAACAATCAAGCAGCCCAAAGACACTGACCCTTTCTTTCAGTCACTCCATAACTTTTTTGGCTAGCTGCCTAAGAGAATATTCTGGGCTCAGGTTTCTTTCGTCCACCCTTTATCCAGGCCAGGAAAAATGCCATCATTTTCAATTCCAGCTCTTCTATTTTCTAGTTTTGTGATTGTGGGCCTTTCATTCTCAGTTTTGTTATCTGTCAAATGGAGTAATAATGACACTGTCCCTGCTATGTAACCATGGTATTACATAAACTGTTCATGGGAATGGAAATAAATGTTAGCCTTTGCCATTAACATTTTACAAAGGTGAACGCTGAAGTCTACATCTTCCCCCAAGCTGCAGTGTTAGCAGCAACATAGGATGTTTTTTCCTGATTATTATATTCTAAAACTGTTAAGTGCTTTATAAAATAATCTCCCTTAATCCTTACAACAGCACCTAGACATAGCTATGACTAATTTTTTGAAAGTGGAGACTAAAGTTTAAAAGATTAAGTGCTTTGCCCAGATGATGTAATTCTTTAAGCAGCAGAGACAGGATTTGAACCAAGTGTGACCGATTCCAGAGCTCAGTACATATATGTTGATTTGAGTCCATAAATTTCACTACAGGGATCGGGGCCCCTGCATGGAGGGGTAGACTTTGATCAGATTTTGGAGAAGGAGAAGGAGCAATGAGGGAGGGTGTCTTAACAGAACCAGGGGAGGAACCTCACCAGCAAGGGTTGAGGAAAAGGGGTCTGAGCTGAGTCACCGAAACCCACAAGGGTGAAAGTGGGACAGAGGATGGATATGTCAAAGCCAAAGAGATTAACTATAATTATGACAAAAGTGGCAGGAGGGAAGACTGCATGTTCCCAAGCAGAGGTGGGACCATGTTGTGTAATCCCTTCTATTTTTTTCCCTCCTTCTTTTCAGATAAGTCTGGAATTCTAGTGAAAGATGATACTTTTAAAAAAAATCATTCTTATCATTTATCTTGAGTACCCCATGCACATTTGATCTTGAGTCCAGCTCTGCGGAAGGTCATGACCTTGATAATGTCTTCTCCTCTCCCTTAAGAAATATCTAGTCTAAATGGGTGATGGAAGAACTAGCTACAATTAGCTCCCAGGTCCTCTCTCTCCTTGCCCCTGTCCTGTGAGTCTTGGAACACCCTCCCTTGGGCTTTCGCGCCAGCCCTCCTGGCAGGCCTCTAGCTTCACCCTCCCTCAGACCCTGCATAGAAACCTGCAGTGGTTCCTCATGCCCTGCCACTGTGGATATTCAGGGGAAAATAGAACTTTTAGTCTTTTTCTTATTATTTAAAAAATACACTTTGTGTAAAAATTCAAGCAATGGGATAGAATATACACACTAAGTGATGATTAGTCCTCTTCACACTCTTTCACTCAGACCTGTCCCAAAGCCACTGCCAGCACATAGAGCAGATTAGTGAAAATTAGTCAAGAACATCCCTTCCTCCAAACAGATCAGAAATCTTAAAATAGTAAATTGAATCAGTAGTATATGAAAGAGATAATCTAGCATGACCAAGTGGAGGTTATTCCAGAATATAGGATTGGTTTAATGTTTGGGAATCAGTTAGCCTAATTCACCATATTAATGGAATAAAAGAGAAAAAAAATATATGACCATTTGAATAGATACTTTAAAAGTACTTGACAAAATTCAAAGCTTATTCAAGATTAAAAAAAAACTTACAGGGTACTATAAGGGAAATTCCTGAACTAATAAAACTATTTTTAAAAATAGACAAAAAAATGCTTACATTTAATATTTAGAGAATGGTAGAAGAATTTATGTTTCCAAGTAAGACTGGGAACAAAGCAAGGAGTCCACTCTTGTTGCTTCCATTTAACATTGTCTAGAGAACCTAGTCACAGCAATAAGGCAAGAAAAAGAAATAATAGCAATTTGGAAAAGAAAATTCAAAACTCTATAGACAATATGATTATGTACATATAAAATTCTAAGGAATCTACAAACTTAGATAGAAAAAGTAAAAATGAATTTTAGCAGGCTGGGATTGTAGCTTTAGTGGTAGAGCACTTGCCTAGCATGTGTGGCACTCTGTGTTCTATTCTCAGCATCACATATAAACAAATAAATAAAATAAAGGTCCATCAACAACTAAAAGAATATATTTTTTAAAGTTTTTTAAAAATTAATTTAATATGCTCACATGATACAGGGCCAGTATTTTATAAGTTGTGTTCCTATTTATCATAAACAAAACAGATTAAAACTTTTAAATATCATTCACAATAACATAAAAACATGAAATAAGGATAAACTTAACAACATGTATACAAGACCTGTACACTATAAAACATATGTAATGTTATAAAACATTGCTGGGAAAAATTAAAGAAGGCCTAATGTAACTGTGTTTATAGATTGGAATACTCACAATCAAGAAGCTTAAATTTTTTTTTTAGAGAGAAAGAGAGAATTTTTTAATATTTATTTTTTAGTTTTTGGCGGACACAACATCTTTGTTGGTATGTGGTGCTGAGGATCGAACCCGGACCACACGTATGCCAGGCAAGCGCGCTACGGCTTAAGCCACATCCCCAGCCCTTAAAATGTTAATTCTCCTCAAACTGACCCATAGATTCAATGACATTTCCCTTAAAATCAAGCAGCATTCCTTGATAGGCATTGAAGTGCTCATACTAAAATTTATACAAAAGTTTAAGCAAGCTAAAATATTCAAAATAATTTTGAAAAAGATAGAGGAAGTACACTACCTCATTTTAGTACTACTCAAGCTTCCATATGAAAATATTGTAGTCAAAACTTAAAAATAGGCACCTTAAACAATGGAAGAGAATTAAGAATCCAAAAATAGATCCACACATAAATGTTCATTTGCAACAAGTAAACAAGAGTCCTCCAAATAACTAATCCTTAAACAACTAGCTATCTGCTTGGGGAATAAAATGAATTTTGACTCTATCTTATACTACACCTAAATGTTCACTCAAAATGAATCACAGTTATTCATGGATTATATGATTACAAAACATTTAAAACAATTTTTTTATTCTAGAATGAGAACATTTGTGACTATCTGATAAGCAAGGATTTCTTAGTACTCTAAAAGCCCAACCTATAAAGAAAACCTGATATATTGGCATTTATTAACATTAAAAGCTGCTGATGGTAGAATTCTACTCTTAAAATGGGGGAGAAGATCCACACACTGGAAGAAAATATTCTCAGTCCATATATCTGACAAAGGACTGTTAACCAGAACGTGTAAAGAACTCCTATAACTCAAGATGTCAAATCATCCAATAGAAAACTGCACAAGGTTTGAACAGACCCTTCCCAAAAGGTAGACAAAACCAATAAACACCAAAAGAGATGCTGAACATCACAATCCATCAGGAAAATGCCATTGAAATGTTAGTGGGGTAATGTACACACTTGCTACAATGAAAAAGAGTGACAAATACTCAGTATTGGAACAATTGAAACTCTCATTTGTTGTGAAAATGTAAAACCATTCGCCTACTTTGAGGAAATTCTAGAACAGAGAAAAGAAATTGACTGTGACAAGAAGTAGATCAAAAGTGCCAGGGCTTAGAGTAACTTACTGGAGTGATGGAAGTGTTCTATATTGTTATTGTAGTAGTGGTTATGAAAGTATACAAATTCATATTTTTAAAAAATGAGACTTCTTTAAAATGTAATGCAATGTACTTTGTATATAAGTTAATCTTCATTAAACTTGAATTTAAAATAAATAGCGTGTACTTTCGAATATGATCTTCCATAGATTTTAATTCACTGGAGTTCAGTGATACATTAAACTAATATACCTTTCTGCTGATTTTGAACTAAAGCATCTCCTGCCATTTCTCTTCCAAAAAGAAGGACAGTAGAGGGGCTGGGGTTGTGGCTCAGTGGTAGAATGCTCGCCTAGCATACATGAGGCACTGGGTTTGATCCTCAGCACCACATGAAAATAAAATAAAGGTATTATGTCCACCTATAACTAAAAAAAAAAAAAAATTTAAAGAAAGACAGTAGAATTAATCTGACATTATTACCCTATGTGCATAAAAGAATTCATGACCAGTGTGTTTCTACATCATGTACAACCAGAAGAATGAGAAGTTATACTCCATTTATGTATGATGTGTCAAAATAAATTCTACTGTCATGTATAACTAATTAGAACAAATAAAATAAATAATTTTACATATTGAAGGATCGAAAAAAGTAATCAGATTTCAAGACCACTTAGTTACAAATGTTGTTACAGTTTGTATCTTTATCTATATGAATCAAGATTTTCTCAATTCAGTGCCCACACAAAATATATTAACTAGTAATATTCTTTAGGATTTTTCATATAGACAATCACATAATGAATTAATAAAATCAGTCTTATTTTCTTCTTTCAATCTATATGGTCTTTCTTTCTTTTATTTGTTCTTTTTAGTTACACATGACAGTAGAGTGTATTTTGACATATTATACATACATGGAGTATAAATTCCCATTCTTGTGGTTGTACATGATGTGGAGTTACACTGATCATGCATTCACATATGAACATAGGAAAGTTATGTCCTATTCACTCTACTGTTTTCCCCTTTTCCCATCCCTTCTCCCTTCCCTTCATTTCCCTTTGTCTAATCCAGTGAACTTCTATTCTTCCCTCCCTTCTTTTTTTTAAGTACCAATTTATTTTTATTATTTTTTTTTATTAGTTGCTTATGACAATACAATGAGTCAAATGGAGTAATAATGACTGTCAAGCCTCTACAGTCATGTGAATGAGCTTCTTAAAAATTTCTTTACACACACACATAGAGGGAAAGAGAGCGAGAAAGTGAGTGATCTTGACATATCATACATTTGATTCAAATGGGGTATGAATTCTCATTTTTCCACATGTACAGGTTGCAGGATGACATTGGTTATACAGTCACATATATACATACAGCAATACTAGTGTCTATTGTATTCTGCTGCCCTTCCTATCCCCCCTCCCCTCCCCTCCCCTCCCATCACCTCTCTCTACCCAATCTACTGTGACACATTTCTCTCTCTTATTTTTCTTCCCCCTCACATCATCATACATGTATTTTGTATAACGTTGAGGGTCTCCTTCCATCTTCCATGCAATTCCCCTTCTCCCTCCCATTCCCTCCCACCTCTCTTCCCTATTTAGTGGTAGTCTTCTTCTCACGCTCTTCCTCCCTACTCTATTTTGAGTCACCCCACCTTATATTAGAGAAGACATTCGGCATTTTTTTTAGGGATTGGCTAACTTCACTTAGCATAATCTGCTCTAATGCCTCCCCTCTTTTTTCTTTCTTTTTCTGTTTGTATTATTGCACTATCCAGGAATCCCAGTATGATGCTGAACAGGAATTGTGCTTATTCCCAATCTTGTAGGAAAAGCATTAAGGCTTTTATGACTAAAAATAGTTGTTGGTTTCAGGTTTTTATAAATGACCTTTTATCAAGTTAAGGAAGTGTGCTCCCTCTTGCTCGCTTGAACTCACTCTCTCGCTCTCTCTCTCTCCCTCTGTATGTGTGTGTGTAAAGAAATTTTTAAGGAGCTCATTCACATGACTGTAGAGGCTTGACAGTCCAAAATCTGATGGAAATGTGGATGGCAAGCTGTGCAGTTTAAGTCCACAGGAAGTTTGCTGTAGAAACCGGAAAATAAAATCCAAAGGCCACCTAGAAAATTCCCCAGGAACTTCATTTCAACCCTTAGTTTGTTCAGAATTTGTTCTTTATTTGTTTTCACAATAAATGGATGTTGTATCTTGTCGAATGTTTTTGCATCTATTCAGAGGCCATATGTGTTTTCCTCTATGATATGTCAATATGGCAAATATGTCTATTGACTTTTTTTTCTTTTTTTGCAGCGCTGAGGATTGAACCAAGTAACTGATTCTTGAATGTTGAACCAGCTTTTCATTTCTGATAGAAACCTCAGGTCATGATCTATTATATTTATTATATATTTCTGTGCCTAATTTGTTCATACCTTATTGAGACTCTTTGAATCTATTCCATGAGGGATAACTATATCATTAGTTTCATTGTAATATCTTTCTGTGGTTTTAGCACTAGGGGAAAGCTGGCCACATAAAACAAGATGGAAAGTCTTTCTTCTTCTATCTTCTGGATAGGAGAGTTATCATTATTTCTTGCCAAGCACAGTGGCACACACCTGTAATCCCAGCGACTTGGGAGGTTAAGGCAGGAAGATTGCAAGTTTAAGGCCAGCCTCAACAGCTTAGCAAGAATCTGTGTCAAAATAAAAATTAAAAGGGCTGGGGATGTAGCTCAGTGATAAAGCACCCTGGGTTTAATCCCCAGTACCAAAAAAAAATTATTATTATTATTATTTGTTAATTAATCCCACATATCCTTCAGGGCCTGAATGTGAAATCATATCATCCATGAACAGTTTCCCATTCCATAATTCTGTCTAGAATTAACAATAATAATAGATGCCATGGCATTGCATGCTGTGACAGCACAAGTCCTACAAATGAGCATTCATCATTTATTATTGTATCTAACTTTCTTTGCAGCCCTATGAGAAAACACAGCATTGGTGTTTTACAAATGGGTAAATCAAACTGGTTAAGTAACTTTTCCAAAAGCAAATATCTTTTATCTGATTATCAATTTTTTATTGAGCAGCCTATTCAATTCCAAGATGCCAGGAATTAAATCCACTATTGCTCCTGCTCCCTTCCTCTCTATTTCAGTGTTTCTCAAAGCAGCTTATATCCCCAGTCTGGGGAGCTAGTTCAAAGTGCAAATTTCTAAGTTCTACCCCATTTTTCTGCTGGTACAAACTTTAGGGGACTAGAACCAAGAACGTGCATTTTTAGTAAGTGCCCAGATGATTTTAATGCACACTCTTACTTAAGAGTAGCTCTTAATTACATTCAGCCTGTGTGAACAGCTGTCAATTCCACATCCATCCCTGACTAGACCTCAGCTCCTTGCAGGCCCTTGCCTCAGTCAAGCTCCCTCAGACTGTTAATGAAAATGATGTGGACTGACCCATACTCACTCTCATACAGGCTCTCTGAGCATCTTAACTGAATGTCACAAAACCTCATCAGCTGTAACTGAAGGAAGCAGAGGCAGGAATCTTGTCAGCAGAGCTAGAAGGATCTATGGAGATAATCTTCATCCACCTTATAAACTGATACAGAAATTGATGAGAAACGACTTACTAGTGTCACACAACAAGTCCCCCAATGCTGAAGACAGCATTTAAGTCTCCTCACTCCCGGGATGAGGCCTTCTCACTTCACAGCAGGTAAAGGAAGCATGAGCATTCCATTCAGGTGGGCTTCCTGGAGGAGGTGAGCTCTCCGAGGACACTTATGTGAGTTGACAAGAAAGGGAGTTTGATAAAGAGGAGAGATAAGGCAGGCTCTGGAGAGGGCCTTGGTGGGAGGGGCATGTTTCTCCAGAGCTAGCCCCTCGGCCATTACCTCTGAGAGCCTCAGGCCCACATCTCTCAGAGTTCATGTCCAAGGTTAACTTTGCCCTTTGAGTGCAACAAAAAAGTAGCATGTGTCTGAGTAGATCCAGGAAAAGAGAGGCTATCTCTGGAGGGATGGGGAAGAGGAGCCATGAACACAGAAGGGGTCAGGGTTTAGACCACTGATAGTTCGGGAAATTAGGTGGTTGGGAATAAAAGCCTCCCCCTTCCTGCCTCACCTCTTCCTCCCCTCAGAAAGTTCTCAGAGTGGCTCACAGATCCTGAAACCTGAGACAGTGCATGAACTTGGGGGTGGAGGCCAGGTTTCTAAACTTCCTTCTTGAGTCTTACCTCCAGTTACCTTACCTAAATTCACTGACTGCTGAAGCACCCTTCCTGCCCCAAGTGTCTGTGAAACTAGTTTCTGTTTATGTCCGTGTTTACACAACCTTTATACCCTAGAATAGCCAGCCCCCCGTACTTCTTCCCAGCGTGATACCTTGCCTCCACAGACCTCTCCACTGACGGAGGCCAGGGCAGTCCTCAGGACCCTGCTCTGAGCAGCACACCCCCTGGAATGCTCAGCCTCTTTTGTCACCTTGCCATCATGGCGCTCACAGAGCTCTTCCTGCCCAGCCTGGGGCTGTGACCTGGCTAGTCCAGGCCAGGGAAGGTGTCTGTATCTATGAGTGTTGCTCTCCTCTAGAGCCACTGCCATTTCTTGAAGTCATTCTTGCACCCTCTGGGGGAAAGAAGAGGGTCACAAGTTCAATCAGGCCTCACCAAGTCCTTAGTACTGGAATGAAATCAGAGGAAAAATTGTCCTCAGGATTTTTTTTTAAGTTGTTTTGAAGCCACATCTGCTGCACCTGAATACTACATTTGTGAAGCTTGCTTTCACCCACCCAAGCTACCAACTCTCTTTTGGGCCACTCTGGCCAAACTGTTTGACCCTTCCCTATCTCCCTGGGAGCTCAGGGGAGCCCTTCAGGAGAAGGGGCCAAAATAATTTTCATGCCCACAGAGGAAGGCCATACTGATTGAGACATTCATGGGTGCCCATGGATTAGGGGAGAAGGGTTTTTTATATGGTCAGGGTAATGGGACTTCTCTGCTGGGAAAACAGAAGTTACTTACTCTGGAGACATCATCACAGCCCTCCAGATGCTTCCCAGGTGTTTCCCTTAGCCTTGCCCAGAGCACTAGGGAGTGTAGCCTGCAGGGGGAGAGGACACGGTCTAGACCACCTGGCAGAATTCTGCCTGGGAAGCTCAGAACTGCAGAAGCCTGGGTGCGTGCTCAGGGGCTGGGCTAGTTTGCCTTACCAAGAAGTCCCCTCTGAGCAAAGCTCTTGCCAGAACAGGAAAGATGCTTCTTGAGAACAGTGCTTCTTCCTAGGAAGAGAATTTTCCACAAATCCCCCCGTCCACCAGCTGGTGATGCCATAGTAAGTCTGGCAAATACTTTCTGAGGGCATCACAGTCCACCCCTTTGCTTTCAGAAGAAAACACCCTGGACCTCTCCAAGCCACACTTCCCCAGGGGGACCTGCCCCTCCTCCAGGACTCCCTCTTTGGTCATTTCCAAATCTTCTTTTTCCGTGGCTACCCACTTCCACTTCCACCGAGACTTGACATCCGACAAATGAGACTTGACATCAAATGACATGAATTGCAAATGAAGTTTATTGGGCAGACACCCCGACCACAGCACTTCAGAAAGCATTGATGAGGGGGATATGTACACAGAAGCATGTTTCCCCAGGCACCTCCAGGAGAAAGGCGAGAGCTTTGAGATGGAATTGGTAGGCCACACTGGAGTGCTCAGCAGAAGACCTGCCTGGAAAAGAACTACCAAGTGGGCATTGCAGGGACATAGGGGACTAGGAATGGGGCATGGCTGGAAGAAAAATTTGGACAGTGAAGTTTTTCCCCAGAACACAATGGGTATCACTGGCTCTAACTGGTTTGAAAAGATCTTTCAAAAACTGTATATGGACATCCCTTTCTCCCAAATGCCTTCAGAGATGGCATTTGACAGAATTTGACTTGATGTCAGTTAGAGGCAGAGACAGGCTTCTACATTCTGGAGTGGAAGAGTCGGGAAAGGACACCATCTTATCTAAAAGAAAAGGTCACACTGGAACCACAACCTTCACCTGAGCCAGAGCCACCCTTTTCAGAGCCAGAAACTCCCCCTCCAGAGCCAGAGCCTCCTCTGGAACCACCTCCAGAGCTGAATCCTCCTCCAGAGCTAGAACCTCCTCTGGAGCCTCCTCCAGAGCTGAATCCTCCTCCAGAGCTGGAGCCTCCTCTGGAACCTCCTCCAGAGCTGTATCCACCTCCAGAGCCAGAGCCTCCTCTAGAGCCACCGCCAGAGCCGAATCCTCCTCCAGAGCCAGAGCCTCCTCGGGAACCTCCTCCAGAGCTGTATCCACCTCCAGAGCCAGAGCCTCCTCTAGAGCCACCGCCAGAGCTGAATCCTCCTCCAGAGCTGGAGCCTCCTCTAGAGCCACCTCCAGAGCTGAATCCTCCTCCAGAGCTGGAGCCTCCTCTAGAACCACCTCCAGAGCTGAATCCTCCTCCACCACCACTTCTGGAACCAGACCCTCTGCCTCCAGAGCCGTAACTGCTACTTCCAGAGCTGAATCCTCTACCTCCAGAGCCCTGGCCTCCAAAGCCAGACCTGGATGCCACACTTGAAGATATGGAGCTGCTTGTCACAGCTGCAGGAGAGAGAATGTTACCACAGAAAGTGCTGCCCACCTCTGCCTGCTGCACCCCACACACCACCCCATAGGACAGGACCACACCCCACTACTTACACACAGTCACATTGTTACTGCATTCTCCAGACATCCTGTCAGGGAGAGAGAGAAACGGATTTGTGGCAGAGTACTTAAACTGCATGCATCTTGCTTTTTTAACTTCCATCTACAAGTGTGCGGTTTAGACACTAAAATCAGCCACCGAGGACTACCCTGTCGTCATACCACTTTGCTTTCTCTTTCAGAAAAGATCAGGGTGCTTAAGTTCTTGCCTAATATATTTTAATATGCCTGTTAATCATTCCATAATGATGAATAGGCAACTCTACACCAATGTTTTGTGTCTGTAATTTTGGCTTAGGGAGCAGAGAGAACGCCAGATCTCAGCTGTCAGAAGCCCTGTCCCCACTCTGTTTTCCCTGCCTTCACTGCAGCCCTCGTAGGAGGAGAAAGAAGGTTCTCCCCTCCCAGTGCCCCTCACCTGTACTCCTCGCCCTCCAGCAGCTTGCGGTAGGTGGCGATCTCCACGTCCAGGGCCAGCTTGGTGTTCATCAGCTCCTGGTAGTCACGCAGCAGCCGGGCCAGGTCCTCCCGGGCCTGCTGCAGGGCCTCCTCCAGCTCTGTGAGCTTGTTCTGGGCATCTTTGAGGGCGTTTTCTCCACGCTGCTCAGCATCTGCAATGGCATCTTGCACACTCTTACACTAGGAGAGAAGGAGGGAAAGTTTCTGTTTATACAGAGGGTAGAATCTGCCCAGCAGAAGGAGACAGGGAGCAGAGCTGCCCAGTTTGGGAGACCTGAGTGGCTGGCCCCAAAGTGCTGAGTGCCTCCTGAAGTGAATGCAAGTCACAGACACTGTGCTAAAACTCGCTGATGTCTCTGGGGTATCTTCCTCCCACCTCCCCTTTGACCAGACCCTTAGGCTTTCTCCATGATGTCCCTGATCCTCATAGCACAGGGTCTGGATCACTGTCCTATTCTGATGCAAATGAAGAGGTTCCATGCAGAGTGCTTTGCAGGACTTCTGCTTAGGGAGTCAACTCTGCCCCTCATTATCTGCTCCACAGCTAATGTCCAATCCCTGGCCAGCCCCTCCAAAACTCAGGGTACTGCTCCTACCCCTGGCCTAAACCCAGTCTGCTGGTGCCTAGGCCTGTGCCACACACAAACACAAAACTATGTCTGCAATCCTCAGGGGGAAACAAAAGACTTTTGCCTTTTTTGCTGCTGCTTCTTTGACTCAGGTAGGCAGCCAAAAAGTGATCACAATTATTTCCCTTCATTAATCCTTATTTTGAAACGTCTCTTAGACCACTCTAAAAATTGTTACAGCCTTGAATTAGGGAGAGAGGATCAGGATCAATATAAACTAGATTAGAAGCCCTCAGTGTCTCCTGTCTCTCTCCCACACATAAGCACACACACACTCTCACACACATAGTTACCACTGTCCACACCACCCTGAGCTCTACTCAACCAGTGGAGCTGGACCAATCCTAAGGGGAACACCTCACCTGCTTCTTCACGTGTGAGATCTCCCCTTGCAACCTCTGGATCATGCGGTTCAGCTCGCTGATCTCCATCTTGAACTCTTTCAGGCTCTCTCCATGTTTCCCTGCAGTGACCTGGAGCTCCTCATACTGATATGGAAAGAAGAGGACAGTTCACAGGGGAGTCCAGCCTGGGGCAGGCTCAACTTGACCCAGTGGCTATCAATCTGGACACTCTTTCTTGGGAATGATGCCCAACTTTGCCCAACTTCCATTAAAGAAGCACACCAGTAATCTTACTGTACGTGTCCTGGCTGGGGTGAAGCCCAGCTTGTAAGGACCTGTGGCTCCTCCTAGTTCCCCAGCACTTGCCTTGCTATGGTACAGGGCCTCTGCCTCATCCTTGCTTCTCTGAGCGATCTCCTCATATTGGGCCTGAACTTCAGCAATGATGCTGTCCAGGTCCAGGCTGCGGTTGTTGTCCATGGAGAGGATGACGTTGGTGTCAGTGATCGTCTGGTGAAGCTGAGACACTTCCTACAACACACAGGAAGATCTGGCCATGACTTTCTGCCCACAGCCACACTCTCAGACTAAGCATGCCCTGGTGGGATGCTATGCCTAGGCCTCTCCTGAGGTTGCTCTCAGAACTATGGGGGGGGGCGTGTCTGGGTTTCTGAGCCTCCTAGTCAACAGCTTTCACCCCTTATGCTGTAAGTGCCTCAGAAAGAAGCCCATTCATGGCAAATACCTTCATTTTTTTTCTTTCTATTTCACAAATCATGTGCGCCTCTAAACCAGGGAGAGGGATAAGGAGACATAATGCATTTTTATCTCTGAAGTATACTGGGCAGAGAAATAGGCACAGGGCAATCTCTTCCTAAGGGAAGCTGGGCTTGTAGGGGATTGAGGGAGGAGAGTTGAAGTGGTATTTCTTGAACCTAACATCCTATGACATCAGAGAAGAAAATCCTTCTCCCTCAACACCTGAGTTATGGAAGTTCCTAGTGGGGGGATGGTGGCACCTTGAATTCGGTCAAGACATAAACCCCATTCTTTCCTCCGTTTCACCAATTGAGTAGGACTTCCGTTTGGTGGAAAGGGTAGACAGAAAGGATATAATCCAGGAGAAGGCTTCTTACCGCCTCATAGAGTGTTCTCAGGAACTCAATCTCCTGGGTGAGTAAGTCCACATTGATCTGCAGATCCACCTTGTTCGTGTATCCACTGTCCACATCCTGCAGGAAAGTTCAGGGGTCTCTGGTGAAACTCGGATGGTCCTCCATACGGTTCCAGCCACTCTCCTCTACCCAGTGCCTGTGAGCTGCTCTCCAGTATCTCAAGCACCTCCAGATAAGCCACATCCTGACAGAGCCTCATTTGGTGTGTGGTTCACCATGCTCCTCTGCAGGATGCTCCATGCCCATGCCCTTTGCTCATACCCCCAAGACCAAAAGAGCTTGCGTGGAACAAAGCTTTGCTAACCATTCTGTGCCCTGTTTGAGACATGGTGTGTTCCCACAGTGGGTACAATGGCCTCTGTGTACTTCCATACAACCCTCTCTCCTGTCTGTCCATCCCACCTCTCCTGAATTTCCCTGGATTCTATTCCAAGTTCCCTGCAGGAAAATTATCTCCAGAAGCTTGAACTGCAGAAACCCTGTTTTTTTCCATAAGAACTGGCCACAGACATGTCATCCCTATCTCTGGCTACTGTGCACTGTTTTCCAGCCTTCCTGTTGGGACATGATGGTGTGTGAGGCACCCTGTTCACATCCCAGCCATGGCATCCTCTTGCTTACCTTTTTAAGTGTCACAAAATCATTCTCGAGCGCTGTACGCTTGTTGATTTCATCCTCATACCTGTTGGGACCCAGATGATGCGGCAGTTAAATTGGTTCTAGTTTATTTATTCTTTTCTTTTCCTTTTTCTACGAGATTCACCTGAAATGCCCATTCTCTGAGAATATTAAACACTCTTTAAACACCTAAATTAAAACTATGATATCCCAAATGAGGATAGATTTCTATAAGTTAATCTCAAACATGTGAAAATATGATCTCTAAAACCATAAGTTCTTCCTCACAAATAAGTGACAGATACAGACACCTCTCCCCTTTGTCACCACAAATGCCACTAGGGAGAAGAGTGACTGGATGTTCCCTTAAGTATCTATCTCCACACATCTACTTCACCTACTTCTTCTTAAAATCCTCCACAAGATCTTGCATGTTGTTCAGCTCTGAATTCTGCGAGGTTCTTTCTGCATTAAGCCCATCCACTTGTTTCTTGAGAACACTGATATAGGCTTGGAAGATGGGGTCTAGGTGGGTGGTCCTGGAGCTCACGTCTATTTGCTGCAGCAATTCCCATTTGGTCTGCAGCACCTGGTTCTGCTGCTCCAGGAAACGGACCTGCCATGACCAAAGAAGAGCACATCAGGTCTGGTTCTCCCTCCACACCAGCAAGCCATGCTCGTCCCACACCAGCTCTGGTGCTGCTCTGGGGTGTAAGGAAGTCATAAGATTCTGTGCTCAACAGCCAGAGGGAGGCTGGAAAGAGCTGGGTAGAGCTTCTGAGGTCCCTGCCCTCACACTTGGAAAGTTCTATGGCTCCTAAAGCTATGCCTGGCCCTCTCCGTGCACACAGCTCTATTTCCTACGCCCACTGTTTTGTTTGCTACTGCTCCCAAGACTCCAGGCCATTTCCCTCCCTCCTCCTAGTTACATTCCCTGCCAAGGTCCCATAAATTGTGGAGAAAACCAAAAGCAAGCACCTACTGGCACTGTAACCCAAGATGCTGAGCACGTGTCCCAGAGGGCAGGGCTCCTTGCCTGGTTTTGAAAGCCTTGTAAAGTCCTGACTAATTCAAGGCAGACAAAACAACAGACAGGTTCATCTGCCTTGAAATGGGAGAAAACCCAGTAACACCCCAAAGTGACACCAATAAAGACTTTATGGGTGACAAAACTGAGAACACTTCTCTTAAAGGCCAGAGTTTCATTCAGCTCCAAGCATATATTTCAAGTTCTGCTTCCCAGAATTTCATAGAGTAATCACTTTTCAGGGAAGGAGAAACTACCTTGGAAGAAGTTTTCTCACCAATCACTTTCCGAACCTGCTGTCCCATAGCCTGACCTGTTCAGTCCACTAATTGCTATGTGGATTTTTCTGTGATTATCAGGATTTTCCATACATATTAGTAATTTGGACTGAAAAATAAAACCGAAGAGACAAATAATTCCTAACTGTAGACTGTTGCGGGAAACAGAGCCTTCAAAGCCAGCATCTATGCCATGAAGAATTTGCAAATAACCCAGGCTGCAATGGCCACACCAAGGGGCTTCTAGAAGGAACGAATCCATGTCCTTTCTTTTACAATTAGCACTGAAGGAGCCAGCTTCTTCCATCTCACCTTGTCGATGAAGGAAGCAAATTTGTTGTTGAGAGTTTTGATCTGCTCCCGCTCTTGAGACTTCACGTTCTGGATTTCTGGGTCAACTTTCACGTTGAGTGGCTGCAGGAGACTCTCGTTGATAGAGACTTCGTGGATGCCACCACCAGGGAATCCTCCAGGGCCAGAACCACCAGGGCCACCAGGACCCCCAAAGCCTCCAAAGCCACCAGGACCTCCAAAGCGGCCTCCACCAAAACCGCCACCTCCGAAGCCGCTGCCGCCGCCAAAGCCACTGCCTCCACCGAAACCGCCGCCGCCAAAGCCGCTGCCTCCGCCAAAACCACTGCCACCTCCAAAGCCACTGCCGCCTCCAAAACCGACTCCTCTGCCACCAAATCCACCACCGGAGCCAAAACTTCCACCTCCTCCAGCCACACTTATGGAGATGCTCTTGGTCCCTCCAAGGCCAACAAGACTCCGACTGCCAAAGCCGCCTCCACCGTAGCCCCCTCCGCCACCTCCATGGCGGCTCAGGCAGGAGAAGCCCGAGGTCGATCTCCGGCTAGCCCCGGAGACCACAGCGGAGCCGCTACTGAAGCCCCGGTATCCTCCGCCGCCGCCGCCTCCTCTTCGAGATCTGCACGAGATCTGACAACTCATGATGCCTTTGCCCAGCAAGAAAGGTGGAGGTTCGGAGAAGAGCTGAGGCTGGAGACTGCACTGTGCTGTTGGGAGACTGGCAGGGTCCCCTTATATACCTGCCGACTAGGTGTTGGTGTGCATGGGTGTGGGCCCACTTATACATGGGTTTGGTCTACCTGGAAGCTATTCCTGGTGAGTGATTATCAAACTTAATAGCCATTAAAAAAAAAAAAAACTACTAATCAGCTCCATTCCAGAACTTGCTTTGATTGCGAACTTCTGTTTATCTGGACATCTGTCATGCAATTTAATTTTTGTAAATTCATCAGAAGAGTAGATTAGGATTTGGGTTTCCCAACCTGAAAAAAAAAAAAAAAAAGACTTTCTGCAGAATGCTGCTCCCTGTTCTGGATTGATCCAAGGGAGGCTGGCTACCACTCAGGCCTGTGTAGGGCTCACCAGCACAGATCTGCAATGGGAGAGAGGACAGATTTCCAGATGAAGCTAATCCCTCAGCCTTGTGGCCCTCCTGGCTTGTCCTTTCCCTTCAAAAGAAAGAGTTGAAACAAGAAGAAGGAAGATTCTGCAGAACATGCTCATGATATGGGGAAATAAATAGGCATCATGGTGTGGTGCAAAAGAATTGTCATTTATCAAAATATCTTGGCTCTTTCCTTCCCATGCCACGCCAGAAATATACAATAACCAGATATAGGGCAGAGGTGCATTCTATCCTGAAACTAGAAGTTTTTATAATCATCAACTCCATCACTTTCTATACAAAAATCCAAAAGGGCATATAAGGTTCCCTGATTCTGGGTCTGTGTGACTCCAGGCATTTGACGACAGGTTGCAATCAAGGCTTTACATAACTTCAAGATCCAAGTGTAGATTGACTTGGTGGTTCAGTAATCATGTATTGCCTGGTGGTTCTGTGAAGCAATTAGGAAAGCACGCTCTTTTCTGACATTCAGAGATGGATGAACATCAAAAGACCCATCCAGTCTAGCCAGTCACCAAAAGTACAGAGTATTCACACCCAAACTCAGCTACAGTCTCTCCTGTCTATGCAGTTAAGTATGTGGGAGAGACACTTTGGAGTAATAGAATTGAGCTGCAAGTCAAAAGTTTGAGTCCCAATTTTGCCATTTATTGGCTTAAATTAAACTCTGAGGCTGTCTTCTTATCTATAAAATGGGAAATGCACCTGAAATATTTTGAAAACTATGATGTGAATGGTAGATTTTATCATGGTTTTGAACAGGCAAAGATATTTCCTTTTCTTTTCAACATTCCCATGTTATTCTCTCTTCCAGTGGATATGACCATGTAGGCATCTTTAATTCCAGAACCAAGATGTTCAGAAACTGACACAAAGTCAGCATAAAATCATGTTTAAAAAAATACAAAGTTTTAGCTTTAGTCCCAGTTTCATTGTATTTTAGAAAAATGATCTTGAATAATTCAGAGACTTCTTTAAGCCTCAGTTTCCTCATCTGCAGAATGAAGAAGGAGAAGGACAAAGATAATGTACACAGGTGCAGAACACAGTTGCTAGTTAATAGCAGAAACTAAATTTTATTTATCTTCCAGGTGCCTCCCAACAGTTTACCAACCTTGTCATAACAATAAAGTAGGGGTGGAGATGGGGATAAATCACTAGTCAAGATATGTGATTTGCAGTAAAAAAAAAAAAAAAAAAAGACTGAAGAAAGCAAATTCATGGGTTTCCTTGATTTTTTTTCCAATCTGGCTTATATAATCATAATCATGCAAATAAACCATAAAGCTAAAAGCTTTGGAGAAAGTCTCAACCCAAAGCCAAATGTGTCATTATCTATGGATATCTAAACTACGCCCTAATTGCCCATTACTCCACCATGACTATGCTGAGGCCATGCCAGCATCAGAGGGGTCTTAATCCCTCTGTGAAGAAACATTTAGTGAGCCTCTGCCTGTCCTAGGCTTGTGCTGGGCTCTTGGTCTGCATGTTTTACTGCATTTTATTTTTTAATAGTTGTATTTGTTTTTAGATATACTTGACAGTAGAGTGTATTTTACCATATCATACAGACATAGAGTGTAACTTAGTCTACTTAGGATTTTTGCTGCATTTTAATTTTTTTTCCATCCTCTTCACCAAGAATCTTTCCTTTCTAGACCCATCCAGGGATGTGTGAAAATCAAGTTGAAGGAGCATCTTTTCCTCTCTTGAAATGTGGGGGGTAGAATTCATGCAACTTAGATATTCTGTGGAATGTTATTTTCATATTTTTAAAAATATTTCGCCTTTTGCATAGTCTTAATGTGTTTTTCTAGAATAACATGCTTTGCATTCTTTGAGGGACTGAAATGTCAAAAAGTTAAGATTCTTGGTCTGACTGTGATTTTTGTCACTCATTTCCACTGTGGTCCTCAATTTCTTCATCTATAAATGGGAGCATTTATCCTGGATCGCCACTATCTCACAAGGACAGTGACCTATTGAGATAAAGGGTTACTTTGTTGTCTCTGAAAACAGGACAGAAATCCTTCTTCTGGCTTCCCAATTCCTTTTGGAATGAGCAGCCAGTAAACCCAAGATCCAATATATTTTTCCCTATAGGTTTCAAAAGCACAAATGTCGGCCAGTGGGGCAGAAACTGAGCCTCTCTGTTAAGCCGTGAGGGAGATGACTATATAACTGATGGAAAATAAATTAAATTCTCAGCCATGCATGGATGTTGGCACCAAATTCTCTGGGAGGGAATAAATACCTCCTCCTTTCCACTTTCTTAGCAGTGTGTCCACCTCCTCTACAGTCCTCTTTGTTTTGCAATAAGCCATCTCCCTGGACTTCCACAGGTCAGTGTAGGTCAAATTTATCTTTACCAGAAACCTCCATCCCCTCGGCACAGAGTGCTCACTCAGGGAACAAGCCCCTCATGAAAAAGCCATCCCGCATCAGGATCGCCCTGATGTGCACATGGGACATTAGCACTGCTGAGTTCACAGCCTCTCATGGACCTGGTCCCTAACAATCCCACCAGGAGAGCTCTCACGTTCTATCCTAGCCCCATCAAGGTTCTGTCCTCAGGCCCACGGGGTTCCTTTCTCAGTCCCAAAGACTCAACCATTTGCAGAAGGGAGTCAAAAAGCTCTCCCCAAATGGAAACCAAGTCTTTGAATTTAAGAAGCAAAAACCAAAGAAACAAGCCAAAAACCGTCCTCCTCCAGCCCCTGCCGCTGGTTTCGGGCTGTTCAAGGGCCCAAAATCCACAGTGTCCAATCATGTTGAGAAAGAGGTTCAGACAACAGAGAACTGGAAACGAGCTGTCCGAGCTCTCTGTCCCCTCAGCAGAGCCCCAGCAAGGTCACTGCTCTCTGCATCGCCTGGAACTGCCAGCATGTTTCCTCAGAGCACCAAGCTACTGCTCCAAAATTGCTCCGCAGCTCCAGTGGCTCTGAGGGAAGGTGGGACGGGAGGCTGACAGGCTCCCAACAGGAGCCACTTGCTCAATATCTCCCTCCAGGGCATTTCTTTGTAAATGATTATTTAAAATTGCTTACTCAGTCTAAAGTCCCAGCCCCTGACCCAGTTCTGCATCTCAGCTTCAGGTCCCCTCCTTTCTTACCCAACATGTTCTTTTTGGTGTCTTTGTTTTCCTTTGGCCCCTTTTCTCCCAGTGAAACCTGTTGCGGTTGAGTTTTAGGGCCCCCCACCCCCGCCAGACTGGTTGTAACTGAGAAGCCAGGCTGGTGGGTGGCCGGTTCCACCAGCAGCACAGAAGGCAGAATGCATTCTGGCATGAGGAGATTCCAGGACATCCACGCCAAGCTCCTCAAGAGAGCAGGGTGTGCTCACTGCTCAGACACAGTGCAGACCCCAGAAAAAGAAACAATCAGGGCAGGGACTGTGTCAGGCAGGTGTTCAACACATGCTGGTTGAATGAAGGAAGCCATCCAGGGAGCAGTGATAAGCACGTCCATGAAGGGAGACCCCAGCACCGTGCTCAATGAATGTCAGCTCCTTTCCAGTTGCTGCGGCCATGCATGTCACAGGAAGTTCTGATTTTTTAAAAGGGCTCCAAAATATCTGACTCTGAAAATGGCAAGCTATACATTCTAGTGTTGTTCTGGGTGGGACCCATCTATGATTGGATTAGCTCGGTTTTGTGTAATGGGCTTCCTATAATTGACCTTGGCTCCCACTATATTTGTTAAAATGCTGCCCAGTGAATGAAAAGTATGTGGCATCCATGCATGAGTGTTCCCATGTCTTCACTCACACAGAGAAAAGTGCAAAAGTGTCCTCCATGAACAGCTTTCATTGTTCCAGCCAAACTGTTTTCCCTGAACCAAGTTCTCCTCTCAGACCATTGTCATTATCTTATCTTTGTCCATTACCTAGGGAGCTACACAAACCTGGAAGGACAAGACAGTTGTCAGACATTCCACCTCCTCCTGGTCAACATTTGAGAACAAAGGGGTTATCATTACCAGATTTCCCCGGATTGAACACTGCCCCTTTCTTGTCCAACCCTTCCATCTTGGGAAACCCTCTCACTAATTCCATTTTGCACTGCTACCATTAACAGTCAAAATTCCCTTTTGGTGCCTCTATACAGACATCTGCTAAGTTTTCAGCAATACCCTTTGCCAAGTGCACCCAGAGATTTCCATCAAATACTGCAGCCCTTGCCTTCAAACCCACCCTATCTCCTCCCATTGCCCCCCACCCCCACCCCAGCACTCGGTGCTGCCCCCAGCCCCATGTACTCTTTTTTACTCTTTTCAGCACTTTCTGTGTTGAGTTCCACGGAGAAAACTGTAGGAGGAGCCTGGTGGAGACACACTTTCTACCCCACAAAATGAGACAGAATAAGCATTAAAACAACTTTATTTTTGAAAGACCAAATTCAAGTTATTCCTTATCCTCAATCTAGCAACAAAGTTCTTAGAGACACTCTCACAACTGCAGGCCTCATTTTGGAAGGAATGGCCACAGGCTCGATTCTAGACGTGGACATGCTTGGTACAAGGAATCTTATCAAGGGGGGGTGGGGGGGGGAGGCAGGGAGACCACAACTCAATATTCTCTAGACAAGGTTTTTATTTTCTACATCAAAAACTGTGGTTCTTCCAAACTCTTCTTTAAAAGCCTTTTAAGTGTTAGATGAGCAAATGAAACTGCTGCTAATTAGGCAGTTAGTGTTTAATAGAGCTAATACAGTCATTTATCCAGATGTATTAAGTTTATGACATGAATTATATTTTTATGACCCATAGACACACTTCATAGCCATCAGGTATTCAGAGAAGCACAGTCGTTTCCATTTAGCAGTCGTTTTATAACAGAAGATTTGTGATAAACTGGGAAGAACATGTTTAGGAAAAAAATGCCAAGTCCCCCTGCCAGAAATGTCTCTTGACTTGTCACCTCCTTTGCCAGGTGTCTCTTTCCTCCCCTGTGGACTGAAGGACTTGGAAACCATCAGGAGAGGGGGACCATCTGAAGAAGAGGCAGAGGGCCTGCATTCTGCTTTCAGCCCTGGGACCTGATGACTCCTGAGGCTAGCCCTATCCCTCAGTCTTCCAGGGCCTTGGTTTTCACCTTGTGATACGGGGAGTTTGGACTACAAATCCAAGAGCTTCCCTAAGGTTCAGACATCAATCTGTATTTCAAGGTCATTAACAGCCAAGCTCTGAGAGCTGAGGCAGTTCTGGGAGAGCCTAGACACAAACATGCAGACCTAGACCCTGCTTCCACCCATCTCCTCACTCAGGGACAGAGGCAGAAACAGCAGCAGGAGCATAGGCAGAAGCAAGCCAGACAGGAAGGGGAAGGCAGCCAGGGGCCACCTGCTGACCAGAGGAGTTTGCCATCAGATGGGCAGCTAGGACCTCAGAGGCACAGATTCATTGCATCTTGATTCCCCGACTGTAAGCAGCTCAGGCTTAACCTCTGCTTCCTCAAAGATGCCTAGAAATAAAGCAGGTATATAGTTATGGCTTTGAAAAATCATTTCACCGCCTCCAAATCTGACCAGAGCTACTCGGATCCAGCTCTGCCACTTCTCCTCTGACCCCTTCTCTTTCCTTGGCACCAGAGCTCGGGACTTCGTCTCCTCTTCTGGGACCCCACAACGCCACTCAGGAAAGTGCTGAGGAAAGCTCAGGGAGATTGGAGCCTCCAGGCATGCGAGATCCCCAGCTCCCTCCACCCTTGAGCAGAGAACCCTCTGCTGTTTCTGGCATTTGTCTCGGCACCCTGTCCCCCTGGGCTTGCATGCTGCAGCACTGTGTCTCTCCCGCACCGAGCAAGACCCAAGGGTACAAACATCATCAAGCCTTTCAGAGAAGATTAGTGGAGGGGCAGGTGTGCCAACCCACCTTCCCCACAGCAAAGTTGGTCTCCCTCGGGTACCTGACACCACAACACAGTGTACCGAGGGCCCCCCAGGGCAGACTCCAGACAGGCATACCCTCTGGTCAGGGCCTGGCCTCTGGAGACCCATTGATGTATGGAGCTAGCTCACGGTCCATACGTTGGAAGGCCAGGACGGCGTCTGTACCTGTCTTGGTAGGAGGCTTAACTCCATGCCATTCGCTGGTAAGAAAGAGAGAAATGATAATGTCAGGATTCTACAATGGAGATGTTATGGCAGGCTTGTCTAGGCAAATCCATGAAGCCAGATCACTGCCAACATTTCCATCACCCTGTCCTAGGCAGATGCACGGGTTCTGCCATGGGTCGAAAAGAAGGTCAGGATCCGCCAGCAGACCTCCTGGGGAGGCAAAGGCTGTGTCTGAAGGTACCACTCCACTGTTTTAGAAAGCTTTTGCTGATCAATCCATTAGGTGTCCCTTTCTCCTTAACCCATGCTCCTTGTTCTATTACACCATGCCTTCGTTTCCCCTTCTTTATCTTCTACCAGGTTCCCAAGTACTTGTGTGGGTCTCAGATCACAAACTCCCCAGATGAATTTTTCAGCATCCACAGCTACATTCTGGGCAGTCACTACAAAGCTGGATGCTTCCCCAAGGGGGACAGTTTCACTGAGGAGAGGACATAAAGCTTTCTCAGATTCTCCCAGGCTCCATGACCCAAATATGTTTGGATGCCACTGTCCTGAATTAACCTCACTTCCTTGTACTTCTCACCACCTGCCCCAGGCTCTGGCTCCAAGACTGGCTTTGGCACATGGCATTGCCCAACCAGTGTGCTGACTGGCTGTCCTGTCCTAGGCCACTGCTCCCCAAGCACACACCAGGGCACTGCACATGTGGCCAGGGCTCTGCAGTGTCAGGATGCTCTGGGTTTCTGCTCACGCCCCAGAGGGTGGAGACAGCAGGCCAGCTAGTGCAGAGTAGGGCGCAGCTGCTGTGGGTGTGGGGTGCAGGGAGGGCAAAGGCACAGAGAGAGGGGAATGAGACAGACTATCAGGCGAGTACGAGGAACACAGCTCTCTACCTCTTTGGTGTGTCATTGCCGGAGCCAGCAGGGAACAACCACGGGCCTCATTAAGGGTGACTTTTAGAGAACTTCATCCTGCTGTCCTAGAGGATAGGGGAACAGTCACAGGCCACAGCACTGGGTATAGCCTGAAGGAGTTAGTAGGAGAGGCGCTGCCCTGCCCCTATGCAAGAGCCCTGCTCCTGGTGCAGTGAAGGACAGGAGTAAGTCGAGGGGCTGCCACCATGCTACAGGTCTCCAGCCCCACGGGGGGAGAAGGACTGGAGACACTGAGCCTGATCTCCTGGGGGTTGGAGGCCAACCAGAGGAAGACACTGAGGTGAATAAGTCCACTTGAGGGGAGGAGAGGAGAGCCTGCTAAAGAAGAAGGGATCATGGGGAGGGGGTTGTGGCTCAAAGGTACAGTGCTATGTGTGAGGCCCTGGGTTCGATCCTCAGCACCACATAAAAATAAATAAATAAAATAAAGATATTGTGTCCAACGGCAACTAATAAATAAATATTTAACAAAAAAGAAGAAGGAGGAGGAGGAGGAGAAGAAAGAGGAAGAGGAGGAGGAGGAGAAAGAGGAGGAGAAGGAGGAGAAAGAGGAGGAGGAGGAGGAGGAGGAGAAAGGGGAGGAGGAGGAGGGAGCGAGCAGCCTGCTTCCTACTAACTACTGTTAATACTGTTGAAAGAAGTCCTGGGCATCTGCACAGCATTTTCCCAGCTCCCACACCCTAGGGATTTGATCTCTTACTCACCAGGCACCCTCCTCCTGGATTCTCCACCTCCCTTTCCTTCTTCCCCAGATTAGCAACCAGGAGGCCAAGCCCAGCCACATCCCCAGGGTTTCTCTGCATCTTCCTATCCCTTGCTCCCGCAGAGGATTCTGCACTCCAGCCCACCCTTGGCCCCACAGCAGTTGATTGGAGTCCTGGCCTCTTTGAACTTCCAAGTCAGGGAATTGGAGAGCATCATGCTCTATCAGGCTGGCTGCTGAATTTGCCTTTGTGGTAAAACAATCTCCCCGCAGATTCCCCTGAGACCCGGAGAAAGGAGGCCTGCCAGGAAGTGGAGGGGGCAGGAGGCAGGTGAGACCTGGTGAGGAAGCTGGGGGCTGCCGGTTGGTTTCTTCACAGATATTTCAGCAAGAGAAGGGGCCCTCGCCTGGCACTGGAGAGGAGCAGTCTGCCAGGCAGATCAGGGGCTCCTCAAAGAACTGAGAGGGTGCAGCTCCTCATCATCCTCTGAGAAGATGCTGGAAGGAAAAGGCACTGAGAGGGAAGGTTCTGAGGCAGGGCCAAGGCACATCTGCCCTGCTCTGAACTGGGAGGTAGAAATCCAGGCTTTCCAACCCTGGGCTATTGGGGCCTCTTCCTGTCCCTTGACTTGTCTCCTTTCCCTGTGTCCCAGCGTAAAAACTGGCCATAGTATCCAGAGGGGAAAAAATTCCAGGGAGCTCTCTGTTAAGGGAAAAAGGACATAATGATCATTTACCCTTGCCTGGTACCTTATAATAAACAAAGACCACGTTGGGTACTAGTTAAGGACATGGATTTGCCCAGTCAATCTGAATTGAACCCCGGCCTCAGCACTCACAAGCTTCTTGACTTTGGAAGAGTCACCTACCCCATGGTGGCCTCCATTTCCTCCCTGTGAAGTAGGAAAAGAGTACTACCAAGAGCTGCCATGAAATCAGTAATGCCTGCAGCACTCGGCACAATTTCCAGCACAAAACAAGCATTTATCTTTTCCCATGATCTAGAGAAACTGTAGGAAGTATCTGGAACTTCCACCTTCTGGACTGCATCTCACCAGCTGACCATGCACCTTGCCTGTGTGTCACACGAGCCCACTTCCCAGGGCTGCCTAGTTCCTAGAGCCCCTGACCCCTCCCCAGTACTGGTGCCAGCTGGCCCTCAGGTCCTCCCTGCAGAGATATTAGCCAACATCACAGTGCTGTTGGCAATGGTTTTAGCAGATGTGCCCTCCCGCCCCCATGGTAGGGTATTTAAAAAAAATAACTCTTTTTTTCCCCCAAAACTTTAATGATACATATTTATGGGGTACAGCATGAGAATTCAATACATACAAACAATGTGTGAGGACCAAATCAGGATATTAGCATTTCCATTTTAAAAGGAGAACTTTTGAATGTTTAAAGATCCACAAGAATGAAGAATGGGACCCCACATTGGTCCCCAAGGAAGCAGCCCTTCCCAGGTACCCCAGCTGTACCTCTGCTCATTGGCTTCATTCCTGCGCTCAGCACCCTCTCAAGGAGAAGCAGCAGTGGTAGGGACAGCTAGCTACCTTCATGACTGCTGCAGGTCCCCCTCGCGTGTGTCATTTGGCTTTGACAATCTCCTTCTGAAATAATTAGGGTATATGTTATGATGCCCCTTTTACATGCCAGCCAACCGAGCCTCTCCGAGAGGGAAGGCAGGCTGGAGACCACCATGAGTGGGCGGCAGACCCAGGGCTTCTCCTGCCTTCAGACTCCACCTCCTTCTGGCAGCCCCACTTTGCCTTCTCCCGCAGAGGACTCCCTGCTCCTAGGGTAGAGATTGAGTGAGAGGGTTCTGCCCCTTGAAAGGCGCTCCACCCTGCTCTGGCATCTGTTCAAACAGCTCAGAAACATGTCAGAGACCACCCTGACTGATATCTTCATTTCTAAGATGATGAAACTGAGTACAGTGTCTTGTCAGGGTTGCATAATTAAAGGGTGACACAGCAGGAGCCCAGCCCAGCAGCTAGCTCCCTCTCCAGCCTTGGAAGCATAGAATTTCACAGCCAGCAAAGGCCATCTGACCATGCACCTTGCCTGTGGCATATGAGCCCACTTCCCAGATAGACCAGAGGCAGGGGCTCAATAATTACTGCAGTCAACACTCAATTACCCTTAATGATGGAAAATGGGAAGCAAATGGGAACTGTGTCCTTTACAGGCCTCTAAATCTTTCATTGCTTCACCTCCCTCAGGGCTGTCAGGGCAGCAAACCAACCATATCTTCCTACTCACTCTCCTATGGATGGGCAGGAAAGGGGCTAATAGATTGGGTTCAAAGACAAGATAATCCTACCCCTGCTTCATCAGACTCTCAATAGTCACAGGTTTGTGAGTGTCCTGCAATGAGATGGTCTGCACCTCTCCAGTCCTACCAGGTGTGCACCTCCCTATAGTGGCATGTGGCAAGCCATAGGTGCTAGAGAGATGGCATGAAGCTCCTGTCACACCACCTTGCCTCAAAGCCTGATGTCCTCACCATGGAATCTTTATCCATTGTCAAACCAAGAAAGAGGATGGGAGAGGAGAAGACAGACAAAAGCCAGGCACACCTCCTGGCACCTAGAAGGGTTTCCCTCTCCGCAAGTGCACCCCAACAGTCACACCGTGGGGAGGAAGACACCCGAATGGTAAACCACACCTGCTGACAGTGAGAGATGCCAACCACAGGATTCTCTTGTTCTCCCTTCTGGGTCACTAAGGCAGAAGTTATGTTCTTCACTTGCCTGGAATGTTCTTCCAGCTTCACTGGATGTCAGACAAAAAGAAATCAACTATACTGACAGCAGAAGAAACTTAAGACTGATAATGAAAAGGACGAGCAAACTGTTCCATTTCATACAGAGTAGAAATGTGGAAGGTAGGAATATGTAGGATTTGGGATCTAGAAAGCTAAGCCATGGACCTGCCCCCACACACCTCTTCTCATGTTCCATATAACTGCAGTTAAATAAGGACCTAGAGCTAGTGCAAATGGGTGACTTCCACCCACAGTTGGAGAATGCTTCACAGGACCCTCTTCCTAGATGAGTATTGCCTTGCACTGAAATTGGCAATATTCCTGGGGACCCTGACTATGTCCCCTCCACCCATCCCCCAAGACTCAACTCAGATGCTCCCCTCTCTCAATATTAGATTCCTCCAATATTTCCTGTCTCTCCAATTCACTGAACAACAAGAATTTGCTCATCACCTGCAGCAGAACACATACTCTGCTGCATCCTTGGGATGAAAGGATAAAGAAGACAGTCTCTACCCCTAAGAAACTCATTATCCCATAGGTGAGGTAGACTCATTAGCAGGGGAGCCAAGCAAATGCACATCCAGGGGTAGACAGTTGTTTGCTGGTTCCGCAGTGAAGGGAAAGCCCCTATTTGTAGCATTCGCCATGTTCTGTGGTGGAAATACCCTTACCAGAGTTGACTTCAAGCGGTGATATTGATGCGATGTTGCTGAACAAGGTCAGGTACATAATTGTCCTTTATGAGACGACACAAGCCTGTTCCAGCACACTACCAGACACAGGTACCAGGAGCCAGGAAACTGAAAGGGAAATGTGACACTGGAGTCAAAGAAGGCTTCCTGGGGGAGGGCCAGTGAACTGGCTTGTCATGCATGGATAAGTGTTTACACATAGAAAAGGGAGAAAGGAAGAGACTTTTGCAAAGACCTAACAGTATAAAGGTGGGTAATTTTGCTGTGTTTGGAGAACAATACCACCACCTCCTCTGGTAGGCCTGGCCCACACAAGAAACCCATGGGTACTAACAGTCTTGACATGTGCCTGTAAGAGGTGCCCTGTGCACCTTCTCTGCCACGACCCAGATGACTCTGCCACCTGCCTCCAACCTGCTCCCACCCAACTCACCCCAGCAGGCCTGGCCTGTGCCCCACACCATCACAGGTCAGCCTTCTTAGTATCTGTATCTTCTCAGTGTAGGGAAAGGACAACTATCTTGATGAGAGCATTCTAAACAGGATTGTCCAAACTCAGGTCAGAAGTTCTTCCATATTGGGCAACCTTGAAGGACAGAACTTGAAGAAAAGGGGAGGCACCAAATCTCATATCTCAAAGACTGCTTATCCCAGGGCCATTCCTGATAGCACCTATCCATGGCCCAGGTTGAACTCCCATGGGCTTTTGCTCATCTCCTTAGAGAAATATAAGATACTGCTCCAAGGGTCAGCAGTCCCACAGCATTCCTTGAAATAGGCTCAGAAGCTAAGCCATCCTAACTGAATTAACACAGCGTACCCTGGCAAGTTCTCCTAGAACCACCCCCATCTTAACACCCACTTTTTCCCTATGTGAAATTCTCCACGGATGAGGAATTAGCTGACTATATTTCCCCCACTCTCGTGGTAACCTTGCACTTTTGTAAAGTGTTAGCCCCCTGGGGTCTTTTCCTAAAGGATTTGGCCCTAGACCCAACTTGTCCCCATCCCCTTACCTTGCTAAACACTTATCTCCCCTGGGATGGGCACTGAGGACCCTCTCTAGCCAAGATTGGGCAGACATCACTGCTTCTCCTAGTAAGGCAAACTCAGTTGACCAGGAGCCACCTCACCCCCACATCCCACTTTCCTCCCACCCCACCATACTAAAAACACTGTCCCTGAAGGTGGTAAGAAGCCAAGTAGAGTCAGTGAATATGTTTTGCTAGAACAAATTCAGCACCTGAAACAGATCAAGAATCCCAAAATTAAGGACCCGTTTGGGGATTTTTTAACATATTTCACTGGAAAGAATCAGTAGTAAATAAGGTGTTCCCTCCAAGCACCCACCCATTTAGGATGTCACAAAGCACTGTGACAGAAGGACATGTAAATGGCTAATTATATATTATATTATATTATATTATTATTATATTACATTACAAATGCTAGGATATAGGCAAGTAAAAATGGGTCAAGAACACAGAAGATTAAATAAAACTTGCTTTCTATGCTTGGGGGAAAAAAACACAAAAGAATGCTTTCTTGTCTTGGGGGAAGGTTTCATAGAAGTTCTGGCATTTAGCTGGACCTAGAAGAAAATTCAATTATTAGTATTTTAAAACCTGCTAATAATTGTAGCTACCTTCCAGTTACAGCTGTATTCATCTATATTTACATATGAAGATGGTCTAGGATGAGCATGAAAGTATAATAGTTCTTATTAGAGGTGAATTTCCCATTCATTTTGATTCTCTTTCACAGTGTTGTGCCAATTTTTAAAGTAAGGATAATGATACATCCTAGTAACTTATTTGGACTCTTTTCCATCCCTCCCCTTTATCCTCATGAGATGGCTCCAGTGTGTCTAAAGCCATGAAGACCAGCATAAATGGAAGGGGGAGCTCCAGGCTGGCCTTTCCTTCTTTATAGATCCCATCTGCCAGCTCTTAAGGCCCTACTGAGTGCACAATAGGAACTTGAGAAGAATTAAACCAAACATGAGCAACCCATGCTCAAGGACTGAACTCCAGCATGTTTTAAAAGAACAAACAAAAATGCTTCTATCAAAAACAGTAGAATGAATTGGACATAACTTTCCTATGTTCAAATATGAATATACAACCAGTGTAATTCCACATCATGTTCAACCACAAGAATGGGATCCTAATTAGAATAAGTTATACTACATGTTTGCAAAATATCTCAAAATACTCCTTACTGTTTATATATATATATATATATATATATAACGAACTAATAAAAATAAGTAAATAAATAATTTTAAAATGTTTTCCCCAAACCCTTATGAGATCAGCTCAAATCAAGGCCGAACATTTACACTGTTTAAAATAACTGGTCAAAATATTCTAGAAGTTGAATCTAGGAATCTGAGAATCTTGGGAAAGAACAAGGGAGAAAGGAGAATCTGGAGGATTTGGAGAGATAATGGGGAAGGAAAGCACTCGTGGGACCTCAAGGGTAGGTGAGGTCCAAGGTTCTTGGTCAGGACCTGAATCTCCATAGCGCCCCCACCTGGGGAAAGGCTCCTCTACTTGGGAAGCTCATTCTCTCCCACAACAGTCCCTACCATCAGCAGACAACTGGGCCCTGGTGGAAGTTCTTTAGTCTGACCCTTGGAATTTCAAACAAGAAGCAGCCTGGCCCTCTCCCATGCAATAACGGTGTGGTTCACTGTCAGTGAAAGCAACTTTCATGCCCCCGCACATCCTCCATTGCCTTCTCTGATCTTTTCTCGAGTCCTCTGTTTGAACTAGTTCTGGCCTCGGAGCATATGCTCTTTTCAGTGGATGACTTAAGCTTCCAAATTGTATAGGACCGAGCTCAATACCCAGGGAAGGGGCCTTTCTCCCACTATCAGATTCTCTGTAACAGGAAGGACTGGGATGCTTCCTAAAGTCTTTACCACCACTGAACAAAATCAAGAAAAAAAATCTCTTTCTTTCTATTACTCCCAAGAAACTTTCCAAAATGTCCAAACTACATAATCTTCCCTCTCACTGTCCTTGGAAGCAGCTGCCTGGCGGAGGCCAGTACCGGTCCCACGGTTGTGTGCAAGGACTTCTCTGTACCAGCAGAGGACACTCCACACTGCCTAGACATGACAAACAGGGCCTATAGACAGATTGGAAACTGGGCGTGGACACCTGGGAGGGGTGGCAATAACTCTGCATGAACCCAGGAAGGTCACAAGTTGACTAAGACTGTGCCATTTTTCTGATGATGGATTGGCAGTACAGCTGGGTCCCCTCCAGCAGATATGGGAGGAGCCAGCACAGTGACACAGAGCGTCCCAGGGCATCTTGGTATCCAATCCTTCAACAAGCAACTAAAATTACTGGCACCACCCAATAGTCCCATGGGCTTCTTTACTCTCCCTTCTACTTAGCACAAGGTTCCAGCCAACTGCCACTCCAGGAAGCAAAGTTACAAACTAAATTTCTGGCTTCCAGTTGTCCTTGCCTATGGGTCACACCCTCTTTGTGAGGGAGGGGGCCTCTAGTGCTCACTTCATCCCTTCCACCTGCCCAAATCGAGGCTCTACTCAACTTGTAGCCCTCCACAAATCTTCAGTTCACAGAGATCCTCTCGCAGGTGGCTTCCCATGAAGTGATTTCCTCTTGGTGCCCGTGACGATGTGCTCTCTCACTCCCCATCTCCAGTAACTGTTCCCTTTTCCTCTTGAGTGATTTCTCTTTCTTTGGTCTCTGAGTTGTGTTCTTGATCCTCCTCTTTCTCTTAAGAGATCAAGTTGCTTTGATGGCAAGTAAAACAGAAACTAATGAAGAAAGTTACACAGTTCAGAACTCTGTAATATTTGCTAAAATTGAGAGGTGGCCTTTCTAGACCCTAACCCCCAATACACGGGAGAGGGAGAGGGAGAGGCCTGGGGGGAAAGTATAGTTGCGAATATGTGCTTTTTGTTCTTCCCAGAATGCTCCAAAAATTGTCCCCAGCCACTAAAATGCTCTAAAGAAGCAATGCCACCATTGCTGCCATAAGAATCTTTTGGCAATCTGCTAAATACATTTTTGCTCATCCCTGTGACAAACAAAAGGATTTGTTACTGTCATTTAGTGATCAAGATCCAGATTGCTCTAGGATTCCTGCACAGCTTTTGAATGTCCACCATGTGCAATGGTTGAGCCCAGGATCCAGCTCCATGTACATGCAGATGCAAAGTGTTTTTGCACAGTTTTCAGATACACTGAGTTGTTGAGGTAAGTAGACCTCCCACATCAATAAAGAAAAGATTGTAATTTCTTTCCATCAGAAGTCTTACAGGCATTTATCACCTGTTTGTAAATTTGTGTCATCAATGGCAAGATCATTTAAGTTGCCAACAGACATCCCCACAGTAGCCTTTATCTGCAGCAGTTTGACCTGTGGTGATTCAACCTCCAGGTGCAACATCTCACTGCTTCAATATGTTTTCCAGTGCATCCCTGCCTGGGGTCTTACAAAGCTATTGCCAATGTTCCCCTTTTGCATCTCCTTTATATTACAGATGGGACATTGTGTTGATTTTTTAAATTCTGTGTGATCAGAAAGTATCTATGCTTTTCTTCACTGTGAAAAGTATTACTTTAATTTTTGCTATAATACAGGGAATAATACAATGGATACCTTGCTAATTGCTTATCTAAATAAATAATATTCTTTTGCAAAAGAAACTTTTTTAATATATATAAAGTCCCTATTAAAGTCTCCACAATTGTTTTGGATTGAATTGGACAATTATGTGAGACTTCTTCATGATCTCTCCAAGGGACCAACAGAAGGTTCCTATTCCATGAAGTCTTTCTTAAGATAACTTTAATCCCCAAAATTCCCAAATACTGCAGGCTTCAATTTAACCCCATCTTTCAGAATTCTTTCTCCTAGCATACTACATCCATGGGAGGGGGTCAGGATGGCAGACTGAGCTAACTCCAACTAGCAACAGAGGCAACAGGTCCAGGGTGAGGTACACAGTCTGTTCTCTCCCAAGCACACCAGGTTGTTGTCTTAGACCTGAGATTCTGGGAGATGAGGCAGTTAATGTGTCAGGATGGGGAAGATAAGAATTCCATTCTTTTCCAAAGTTAGATTAATCCTGTAGCTCTGTTAGAGAGGTGGCCATGTTAGAGCCACATCATTATGGAAAATAACCTGGGCCAGTTATGGATGGAGAGCTGACCATTGAACCAACAGTACTAATGTTGTGGATCTTCAAGGAAGAAAAGTGGTCCAGAAGAAATCCATGGTTCAGTCAGTCAGTGGGCTGAGGGGAGGGACTCTGTCCTTCCAGCCACATCACTATGAAGGAAACATATGGAAATAGACCAGAAGGAAGAAAGGTATCTACAGATATGTTAAAATAAGGGCAAAAAGCAGAAATTGAATTTAGTTGTAGCCTATGGGCAGAAACCACAGCCAGATTCCAAAAGTCCCATCTTAGGAAAAGCCTGCAGTTCAAATCCCAATGGGATGGAGAAACCAAGTCTGCAGGATGGCAGGACATCTGGAAAAGGAAACCTTTCTGTTTGTGTGTGCATTGATACCTTTGGAAGAATATTCAAGAAACTAAGGTCAGTAGTTGCCACAGAGAAAAGGAACTAAGAGGTAGGTAACCGAATTTTTAACTACACGATAGTACTTGAGGATTTCCCTTCTCTGAATATTATTACCAAGCATGGAATCCACACCAGGCCCACCTAAAGTTGAAATACTGAAGTTTATTATTGTGGGAGTCTCACTAGACCTGGGGGACTTACATATCTTGGCAGGATAACCCCCAAAGAATTCTGACTGGTCTCATATCCTTTAAGCTTTGTCCATTTGAGCAAGCTTCCCACATCTGGGTTTCCTCCTGGGGGATCTCTTCAATGCTCCCTCTACCCTTTCTTCCTAAGTTATCTGGTACTTCACTCTACCTTCCCAATGCTGATGACTCAGTTTCCACCTCTAGCCCCAGTCATTACATGGATGAAGCAGACACACCTGCTTACTCATCCTCTATCCCCACAAGTCCTTTTGCTATATTCTCTGTTATTACCCAAACCAGGAACATGGTAGCTTTCCTTGACTCTTCCCTTTTGTTCTCATGGTAGAACAAAATGAAAACTTCAGTGACTTAAGAGCTGACAGGATGTGGGTTCACACGTTGGCACATGGCGGCATTCCTTACAGGCATTTAACCATAGAGGTTTGCAGTGGCTGACAGGTGCTATAACAAGATAACCACAGAAGAAGAAGCAGAAAACAAAATAACTGGGACAAAAGAACAGAGGCAAGGGGATAGGCTTAATGCAGGAGAAAGTCCCTAAATTGTATGATCATGAAAGCTCTTAGGTTGTTCACAAGCTTGTAACCATACAAGGAATGTGATATTCACCCCCCTATAGAATTGCACCAACTCCCTTGACTTGATGTTCCCCAAACTTGCTTAGGTATAAAAATAAAAGCCCTTCAGGGCTCAGATTTTGGGAATTATTCCCCTAGGCTGAGGTGCCACTAATAAAGTTTTGCTTCCAGATCTCGATGTCTTGACTCTCATTTCCCACTATAAACCCACTCCAGCCAATATCTAATCCAACACCAAATCCTGATTTTCTGACTCCTAACTCTCTCTAAAATGCATAGCCTCATCTCTGGCCACTCAGCCACCTCTTGAGGATTTGTTCTCAAGTGCAAGCCCCAATGGTCTTTCACCTTCACCTTTGCAATGGTCTCCTAACAAGTCTTCTACCTCCGGTAATGACCTGTCCAATCTGCTCTGAGTGTTCTTTCTAAACACCATTCTGACTTATTACTCCCTTATTAAATTCCTCTTCCCGCTCTTCCCCGCCTATGACAGCTACTTGAGACTTAAAATTTCTGGGGCAGGAGAAATGCCTGTGTGTGAACAGTTGTCCTGCCAACAGCAGATTTCTTAGGTATGGTCAAGAGCAAGACAAGCTGAAATCCACATCCAATTCCTATTCCACCTACAGCAAGGCAAAGCTTTTCTCTCCATTGGTCTAATGACTAGTAGGTTATAATAAACCAATGAGTTCCAAAACCTCATCTGAGAACTTCAGACCCACAAACTGGCGTTCAGATTCCACAGAATGCCACGACCCTTCTTGGTTGGATCTGGATATTTCTTGTGATCACTTTCATGCTTCATTCAATTTTATTTTTGTCTTTACTCCTTATTCCCTCTTCCTGGAGTGTCTTTTTCTGACTTGAATGTCCTTGTCTGTCTTTAAAACTCCTATTCATCTTTTAAACCCCTGACAAACATCACTTTTAATCACCTGAACTTCTGTAAGTACCATTTCTGTGCCTTATATTTGTTTCTAGCTTTGCATGGGTCGTGGGCATGGTGATGACATGCTTACAAATTCCCCACACCACCCAAGTCTCTAAGCTCTCAGAAAGTGAGAAACATGACTTATCCATTGTAATATCCGCAATATTTGGCTCAGTCCCTGTGTATCATCACTAAAGAAAAGGGGGAACAGTAAAACATCATGTCCCTGAATACCTGCTTTCTGTTCCCAAAAACCTAGCCAAGTCACACAAACAATGAGAGCAAGCCTAAGCCAAAAAAATCTGATATATATTATCTTAAAGGAAAATGGTATTCTCTTATACACACTGGGAATTAGGTCAAGCTAGTGTTGTCTGTAAAAAACTTCTTCTTTCTTGTATGTGTTCTGGGCAACATTCTTAGTTCTTAGTAATCTTAGAGTAGTTTTGATTTGCACTTCTCTAATTGCTAGAGGTGTTGAACATTTTTTCATATATTTGTTGATTAATTATATTTTTTCTTCTGTGAAGTATCTCTGGGATGCTGGGTCAGACAAGCTAATGAAACAAGCTGATGCTGATGGTGTCACTACTTCTGCAGCCTAACATATAAAACTCCTTTCTGAGTGGTGATGAGTGCAGAACTGAGGACACTGTGGAAAGGATATGTGTCACGTGCCCAGCTGGCCAACACTGGACAAAACCCCATAAGAGACAGGAGACACTGCTTAGCAAAGCACCATAAGGGACAGAAGTACTGTCAGCCAGTCACCACTGAACTCTTCTCAGAGCAGCCACTGACCTCTTATAAGTTTTCCCCAATAAGCATCTCCATGCTTTCTCGGAGCAGTTTCTTTGGCCTATCTGAAACCTATTCCATTGCCCTGGCATAACTAGGCTGTAGAAAAGATACCCTGTACCTAGTATTTGTGCAGGAAATGGTTGTTAAACAGTAATAAATCCATATTTTTCCTTTATTGTCTTTCTTTTTAATGTATGTATTTTTTAAATTTTTATTTGTCTTAATTAATTATACATGACAGTAGAATGCATTATGCAGTTTTATATATCATATATAGATGGGCTATAATTTCTCATTTTTCTGAGTATTGCAGAATCATATTGGTCATGTAGTCACATATATACATACAGTAATAATGTCTGTTTCATTCTACTATCTTTCCTATCCCCACCTCCCCTCCCCTCCCCTCACATCACTTCCCTGTACCTAATCTAAGGTATTGCTATTCTTCCCTAGTGCCTGCTGCCTATTGGGAATTGAGCTGCTATAAAGATTAATGTGACTGCATCACTATAGTATGCTGATTTAAGTCCTTTGGGTATAAACCAAGGAGTGGGATAGTCTGGTCAAATGGTGGTTCCATTTTCAGTTTTCTGAGGAATCTCCATACTGATTTCCATGGTTGTTGCACCAATTTGCAGTCCCACCAGCAATGTATAAGTGTACCTTTTCCCCCCACATCCTCACCAACAACGTTTGTTGTTGACTGTATTCTTGAAGATTGCCATTCTGACAGGAGATGAAATCTTAGAGTAGTTTTGATTTGCATTTCTCTAATTGCTAGAAGTGTTGAACATTTTTTCATATATTTGTTGATTAATTATATTTCTTCTTCTGTGAAGTATCTGTTCAGTTCCTTAGCCCATTTATTGTTTGGGTTATTTGTTTTAATTCCCAATAGCTAGACTATGAAACCAACCTAGGTGTCCCTCAATAGATGAACAGATAAAGAAAATGTGGTTGGGCTGGGGTTGTGGCTCAGCAGTAGAGTGCTCACCTTGCACACACGAGGCCCTGGATTCAATCCTCAGCACCACATAAAAATAAATAAATGAAATAAAAGTATTGTGTCCAACTATAACTAAAAAATAAATATTTTAAAAATGTGGTATATATACTCAATGGATTATTACTCAGCTTTAAAGCACAGTAAAATTATAGCATTTGCCGTAAATGGTTGGAGTTGAAGAATATCATGCTAAGCAAAATAAGCCAATTCCACAAAACCAAAGACGGAATGTTTTCTCCCTTTATTTTCTTTCTACTATGGATGCATTGAGGCACTTGATCTCACTCACCTTAATTCTCTATCATAGTTGACTTACACAGAGTTCTCATGTAATCCTTGCAACTTTACAAGCCTTGACCAACTTCACTGTAAATGGTCATTTCTCTAGCTAATGTCTGACCTTATCAAGGAAACTCAAGTCCAAACAAGAAAGACAGGAGTATCCTCATTACTGAAATGTGACAAATAAAGTTGTAACCTAAGAGAAAATCTAGAAAGCATGGACCAGAGTATAAGAATATATTATTCAACAGTATCCCCAGAACAGTGGTTCTGCATGCATTGGCCCCAGAGGCCAGCTCTTTCATGAAGACAGAATCATCTCCCTCAAGGCCACCTAACTCCTGCTGTTCAAATCCACAAGCACCAAGCCACCTTTTGTAAGTAATTTCATTTCTCGTGTAACTTGATAACAAGACAGAATGGCTCTGTTATTTTTGTCACTGAAAATATAAGTTCCCTCATGAGCCTGAACATTCTGGTTGACATACCCATCTCAAATATGTTTAATTTGCATAAATCAGTTCTCAAGAACACAGTCACCTTTGGATGTACTAATAAAGTCAATTTCATGTCCCTACAAAGCTGTCTTGGGGCCAGTGACACATCAAGGTACAGCCTTCCTTGAAGGCGCTGAACAGCCAGCCACCTTCTTGTGCTTCTTTGTTACTTATTTTAATGCCATTTAACTACTTCTACACAACACAGTCCCAATTCACAAAGCATTTCTCACTGTATGTATTTCATCCTCTTGATGTCTACAAGCAAATACTCTCCTCTCCATTTCACCTAAGTGACAACTGAGGCTCAGAATGGTCATGCAGCTCATCCAAGGATCCACACATCCTATAAGCTGTGAATTCGTTTTCTAAATGCCTGCCCTTTAAATATTAAAGTGGATTAAACCCAGATTCTCTAAATCAAAGTTCCTGTTTTTTTCTGCTCCTTCATAATGCTTTCCAAATTCTCACATCCATCCAGATCCTCACTCCAGTCCATAGCTGGAGTCACCCCAAAAATGGCAGCAAGGAAGCCCCAATCATGCATGCCAAGATGAGGACAGCTGGTATCCCAACAGAAGAAGTCCTAAAATACTAGGATGATCAGTCCAAAGTATTCATTAGTGGAATTTACATAACATGGGAGCTGCAGAGTCCTCATGGTGGGCAGCAAGACAAGGTTCTCTGCCTCGGAATGTTAGCAATGAGCAAGTCAAGTTATGGAGTTGCCTATGATCATTTGAGGAATTTGGTTCAGGGCAGAGGCTAGTTTCTACGTGTTTCGCAAAAGGATTAGCTTCTCGGTGTTTTTAAGCAATGAATTAAACAAGTTTAGCAATGCCAGGGAATGTTTAAGGCCAGGATGGGTACAAGCCTGCAAGAAAGACATGCAGTTGGCTGGTCACGGAGCAGTCAAGGTACCCTGTGCTCCTCAGGATACAACAAAAGCAAGTAGAACCAGCAGACCTACAGGAGGGGTGACTAGGGAGGAAGAGGAGAGCTTGCCCCAATTGTATTTATTTAACACTGTTCACCTACAGTCTCCTCATTCCTCTCAGCCCTTACTGATCCTGGAGCCAGGAACTTTTCTTAATTAAAAGCTAAGAAAATTGGTCCTCGGAGACTTTGACTGGCTTTTTCATGGCCTAGGAGCTGGTGGGAACCATTGGGGAGAGGATGCTCACTTGTTCCTTTGAACAAGCACCAATCAAGCTATCTGGAGTCTGATGAGCTGTGAAATGACAGCCAGCTTGTGGTCACCATCACCAATGTTGTCACTAGAGTTAGCACTTACTGTGTGATTCCTTTGTGCTCAGACATGTTCAGTCGTCTTACCAATCCCCCACAGTAGACCCCATGAGGAAGACATTCTTATCCCCATTTTGAAGAGATTGAAAATGAAGTGCAGAGAGGTCTGTAACTTGCACATTTTCATATAATTAGTAAATGGTGGTGGTCAGATTCAAACTCAAGCACATCTGACCTCAGCCGCCTGTGCTTCTGGCCACTCTGCAAACCCTTTGTACTACATCACAGGTCTGGTCTGCGTATTGACAAGGGCACCTCTTAGACTAAGCAGAGCTTTGGGTGGTGGCCAGAAAAGGGAGCGAAATGGCATATCCACCTTTCTATTACCACTCTGGGTTCTTGAGCACCCCTACAACAAAGTCTGCATTTTGGCTACAGCAGCTTATTGGTCCCCACTACATCACTGGCTGTGCTGCCTAAACAATGACTTTTCAACATAATACTCTCCCTTTTCCCCAATGTCAGACTCTTCCTTCCCAACCTGTTTGCTTATGTCCCTTCTTTAAGAAAGCTTTCTCAGATCAAGAAAACCTGCCACCCCAGACTCTCCATTTCTCCCGAACATTTCCATCCTCTGGGAGAGAGCCTGACTCTCTATGATTTCACCCTAGTTAGATGTTGCCCGATCCACTCCCCATCTTGCTCGTGTTCAAGTGTCTCGACTCCTCCATGCGCCATGTGACTCTAGTGTCTTCTTTCACTCCCACAAAACATCCATCCAGGGGTAGTGCACAAACAAAGGAGATAGAGGCCGATGGAGAATTTCAAATGCAGTTTATTGCAGCAAAACAAGGAAATGGGGAGTTTAAGACCTCTCCATAAAAGACAAACATCTTGCATATACCTTATATACAAAACCAAAGCAGCACAGAGTTTGCTGCAAGAGACAGGCTATTAAGGAGCTGTCCAGAATATGCTCTCTGTGCACAGCAAAGAAGCCCTGGGTCTAATTAGTCCCCTCGTCTGGCTGGATTACTGAGGCTCTTTGAAATGTCATGTGTGTAGTGGTAATTGCTGAGCTATTCTCAGGCAATGCACAAAGCAGGGTTTTAGCCAGGGGACTGAGACTGTCATTGATCTAATGACTTCTTTTGGAAGCAAAGCAGAAAAGAAAGAGCAAGGGAAATAGGATGAGATGGTGTAGCTAACCATAGCTCTTTTCTCCAATAAGGCTTGGGCAATTGACCTTGGTCTTGTCAAGCACATTTGGTAGGGATGGAGAGGGAAGAGCTAATGGAATAGAGAGCACCTCTTTATCTGGACCCTCGGGAATAACTGGTGGAAACAAACTTCACACTAGAACTGCCACCAGAGCTCTTGACACCCCCAGAGCTGGATCCCCGGCCTCCAGAGGAGCTGTAGCTGCCTCCAGAGCTACCACCGCCGGAAACCCGGCCGCCAGAGCTGCCGCCACCCATTCCTGAGCCACCTTTGTGGCCTCCAGAGCCGTAGCTGCCGCCTCCGCCGCCACCTCCAGAACCGTAGCTGCCACCTCCGGAGCCGTAGCTACCGCCGCCTCCAGATCCATAGCCGCCACCTCCGGAGCCATAGCTGCCTCCTCCAGAGCCATAGCCGCCACCTCCTCGGCTACTACTTCCACTGATGCTGGTGTGGCTGGTGCTCACGGCTGCAAAAAGACACTTGGTCATCTCTAATCCCACTCCCTTTCCAACCCAGCAGACCCTGCACACGCCCCTGAGAAATCGGCTTGTACTTACACACACTCACGTTGGGGGTACACTCTCCAGACATCCTGTAGGAGAAAATAAATAAGCAAATCTCTCAGGACACTGCAGCTTCACAAAGCCCTTCCTCATGCTTCCTCGCAAGCTTCAGTCAGCTCTCAAGGAAGGAAGCCCTTGGGAATGATCAAACTCTTGCCATCTCAGAGACTCTGCCTCGCTGAGGATCCTCCAACCCACCTGATCTAAACCTACTCCAGCTCCACTGGCCTCCCAAACCTCTGCTGTTTTTCTAAGCATAAGTACAAACAGGCAGGGAGAAATCCCCATATACAGTAGATAAGAATCTTGCAGCCAGTGAGGGCCACCTGTGAAAGGATTGACTTTGTGACAGGTGATATCTGAGCTCGCCCAAATGAAGAACAAATTGCTCCATTGCAGATATAGAAATGTCATAACTCTCAAAAAAGGAAAGAAAAGAGAAAGGAAGGAAAAATATAAAGGAAAAGAAATAGAGACTCTGGCTCCCAAAGTGAACCCCAAGTCCTTGCTCCTGCCCATGCCTTCACTTCCCCACACCCAGGTCAGGCCATCGTCCAATGGCTGCATCTTCAGCAACCATCAGCTTGCAGGAAGGAAGCCCATAAGAAGTGACCAACTGCCAGGGTCCCTTCCTCACCTGCTTTCCTCTCCTTCCAAGAGGGTCCTGTAGGTGGCAATCTCCATGTCCAGGGCCAGCTTGGTGTTCATCAGCTCCTGGTAGTCACGCAGCAGCCGGGCCAGGTCCTCCTTGGCCTGCTGAAGGGCATCCTCCAGCTCATTCAGTTTGTTCTGGGCATCTTTGAGGGCATTCTCGCCACGCTGCTCAGCATCACTGATGGACTGCTGAAGGTGGGAGATCTGGAAAAGAGAAGCCAGTGCATTAGACCTGCTCAGAACACCCAACCCTGCTTTGACCCTCCTATGGCAAGTCCATCCCCCACCCCATGAGCTGAGTCCTGTAGAACCACTGGACATTAAGCCACCACTGGATAGCACATCACCAGGCTGACTTCCTTGAATGATCTTGGCCTTGACTCAAAGCTCCTCCAGCCTTCACAGACCTGCCATTCTTCTCCCAGCCTGCCCTAAAACCTCCTGCTGCCTCTCCTCCCACTCCTTGGCTCCTAAGTCCCACTTGGGGTCATAAGCTAGGTCACCCACCACATCCTCTCCTTTTCACAAATTTCCCTTTTAAAAAAATCCTGCATGACAGCTAAGTTCTGGAAACCAGAATAGTCACTGAAGGGACTGGAGGCAATGTAGCCTTCTTCTGGATTGTCAGACTCAAAGCTGGGGAACTTCCCCCACAGCCTGAGGTATACCCTCTTTCCACACAGCTGAGCCCTAGAAGAAAGAAACAAGTACCTGCTTCTTAACACTGTCGATTTCAGATCTGAGTCTTTGGATCACCCGATTCAGCTCAGAAATCTCCATCTTTGAGTTTTTCACACTGTCACCATGTTTGCCAGCAGTGACCTGCAGCTCTTCATACTAAAGATAATGGATCATGTCAGTGAGATGTGGGCAGAGCCAGGAATGCTTGCACACACAAAAATAGGAGAAAGCATAGGACAAGAAGTCAAGACATCACAAGGGAACTGGCTAGTCATTCAGACACTCACCTTGGTCTGGTACAGGGCCTCGGCCTCAGCCTTGCTCCTCTGGGCAATGTCCTCATACTGGGCCTTGACCTCAGCAATGATGCTGTCCAGGTCCAGGCTGCGGTTGTTGTCCATGGAGAGGATGACATTGGTTTCACTGATGTGAGTCTGCATCTGAGACAACTCCTGCAGGACATAATAGTTCAGTGACTCCTAGAGTACTGAAACAAAAACCTCTTATACAGAGGGAGGTTCTGGAGACAGAAGATGCATTTCTATTTTTTGGAAACTGGTGGGTTCTGGTTTCAAGGTTCTATCTTCAATTAAATACACTTGGTTGAAATCAGAGGACTTACTGCTTGGTAGAGTGTGGTAAGGAATTCAATTTCTTGCTGCAAGTTGTCAACTTTGGCATGAAGGTCCACCTTAGTCATGTAAGCACCATCTACATCCTAGAGGAACGAAGGACATCATGAAGCCATACTCTTTCCAGGATGGCTCCCTCTCTCCAAACATGAGGGGCTTTCCAAGCAGGAGTGAAGCTTGGGGACTACCCCACATCTCTTTAGCCCAGAGAGGTCACAGTTTCTGGGTTGCTCCCCTGCTTAGCATCACTATCAAGGGAGATTGCCTGACTTGCTAAGAACTCACCTCCCCAGTACCACATGAGTTGCTGAGAAATATGGAGGAATTAAGTACTCAGGTTAATACAGGTCCACATTATGTGAAAAAAAAACAACTCTCCTCTAGATATTCAGCAGACCCACTACCTAGATCTCTGCATCATGCTGCTTATGAGTGGAGACCCTATTCTATTATGTATTTAAGAGGTATGTTCATTCACAGGAATTTCTCACCTTCTTGATGGTCACAAATTCATTCTCTGCATTGGTCCTCTTGTTGATCTCATCCTCATACCTACAAAGAAGCAGAAGTGATTAGGAGATTCAGAGTAGTGAGGCCCAAAGTCCAGCATTCTAGACTAAAAGTGGCCTTGCCTGTTCATCAGCTTACTATTGAGAACCAGGATATCCTGGCCACCCCTTTCTTCTGAGCAATAAAACCACTAAACTATTTCCACCTTCTAAGAAGATGAAAATTTCTGAAAATACCATGCTGATTTGCTTCTAACCTAAGGAAAGACATTAGCTACAAATGCATCATATTCTCAGCTTCTCACTTTCTGGAACTCTTGTAGAGCAAGAGCCAAGTGCCAGCCAGGCTTCCTTACTTGTTACGGTAATCCTCCACCAGATCTTGCATGTTCTTCAGTTCCGAATCCATCCGAGATTGGTCGCCCTTCAGTTGGTCCACTGTCCTTCGGAGGTTGGAAATATAGGTCTCGAAGTAGGGCTCTAAACTGTGGGTTCTTGTGGTGGTGTCCACCTGCTGCAGCAGCTCCCATTTTGTTTGTAGCACCTGGTTCTGCTGCTCCAGGAACCTCACCTAAAAAACAAGACCCATTACCCCTAGTGCAGAAATAGGGTCCCATGGGGTCCCAGTGCCTCATTTGGGAAAGAACTTCAATCCTATTTCCTGGCCATGACAAAGGGAGAAACAAGAAGATGATGATCAATTTAGCATCATCTTCATAACAAAACCCAACTCATTTTAATTCAGAGAAGGATTAGAAGGAAGTAGTTATACAATGCCTGTAGCAAAGCCCACAAAAAATATTGCAATGATTCTTTGGAATAGATACATGATATTCAAGAGCTTTGCCAAATTTTTTCCAGTAGATAACCATAAGAATTGGTTTGTATGACCTGGGCATATACACAGTTCAAAATTGTGCTGAGAAAATTCAAACTTGGATTTGAAATTGTTTGTGGATCCCTTGGATTGACAGTATTGATGGTTAAGAAGAAAAGTGGAGAAGGTTTACATGTTTATCCAGAACTGATGATGGGAAATAAAAGAATTTTAAAATACTCCACTGGTCTAGTATCAATGTGAAATTCTCAGAGGGTGGAGCTCTCTTCTAACAGCCAAAAATGTTCTAGGCTGACTCACTCCATCCTTTCTGCTACATCACAAGGCACTCTGTCCACACTCAGTTCTCTTTTTTATGGCTAGGAAGACACTTCCATGGTTCTCATTGTGCCCTAGAAAGTTCCATAAGCCCCATTTCTATTATCTTCATTCAACAGATCCCAATCCAGCTCAAGAGCTAAACAAAAACATTTAAGGTAAATGTTCAAGAGAAAGATGTCATTGGCATCATTTCTGAGTATAATTCTAACATATCTCCTTAGAAGCCCATTCCACAAAATATCCCTTCAGTCATCCAAACACAGAAATATGAAGTTGAGTCCACATGTTCTGGGCTGTTCCAACTTCACATGACCCAGAAGCAGCTCTCCCAATGCACTGAACAGATGAACTCACCTTGTCAATGAAGGAGGCAAATTGGTTGTTGAGTGTCTTGATCTGTTCCCTTTCTCGAGACTTGACTTTTTGGATCTCAGGGTCAATCTCCACATTGAGGGGTTGCAGAAGGCTCTGGTTGATGGTGACTTCTTGGATGCCACCAGGGGGGCAGACAGGCCCAAAGCCACCCCCATATCCACCAATTCCAAATCCACCACCTCCAAAACCACCTCCACTGCCAAAACCACCTCCACTGCCAAAACCACCAAAGCCTCCACCTCCAAAGCCGCCACCACCAAAGCCACCACCGCCAAAACCACCACCACCAAAACCACCACCGCCAAACCCACTACGACCACCTCCTCCAGCCACACTTATGGAGATGCTCTTGCTGCCACCAAGATTAACAAGACTCCGACTGCCAAAGCCACCACCGGCACCTCCAGCACCTCCACCACAGAATCCTCCTGAAATTCTCCCGCCACCTCCTCCACTGCGGCGGACAGAGCTGCTGGTGGACCTGCGATGGAGGCTGACAATGCCTGCGGAGCCAGAGCTAAAGCCCCTTCCGCCCCGGCACACCGACCTGGAGCTACACTGCCTGCTCATGGTGGCTTAGAGAAAAGTAGGAGCAAAGAAGAAGAAGGAAGGAAGGAGCTGAGCACTCCTCTACCCCAAGCCCAGAGACTTCCCCTTATATACAGGGAGGAAATTGGGCTTGGTCCTCCAGAGTCAGCGGAGATGCAGCGCCTCCAAAGGGTTTGGCTTGCCTGCAGCCATACAAGATTTTTACGAGCCTCAACAATACGATAAACACTACACACCTAGCTCCCAGGATGGGCTCTCGAAAGTGCTGTGCAGGCAAGATTGGCTCATGTGGTAATCATTTTATCAGACGAGATCTCTCCTCAAGCATTTGTGACTTTGGGAAAATAGGACCCCATATCTGCTACCTGATGTTTCTTAGAAGGATTTCATAACCCCTGTCAAGGTATGTAAGTTTCCATTCTCAGCTTGCCCTTTTGATCTACCAAGCCCACTCTGACACAATGAGTAGCAGGTGCAATTGCCCATGCTTGGATCTCTGAAGGAGCTCTGAAGGACCCATTTCTGAGATCTGTCCTCCAAACCCCAAAGCTCACCAAATTGCATCCCCTAACACAGAATAAGGGCTTCAGTAACTAAAAAAAAATTTAGAAGCTTTTAATGCAAGCTTTCACAAATGCACCACACTGGTTGCTTAAAGGGAAAGATGCTATCATCAAACAGGATGGGTAGGTAGGAGGTCTGGGAGAACCAGAGGGGAGAGGTAGTCTTTTCTAAATTTCCCAGTTGTTTCTTTTCTTCAAAGGTAGACCAGGCCAGGAGACAGACATCAGAGGCATGACAGAGACACCAGCAACAGAAAACAGGTGCCCCTGGGTGGTTTGCAGATGTCACTTGAAAAAAGCACACAGAGCAGTGAGATGAATAGATATTTGGTCCATTTGGTAAAGTGAAGGACGGGGAGGTGTGGAGCCCCACGGGGGTCCCATCCTTTCATTGGCCCATGAAAAAGAGTGAATATAGATTTGGAAAGGAGGCTAATATGGGAGTCTAGAAAACCTAATCTGAGAAGTTGCCATGGTTTCCGGAGGCAATGATAGTAATGATGATGGCAATAACAGTTATCATGTATCAAAAACTGACCTATGTCAGGTACTTTTTATATATTTTATGTGTATTAACTTTCACAATTACTTTGAGATAATACTATTATTCTATCCATTTTTAAATGAGGAAACTGAGGCACAAAGATTGATGAGCCTCCCCAAGTCTCCACAGATGGTAAGTGGCACAGCTAGGATTTGAGTCAAGGATGCCGAACTACATGTAGTGTGCTAAATCCTAACCCATGTTAGGATTTAGCACACTACATAGACAACAGCACAGCAATTGACTTTAGTTCTGCCTGCTGTGTTAAAGGCAGATTGCAAGCAAAGCTGTCCCACTGCTGAGGGCTTTGAGAGCAAAAAGCTTATTTTATCACTTTGAGTCCTTTACTCCTGGCACATGCAAGTACTTGCAAAATATTTCTTTAATTCACCCTGAGAAGGCGAGATTGGAGATGCAGAGTTCAGGTAATCTTAGATTTTGTCCAGGTACAAGAGGATTCCGCATGTGTTGCAATAGGCAGGGAAATCTCAGGGCCCTTCCTGGAGAGCAGCACTTGATCAATGTTGGTGGACAGCAATGGCAAGATTTGGAAAGTCCAGAACCCCACACAGACTGTCATTTGGAGACTTCCTAGAAGCCAGGCAGGCTCCCCATTCTTACATATAAGCAATGGAAGACAGTGGAGAGAAGCCTGATCTAACTTCACCTGACTGCTAGCAACTCTGTCAGTGACAAATCATAGACATGGATGGTAAGACTCCACTGTGGAATGCAAAATCTGCAAGAATTCTGGGAAGAACATCTGGCCCCATTGACCTGTGGCTCTGATCCAAAATGCAATGTCAGCCTTCTGCACCCCCTTCCCACCTCTGACCCTGTCTGTCCTTTCCCATGGTGTTTGCTCCACACCCTCCTCCAAAAAGTACCTCCACCTCTCATCTGCTCTCTCTCTCTCCCTCCCATCTCCATGACACTGTTGTCAAAGACTCTGTCCTAGCACTACCATCCTTAGGCTGCTAAACCAAGCATCTCTTTAGGGAATGAGTAATCCAGGTCTTGGGAACAATAGGGTCTGGGATGGTCCTGGCATGGCAATCACTGTTGCCTAATCACTTTCTGAAAGGCAATCAAAATTATTTTAATTCAGCATACTCCCTATGAGACATATCATTCTGCACAATCGATTCCTTCTAGCATTTTGGAGGAGCATGCATGTGTGTATGCATACATGTTTGCATGTGTGCACGCACCAGCCCAAAGCATACCCTTGTAGTGATCTGCGCTTTCAAACTAAGAAACTGACCCAGAGAGAAAGAAGTAATAGTCAAGCAATAGGCAGATGACAAACAGAGCTGCAGACACCTGAGAAGGCAGAAAAGCAGGAACTAGAAGGAATAGGAAAGCATAAAAGTCACCATCAGTTTACATTTGCACAGTTCACCCCACCAAGTACCTGCCCAAGAGTCCTGAGAACAAGGCAGTCAAGCTCTTTCCAATCCATTAGATAAAAAAGAAAAAGGAGACCCTGGGATACTGTGATTTACTCTAGCCACTACAGTTAGGAAAAGACACATCTGGGACTAGACCCAAGGCTTTCTAGTGAGCTTTCTCCTACCCTGGAGAAGAGGCACAAAGACAGAGAAGTGAAATTGTTTCCTATAAATGAGTGCAGAGAATCACAGAAAATTCCCATCCACTGATGCTCAAAGAATGCAGCACATAACTTGCCTAGCACAGAATCAAGAATGCAGGCCCAGAGAAGTAAACAAAATTTGTCCAGGTCACAATCAATTCCCATTTCTGAATCAAACTCCTATTCTCTTTCCACTGCTCCCTTTCAAGGCAACCCAGTAGGGCTGGAACTGTAAGGCTGGAGCTCATCAAGTTTATCTTCTTTTTCTATTCATCCCCAGGACTGCAGTGGGCATATGGGGATATTAAAAAATCACATCCAGAGCGGGCATAGTGACACATGCCTGTAATCCCAGCTACTCTGGAGGCTGAGGCAGGAGAATCACAAGTTCAAATGACTATCTCAGCAACTTAGCAAGACCTTGTCTTAAGACAAAATGAAGTTTTAAAAGATCTGGGGCTGTATCTCAGTGTTAGAGCACTTGCCTAGCATGTGCAAGGCCCTGGGTTTCATTCCCAGTACCATGAGGGCAGAGGGCATCATGTGTAGAACGAAGGTATTAACCACACATCCATACTTCTGGCTTGTTACGTACCTTGCATTTATAAAATAAAGACAAAATGAGAGAGGAAAGAGGGACTAACACCTGCAGGGCCCAAGTACATGTTAGCAGCTACACCTCACTTAAATATCACAGAAAGGGGACTGGGGTTGTAGCTCAGTGATAGAGCACTTACCTATTACATGTGAGGCACTAGGTTCAATCCTCAGCACCACATAAAAATGAATAAATAAAATAAAGATATGGTGTATTTAAAAAGAAGCCAGGCACGGTGGTGTACACCTGTAATCCCAGCATCTCAGGAGGCTGAGGCTCTAGAGTTCAAAGCCAGTCTCAGCAATGGCAAGGTGCTAAGCAACTCAGTGAGACCCTGTCTCTAAATAAAATACAAAATAGGGCTGGGGATGTAGCTCAGTGGTCAAGTGGCCCTGAGTTCAATCCCCAGTACTCCCCCCCAAAAAAATCACAAAAAAAGTTCTCAAGCTGATTAGTAGTAGCCCCATTTTAAAGAAAAGACAACTCAGGTTCACAAAGATCAAAATCCACTCTGAGGGTCACACAGCTGGCACTGACAAGCCACACTTGTCCAACTCCAGAGCACATGCCTCCTGCCGTTGGCCGGTCTTTCTCACCCACAACACCTACATCTCTCCCTGCCCACCTGTCACCTGGCCTCACGCCATGACCCTTCCTCCCCCAAGCTGGGCCCAGACTGATCAGCCCACTTCTTTTTTCCTCCCTTTTCCTCTCCTTTTGCCGCTTGCTTCTATTCCTCTCCGGAAGGCCTTCCACTTGCACTGGCAGCTTGCTTCAAACCCCTTCAAGCACTAGGACCCCAAAGATCTCAATTCCTGAGTATTCGAACCTGACTGTGTTCAGTCCACTAGGCCTTGAGAGGAAATATATTTCTCCCCTCTGCTCCACAGGGCAGTAGGTAGACAAGCCCAGCTCTCTCCTCCGGGATTTTCTTGGATTAACACTAGGCTGCCGGCCTGTTGGTTTCTTTTCCAAAACTCAGTTGCTGCCAGATCCAAATGCGCATTGATGTATAGATTGACTCATTTGCACGTGTGTGTTCATTCACGTGCGCGTGCGCGCACACACACACACACACACACACACACACACACAACACACAATTCCTCTGTAAGCCTTTTGGAAGCAAAACTAAGTTCTCCATGACTTTGGGTACCCTCTCAGCCTCCTTGTTGTCAGCCCTTGAGGGACTCCGCAGCTGTGCGAGATGACAGAGTACCAAACACCTGCCCAGGGACTCGCACGCACCCAGAACTGATGGCTGAGAGGTTGCCACATGCAAGCTGTGGGGCACAGGCAGGGGCAGGTGTGGTGATGTTTTGAGAGCTTTTTGAGGGATGGGACTGAGAAAAGAATTAAGAGGCATGCGATGACAAGCCACCCAGCCCTGCGGGACTCCATCAGGGACGTGGGAGAAGGGAATTTCAGGGGAGTGGGGAAAACTAAAGCCTGGGAGGAGTACAGGGGAGTCACAGACAATGGGGAGGCGGGGTGAGATGTTGAAAGCTGACAGGCAGCAGAGGAGGGGCCAAGGCTTTTTATGCAGGACCGAGAGATGCAAGGGGAAGAGGGGCGGCCCTATTGAAGACAGACAGCAAAGGCGGCCCCCAGGAGCCACGCATGGGCAGTGTGGGAGCAGAGCAGCCCAGCAGCAGGAAGCCAAAGACGCTTGTGCAGGAAAGAGTCAGTGGACAGTGTCTACTCTGTGCTGTGGGGTCAGTTAGACCTGGATCCCATTCCTGACTGCATGTCCCTAGCTGTGTGACCCTAGGGAGATCATCAACCCTCTCTGAGCATAAATTTTCTCCTTTGTAAAGCTGGGACTATATCTACCTTCCAAGGAAACTACAAGGAGTAAATGATAAAGAGAAGAGAGAGAATTTTTTCTCACTCTTGCATTTGGAAGGACCCAGAGACTGATAGAATCAAGAAAACTTTGGAACAAGCCCCTGTTTCACTGGAAATAGTGAAAGGGCTAGGAAAAGAAGTTTAAGTTTTTTAAATTAGGTTATTTTGTAAGAGAAAGTCTGAGGGCCCATAAAGTCCAACCTGTCATAGGGAAGCTAGGGATCCACTGCATAGAAGTGACGCTAAGCACACCAGACGCCGAAGAAATCTAGGGCTAGATGTGAGAGACCCTGCTTTCCCTCTGGAATGTGAGTTAGGCAGGGTGAGGACCTGCTCCAAGGGATGACCACCCTGGAACAGGAGTGGAAGCTGAGCTGAACACCAAGAGGCCCCCAGAAGTCCTTCCAGGCTTGGGACTGGGCCATTTGGAACCGATTGTCCATGCTGGAGAACCTCACAGCACTCCCGGTTCCCAGCCCAACCCTGCAAGAGGGTGTTGGTCAACTAGAAGACCTCCCCCGATTGGAAAGCTGATAAAATCAGGGCAGCAAGTCCAACAAAACCGTGAGAGTCACACTGGACTTGAAGCCGGACTGGTGGAGCACCGAACTCATTGTTGTGAAGACACATCCTGGGCAGGGTAATGAGGGCAAGGCGGCATTCTCAAGACACTCTTCCTCAGACCAAGAGCTTTCCCAGCCCAGAAACACACATCTTGTCCAAGGTCAGAAGGAGTTAGAATTCTATTGAGCCAATGGTTGCTCTTCCTGTTTGCAATGCCCTGAGATAAAAATCTCTGTAACTGAGACGCTGGTGGAATTAAATTTAGATTTCCAGGGTGCTCCGCCCTGCCACAGCCTCCCAGAGGGAGGAGTGGTTGGCAGACTTCCCCTGGGATCTCACCACCTGAGTGTCGCTCCCTCCTGATGGCCTCCATCTGATGAACAGACGGGCCAGCTTTGCTCTTCCCATGGGTATCTGCTGTGGGAAAGCCTGATCAGGGCAGGGAGGGAGTGCTCCATACCTGGATGGCCTACCCACAGGTGGTCTCCCCAGCCCTCTCTCAGACACAGTGAGAACTAGAGGAGATAATGTATGTGAGGTGTTTTGTGCATGGTTCATAGAATTTCTTGTTTTCTCTGGGGTGACTTGCAGGTGAGTGGCATTTGCTCTTGTGGGACACTCTCCCTGTCTATACCAAGAAACCTCCTCCAGTGTCTTTTGGTGCTAGCTCCCGTTTCTCAGGTCCCTAGAGTAATTCCCTCTTTCCCTGAACATCAACAGACTTCTCCCCTGGACCCTGGTTCCTTTTTTTTTTTTTTTTTTTTTGACTGACTCTTCTTCCCTCTGGCTATTAATTCCCTGCCCTGTGGCATCTAGGTTCCAACATTCCTAGGATTGGGTCACATTGTTCCCTCCATCCCTCCCTCATCCTATCTGATTCAGATAGTCAAGACTTCTGAAAAGTCAAAGCCTCATTTTCTGGAACAACCCCAATTCCTACCCAGGAGAAGGATGGGGAAGATGACCTTGGCCTGGCCTTGCCCTTATGCTTTTTCCCAGAGCTGACCTGGATTCCCTTAGAGCATCATACACACATGTGTGATTCCAGGGATAATCAGGCCACACCCTGAAGTAGGTCTGGTGGTGCCAGAAAACTTGGATTCATTTTAGAATATTGTCTGGGACCACGACTTTCTCCTTCCCTGGCATCGGACCCTATTTTTCCCATAGAGTAGAATTCCTTTTTTCTCAGGCTCTACCACATGGACTCTTAGGGTGGCAAAGATATGGGAATCCTCCATACACACATCCCCACCCACGTTCCACTCCCTCCCTCAACCTCCTGCTAGACAGCTAGCCAGCCTCTGCTTGAAACTTGATAACTCTCCAAGTGGCCTCGCCCATCTCAGGATCAATAGAAAGGTGCTTCTGATATATAGCCAAATCTGCTATAGATCTCACATGTGCATCTGGGTCATCAGCTGGGGCTTACCCCCCTTTCCTATGGAAGCTCTTCAAATCTTTGCAATTAGCTGTTCCATTACTCCCAGCGACTACTGCCCAGGTCCTCCCATCATCCCTCATGTAGCCAGGCTTCTGATTCACCACCACCGTGGTCCTGGTCACTCTGTTCTCAATAGGCTCCTATTTATCACTGTCCTCAGCATTCAGAGCCCTCAGAGGGTCCAAATACAGAACAATCCCTCTTCCTGGCTTTTGCCTTCCTAGTTCCCATGGCTTTCTCCAGCAACCACCACGCCCCATTGACTCATGTGTTCTCACTGTCAGCTGAACACTGTCAATCATTTTTATGTCCACAGCTGTCTATCCACATCTTCCCTGCCTAGTCCTTGTGCGCTCATTTTTTACTTTAAAAATAGGACTTTGCGCTGTCCACCCTCCTCTTCTTCCCTTTGGGCAGTCCTTCTGCCCCACCTGCTCTCTTCTCAGCCTTTGCCCAATAGGCCTGCTGCCAAGACAGGTGAGACGGGAAGAAATTTCTCAGAGTGACTGTCGGGTGTGCCTGGGAATGCAATGTCTTTTCAATATGGGTTACAGTTGTGTTCGAATGAACCCCATATCCAAATTCCATCTTTATTCCTTCGGGGAACAAGAAGGCAAGTCATAACTATTATGTGAGTCCTTTACTTGGACTCTGAAATGCCATACAGGATAAGGCTATGGCTTAACCTGCTCCATTTTTAAATTTCTGCAACTTTGCTTCTCTCAAGGCATCGACCAAAATGTTCCTGCCCTTGACCCCCACTCGGTAACTGGACCTCAGCCCCTTGCCTCCCTGCTTGGTTTCTCCCATCCTGCTGTCCCTTTTAACAACATCTACTCTCTTACCTTTGAGTCTCTGGGTATTCTAGACCCCTGTCAACACCTGCTCCTACTCTTCTACTTTCCAGTCTTCTAGAAGTCTGTTGGGACCAAACTCCCTTCCCCAGCACTGGCACCTACTGCTGGCTCACTGCTCCTTTCTGGTGGGTCTACCTGTGTCCTCAGAAGGCCTTGCTTCCACTCTCAGGCTGGGTGGTCCATAGAGGCATACATGCTGGTTTCTCCCCTATCAAAGCCTCCCTCTCCCCCTTAAGATTTCATCTGAGTTGTGAGCACTTTAAGATTCAGTGATGTGTTCATCCAACACTGCCTTCCCAGTGCCCAGGTCACTGCCTGCCATACAGTAGGAACTTAATAAATGCCTGTTGAACAAACATGTAATTGGCTTTTGAAGATGGGCCACTTTAAAGATTAATAAGATTATTCTGCAAGGCTCTTCAAGATTATGTATTACTTGTACAATAAAAATGATAAACCTTAATTTCCCAAATATGAATAATTTCAAAAACAAGAAAAAAAATAACTCATTTCCAGACCAAGTGACATTTTGAGATCACAGAAAAATTTATTGTAGAAAGACTGGAAATGCCAAGCCCTTCAAGGTACACCTTTTAACCAGGAAATGATGAAGTCAAAGGTACTTCCCAAGGGACCCCCCACAGAGCCCCTCAGATGCCCCAACAGAATCATGGATATGGAGGTTGTGTCGAGACTCAGGAAGGCAGTGAAGGGGACTCCAGATCCTAGAAGCAAAGCCACACTCCCCCTCTCAAGCCACATGTTGGCTGACATTTTCCCCTGCCAGACCCCTCCAGCACGTCTCAAGCACCTTTTATAAGACCCTAAAGTAGAAGTCAAAGTCTCACAAAGTGCTCAAAGAGAACAGAAGTGAAAAGGGACTTGTGAGGTCTGGAAAAGGGCATTAACCGCCTGGGACAAAAACAGGCAGCTTCCAGACTGGCTCAGGACTGGAACCCTCCCAAGTCAGATCCTCACAGGCACCTTGGGTGGATCAGAACAGGGCTGTAGACGCCCAACCCACTGGGCAACTCTCTGCAGACCCATAATGGAGCAGAGTGCAGGAAGGGGCAATCTTCCAAAGATGGAGCTGTCTGGAGGGCAGGATAGAAACAGAACTCGGCCATCTGTCGGTCATACTTCCGTTCACTGCTAAGAACAATCCTCCCTTTAGACAAAAACAGGGAGTTTGACAACTCCCACATGGGGCTGTAAACCAGAGAGATAATACTTCTCAACACAGAGATTCAGAATCAGGACAGGCATGACCTACAGGCATCTCAGATAGTCAGTACATCAATCATCAAGATCAAAGTATGAGGTTACAAAGAATCAGGAATTGACCCCTGGTAGTTTCCTCTTACCAAGCAGCTAGCCTGGAAATCTGCTACTTGCCCATAGGGATCATTTTGTGAGCAACTTGAGGGATGGACTGTGGAATCATGCAGCTGCCAAGGTACAAGAAAGGAAGCCTGGGGTTGAGATGCTTGGTAAACCTGACATACTCTCAATCATCCACCTTGCAGAAGCTCTGCGACTTTCCTGTCCATCAACTATGTGCCTTAGTGTCCCCAAGGTAAGGAGCAGGGTCAGACGAGGGGATCCCGAATGAGAGTGTAACTGCCTTTGACCACAAGCCGGTGCCCTCCAAAGAGAGAGCTGCTATTTGTGCTTATCCACCCAGCTTCCTCGCCTAGAGTCGAATTTATTAGCAAAACTGCTGAGACCCATCAGGAAAAGCTAAGTGAGAGGGAGTCAGGAAGGGCAGAGCGGGGGAGGCGACAGGAGAAGAGCCAGGGGGGCGCATCCTGTGTGTGAGCCCTGAGAGGCGCCCCTCTGCCCCTACTCCACGATTCGCTTGCGGGAGGTGTTGGTGGAGGTTTGGATGATCTGCACGCGCGAGGAGCCGCCACCGTATTTGCTGTTGCTTTTACTGCTTCCTCCATAGCTCCCGCCGCCGCCACTCCCATAGCCGCCTCCACTGCCGCCTCTGGCGCGCCCTCCTCCGTAACTTCCCCCGCCCCCGCGGGAGCTGCTGCTGCTGCCGCCTCCACCACTGTAGCCGCCGCCTCCACCACTGTAGCCGCCGCCTCCACCACTGTAGCCGCCGCCGCTGTAGCCGCCGCCGCCGCCGCTGTAGCCTCCACCTCCACCACTGTAGCCTCCGCCGCTATAGCCTCCACCTCCACCACTGTAGCCTCCGCCGCTGTAGCCTCCGCCGCCGCCACTGTAGCCACCGCCCATGGATACCTGGCTACTCTGCACCGCTGTTGAGGAGAGGACCACGTAAATGGTTCAGAAGGACCTGGCAGGGGGACTTAACTGCACTACCCCTTCAACCTAAGGGCTCCTACATCCTTGATCTTTGGTGGCACCGATTTGCAAATAGATAACCCCCCAACTTGCAAATATACACTTTGGACATCAAAAGTATTTCCATTTAAAAATCGCTCTTCATACTACAAGGATGTCAGTGCTCCTTTAAGTAACACATTCTTCTTGTTTATTGAATATATGCCCTAAAGTGTTCTAGTCACTGCTGAGATTGGGTATCACAAAAGTTTAAGATACACAGACCTAAAAATAAATAAATAAATAAATCATAACCATTGCAACAAATTCTTCTAGGCGTTGTGGTGACATTAGTATACTTTGGTATTTTTTCTTCTAGATTAGAAGCAAAAGCGCCCAATGCCAATCCCTGCTGGTCCCTGGCAACCCTACCAAGCCCATCCTCTGCCCAGGGCCAACCAGTCTCTATCCCTGGACTCTGATACTTACAGATGCTCACATGGCTCTGCAGCTCTCCTGACATCCTGTAAAACCAAAATACAGTCATTAACCACACTCATGAAGCATCAGGACATCAGTGAAGGCAACCTGAAGATAACAGAAGCAGAGATGTCCCCAAGCCTCAGGAAACTGTGTGCATGGGCAGAGGCCAAGGAGACAGTGGGGCCAGAGGACATTTTCAGCATTTTCACAAAATCTTTTAGCATTGGGGTTGTCCACCTGGTGGCATGGTGTGAGCTGGCATATGGAGACACTGAACTTGGAGGTGGGTGATGGTCACAATGACTTTTCCTATACCCTGCCAATTCACACATCTTCTGTTTCTAACTCTAATATTTCCGCTTACACTGGACCACCAATCTTCCCAAGAAATCTGGGAAGATTATTTTCTCTCCATCCTGGAAGCACACGGTCCATGACTACATCCTCATTTTGGCTGAGAAACATGACTGCTACACCCACCTGCTCTCCTCTCCCTCCAGCAGCTTGCGGTAGGTGGCAATCTCAACATCCAGGGACAGCTTGGCTCCCAGCAGTGCCTGGTAGTCACGCAGCAGCCGGGCCAGCTCCTCCCTGGACTGCTGCAGGGCCTCATCCATGTCCTGCAGCTTCTGCTTGGCATCTTGGAGAGCTCGCTCTCCTCTCTCCTCTGCATCCGAAATGGATGAGTGCATCTGTTCAATCTATGCCAAAGACAGTTGGAGAAACACATAGTGTTGAGTTTGGGGAAGCTGATCTAGCAGAACATTATGGAAAGTAAGAGGACTGGTCAACCCACCCTGAGCACTTGTCCTACCTGTTTCTTGACATTGCCAATCTCTGCCTGCAGCCTCTGGATGGTGCGGTTGAGCTCAACAATCTCCATCTTGCTATTCTTCAGGTCATCTCCATGTTTCCCTGCTGTGATCTGGAGCTCCTGGTACTAAGGTCAAAGGTGACATCATAGTCAGCACCTGCTACTCACCTCAAACTCCTCCAAGAAGGGATGGGTCTAGGCTGCTCTCCCCTGGGAAGTTCCATCTGGAGCTGTGGTTCTACACATGTACGCATACATATCTCTCACCTGAGCCCCAAATATGCATATACGCACGTGCACGCGCACACACATACACACACACACACACATACACACACACACACACACACACACACACACACACACACCTCTGTACTAAAGGCCCTTCATTCCCACTCTGGGCAGGTTTGTATTCCAGTCAAAGTTGCTTCCTGATGCCCTTTTTCACAGGCCTAAGCCTTCACACTGGTTCTTGCCCTCACTTTTTATACTCCACCATATTCCTTCATATCCTTTTCCAGAGTGATTTCCATAGCAGGCAGGGCCGCCCATCCTCAGAAGCCCTCAGCATCTTCCACATTCATTCACATTTTCCTGTCTCTGTTTCTGTGTCTCCATTGCCCCCAATAGAACTCAACCCACAGGACATGGTAGGGAGAGAGTTAACTCAAGCGAATCTGTATTCTGATGTTTCACTGCTGACTCTGCCTCTCCTGTTTGATGCCAAAAAATCTATTCCATCCCAGAATTCCTGTCTGCAGGTCAGTGGGACAGACATCAGCTGGGATTGGAGTTGGCCACGGACAATAACATAAAGCAAATCATTAAATGCCAGTTGTTCAGAATTTAGTGACTGGGCTTTTAACCTTTGTCTCTTCAACACAGAATCTTTATCATCCACAAAGGCCAAGGTTGATTTATAGTAAAGAAGTAACCAAAGATGTAACCAAAGACTAAATTGTGAATTTATTTATTTAATAAGTGAAGGAATCATCTCATAATGAAATACCATGCTGTTAAAAATGTAGACTATGTAGTGGAACAGAAAGGCATTCATAATTGATAAGTAAAACTGAAAGGAATCAAACTCTGTTTTAACAGGTACCATTATGAAAAAGATTAAAATAACAAGTATTCTAATGATTAAGAGCAAAGGTTTATAGATAGTGCTCTTGAATTAGGTTCTGATGTCACTTGCTATATGTAGGAATCTCATACTTATCTGTAAAATTGTGATAATGAAATCCTTACCTCATGGGGTTATTGCAAGGATTAAATAAAATAGTATATATAAAGCATTTGTGTGGTGCCTGGCCCCTATGGGTTCTCCCTCTACGTTAGCTACAAAGAACTCACAGAAAACATCTGAACACATCATAGTGGTGGTGAGATATGGGTGATCCTTACCATAATTTCTAAAGTTTCTATAACAACTTTAAAATCAGAAGAAGAACTACAGCTCTGGGCAGCATCTGCCTATTTCAGGGGTGTAAGCTGGGGGCAGAGCTCACCTTGGTCTGGTACAGTGCCTCGGCCTCATCCTTGCTCCTCTGTGCAATCAGCTCATACTGAGCCTGCACTGCATCAATGATGCTGTCCAGGTCCAGGGAGCGGTTATTGTCCATGGATAGGATGACATTGGTGTCACTGATGTGGGTCTGCATCTGGGACAGCTCCTGTGAGACATGAAGTACCATTGACCCCTTCCACTCTCCTAGAGTCTCAGTTTCTCTCAAGGTTCCCTAGGGAGGCCAGAAGCCTGGACCAGGAGGGAGCCTCAGAGGAAAGTTCTTTCAATTGTTGTATGCAAAAAGAGGGAATGGGGAGAGTCTTAATTGCTTCAAATAAAGTAATGGGACCCAGGCTTACCCTCCAGGGGGGAGGCAGGCTTCTGAACTTAGAGCCCTCATGGCCCCACCTTCCCATCAGGCCTCACCTGTGCCCTCCATCCCAACCTTACTCTTGCTTGGCCGCCATCTTGAACTGCACCCTCTGACAAGCATATTAGCTCATGTGCTTTCAAAGGAAATAGAAAGGACTGCCGTTATGGAGCCATTTGACTAGCTGGGTTACTGAGAAAGTGGCTCAGTTTTCTGTTCTGTAGAATAGAGACACCCAGAAGATAAATAGAGCTCCTATCAGCACCTGGCCCAGAGCATGTGTCCCCAAGTTAGACATGGGTGATAGGAGGACCAGGGGTGCGCAAGTGTACTATCCCACACCCCTGCAGTTTGTCCTTGCTCCCTTTAAAATCCATAGTCATCTCCTACAGAGTTCTCTAACAGCCCTATTGATGTCCCAGAATGCATGAAAATTTCTGGCTGATTTTGCTCCTATATGTCTTGGTGTCGACCTCATTTCCCAGACAGATTGGAAGACATGAAGCAGAGGCAACTTTTTTTTCTCCAACCTTAGGATCTCACTGCCTCCATCTCCACTGCCCCCACCCAGGAACACGGAGGACTGGAGGGTAAAGAAACAGCTGACTCCAGGCCCACAGAGTTGAGTGAGTGGGAAGATAAACCCCTGGTGGGTACTACTGGATTTCAGGCCTCCCCTCTTTCAGCACATTCCCCTTATGAGATGGGAGATAAGAACAGGGTTTCCTATAAGGACTGAACTTACTGTGTCAAATAAATATTTCAGGAAATTGATCTCCCCAATCAGAGTGTCTGCTTTGGACTGCAGATCCACTTTGCCCATGAAAGCAGCATCCACATCCTAAACAACAAGCAAAGATGGTTTGCTTATCCACCACCAGGTATTATCTACCACACCTGTCTTTCCACCCAGGAAAGTGACAAATCCTCTCTGGGTTTTTCCTTGTCTAAAAATGTCATCACCTCACTCAAATAAGAGGCCTGCAAACCATGGCTTTCTCAGTCAGAAGGAGATAGATCTCAACCTCCACACCTTGGTCAATCACACACGGCACCCTTGAACCTCCCCAAGTCCCAAGGCCACATATGACTAACACTCAAAAGCTGTTAATTAATCAATTTCATTTTCAGAAGCCTAGAGAGGCAAGAACCAGAGGGTTCCCAAAGAGTCATATTAGTGTCAATTTCCAATTTTCCCTTCAGTATAAGGGCTATGCATTTGGGCAATGCACACCAAGCTGGCCCTAGAGGTCGTCTTGCAAGTCACAGGGATTTTTCATCCCACCCAGTCTTCTGCATCCACAGTCCCCCAGGGACTTCCCTTCCCCTCACCTTCTTCAGAACCACAAAGTCATTCTCAGTGCTGGTCCTCTTGTTGATTTCTTCCTCGTACCTGTGGGGCGGCAAAGAGCACAGAGGGGCTGCAGCAGCTGACCTTGGATCCCTGAGGTTTCCCCCACAGCAGCAGAAAGTTCAGACTTCCCCAGACCTCTACTGTCCTGGACTTGAGAGTTCTGATTACAACACAGTTGTCTCCTGCCAGGGCCTGGTGCTCTCACTGGTAAGTGGCTGGAGCCACCTCCTGCTTCTCCAAGCCAACAGAAGGGACAAGGACCCAACAAGGAAAATCGAGAGCCACACAGAATTCCCCCCAAAATACCCATTTTTATTCTGATGTTTTACCTTTGCAAAGTGTCAAACTCAATCATTTTTTTCCAGTTAAGAATCACTTTTACTAAATTTGTAAGAGAAAAAAAATTCTGCCTCCAGCACCCCCAGGGTGAGTTTTATTTTTTCCCTTGTTGATTCACATACATTTGACTCCACACTGGCTTTATACAGGAAGAATGTCAAAGTGATGTTAAGAGAAACACCCCACATGGGGAAGAAGATAGAGGGAAAGGCCACTTAGTCACCTACACAGTTGCTCAGAGCAGCTGATCTGAAATTTAACAGCTCCTGCCCCCTCCCCACCATTGCTATTAATATATTGAGTAGCCTAGCATGTGCAAGTAAATTACTAAGAACTGATTAAGCCCAATTTCATTTGAACTAATGATTCTCAAAGTGTGGTCCCCAAACCACCAGCATCAACATCAATTAAAAAATATGTTAGAAATGCATAAGAGCTGACCCCACCCCAGACCTACAGAATCAGAAGCTCTTGGGGAGGACTCAGCGATCTGATTGCAGCAAGCTGATGCACACTGAAGTCTGAGAACCACAGACCAACCCATCACAATAATTCAGCAAGGTACTTACTATCCCCACTTACTAATATGAGAACTGAAGACAGATTAATTTTTAAGCAGCTAATAAGTGTCAGAGCTTATTTAGCTCCAACAACCATAAAGCTATGCTCCCCCAACCCACTCAATACAATTGACAAGTACCATCTTACCAGGGCTGCCATATGCAAAATGGCACCCCCTGCAGTTGTGCAATGCAGAGCCTGAATGACTGCACCTGATGGGCCCAGTCCCACCTCTTACACATAGACACTGAAGCAAAATATCTTGCCCCTGAGAATCAGTTCCCTGCTACGATCCTCCCAGACCCCTTTGCCCCGCCTTAAGCCTCACTTGTTCTTGTAGTCCTCCACGACATCCTGAATGCCCCTGATCTCCGTGTTCTTGCGCATCTGCTCTGAATTGAGAAAATCCACCTGCCTCCTCAGCTCACTAATATAGCTCTCCAAGACAGGCTCCAGGTTGTTACTCCGCGTGGAGGTGTTGACTTGCTGCAGTAGCTCCCATTTTGTTTGTAGCACCTGGTTCTGCTGCTCGAGGAATCGCACCTAAAAACAAAGACCCCAGTCCACCTCAGGCCATGGGTCAGAGCAGCTCTCCCACAGGAAGGGGAATCAGCAGCCCCATGCATGTGCAGACCTCAGAGAATCAGATGGCCCCTCCAGAGGTCAGAGAGTTTCCCCCATCTGGGACAAGGACACACAGAAGACAATGTAGTTTTTGATGGTGACCAATGCTTATAAGGTCAATTTGTCTAAAACTAACACTGAGCCAAGTGCTGTGGTGCCCGCCTATAAATCCCAGTGGCTCGGGATGCTAAGGCAGGAGGATCACAAATTCAAAGACAGTCTGAACAGCTTAGCCCTAAGCAACTCAGCGAGACCCTGTCTCTAAATAAAAAATGAAAAAGGACTAGGGATGTGGCTCAGTGGTTAAGCGCCCCCTAGGTCCAATCTCTGGTACTAAAAAAGAAAAAAAGAATAAAATCAACACTGAGATCACTCTGGTTTGAAGGTGCATTGCTTCCAACTGAGTACCATGTTCATTTAGCTATAACCACTGGCATCATTCAATTTATCCATGCCAACATAAGAAGATATTGTTTTGAAACTCTAACAAATCCAAGGCTCCTTTCTCTTGTGGCTGACATGGGTCATGCAATTGAGGACAGGAAGAAGTGAGAAGAGAAAAGGAAAAACTGGGCTTGGAATATTAAAACTAATTCCTGAAGCCAGGTGTAGTGTTGCACATCTGTAATCCCAACCACTCAGGAGTCTGAGGCAGGAAGACCTAAAATTCAAGGCCAATCTCACCAACTTATTAGCAAGACCTTCAGCAACTTAGTGATACCCTGTCTCTGAGTAGAAAATAAAAAGGGTTAGGGATGTTGCTCAATGGTAGAGCATCTCTAGGTTCATGCCCACTATTCAAAATAATTTATTAGTTAATTTAATTAATTTCTGAGAAAGCTTATCTGAGTGCCCCTAGAGCTACCACTATCCCTGCTGCCTGCCAGCAAGGTTTTCAGTAAATTTACCATATTTAAATGTTTATAGACCCCAGAGTGAAATTTAAAAATAAATATTCTCATTTTCTAAATTGTATAATGTATTCAAGTTCCCTGAAATAAGAACTTTGGGTTGGCAGGTGCTGGGAAATACCCAAGTTGCTTTTCCCAGGAAATAGAGTAGACATCACCCTATATCTTCATTCCTTCCTCAAAACTGGGTACAAAGATGGTATACAGGGGCCAGAGAGGTGGCGGCTGTGCAGACCTAGCACATGAATTGCCCTTCACACCTTACTGACCTACATTCACCTTCCCTCTTCTAGTTGCCAACAGAGGGAGCCTCCCCTCCCATGCATAGATGGAGATGGCGGTGCTGCCTCTGCTTTGCTCATGTACCTGTGTGTGTGTGCACGCACACACAAACCCTCTGTAATCCAGCTCCCTTCTCCAAGAGCTTTGCAAAGGGCAACCCCCTCTGTTTTGAATGGTCAGAGCAGAACCCTGCCAACAGTCCCCTACAATGTGGCCCTAAGGGGAGTATCTAGAATCTCCCAGTCCCTGGTGCATCTAAGGGTTAGTCCTTGCTAACTCCCTTTGGATCCTGACTCCACATTGGAAAATGTAAATAGAGCATTATTTCCCACGGCTCATTTTTGCTAGCTCTATCAAAGTCAGAGATTGGGCAACAGGTTTATCAGCTTCACTCATTAATGCCTGATGAGACATTCCTGCCACTGACTATTTTTACTCCATGTTATGCTCCCAGTTAATTCTACACTCATTCACAGCCCTGTGTTGGGTGACAGTGGCATTGTGGAGACTCAAAGAAAGAATCTTGTTGTAGGAACAACGCTAGATCATATAGGTCCTTATGGGATTGGGGCTTTTATTCCAAAAGAGATAAGAAACGTCCTTTAAATGGATGAGTGCTGTGCTCTGCTCTGGTCTTGAAAGCGGGCTGCACAGGGCTAAGGGGAAATGAAGGAAGACCACTTAGAAAGCTTCTGCCTCCATCCAGACCAGAGTTCGCCTGGCTGAGGAGCCTCTCTTCATGGTCATCACAGGCCACGCCCTTGGGAAAGGACTGGAAGCCAAAGCCTCTGATACCTTGGCTTTTGCCCAAAGCCCATGCCATAAAACTGGACAGACACTCTGTCAATGACAGGAACCATAACCCAATGAGAGTCTCAGGAGGTCAGTTGTCAGAAGCTCTTCCTCTCTCTCCTCCATTAGTATAACCTTGACCTCCTACTGTTATCTCCTTCGGCTTCACATCCTTGCTCCAACCAAATGCTCCCGGCCCTTTCTGTTCCTGGGGTGCGATTACATTCACCCAAATTCCCCATTCAGGGTGATCAGAAGGAGTCAGAAGCACCTGGCTCTGTTTGTCTGTAAGCCTCAACAGTCTACCCCACCTCCTCCTGTGCTCACATGTTCCACATGTTCTGTCCTGTCCCCTGTGTTTGCCCAGATATCAGGCAGTGGCCACTGTACTGCTACCTCTAGACAAAAGGAAATGCTAGAGGAAGCTCTTTGCCATAGATATTCCACTAGCCTCTGCCTGGTGACATGGGCCTGAACCAGACCTAGTCTGAGTTTTAATCAGGGAACTAAAGAGAGAGTCTTCCCTGGCTCCATCTGGCCCTTTCTTGGTCCTAGATAAGCTACAAGGAGGAACTCAAGGATGCTACATGGTATGTTACTGACTTCAGCTCCCAGGGATAACCAGTGGCCAGCACATCAGCCTAGGCCTTACCATGGCTTGTGAGCCTACTATTCCTGCCTGTCTCGGCAGTTTCCCCTTCTCTTCTCCCCTTTCCCTTCTATTATGGATTTTTCTCCAGGATTTCTAACTATTTGAAGTTCCCTGAAGGTATTGTATCTTTATGCCTCCTGGTCCTTCTGCTTAAAAATTCCCTTTGCCCTGAAATCCCGTTGGGCTCTTCCTCCACTCTCAAGATTCAGGTCAGACCTGGGGCTCCAAAGAAGCCCTCCAAGAATCCAGCAGGCAGAACTCATGGGAAGCAGCAGGAGGATTTGGAGGGAGCTCGTGGCTCTCTTTTTGAGATACCATGGCCAGAGAGTACTACCCCTGTTACATACCCCCTACACACTGTTGCAACTCTCCCCTTTAGATGTGGGTCTCCGTGAGAGCAGAACTTGTGTCCTGTTCACCCCTATAGCACCTGGTACAGTGTATGACATATAGTAGATGCTTAGTATTTGTGGGTTCAATGGTTGGGTAGATGGGTATACTATTGGATGGGTAGGAGGATGAATGGATGGATAAATAAGTGGGAAGTATATAAATAAGTGCAGTGATGGGAAGATGGATGATAGATATGTGTGGATGATGGATGGATGGATGGATGGATGGATGGATGGATGGATGGCTATGGGAGGATGAGTTTGGGGGTGTTTAGATGGGTGGGTACAAGGATTGATGGATAAATATGTATGGATAGATGAATGGATGAATATGTGTGGGTGGATGAATGAAGGAAGGCAGCTAAGAGGGAAGGCTATGTGTAGATATTAATGGGAAGATGGATGGATGGATGAGTATGGTGTATAAATCAATGTAGTAGATGGGTGGTGGAAAGATGAATAGATGGGTGGATGTGTATGAAGGGTGGGTGGATGGATGGATGAATGAGAGCATATGTGTTGGTGGGTGGGTAGATGAGCTGAAGGAGGGCAGGAGGGAAGGATGTGTGGATGGATGGATAAGAAGTGAATAATAAGAATGAGATCACTGCACTGAATATCTATCAGGTATTTCACATCCTTTATCTGTTTTCCTGCCAAAAGGGAAAGTAGATATAAATCCCTCCAAGAAAACAGGTTGAAGCCTAAATGAGGTAAATGCTTTCCTATCCTAGGACAAACACACAGAAGTGATCACTGATTATTATCATCCAACTGAAAAGTGCATACTTGGTGAGAGGTCACTTGGTCAGTGACCAAAGGTTCTGCCTGTCTCTAAGGTACTCACCTTATCAATGAAGGAGGCAAATCTGTTGTTGAGAATCTTGATTTGCTCCCGCTCCTGGGTCTTGATCCTCTGAATTTCAGGGTCCACCTCTAGGTGAAGTGGCTCTAGAAGGCTCTGGTTAATGGTCACCTCTTGGATGCTTCCTGGTGGATAAGAAGGACCAAAGCCCCCAAGCCCAAAATTGCTAGCCCCAAACCCAGCACCCCCAAAACCACTTCCTCCATAGCCACCACCTCCAAATCTGCCACCCCCAAAGCCACCACCTCCAAAGCCACCACCTCCAAAGCCACCACCTCCAAAGCCACTACCTCCATAGCCACCACTTCCAAAGCCACCACCCCCAAAGCTTCTGCCCCCTCCAAATCCTCCTCCTGATCCCCGACCCTGGCAGAAGCCACTGGCATTCCTCCCCACCATGCTAAAGGAGATGCTTTTACTGCCACCCAGATTGTAGAGGCTCCTTGAGCCAAAGCCCCTTCCATGGCTCCCATAGCCTCCACCGCCACCTCTGCCCAAGGCCTGACTCACAGACCCCACAGTCCGACTCCCACCACCACCAAAGCCCGAGGAGGACCTGGCACTATGGGCCCGCCTGCTCCTTGAGCTAAATGCAGACTGAGAACTAAATTGGCGACTCATGGTTGCTAGAGCAACCAGAGGCACAGACAGGAGCGAGAGTGCAGCTGGAAGGAGGCAGAGATCAAGAGGGAAGGAGCTGGCACTCCTTTGGAAGAGATCTGGCTCAGTCCCTATATATACACATCTGCTGGGCTGGGCACCCTCAGAATCTTGGGAGGGGAGTATTAATGTGTAGTTTGCCTGCCAGAACATCTGCTTCAAACCTCATACCTATATGAAATTACATTGCAGACAAACTTCCCCAACTTGATCATTTATCATTCATCTCTTACCACTGGGAGATGGGACAGCAATAATCTCTGAGGATCTAGTTGCTGGAAACTCCTGCACAATTTCTCCCAAATCATTAGTTGATTCCTAAGAAACTCCACTTGTTTGTTTGGGGGTGTGCCTGGGAGATCTGGAGCAAAGCTAGGGGGTATCTAGTGACCTTGGGACCACATTTGGGATTAGGTGGATACTCCTAAAGTCATAGCACTGTCTTGGTGGGCAACAGGTTTTTCTTTTATATCTTGTTTTACAAACAACAAAGTTTTTTGTTAAGCATTTACCAATACCTAATATTGTCTTCTAGACCAGGAAACAAAATGTCTCTTTTTCTGTTTTATCATTCCTAATCTGTTATAGATAAATTTTTTGTTATAGACAATATTTTTATAAAATAGCATAAAATTAATTATTCTTTGATGATTTAAAAGCCAGAGATACACAGAACATAAGCCCTATTTTTTAAATTTTTTTCATTTTTAGATTCAGCAATTAAAAATTGTCCTATTGACAAAAATTACAGTAGAAAGTCCTTAAATGGTTACTCTAAAATTAGTAATAAACTAGTAATAAAGAGTCCATGGGCCAGCAATGGCCTGAGCTTCTCCTCGTGTAACAGATAACATGCCTGGGGTAACCTTACTTCATGAGCATCATTGGCAGCCAACAAAAATGTGTGTTGCCTTCTGGGGCAAAATATCTAGTGGTTCTCATATGAAATGTAATAATACATTTTTTCAACTTGAAGGGAGAAAAAACCCTAAAAGCCCAATCTCCACAAAATGGCTAAGTGATGGTTTGCCCACCTGGACACAATTATTTAAAGTCATAATCCTGGAGACTTCATAACAGAACTGGAAAACACTTATGGACAAAATGTTAAATGAAAGGTGCAGAATATACGATAGGGTCTATGCTATGAGCTCATAAAAAGGAAGAGTCCAAAGAAGGCACACTTATAATGCAACATAGAATGGCAGCTATCAAGAATACAAACAACAATAAATGTTGGCGAGGATGTGGGGGGAAAGGTATACTCATACATTGCTGGTGAGAATACAAATTGATGCAACCATTATGGAAAGCAGAATGGAGATTCCTCAGAAAACTTGGAATGGAACCACCATATGACCCAGCTATCCCACTCCTTGGTTTATATCCAAAGGACTTAAACCAACATATTATAGTGTTGTAACCACATCAATGTATATAGCAGCTTAACTCACAATAGCTAAGCTATGGAACCAACCATAGTGCCCATCAACAGATAAATGGAAAAAAATGTGAGATATAAATATATGTATAATATATATATATATATATATACACACACACACACTATATATATATGTATTTATATGCATATATATGATGGAATCTCTCTCAGCCTTAAAGAAGAATGAAATTATGGCATTTGCCTGTAGATAGATGGAGCTGGAGAATATCGTGCCAAGCAAAATAAGCCAATCCCCAAAACCAAGGGATGAATGTTTTCTCTGATATTCGGATGCTAATTCACTATGTGGAGGGTGGGGGCAGCACCAGGGAAGAATAGGGTTACTTTAGATTAGGTAGAATGGAGTGAAGGGAGGGAAGGGGTATGGGGTAGGAAGGATAGTAGGATACTTATTTAGAAAGAATAGAGAAGAGGTTAATTATGGGCATTCTTTACAGGTGGGCTTGGAAGTGAGTAGTGAAGGAAGGCCTTGCTGCATGTGGGGAGGGGGCACAGGCTCTGGAGTCTGCAGGGAAGGCTCACGAAGGTACCGGGGAAGGAGCCCACTTGGGGCCTCTTCAGGTCAGATATTGTTACCCTATGTACATATATAACTATACAACTGGTGGGATTCTACATCATGTACAAACAGAAGAATGATCAATTATACTCCATTATATATGATTATCAAAATGCATTCTGCAGTCATGTATAACCAATTAAAACAAATAAATTTTGTTTTAAAAAGTAACATAGAAAGTGAATTGATCTACTACAGATTGTAGGAGGTTTTCTCCCAGGATTTTAAATGTCCTTTTCCGTTGTGTTCAGCACTAAATACATAATTTTTTTTGCAAAAATTGGAGCTAAAAATCACAGGTGCCCCCAAAAGTTGTAGTAGAAATCCCAACAGAGGTGAGAAGGGGCAGGTGGTAGGAAAGAACAAGAGTTGGCTAGAACAGCAGCAAGGAGAAGCTGCCTAGGGCAGGGAGATTTCCAGGCCTTCTTGTCATTGCCTCTTGATGCTTGTGTTTGTTAACCATTTAATGGGTCATCTCCAGGAGACACTATAGGCTAAAAGAGAGAGTGAGCCCAAAATCAGCTTCCAGACCTGCTTCTTCCTGGCTGTGTAATATCAAGCAAGCCACCAACTCTAGAGCTTCAGATATTCACAGTGTCTATTTCTCAGGGATTTGATGCTGAAAAACATGTAGGAAAAGGCAAAGAGAACTAGAATACAGTCAGCAAACATCAACACGGCTGCTCACAGATCCTGGTAGCATGACAATTATCTGACTTCACCAAGATTTTCAGTGTTTAAACCAGGACAATCTTGGGCAAATCACAATGGCTGGCTTCCTAGTTCTAGGCATCTTTGGTCTACACAACCCTATTCCTAACCCTAACACCTGTGCAACTCATGGTGAAAAGTAAAGCCAGGCACAATGGTAAAGAGAGCCAGAGAAGGAAAGCTCAGTAGTGGTAGGGGATGGAATACCGTGGGAAAGCTGCCTGAGGGTGGGGAGTCTGAGTCAGGTGGATGGGGAGAAGAGGCCCCAAGTGGGGCCTCTTCAAGAGCCTTCCCTGCAGATTCTAGAGCCTGTGCCCCCTCCCCACATGCAGCAAGGCCTTCCCCCAACATTCACTTCCAAGCCCACCTGTAAAGAAAGCCCATAATTAACCTCTTCTCTATTCTTTCTAAGTAAATAGGAAACTCCTTGATGTTAGGTCCAAAGCACATGAACCAGAAGCCCCTTGCCTCCCCAAAAAGTGCCTACCCGATTGCTGGGCAAAGTCAACCAATAGCAGAGACCCGCCCACCTAGGTTAAAGTGAAGACCAATGAGTGGACATCTGGGAAAATCAAGAGCTTGGGCAGCATATGTAGCAACCCTTACTGAGCTGTTTGAACTCTGCGCGTTTGATGTTTACAGAACTTGACCATAATTGGGGAAAGTGGATGCTAGCATGGTTGGTGTTGTTTTGTGGCAATGGTTAGAGCATTGAGAAATATGTGGGTTTTTAGAGAGAAAAGTACCTGGAGAAGACTTCACAGAAACAAGGTCCTGGCCCAAGCCAGCCTCGAAGGATGTGCTTCATGAAGCAGGCCACGTGCGCTGGGGCAGGGGTTTGGGACTAGGGAGAGACCAACCAAGGCCTAGAAGAAGAAATGGACACCATGAGGAGGGGATGGAGGGGCTATAGCCCTCCTGCCTTGAAGGAGAAGGTGGGGAAAATTGGAGCTGAGTTTGTGACTCATGGAAGGTGCCAGCAAAGCCTTGGAGAAAAATTTTTTTCAAGACTCACCCAAGTGTGTATTTGTCTTCATGCTGACTAGAGGAGGCCATGTTAAACTGGATAAAGTAAAAGAGGAAGCCCCAGACAGCAGAGTGTACAAAGCTCCTTTTGATCTCTAGCTGTGACCAGAAGTCAACATCCAATACCAACACCTCAGTCTACCTCCTGTTGGCTGGATGGCCCCTAATGGGCCACTGTCCCTCCCTGGAAGGGTGGGGATGGGGAGGAAGGATGCCCAGATAATACAACTAGCCAAGGATTTGGTAGATGGCAGCTATCCCCTATTCCCTCTAACAAGGAAAAAAATGATTTAAAATGAAGCAGGAAGATTTGCTTGTCCTGAAGGAGATATTTAACCTCAGGTCATCATTAGAACATCATTAGAGGGTGAGGAAAGTTGCTGGGCCAAAGCACTGTCCTGAGGTAAACCCCTCAACTGGTGCTACAACACGGAGCAGTGGTTTCAAACTTGCTGCAGGAGAGCCCAATACCACTCCTGCCTGCTCGCCCCCACTTCCCAGGCACTGGGAATTACTGGTCTGGACTTTGGAATTTTTCAAAGGTCCCAAGTAGGCAGACAAATTTGGAGACCACTAGCCTGGAGGAAACAAGACAAACAAAATGACCTTTTGCAATTCCATTGGGTTCAAGGTCAAAATCATCATCATCATCATCATCATCATCATCATCATCATCATCATCATCAACATACTAGCCAAACTTTTCTTGAGTGCTTTTAGTGGGATATGAGTGGTTTCAATAAATCTAAATATCAACACCATAAGGAAGGTATTTCAATTGACCTCATTCTACAGACAGGAAAAGGAGACCAGAGAGATAAAGCAACTTGTCCAAGAACACACAGAAGAAAGCGGTGGGATGACATGAACCCAGGTATTCTTCCTCCAGAACCCACCAGACTGCCTAGAGGAGGGGGTCCTTGGAGAGAAATGTGCCGCTTCCTCTCCTCCCCTTCTCCACTCACCGCCACCAACTAGCACTCTCCTTAAAAGGAAAGTGAAAAGTCAGTTAAGGGCTTCAACTGGCCCCACCTGCCTCCCAGACACTGAAACCCAGGACTGCCAAGAGGGTGAGGCCCAAGCCATTATCAGCCACCCAATCGCAGGCTTAGCAGCAGCTGGAGGCAGAGTTTGAAAGGAACTGTTGGTGTGGCCAGCAGAGGCAGCCCCCACAGCCCCATTCCCCACCTCACGCTGCATCTCCCAGGGTCTGCATGGAGGTGAGTATCACAGGGGTGTGATAGAGGCGTGGGGGTGGAGAAAGGGAGGAAGAAAGAATCTCACTCCTTGGCCCCACCTTGGAGGGAGGGGTAAAGGGGAAAGTAATGGGGCCTTTATTCACCTAGAAAGTAGAGCTTTTTGACCTGTGGTCAGCAGAAGAAAGACAGTGATATGACCCAGATGGGGAGAACAGCTTCCTGGGCCGAATAGAAGTTCTTAGCCATGGCTTCCCACACTCTCAGGCCACTCTTCTCCCTGCATGAGGATGAACTCGTGATGATCTCACCAGCCCTGTGTCTTTATTTTACAAGGAGGAAATAGGTACAAAGAATGGGGCTTAGTCAAAATTACAGGAAAGGTTGATGGTGCAGCTAGGACCGAAGTTGGGTATCCTCTCTCCCAACCCCAAAAGAATAGGAAGGCTCTGAGAAAGCCCCAGGCAGCCTCTGATCCTACAGAAAGGGACAGATGGAGCTCCACCTCCAGTCCCCAACAGGCCCTGCAAACAGGAACATCCCTGGAGGTCCTCTTGATTTCTTTGTTAGAGTGGGTGTAGGGGTCACCAACCTAAGCCTCAAGTTTCTCCTCAGCACCCGCAAAGAAGCCAGGACCTCACCTTGAATATTCCTTTGACTAACACCCCAGGATCAGCCTGGAAGCTGAGGATCAGGCCCTCTCCTTCCTTCCCAGCAAACGTAATAGGTGCTCTTGGGCCTGGACATTGTCTAGAAGCCCTCACAAGCAATCAGAGCAAATTCCCATGGTGAAGGTCCAGAGATAATATTGTTCCAGACATTTTAAGGCCCTTCCATCCAACATGTGAAAGTCATGACTCGTTCGACACCCTTTTATAAAGCTGGCAAACATCTCATGTCCCAAGGCAAAGGGAGCAGCTGAGCAGGTGGGGACACAAAGGAAAATAGGGCTGCGGGTAAGACTCAGGTTGAATTCCAAGAAAAATATTGAGGTCTCCACAGAGGAATGGGGTTGTCTGGGCAGAGGACACTTCCATCTGATGGATCAAGAAGACAGACTCAAGGTTACAGGGCTAGTTGATGGTGAAGTAGGGACCAGAATTCTCAGTTCATGCCTCTCCTTGCCAATGGAGGGAGAGAATGGAGTGCTATACAGACATGAAGAATTAACAATTTATCATGATTTCCTCCATTTAAAGAATAGAAAGGTTCCCCAAAATGGTGATCAATGGAAATGATCCAGGATTGTCCTTACAATGTACCAAGAGTTAAACAGATGGCATCACTTGATCTGCACAACCACATTTTACTGATAATTTTTGGGTGGAGATGGGGATGGCCCAGCAGCCCACTCACTGGGTTCAGATCACACCTGGGCCACCTGATTCCAAAGCCTGAGAACTTGTCACTGAACTCTATCACTTTCTGCTCTATGGGGCAATTTAGGAAGGTTTTAGAGTTTGACTGCTGGAGTGTGAATCCTGGCTCTATCCCTTACTAACTATATGAAACTCCAAAAGTTCATTCATCTCTCTATGCTTGTTTTCTGATTTGTAAAGTTCAGGTCCTGGTACTGCCTACCTCACAGGGCCATGAAGACCAGATGAGTTAACTCAGCAGAAATTCTTAGCACAAGACCAGGCAAATAACAAGAGAGCATCTATTTCAGCAATTGCTCTGTTGCCACACAAAGCAAATTTCTATCAATCGAACCATTTTCCATCTGGTTTCTCTTAACAAGTTACAGCAACATTATGAGGAGGAATACATAGCCCTGTGACACAGGTAAACCATACAAAAGATGCCAAAATGCTTTTCTCAAATCATCTATGTAAGTAAACAGGGCAGTGTTCTGATAAGTTTGGAACAAGTCAAAAGACTGTCATTAACTGCAAATGCCCCTGTCTCCAAGCTGCAGTCAGGGTATATAGCTGGGAGTGGCCTTGCTTTTCTTCTTTTTGCTTATTATTTAGGAAACTTGTTTGTGCCCTTAGACCAACATCTCCATTTCTCCCACAACCAGCTTTGTTTCTATGAGTTCAACTTTTTTTTAGATCCACCTCCTACACTATTTGTCTTTCTCTGTTGGGTTTATTTCAGAGAGCATAAAAGCCTCCAGGCCTATCCATATTGTCACAACTTGTAGGATTTTCTTCTTTTGTGTAACTCATGAATATTCTATTGTATATTATATACCACATTTCCTTTATCCACTCATTTGTCAATGTATACTTTAGGTTGATTCCATATCTAGACCACTATGGAAAATTCTGCAGTGAACTCAGATACGTATTTCATTTCCTTGGATTCATAACCAGAAATGAAATAGCAAGATCATATGATAAGTTCTATTTTTAAGTTTTTGGGGAACTTCTATATTGTTTTCCATAATAACTGTGCTGTACCCATTTATTTACATTCAAACCAACAGTGTCCAAGGATCTCAACATTGCTAACCATCAGAGAAATGTAAATGAACCTCACCCCTGTTGGGATGGCTACTATCAAAAAGATAAGAGATGAGTATTGGTGAAGGGTGTGGAGAACAGGGAACGCTGTTTGGTGAGTTTGTTTTTGAGGGGTAAGGCCATAGCTCCTCTGAGTGCAGGTCACAGGGGGACAGCTCCACATACACCCCTCCCTCTCTCTGTATAAGATGACTACAGATAAGCCTTTCACTGTACAGCTAGAACATTCTCTGTTAAAGCCACAGCTATGTGTTGTGGTTTTCTAGCCTGGGAAGTCTATGCCTCTCTGGCAGCTATGTTTACTCAACGAAGAGTTTCTGAGATCACAATAAGGTGTGTCTTCTCTTTCTGTTTATCTGACATCCTTTGCCAGTCCTTTTATACTAGTGAGAACAAGACTTTGTAAGAAAGGTACTCATATATGTACTCCTTTGCCATTTTGTTCATGGTGTCTCTCTCTCTCTCTCTCTCTCTCTCTCTCTCTCTCTCTCTGGTACCAGGGATTGAACCCAGGAGTGTTTAACCACTCAGCCAAATCCCCAGTCCTCTTTTTTATCTTTTATTTTGAGACAGGGTCTCACTAAGTTGCTTAGGTTGGCCTTAAACTTGTGCCTCCTGCCTCAGCCTCCCAAGTAGTTGGGATTACAGGCGTGCACCACCTCAACCAACCTTGTCCTTGCTGATGGTTTCTGCTGCTTATTTGCCCCACATCTGCCAGTGGCCTCCCTAGTCCTTCACTGAATCTTCATTCTATCCAAGTCACCACTTGCTGCATAAAAATGTTTCAGTCAATGATGATGTTGGTCCCGTAGGTTATAATGGAGCTGAAAAGCTCCTATCTCCTAGTGATATCGAAGCCATCCTAATGTTGTAGTGCAATATATTACTCATATATTTTTGGTCATACTGTTGTAAACAAACCTACTGTACTGCCAGTCATATAAAAGTATAGCACTGCAATTATGTAGTGTGTAGTACTTGACAATGATACAAACAACTACTGGTATATGTATCTACTCTACTTTTATCATTATTTTAGAGTGACTTCCTTCTAATTATAAAAAGAAGTTTACTATAAAACAGCATGCCGTATTACAGAGGCACAGTCCCCCACATCCCCTGTTCACTGTGTCTCACTGCATTGCTCTCTCTCGTGCTTGATTTAATCTCATGTTGTTTAGTTCATTTTGGCCCTGGAAGCCATCAGATACATAATATGCTGTATGTATAATGAATAGCCTGTGTGTGTGGTAGGCTACACCATGTAGGTTTGTGCAAGTACACTCTGTGATGTTCACACTATGACAAAACCACCTAAAGATGCATTTCTCAGAACATGTCCCCAGCACAGGTCACTTGAAGTTCTTAGTGTTTGAAGGTTCCACCCCACATCATATCAAACATGCTAACAAATACCCCCTGCATACCTCCTTTTTCACTATAAAACATTTGAGTTTTTATAAATGTTTGGAAAATATTTGATGACAAGCTATTTTATTAAAAATAGCTATTTATTATTATTATTTGGCTACAAGGTGTTATCATTATATTAAAATTTAGCTGTAATTACTTGGCAATTTCAGACATGTTTACAATTACTTGAAAAGCAAAGAAATCTAACGCACATTTTTGCAAAAGTGGTGTGATTTTCATGAATCTTAAATGCCATCAATTAGAGAAATGGATGTATGTCATTCAAAGTGCCCAGTGGGTAGAGGCTCTGCCCACCCCCAACCCTGGAACTCTCAGTACTCCCTCCCCAGGGTTCCCCTGCAGGCTCAGGCCTGGGTTCTGTGGGTGAAAAGGACTGTGGGTAACCCACTAGCCTCAGAGATAGACACAATGACAATGGAATCCAGAATGAAAACTCTCCATGTCTGAAACATGTGCATTTTATTAAAGATACATGAAGAACAGAGGATTCCTTTCTTGGAGGCAAAAAAGGGACAAGGAAGTGGGGACCAGGGAACCCTTATCTAGAAAGGTAGGGAGAGAGCTGGTTGGGGCTCTCCTAAGACACTAGAATATGTGGCTGGGTAGGGACACCTCTCAATTCAGTCTCCATGTAATCGACTTCTTTCTCCAACCTTTCTAACTGTGTTTGGACTCAGTATTTCTAGCCCACATCAGCCTATACTCTCCAGGGAGGCCAGAGCTGAATCCATGTGACAACCTTCCTTCGGCCTCACCCAGAACTGTGCCATTAAATCTCAGTGTGCATGACCCACCATCCATGGTTTCTATTGCTCCCAACTATGACCAGAAAAGTCAGCTTCAGAAACCCAGCAGGGGGCTTCTAGGTCACCTAAATTATCCCTTCATGCCACAAGTGGGAAAACCAAAGCACAGACTTATGCAAAGTGGCCCAATGGGAGGTGCCCAGCCCTCTCTCCCTTGTAGCAAGCGACCTGTCTTCTAGCACAGTAGCTACTGTCTGCTGAGCAGTCACTTTGCTCTAGGCCTCTGCTTTATCACATTAATTCTTATAACTTCCTGATAAGGCCATTATTTTAACCATCCAAAATGGAAAACTGAGACACAGATTGCCTGAGAGGCATGATGCTCATCTCACCATAGAGTGAGAGTGCTGGGACTTGCACAAAGACTTCAGAGACTGGAAGTAGGAAGGTTATACTTCTGTGGGCACAAATGTAGAAGAGTCAGAAGCAGATGGGCCAGCTAGGCCTGTTCAGATTTGGGGGGAGGAAGAAGGTGTGCAGAATCCACTGGGCCTGCAGAGTTCGGTCTCTCTGCCCACTCCCCTTGTCTGTTCCAGGCACAGCTTCAACATCTCAGTGCCATCAAATCAGAAGTCATATCTTGGCAGGGCCAAGAAAGCAGCAAGAAAGATCTAGGTTAAGGATTTCTCAATCTTGGCACCACTGACGTTTTGACCTCCTAGATGGACTGGACCATCCGGGTAGGTTGATGGGGAAGGCAAGATTTTCCAAAGCCATGTGATAATGTCACCTACCTTGGTCTGATACAGGGCCTCAGCCTCAGCCTTGCTCCTCTGGGTGATTCTCTTCTCCTGGGCCTTGACCTCAGTGATGATGCTGTCCAGGTCAGAAAATGGTTGTTGTCCGTGGAGAGGACCACAGATGTGTTGTTGGTTTCTGGCTGCAGCTGGGACAGCTTCTGCTGAGCCAGGCTGACATGGCCACTCCCAAGCAGACCCACATCAGGAGGACAGGGAGCCACCAGCTCAGCAGAGGGTTGATTTCTCAGGACTCGTGGAGGGATAGGCATTGGAACTTTCCCAGAAGGCCATGGTCATGTCTATCACAGAAGAACTTCCACAGATGGAAGTTCAGGGCAGAAGTTCAAGTTGCCCAGGGAGAGAACAGAACTACTGTTGAGATGGGCAGGTGGACACTCAAACTCCTGCTGGTGGGTTTCTTCTCATTTAGAAGTCTATGGACAGAGAAAATTAAATTTCTTAGACTTGCAGAAATTGGAGGGACACTGGAAATTATCCAATCCAAGGAGAGCAAAGAGGTGAAAGGGCTTCTCTGGCTCTGAAAAGTTCATGAATGAGTTCAGGGTATCTTAGAAATCCGTCCCCCAATTATTTATATACTATTTCATCAAATTCTCAAAACAGTTTCTTCCCCAAATAAGCGATAAGCCAGCATTTTAAAGACTTGGATACTGAAAACTCAGTGAAGGTGGGTTAAGCTCCCACAAGCCCCAAACCAGTTGGAACAGAGTTAAACTAAAACTAGATGTCCTGGACCCTAGGCCAGGTCACTGTCATCTGCCCTGCCCAGCCCAGGAAACTGGGTAGCATGCACTTCTCCTGGAAATCCTCTACTGGCTACTCCAGGGCCCTCACCCTATCCTGCCTGTTCTCCTCCTGAGCAGCCTATCAGAGTGGCCTTGAGGTTGCTGATGTAGTTCTCCAAGAAAAGAGTCAAGGTGGTGGTTGTTGGTGTTGGAACGGAGCCCTGCTCCTGCAGGAGGCACCACTTGGTCTCTGGGGCCTCCTTCTGCTGCTCCTGGAAGGGCACCTGCAGCCCAAGAAGAAGAAAGCATCCAGAGAGCTGTCTGCTGCCAACCACAGTCATGACAGTTCATGACGTCCCCAGAAATAAAGTCCCATCAGCTTCCCTGCCCCTCCAGCAGGTCTGCATTTTAATGCGACAATAGTTTGATGCTAACACGATGTGAAGAGATGTTGGTGTAATACAGGTGGGTAGAGACCTAGTTTGCAAATAAGGAAACTGAAGCCGAGATAATCAAGGTCACACAAGGTAGTAACAAAACAACATGAAAACAGAGGTTTCCTGACACATAGGCTCACTATATCATCCATTCATCTATCATCAAATAACAGGGGATTCCAGCATCCTAAAACAGCAGCAACCCCAGGAAGATGTTTCCAGTCCTGGGAACACTGCATTAAGGGAGGAAATAGAGAAGACCATAGAGAAATGGCTCTCAGATTGATCTTTCCTGAGAACAGGGTCAAACCCTGGCCTCTGAGCCCTGCTTTTAGACTTCACCACTAACTAAAGATATCTCAAATTTCATTTGCTACAAAACGTTCATGCACCCAAGTTTGAGGGCAAACATATAACCAGGTCAAATAAATATTAATCAACTGAGCCTGAGGGATCTTGGAGGAAGATTCCAAGTCAAGTTGGGGGAGGAGCCAGAGGCTGAGAATGAGCAGAGGCTGAGGAATAAAGGGCAAGAAGAGGGGCTGGAGTTGTGGCTCAGAGGTAGAGTGTTCGCCTACCATGCATGAGGCACTGGGTTCGATCAGCACCACATTAAAAATAAATAATAAAGATATTGCTTCCACCTATAACTAAAGAGTATTTAAAAAAAAAAAAAAAGATCAAGAAGAGCTTGATGGACAGGGAGGATGCATGTGGGTGGGGAGAAGGAGAGCCAATCTAGGTGGAGCAGAGGACCAGACCATTGGCCACAGAGGCTACCAGCCTTTCCTCTTCCAAGCTCAGGTAAGGAAAATGGATCCAGGATTTCCAAGTCCCTCCCTCAGCTCATGGGAGAGACTTCACCTGGGAAGCCCAGGTTCCTCACCAGCAGTACTTAGGAATACTAATGGTTTATTCCCATGGCCATGGACAGGGGCCTGTATGAGGAAAGTTGTTTGTCACATGTGGTGTGAATGTCAGCCACCTTGTTACATGCCCCCACTTCCTTCTGCGGCAAAGACCAGCCTCAATGACTCCACTCCTGACCACAAACCCCAGGTGCTCTTCAGGAAGTGAGTCTCTTAGAGGCAGTCACCCATGATAAATGTCCCTTCCCTTCCTTCTCTTCTGATTGAAACTATCAGTCCCCCCACAGGCTCCCCAGTGTCCTTCCCTTACTATCTCATCGCCTTCCCTTGATCCACCCCTCATTCCTGGAGGCTCAGCACCTCTCCCCTTCCGGTGAGCTAACTGGGGGAGGGCCAGGTCCTCCCTCGGAATGAACTCAGTGTCCTCAGACCACTAGACAAAGGAGAGAAAGAGAAGCAAAACACACAAAGCGTAAATTCACACTGACACAGACAGACAGACAGACAGACACACCCTCTCATCATACTTCCCTGTCCGATCTTTTCCTTAGGAAACCTTAAGTCACCTCTGGACACTGTCCTCCTGGCCACCTTCAAAACCCTCATCCTACCCCATTCATCAGGGCTCCGATTCTTGCCCAAAGCTTCTCATAATCTAAGAAATCAAGTCATGGCAGCAGAATCCAAATAAGGGGCATGACTGAGAGGAAACTAGATCCCATCCCCACTGGCCACCAGCTGAATCTTCTTCTTTCTGGACCCCAGCCTCCTCCTCCACAATATACAGCTGCAGACTTGAACAGGGAGTTCATCCTAGATCTATTAAAGCCTCAGGGCTCAAAGGGGTTGTGGATGTGAGAGAAGGGGACACCAGGGGGAGATGTCTCATGGCCTTTGCCATCTTACCCCTCCAAACCCATCTCTTGAAGAAAGGACTCTGCTTCTTAGAAGTGGAACTCCTGGCCCAGCGCCATCTGGGTCACTGTCCAGGCTGTCATCCCTGATGCCGAGGGTAGTCAGGCTTGGAAAAGGGACGGGGACTCACGACACATAAAGCTGCTCTCTGTTCACATGTGCAGCTGATACTGACTCCAAAATCCAAATAGTGTCTTGGGTTCCAAGTGTGGTTCTGGGACCCAAGAGCAAATGAGCAAATGAGATGTCCCATACTGTCTTTCTGTCCCCAGTTATGGCTTTTCAGATGCTTGCTATTGAACTACAGAACAACTAACTAACTGGTTTCCACTTTCGACAGCTGCCCATGACCCCGCCCTTTCTAAATGCACTAAGTCAGTTTGCATTTTAATTACAAAGAACAAACTCCAAAGAGATTGGAGTGGATGTCTGAGGCTTTAGTGAGGGCCCACCCCAAAACCCTTCCTTGGCAGTGGCAAATCCCATGGCTCATCCCCGCCCTGCAGGCTATAAGAGCCCGCTGTCTCCTCCATTGCCTCTCAGGAGAGAACCAGAGTGTGCTGCTGCTCAGGAGCAGCCAGCCCTGAATTAGCCCAGCTGGGCCTTTCCCTGGGCTGAAGGTGCTGGAGAGACACAGGCCCTGTGCCTCCCCCCAGGGCCATGGCTATGCCTCCCAAGCTGGCACAAGATCAGGGCCCCTCTGCTCTGGGGAAGCTTCACCCTCTCTGGGGAATTGGGAGTCAGAGAAACAATCACTCCTACCTCAGGACAGCCCTAGCTTATCAGGGAAACAGGACACTTAGATGTGGGAGCTCAGGGCTAAGGACAGGGCCTGCCAGCACATGGCACAGCCACTCACATGGGGCTGGGCTGGGCACAGTGAGTGCAGCTGGCAAAGAGCCCTGCTGTGCAGGATGGTCCAAGGAGAACCTGGGGATGGGGCTGTGGCAGACAAGGGAGGGGCAGAGGAGGGGCAAGGACTAAGCTCTCGTTCCCTGGGGAGACTGCCCTGGCCTGTGGTCTGCAGTTGGAGGTAGTGTTGCTCCCCAAGGAACTTTAAGACTAGGAGAGCTCTGAGCAGCCTCACTGAGGAGGGCCAGCTTCATGGTATCTAAAGCTCTGGAAAGATCTTGGGGCAGGCAGCTGAGGCTTTGAGCTGGGCTCAGCTCCAAAAGAGAAGGCCCTGAGGAGTGAGTCAGCCTCTTTCAAGCACCCAGACCCAGCCACCTAGCAGGCCAGCAGAGAAGGACATGGAGAGCACCCTGGACAGAATGGGAAGCCTGAGTTCTAGCTCCAGATCCCTCCAGGGTGCTTTTAGCCACTCATAAAATGCAGCCACTCATACTCTGCTTTGCCTGCTGAGTAGACTAGTTGGGAGGGTCAGGGGAGTTGAGTATGTTAAAGGGCTTTATCAACTAGATAGTGGATTCTGGGTTAACTGAGGGATTGTAACCTCAACAAAGTCCAGTCATGGAATGCTGGCCAGCTGGCAGGGTCTACAATTAACAATTATAGATCTCCTCCCATTCAAACCTCATAGCAACCCGACAGGGAAGGGTTTGTAGCTCCATTTTACAGATGAGGAAAACTAAGGCTCAGGAGTTAAATAATGTCTCCAAGAACCCACAGCCAATGAGTGCCAGAGCCAAGCCTCCAATTCAGTTTTGCCCAACCTGGAGCCCATGCTAGGGAGCAAGATGTGCAGCACTTGGTCTCTGGAAAAGACTCGCTGTGTGGGCTCCCACAGGGCGACCTGTGTGTGCCCCTGCCCAGCCTCAGCCTGTGGGACTCTGGCTGACTGAAAAACTGATGTGGAAATAGACCCCACACTTGCAGAGCGCGGTCCTCCAAAACCACTTTGTGTTGTTTCCCCATGAAAGGGGATGGTTTGAGGGAGCACCCCACTCCTGCCTGATCAGGATCCAGGGTCTGAAGGGTGATGATGGCACAGGAGAGGGCCACAGTGTGCCCCCATGGACCACAGTGACACTAAACAGTTCACAACTGGTGATGTCACTGCCTCCTTGGCTCTAAGGAGGCTCCAGTGAAGGCTTGTCCTCCCTCCCCCTCATCCCTCACCCACTCCTCAGCCACCACTTCTGAGGCTTATTCTCTGTGCTGGGCACTGTGCTGGCCTCCTCTGGCTGGCTGGCCTGCCATCCTGTGGATCACGAGGGTCTTGTGATTTAAAACTCTTTCTCTCTTTCCCTTCCACCCTAAACCAACACGTCATTCAGGATCCATAAAAGGGCCCAGTCCCACCATGATGCCTTATATGACCAGCCAGGCCCTTGAACACTCCTGTCCTCTGGCTCCTGGGTCATCCATTGCCCTATTGTGCCCATAAATCAAATGAAAACATCTCACTTCCCTTTAACCAATGTGGAAGCCCTGAGAGGGCAGGACTCATACTTGGCACATAGGTTCCACCCCTAGAATTCAGCCAGCCTTATGCAAAAAAAAAAAAGTCACAGCTCAATGACTGATATGCCTGCCAGCACTTAATAGTAACTGACATCTGTGGGGTGCCTTTAATTTTTAAAGCCCTTTCACTTTATTTAACCTGACGGGCAAATGGGCAAACGTACCACACATAGACACACACCCTCTTGTGACTCATAGACAAAATCATTTCATACAACCTGTGACCCCAAGTGAAAATGACAAATGAATTAAGCATGAACTAGGTTTGAAGATTGATGCAGTCAGAAGGTTGATTCTATCCCCATCTATTATTGGCTCTTTTCTACCAAGAGACAAATTAGAAAACTAGAGCAGGGAGTCAGGGTCAGGCATGAGAGCTCCTCTAGCACACTGTTCAGAAAATCCAGACAGGGGTGTCTGGCTCTCACTTCCCCCTAAGACTTCATTCCTTCCCAGAGGTACGACATTGATGGATATCTGTTCCGTCCTCCTTCCAAACAGTCGCTCATCCACTCAGCAACCATTTGTCAGGCACCAACAGACATAATGGTGGACCAGTACATTCTGGAGGAGACCTCAGTGCTGTCAGAGGAAGCAACTGGCATATACACAACTCTTGACAGACAACTGGATCAGAACCATGGGCATGAAAGGAAGAAAGGATATGGAGGCAATCGTAAATGGAGCATTGAGGGATGAGGAGAAGTGGACGCTGTGGACAGGCAATCCAAGAAAGGCATCCCTGTTAGAGAGGGAATTTTCTCCACCTGATTATGCCTTAAAGCATCCTCTGCCTTCAACAGGTTGCTCTCTGAGGACAGCTTCTTTCCCTCCCCTTCTATCCTCTGCCCCACAAACACTGCAAGGTGGCATTCAATAACATTCATCAAAAAAAAAACCCACAATGAAAAATGCAACAATTTGTTAAAAAAGAAATAGAGACCTTGCAGAGGAAGGCAGTGAGGGCAAGTTTCAAACCTAGCTAAGGGCAGGGCTAGGAGCAGAGGGGCTGAGATCCCATGGCAGACTATATGCTAGAGGCCCAGCACCCACATGGAAGCAAGTAGCCCAACTCTGCCCTGGGCCTGTGGCCTGGAGCCTGGGAAATGAGGAAGCAGGGTTGCAGACAGCTAAGCAGGTGGACTCTGGGGTGGACCTGGCCATCTGTTGGGGAGAGGCAGAGGTGTCAGCTCAGAATTTGGCATACGAGCACTGGCTGCTGCTGGTGGTGGTCTGAATGATCCTGGCGGAAGAAGCAGAAGTGCTATTGGCTCTGGAGCTCTGGATCCCAGGGACATGTCTGCTAGCAGACTGGATGCTCTGGCCCCCAGCTACCCTGACCCCTAACCCCACTCTGGCCACCATGGCTAGAGATGCTGGTGCCGCTGCCTTTGCTATTGTAGCCAGCAACTTCAGAACTAATGGTGCCAATGTTGTGAGCTACAGCTGCAAGGAGGTGGCCAGTTCCCTCTGTGCCCTATGAGGTATTGGAAGGTGTGAGGAGAGAGAGATGGGATGGGAGCAGTATGGAGAAGTGTTCATGGCTGAGAGGGGCCCTGGGAAGGCAGCTTGACCTTCAGAAGTGTTAGAAGATGAAGTGGCTATCATAGCTGGTGAGCAGGTGAGCTCAGCTGTGACCGAATCCAACATACAGAACAGCAGTGAGTGCATTTTTCTTTTCCTCCAGTTCCAAGAAGTGGGAATGTGGGAAACTTGGAAATGCCTTCATTTTATTGGGCATCCCTGAGGGCCAGCTCACCCTGCTGCCCAGCATCAGTTAAGATTATCTAGCAGGTTGTTATTCTAGGGCAAGAGAAGGGAAAGGGAAGTGTGCTGGACCTCTGGATCACCTGTGTATATGGCGGAGGAGCACAGGTCCCTATCTGTCTGTCCCTTCCCAGGATTTCCCAAACACTGAGGATGGAGAAGAGCAGCCCTCTGGAAAGTAACTTTGAGGAAGTGGCCTCGAAAGTCCCTCAAAACTTTGGGGACTCAGGATCTGAGGCAAGTAGTAATAAGTGGTGAGGTCCAAGAAGCCTCCTGTCAATGTCTGAATCAAAAATTCACTTCTTCCCAAATATCTGTCCTTCACAGCTGGGCATCTGAGAGACAGAAGTGAACATGGCAGGGCCCCTGAGCCCAGTGCCCTCACCCTTGAATAAGGGAGATAGAAAGATAGACTTTTGAAATACCATGAGGCTATGATGTGATGAGGGAAAGTGCAGGGCACCGTGGATTCCAGGAGAGACTGAGCAGGGAAGGGTGGGGGCTTGGCAGGAGGAAAAGCTTTATAGAGGAAGAAACATTTGGTCCATTTTTGAAGTAAGGGTAGGAGTTTGAGAGGTTGCTAATGAGGACGAGAAAGGACATTCCAGCTGCCACAGTGTGAGTAGAAAAAGTGTTTGATGACTGATGAGCAACTCCAGACAGCTAAGCATCAGGAGAATGGCCAGATCTCCTAGGCCATCCAGGGTGTCACCCAGAGACCTGGGTTCATCTCAAATAGAGGATAAGGTATGCTCTGAACCTTTTATATATTTGCATGAATGGAGGGCAAGGAAATAATAGGACCAGGGCCTTACCTCCCCTTTACTGTCACTCTAACTTTGCCAGAACTATCAGAAAGCAAGTTTGATATTGGAAGGAGCATTCTGCAGAGTGTGGCCAATCCCAGAAACACAGAGCACACCCCACAGCCAAAGCTCAGCCTCCACTGCTCCTTTGCTGAGGGACACCTGCTTCCTGGTGCCATCTCCACCTGCAGCCTCTGGACCATCCTGTGGAGCTCCACCATGTTCTTCTTGGTGCTCCTCCAGGGTCATTATGCCTACCAGCTGTGGTCTCCAGTTCCCCCCAGATGGGAGGGAAAAGGAAGAAGAAACTATCCTGGAAAGTCACAGGGAGCTCAAAAGGAAAATAGAAGATCTGACCCTGGGGGACAAGCTTTGACATGTTCAAAAGAGTTTCCCATCAAGAAGATGCTTGGAAGGAAAGCCCTTTGGATCAACTTCAAGTGGTTCTTGCAAAACATAAACAGGAAAGCCTGCTGCTCACCCTGCTGGGTTTGCTCAGCTTATCAACTTGTCCAGTGGATGTTGAGAAGGAAGAGGAGGATGGTAGCAGTGGTGATCAGGGGCTTCACTTTGGGCCAGGGAAATCAGTGGGGTGAAAGCCAGCCCACACTCTCCTTGCCAGGATGTGGCTGACATTGCTGCACCTGCCCACAGGGGCACTTTTTCCAATTAGTTCAAAGGCATTCTGTGGGCTAGCTCTGGCCCTGCTGGTATTCATGATGATGATGGTAATAACAGCTATATATTTAAATCTCTTACTGTTCACCTGAATGCTTGATCCCATTATTTATCACCTGAACTCCTCCCAGCTCCTTGTCTGTGGCCCACAGAGACCAGATGATCTGCACCCGCATCACATCCAACTCCCCAATCATCCTACCAGCTCCAGCAGCAGACTGTCCTTGTGGTCCTGGAGGCAGTGAATGTAGAACTCAAGGAAAGGCTGCATGTCCTTGGCACTGGCCTTGGAGGTGGCCTTCTGCTGCTGCTGCAGGAGGCACCAGTGGGTCTCCAGCACCTTCTACTGCTGTTCCAGGGACCCCATCTGTGGTCCACCTTGGAGAAGAGGTAGTGGCCAGCCCAAACCCTGCTCATGAGCCAACCTGCCACCAGAACTCCAGCCTCCAAGTATCCAGTCCCAGGGGCACCAGGAGCACAGCCCCTCCCCACAACGGTGCTCACCTTGTCAAAAGGAAGCAAACTGTCATTGTGGATCTTGACCTCTCACCTCCACAAACTGATAGTCAATCCCCATATTCTAGGGCTTCAGGAAGCTCTAGTTGATGGTCACCTTCTGATTGTTGAGGATAAGTCCTCCTAAAGATCCAAACAATATACACAGTTTGAAAGAATCTAAACAGCATTATGCTGAATGAAGGAAGTCAATCTCAAAAAGTTGCCTATTTCACTTATGTGAAATTCTCAAAAAAGACAAAACTGCCCCATCCAAGAATATAGGAGATCTTTCCATCTTCTAAGGTCTTCTTCAATTTCTTTCTTCAGTATTCTCTAGTTTTCACTGTAGAGATCTTTCACCTCCTTGGTTAGATTTATTCCCAAGTTTTTTGTTGGGTTGGTTGGTTAGTTTTTAGGTAATTGTGAACAGAATGGTTTTCCTGCTTTCTTTCTCAGAAAATTCATTATTTGGACTATATGAAAGCTATTGACTTTTATGTTGATCTTTTTGTACCAGGGATTGAACTCAGGGGTACTTGACCATGGAGCCACATCCTCAGCCCTATTTTGTATTTTATTTAGAGACAGAGTCTCACTGAGTTAGTTGCTTAGCCCCTTGCCATTGCTGAGGCTGGCTTTGAACTCAGGATCCTCCTGTCTCAGCCTCCAGAGCTGCTGGAATTAGAGGAGTGCACCACCACACCCAGCTTAGGTTGACCTTATATCCTGCTACTTCAGTAAATTTGTTTAAAAGCTCTCTGACTCTTGTGATGGAGTTTTTTGAGTCTTCTACATACAGGATCATGTCATCGGCAACAAAGATTATTTGACTTCTTCTTTTCTTTTTTGTATCCCTTTAATTTTTTTTTCTTGCCTGGTTGCTGTGACTAGAGTTTCAAGAACTATATTGAGTAGGAGGGATGAGAGTGAACATTCTTGTCTTCTTCCTAATTTTAGAGAAAAAAAGTTTCAGTTTTTCTCCATTTAGTAAGATGTAGACTTTGGGTTTGTTTTACCATACACAAATCAATCAATAAATAAAATGATATTGAGATAAGTTCCTTCTACCTGCAGTTTCTTCAGTGTTTTTTAACATGAATGGGTGATAACTTTTGTCAAAGGGTTTTTGCTGCATCTTTTGGGATGATCATGTGACTCTTGTCCTTAATTCTATTTATAAAGTGAATTACATTTATTGACTTGTATGTGTTGAGGCAAACTTGCATCCCTGAAATGAAACATACAATCTTCTTAATGTGTTCTTGAATATGGCTTGCTAATATTTTATTAAGGACTTTTACAGCTGTATTCTTCAGCATTGACTTGTAGTTTTCTTTCCTTGACGTGTCTTTGTCTGGTCTGGTGTTGGGATGATTACAAGGTCCTTGCTTAGCCTCTGGATGGCCATCTTAAGTGACAGCCCTCATTTTAAGGAAAAGTATCGCTTTCCCACCCAAGGGCATTTCTGAGAAAGGCTCACCACTCCCTCATACCAACCCAACCCTTAACCACCCACATTAGGACCTGCCCGGCTCTGATTACTGAGCCTCCCCCATAAAAGTCCCAGAACCCAAGCCTGTGTTGGCTGTCTCTCCTATAGAGAGAAGGCCTTTATTTGTCAGAGCTGTATATATGGCAGATCTCTGCCTGGATGTATCTCTGCCTGGTCTCGTCTTTCATTTCTCACTTACCCGTCTTGTTCCTCGCTTTCTCTTTAATGATATTGACTTCACAGAATCAATTTGGGAGTGTTCTCTCCTTTTCTATTTCATGGAATAACTCCAGGATGCCAATCTTGGCAACAGTTCTTTTTCAAAGGTCTGATCAAATGCAGCTGAGAATCCATCTGGTCCTGTTCTTTGTTGTAAAGCTTTTAATTGCTGCTTCAAGTTTATTGCTTGATATTGGTCTGTTTTGGTTTTCTATATCTTCTTGGCTCAATTTGGTTAGGTCATGGGTGTCTAGAAATTTGTCAGTATCTTCTAGATTTTCCAATTTACTGAATGATTTTTTTCAACATAGTTCCTAATGATTCTCTGGATTTCAGAGATGTCTGTGGTGATAACTTCATTTTTATGTTTGATATTTTCCTAACAAGAAAGTTTTTAAAAAGCCACTTCCTCAAAGCTAATTGTGACACTTTTCTTCCTCATTATAAATAAGCATTTTTGTGCTAAATCACATTTTTCTTTTTAAGACACTCAGGTGAAAACATCTTTGCATATATAGATCAAATGTGTAAATGACAAGAACCCAATAAAAATAACAAGTTAGTTAGATAGCAGGATGGGTATCCAAAAAAAATTTTGATGGTTTGGAGCTTGAGCCAAAACTAAGATTTAATAGAGACTAATATAAAACTCTACACATGTATTTTTTATTTATTTTAATTAGTTTTATATGACAATAGAATGCATTTATGCATTTTGATATATCATACATAGATGGGATATAATTTCTCATTTTTCTGAGTATATATGTTGTAGAATCATATTGGTCATGCAGCCACATATATACATAAAGTGATAATGTCTGTTTTGTTCTACTATCCTTCCTATCCCCACATTCCCTCCCCTCCCTTCACTTTCCTCTACCTAATCTAAGGTAACACTATTCTTCTCTAGTACCCCCCACCTTATTATGAATTAGCATCCACATGTTAGAGAAAACATTCAGTCTTTGGTTTTTTGGAATTGACTTATTTTGCTTAGCATAATATTCTCCAACTCCATCCATTTACTGAGAAAAGCCATATTTCATTCTTCTTTAAAGCTGAGTAATATTCCATTGGAAAAAAAATATATATATATATCACATTTTCTTAATCCATTCATCTTTTGAAGGACATCTAGGATGGTTCCATAGTTTAGCTGTTGTGAATTGAGCTGCTATAAACATTGACGTGGCTGCATTACTATAGTATGCTGATTTTAAGTCCTTTAGGTATAAATCAAGGAGTGGGATAACTGGGTCAAATGGTGGTTCCATTCTAAGTTTTCTGAGGAATCTCCATACTGTTTTCCATAGTAGTTGCACCAATTTGCAGTCCCACCAACAATGTATGAGTGTACGTTTTTCCCCACGTTCTTGCCAAAATTTACTGTTGCCTATATTCTTGATGATTGCCATTTTGACTGGAGTAAGATGAAATCTTGGAGTAGTTTTGATTTGCATTTCTCTAATTGCTAGAGATGTTGAACACTTTTTCATATATTTGTTAATCAATTGTAGGGGGATATGGCACTGATGAGAACTTTCTGGACTTCACAGGTCCAGAAGACTGCAAGGGGCTTCTTTTTGTGTGGACAGGAGAGTACATCTTGGAAAGGCTGACTCTGCTGCAGTTCTTCACTTATGTTAAGTACTGACGGATTAGGAAGACACACCTGACCTTCCAGTGACCTCTGCTTCTCCTGAAACACCTTCTTGTGTTCTGTAAACCTATGACTCCTGCCAAAGTAGACATCTCTGTGGGGTGCTTTTGAGTTAGACTGTTCTGAGGCAAGACTGTGTCAAGAATTCTGCTTGTTTGAAGACCCCTTTCCTCAACCTACATGTTCCTATGCCAACAACTTGGCAAATAATACCATCACAAAGTCCCCCAACCTGAATACATAGGCAGGCTTTGTACAAGCAGTCACTTGGTAAGAGTCGCCATCCTTCAACCCCAATGGCTCGCCTGTATGGTGTTTTTGACTACCACAATGGAATGAAATTAGAAATCAATGATTAAAAAAAAACTACTATAACTAATGGAGACTAAATAATACAGTACTGAATGACGAATGGGTAGAAGAAATCAAGGATAAAATTTTAAAAAATTCTTAGAGGTAAATGAGAACACTGATACGACATATCAAAATCTCTGGGACACTATGAAGGCAGTACTAAGAGGAAAGTTTATTGCATTGAGTGCATTCATTAAAAGAATAAAAAGTCTTCAAATAAATGACCTAACACTACATCTCAAAGCTCTAGAAAAAGAAAAACAAATCAACACCAAAAGCAATAGAAGCCAGGAAATAATTAAAATCAGAGCTGAAATCAATGAAATTGAAACAATTGAAAAAATTGACAAAACAAAAATTTGGTTATTTGAAAAAATAAATAAAATAAATAAACTCTATGCTAATGAAAAAGAAAACTCAAATTACTAAAATACAAGATGAATAAGGAAATGTCACAGTGGACATGTCTGAAATATAGAGGATAATTAGAAACTATTTTGAAAATTTATAATCCAATAAAATAGAAAATATCGAAGACATCGACAAATTTCTAGAGACATATGACCTACTCAGACTAAATGAGGAGATCATACACAATTTAAACAGAACAATTTCAAGTAATGAAATAGAAAATGCCGTCAAAAGCCTCCCAACCAAGAAAAGCTCAGGACAAGATGGATTCTTAGCCAAGTTCTACAAGACTTTCAAAGGAGAATTAACATCAATATTCTTTAAAGTATTCCATGAAGTAGAAAAGGACGGAACCCTTCCAAACTCATTCTACGAGGCGAATATCACCCTGATACCAAACCCAGACAATGACTCATCAAGGAAACAAAACTTCGGACTAATATCCCTGATGAACATAGATGCAAAAATTCTCAATAAAATTCTGGCAACTTGCATACAAAAACGTATTTAAAATATAGTGCACCATGATCTAGTGGGGTTCATCCCAGGGATGCCCGGTTGGTTCAACATATGGAAATCAATAAATGTAATTCATCATATTAATAGACTTAAAAACAAGAATCATATAATTATCTCAATAAATGCAGAAAAAGAGTAGACTTTTTTATAGCATGTTAAGTCTGTTTGCAAGTTTGCTAAAAATCCTTTATATATAAATCAATTTGTTAGGGCTTCAGTTGGGATGGGGTGAGTTTGCTAAGAAAGTGTTCCTTCAAACTCTGTAGTTCCAACTCTATCCTTCTTTCTGTCAAAAACTCTCCTACCAAAAAAAGAAAGCTATTCCACTGCACTAGCTCAATTTGAGAGGAGGAGGTAGCAAAGAGCTTTAATGATCACCTGTCAGGCTTTAGTTTAGTAAAATACTTGGTAGAACATTTATGTCCCACTTTCAGAAAGAAGGAAAAATATCATAGTTGAATTCCCAATATGCACTTTTGTTTTTGTTTTTATAATTTTTAAGAATAATTTTCTGTACTGGAAAAAATGATGGTTTCTATGTATATTAATATGGAAATATGTTATTTGGTAAATTTCTTTCATGCTCCCTGTAAATTCTATGAGGGCAAAAACTATATGTGCTTTTATCTCGATCCTTGGGCCTGGTACAGTGTCTGGAGAATTATAGGCACTCAGTCTAGTTGCTGAATGACTAAATGAATAATAGTAATAGCACACTAGATTAGGCACCAAAAAAAATCAAGTTGGGGGTTGGTGGTGCAAGTCAGAGGTAGAGCACTTGCCTAGTATGTGTGTGAGGCTCTGGATTCAGTTCCCAGCACCACAAAAAATAGCAGAAAGCGGTATATTTTGTGAGATGTTACTCTTTAATGTATATTCACATGTACATATCTCTGTATGTGAATACACATGAATGAATGTAGGAAAACATCACGGGGTGATAGAATTATAGGAAAAATCTTTTTTATTTTGCTAAATTTTATTCATTTTTGCTTTAAGTACATGCTGCTTTTATAATCCAGGGAAATATTTTTTAAAAGAGAAAGAGAAAAGTAGAAGATAATAAAGGACACAGAATGGAAAAATAAAGAAGCTGTTAGTATTAGAAGATGGGTTGTTTAACTCTGAAGAGAGAGCTGGGAGGATTTCAAGTGTCAATTTGGGAAGGAATTTGTCATCCCTCTGGCCATTCCACCAGTAAAATACTTATTCTACCTATCTTGGCTGCCTTCAAAGATAAAGAGCTTTCTCTGTTCTGTTTTGTTGTTGTTGTTGTTGTGTTTGTTTTGGTACCCAAAATTGAACCCAGGGGCACTTAACCATTGGGCCACATCCCCAACACTTTTTATATTTTGAGTTGCTTAGGACCTCGTTTAGTTGCTGAGACTGGCTTTGAACTCTTGAGCCTCCTACCTCATCCTCCTGAGCCACTGGGATTAGAGGCATGTGTTACCATGCTCTGCTCCCAGTTCTGTCTTTAAATGGAGAATGGATTTGAGAAATTCTGCAAGGCTGAGAAAGCTCAGGATTACCAGTCTCACACAGACTGTATTCCATCCTCCCCAACCCCTAGCCTGGCCTCAGACACAATGCCCTCACCCTGGAAGTTTCTGTGTACTACTCCACTGGCATGTAGGTTCATCCCCACTGTGTCCAGAACATGGTATATGATGCTGATCCAGGAGTTCTGGGAATTGGCCCTTTTCCAGACTCTTTCTTCCTAGGCCTGTCCCAGGCTTTCTCTCCAACATGTTGTTCTTGATTGATCCTTCTCAAAGTTCCAAGTAGTTTCCAATCTTTTACAACCTTTCTTGTTAGCCCTTTTCACCATCCCTCCCCACAACGGTTCACAAAAAAGTCAACAGTTCACCTCTGTCCCGCCTTGAAGTGTTACCTGTCCCATCTTTCTCTGAGGTCAGCAGGAATAGAGTCTTCCTCTCCTTATAAAATCTCTATTTATTCTTTTAATTGATCACCAAAATGTCACTGATTTCCCCATCCCTTCTGCAAGGCCCTAAGATAACACCCAGGACTGAGGTCTTGACATATGGAGCAAATGGATAAAGAGACAAGTAACTGTCCCCAAATCCTCTTGCTCTCATCTATCTCATGAAAGTTGGGCTGAGGCATGACAGTTGATCCCTTTCTGTTGAGTTAGGCAGCACATGGAGCAGAGCTTCAAGCAGGTTTTCCTGGGGGTTGGTGATGTTTCTTGCAATATCGCTAAAGGAGTAATGAGAGTTGAAATCTAGAACTGCCTGCCCATATTCCCAAAGTACCAAACCTGTGCCAAAGATAAGTGGCAAAGGTAAAAAAGGAACTGCTTCTTGCTTGTAAACCTTGAAAAGATGAGCAAGGCCTTATTGGATGCTGATGCATAAAAACTCTAAAATGTCTCCTTCTCCACGTCTTGAGATCTTGACTTTTATATCAGATGAGGTGAGATAAGGTCCATTGCAGGCTTGGGAATAGGAAGGCCAGGCTCCCTAGACATCAGACAGATGTACAGAAGCCCTCTCATTAAGTCTAGCCCTAATATGACTTCTGGGGATAATCCATGATCTAAAGTGACTTACAAACCAATAGTTTACCATGCTCAAAGGCATGCAGATGGGATTGGATATGAGGATAAGGAAAGAAACACAGACTTTAAATGTCATCACTCTGAAGCTCTTGATTTCCTGGGTTTCTCTTTGTGGCTGCTCCATTAACCCTGGGTTGGGTTTAGCTTTCTGAGAACAGTTGGGAAGTTTGGGTAGAAAGGCAGTCAAGCATCTTCCCCATTTCTAATTTTACATCCATCAGGAGTGAGCTACTGTAACAGTTCCACCCTCTCTCTTACCTGATGAATGAGCATGCAGAGCTATGCTCCTGTATCCGTTAGGGTCTGGCTGTCCATAGCAAGCTTAGGTTTTGCTATCCTATCTACCATGAGGTATCTGATCCCACAGAGAAGTCCTTGGTGACCCTGTGCTTCTTCAGCCATGTGGGAAATCTGGCCAAATCTTGAAGTCCTGTAACAGGAAACCCATTGTCCAAAGGTGTGTGACTTATCACATTCTCTAATGTTAGTTGGCCATAAAGACAATATGACTCTTCATTTGTTCATTCTTTGGCCTCAGAAACTGTGTAGGGAAAAGAGAGTGTTAGGTTCCTTCAGTGCCTAGGAGCTGTAGTTGCGATGGAGAATTTGTTTTGGGTGCTGAAGTGAAGAGGAGCAAAGGAGTTGAAATCCCAGTGGAATCCATTCTCTTTGTACAGAAACCTCTACTTCCAATATTGGATTATGGAGCCTATCCAACAGCTAGAAGATGGATGAGATGACCTCCCTGGGAGGGGGAAGGACCTCACTTCAACAACATCCATACTCTCAGCTGGACTTGTCACAAGAACCCAACCTAGTGGATATAGGAGAAGCCAAGGTTATTGGGTGTCTTTTATTCCCATTACCAAACTTCTGGAAGAGCACCCTCATGCCTGATTTCCCTCCACTTTTGGTTCTTGGTCTGCTCTATATTCCTTGAGTGAAAGGCAAACAACAGAATGTGAAATTCAACACAATTTATTGAGAAGAGGAAGTACAACATAATCATCACCAGAGGATCCTTGGCTCAAGGTACTAAGGGGATAGAGTTGAGTCAGGATGTGATGACTAGACATGGAGAGGGCTCCCTGAGAACCCCACAGTCTGAAGATGTTGACCTTCTAGCTCAAGCTCTGACCCCACTGCCCTGTCCTTCTCAGGTGGTGCTGACATGCGCCACTGACATGCACCCACTGCTGCAGCAGCCACTGACCTCAGACCACCAACTCCTCATGAGAGAGGAAAGTGGTGGAGTGGGAGTAGGCCAGGCTGGATGGCCCAGACAGGCTCAGGTGTTGCTCAGGCTTCAATTGTTGCTGTGCCAAGTCAGGGAATCTTCCAGAGACAGCATCATCCCAAACTATAACTAGATCTCTCTGGCCTAGAAGAGGACTTGGAGGTGGAGATGGAGATGAAGATAGAGATGGAGATGGAGTGGAGATGGAGATAGAGATGGAGATGGAGATGGAAAAGCCCCTTCTCCAGGGGACTTGAGGGAAAGTGTGGTTGAGTCATAGGTACCTGTTGACCCCAGGCAAAGTGTGGGGAGTGATTTGCAGGCTGGGAGGGCAGCAGGCGGGGTTGGAGACTTGGAGAATTGCTGGCTGGAGCTGGCAGGAGAATGGGACACTGGTGCTGCCCCAACTGTCAGAGGTGTAGCCATGGCCTGCAGAGGTCTTGGTGCTTTCAGAGCTGAAGCCCATTCCACTGTGCCCCATGGAACTGCTGTCTCCACAGCCAGTCCACTCCACTGCTCCCACTCTGGTAGACCCTGCTGTTGCTCCTGCCCCTCTGCCACAGGCACTGCTGACCCCTCCACAGCTGCTATCCCTGGAACCACTGCTGCAGCAGCCACTGAACTCACTGAAGCCTCCATGGACACTTCCAGAGTGCTGCTTGTGCTGGTGACATTGTTGACCACCACTAAGGCAGAACAGACTCTCAATACAGGAGAAAGGCCTGGGAAGCTGGATGCCCAGCTATTTCAGACCCACCCCTGCTTAGCTGTGTGACTTTGAAGAAGATGTTCGGCTTCTCTCAGTCCTCTGTTTGCAAACAGTAGTGAGTCTGACTCTCTGGTCCCCTTGTCCATGAACAAGAACCAGAAGTACCCACAGAAATCTCTTGTTCTCCAACCTAGGGGACACCCTACAACCACAAGTTTTGAACTTTGGCCTGAGATGCTGCCAGCTTACATAAGGAGCATAGTGTATGGTCATGGCCAAGACCCTGGCTTCCTAAGGTGCCTCTGTGGGTGAGTCAGGCCCTCTTGCCTAAAGATCAGTCCATGAGAATGTTTCCAGATGCCCATTTTACAACCCAGGAAGGATATTTTTGAATGTGGTGCTTACAAATGCTTACAGTATTCTGACACTCTCCAGTCATCCTGAAAAGGGAGAAGAAATGATTTATTTGAGCAAAAAGTCAATAGCCCAACAACTTGGGGCTCATATCCTTGGGAGCCCTCTTCCCATGTGTCCCACTAGGGATCAAGCTCCTAGGAGAGGAAAGATTATCCCATTCTGTTTCCATGACCTTATCTCCCCAGAAAAGAGGGCTGAGACTTGCAGTATCCCCAACAACCATATTCTATCTTTTCATCTTCCCACCCTCTTTCCCTTAGCCCCAAAGATTTATTCCCAGCAAACTACCAACCCTCACTTGATTAGTTCCACCACTTGATTAGTCCTCATCTCTCACCCCTGCTAAGACCATTTTCAATTTTCCTCTTCCCAGAAGTCTTCCCCATGCAGCCCTAGTGAGACGATGGGGAAGGGCAGTGTAGAACTGACAGTTGTTCAGAGCAGAGAAAATATGAGAGGGGCCATCACCCAATGCATGATAAATTTGATAATGTCCCACCCACACTGCTCCTGTTCAAGAGCTTGTTCTTATTCATGGAGCAGACCTGTCACATATCTGAGCAGACATGGATGTGCTGGTGCACCTTGCCACTGTGTGCTTCTGGTATCAACTACTCCCTCCTCTTTCAGCTCTTAGTACACTTAGCTCATCTTTACTCTCGCTCCTTCCCATAGAGACTTCCCATAGAGACTTTTTTTTCCTCATACTTTGGTCCTACTTCCTCCAACAGACTGGGAGCTTCCTGAAGACTGAGGCTCTGGGTCAGCAGAAATATCCCTGTATTCCCAACCCAACCCTCACAGGTAATATCCACTAAGATTTACCTGCCAATGTATGTTATATGTCAAGAATCTATATGTATCAACCTCTCCCCCATGTAGACTCAGCTTCAGAGATGGGCTTGCAGGACTATCCATACTGAACTGTCCAATATGGTAGCCATTAATCACATGAAGCTGCTTAAATTAATTAAAATTAAATGTAAAATTCAGTTCCTTAGTTGTGCTGGCCACATTTGAAATCTCCAAGTGGATAGTACGGGTACAGAATATTTTTATATTCTAGAAAGTACCCGTGGACAGCCCTGGTCTATAACCTTTGTCATAATCCCAGAGCGCTTTCCCCCACACTTTGCACACAGTGAAGATCAATAGAAGTATGTATTTCAATACTGATGTCCATGATACATTGGAGAATTATATGATAATGACTGATGAAATAGAATGAGACTTCCATTCTTCACTCTTGTTCAGGAGGCTCCTTGCCCATTGTCTGAATTGTTCTCACCTAATCTTGTCCCCTTTCCTTTCACTAAAGGTTATTCTAAAGTTCTATCTGGAGAATACTCACCTGCACTCCTCACCCTCCAGCAGCTTGCAGAAGGTGGCAATCTCCATGTCCAGGGCCAGCTTGACATTCATCAGCTCCTGGTAGTCATGCTGCAGCTGGACCAGGTCATCCTTGGCCTTCTGTAGGACAGCCTGCAAGTCTTGGAGTTTGGCATTAGCATCCTTGAGGGCCAATTCCCCATGCTCCTCAGCTTCTGCAATGAATGCCTTTGGCATTCTGGGGCAAGAGGAGGTAGAAGATGAATTAGCATAGTGACCAGGAAACAAATACCTGATTGTTTACTTTCCCTCATCCAGCATTCCTCCTTCCCCTGCCTTAGAAATCCCAAGGAGCATGCTTTGAAAACAAGTCAGTTTTACAATTGGTTAATTCATTCTTGGCCCATTGAAATCAACTCATGACTCATGGAGAAATAGAACACTGATTTGCTTTCCTAGGCTGGCAAAGGTAGTAATGGTCTGATTAGTTACTGACTTTTTTTTTTCAGGACTGTTAAAACCTCCCTTGCTTAATCACTTTATTCTGAATACAAAGATGCCATCGAGGTTATGTAAGGAATACTATAAGTAGCTCCACAGAAGGCAGAGCCTGCTGAGAACTTAGTATTTAAAGACAATATTGCAATGGAAGATTTGCTGAGTAAACGAAAATGGGCAACCATTTCTCCTTAGGGGGCACTACAAGAAGCCCAGTCTCCAGGAGGAACATCTGGGAGAAGAAAGGCTCCCAGAGACTATGCCATAAGACACCATGAGAGTGTGTGGCAAAGGAGTCCAGATGGTACTTCCTTTTCTCCCCAAAGCTCCAAAAACCTCCAGGATCATCACATCTTTGAGCCTGGACCCCCACCCCCACCCCCTGCTTCTTGATGTCCTCAACGTCTGCCTGCAGCCTCTGGATCATCCTGTTGAGCTCCATGATCTCGCTCTTGGTGCCCTTCAGGTAATTCCCATGCCAGCCAGCTGTGCTCTGCAGCTCCCCAAAGTGACAGAGAAGAAAGTGATAATGTAGCCTTACAACATCTTGTCATACTCTTGATGACAGTCATAGGGACCTAAAACTAGAGTTTGGGAATGGGTGGGGGTTCCCACCTTGGTCTGGTTTAGTCTGCGGCCAACGCAGACAGGAACGATTCGGTCACGCAGGAAAATCCTCAGAGAGTTTAAATTAAAGACACAGACACACAGTTATCTTTAAACCAACTCCAGGACGGCTCCTCGAACCCTCAGCCTCAAGCTCCCCACGGGGCAGCGAGGTTTCACTGAAGAAGCTATCAAGAGAGCGAGCACTCTAGGGAGAGGGCTTTTACTGGGGAACAAAGAATTCTGGGGAAAATCCCATCCAATGAAGGTCAAAGGGGGCAGTGTTGCAAGGTCAGGTGCCATGATTGGATCTTTGGGGCAGTGGTGAGACATGCCTCCACACAGACAAGCCCTCAAACCCAAAAAGGGTGGGGAAAGCTCTGCCATGTTAAAAGTGACTGAGTGCCTCACACCCAGCCAGGGAGGAAACTCAGTCACGTGTAAGATGGTCTGCCACAGTCTGGTACAGGGCCTCAGCCTCAGCCTTGTACCTCTGGGCAATCTTGTACTGGGTGCAGACCTCAACAATGAGGCTGTCCAGGTCCAATTTGCAGTTCTTGTCCATGGAGAGGACCACAGACATGTCACTGACATGGCTGTGCATCTGGGACAGCTCCTGCAGGGAACATGAATGAACCCTGACCCCAGAGGATGCTAGGAGTCCCCTACCAACAGAGATACCCCAAAGATGGAGATAGGGGGTGGGACAGCTAGAAAAATAAGCTTATATTTCAGGTTGGACTATAATAAAGGATGCCAGACAACAAGGCTAAAACAAAAAGACAATGTGTAAATAGAGTCAGGTTGTCAGCCTGAAAGCATCAGCCAGCAAACCTTGCTGGATGGGTCTGCGTGGGATCACAGTAAGGAGGAGTGTTATGAAGAATCTGGCTGCGATACTGGACCAGAGCCAGAGGGAAGGTGTAGAGTAAAAAGGGCTGAGATGGAGAGAGGCCTTGGACCACGACCATGGGCAGGTCCGTGCAGGTGGGAACAGCAAAGTTAACATTTCCTGGTTGGAACAACCAATAAAAAAAAAAAGAAAAGAAAGAAACAAAGCTGAGTTCTGAGCCCTGTAGCAGGTTTTGGTAGTGTGTCCTGCCCCTGGGCCATCCTCCAGAGTTATCACAGGGAAGATGACAACAGGCTGTCTCTGGAGCTTAGCACGGTTTCACAGAGGGTTGTGGGGAAGTTGACTTCCTCTGTCAGGCAGCCCACGTTAGCTCCTTCTGGTTCATGTAAGCTGCATCCATGTCCTGAAAGAAAGAGTCGGAAACCTGAGGACTGACCCGGTCCCCTCCCACCCTCCGTGCTTTCCAAGCCCTCGTCTCTCTTCCTCGTTCCAAGTATGACTTCTCAGCTTCCCTTTTAAAAGAAAGAAAATCAAAGTCGGTTTTTTTTCCTTTCAATTGCTTTGACCAGTGAAACCTAATGTTGTAACAAAATACAAACTACATTAGCCGATTAGAGTAACCATCTAGTTTTAGGATAGAAAAATCATATTTACCTAGCATGTGTGTGATTTGGGTTATATGGTGTGCCAAAAACCCAGTCTCCTGAATAAAAATGGATATTTTAACTACTTCATCTTTATAACGACTAGCTTAATTAAGCTATAGTTGATTGTGGTTATTAATATCCCTCAGGGTACACATGCACTTTTAGTTCACATTACTAACCAGCTCATTAGTCACAGTGGATACGAAATTGTCCTCCCCACCAGCAATGTACTCAGAGCAGCTTCCTTAATCAAATATTTCTAAAAATGTAATGAAAAATGTAAGCCCTGCCCACAACAGAGGGGGAAGCAGGAAGCCCGAATCTGGTCCTCCCATTTGCCTACCTTCTTTTTTTTAATATATTTATTTTAATTAGGTATCTAAGACAGCAGAAAGAATTTTTGAATGTCATTTGGACAGTGACGTTTCAGAAGTGAAAAAAAGAAATAAGTGTCTCACACACTCATGCAGAATCTCCTCCTCCAGCGACAGAACCTGCTTCACGCACATGCAACCTGTGCAGTTATACAAGACCTGGGATTCAGAAGCTCCTCATGCTGGCTTTAATGCCCTGCTGGCGCCATCTTGAAATTCTTAATCATTTTTTAACAAGGATCCTGCACTATCATTTTTCACTGAGTCCTGAAACTCCTGCCTGAAGACCTCTCAGAGTGCAGGGTGTTGCCTTACCCTCTCCAACTCCAGGGATAAGCTGAGGCGTGAGCAGTTAAGGAAGACATCAAGGAGCCCAGTCACTTACCCGAGTTTGTTGATCAACTTCACAGAGCCACAGTATATACACAGGGAACCCATAGAGATGATTCTCCCCACCAGGTGTTTCTGCCTCTGTTTGCTCTGTTTCTATTTTCCTTAATTAGGTAGCTTCTTGTAGGAATTTAGGATACAAATAAATCCATGTCTTCTGAATGCCCCAGGGCCATGGACTCTTGCCTGTTAAGGACTAAAATTTCCCACCATAAGGATGGATTTTGAGAAGACTAAAGAACAGGAACCATTATACGAGCAAAGAGGTTTCTGAGAAATTTAGATGTGAGTGCCTCTGGATCCCCAGATCCCAGCATAGAACCTGCAAACAATGAGTGGCCATGAACTTGTGTGGCATAGTTGGAACGGAGCCTCCCCAGAACAGCTGTACTCATCCCTGTGGGTCCTGACCCCTGGGGATGTCTGGAGCTCTCCCCCTTGAGAGGCCCAGTTGAGCGCCCACAGACCTCAGGATGTGAAACTCACAGACCAGAGGGCGTGAACTACAACTTGAAACACGCAGGAGGCGTGACACTGCAGAAGCGGGACAGGATACATTGAAATTGGATAGACACATTGAAAGAGTGCTTTACAGAAGGCAGCCCGAGACCATCCATGTAGAATTCCCAGGAACAAGGGAGTACTCAGATCCCTGGGCCTGTCCCACACCTACTGATTCAGATGATCAAGAACTAGAACTCAAGACAAAGAACTAGGACATTTTGGGCAAACTTCCAAGGTGATTCCTATGTACAGTAAAGTGTAGTAAAGTGTACTAAAATGCCCTAAATTCTGGGAAGACTTTTTTGTCCATCTGAGCTGGTATAGAAGGGGACCTGCTGGAGAACGAAAAATATATAATAATAAGGCACATAGGAGTGTCAGTCCCCACCCTGTCACCCCGTTTCGCTTGGTCATGCTTCACTGGATATACCCATCCAAGAGCATTGACTGAAGGTGCAGTCAGGAACAGCTGACATGCCAAATTAGGAGCACACGCCCCTGCTAAGCCCAAAAAGGAGAAACTCCGCCACCGGGGCCCTTACTTCTTTTTAAAGTCTTCCACCAGATGCTGCATGTTCTTCAGGTCTCCCTCCAGGCTCCCCTCTCCCCCGGAAACAAATCCAACTGCTTGTGCAGGAAGCTGATGTGGGATTCAAAGAAAGGTGCCAGACTGTGGGGGCCCAAGCCAGAGATTATGCTCTGCTGCTGGAGCAATTCCCACTTGCCCTCCAGGACCTTGTTTTGCTGTTCCAGGACTCTCACCTGCACCAGAGGAAAAGGCAAAGAACCCCTTGAGTTGAACAAGCGGGGCCACCACTCCAAATGGTAGAAATGGGGGGCCTGGGAATGCGGCTCAGTGGTAGAATGCTTGCCTTCTATGCATGAGGCCCTGGATTCAATCCACAGCAATGCCAAAAGCAAAAAACAAAGGGTGGAAATGTGGAGAATGGACCCAGTTTTTTTGTTTGATTGGTTGGTTTCGTTTCGTTTCGTTTGTTTTTTGCTTGTTTTTTGCTTGTTTTGTTTTTAGTCCTGGGGATTTAACCCAGGGGTGCTTTACTACTGAGCCACATCCTCAGCCCTTTTTATTTTTTATTTTGAGACAGGGTCTCACTAAGTTGCTTAGGACCTCATTAAATTGATGAGGCAGTTCTCAAACTTGCGATCCTCCCGTCTCATCCTCCTGAGTGGACCCAGTTCTTGAATCCACAATTGCCTTTGTGCTTTGGAATTTGGGAAGGATGAGGATTAGAAATGGGAGAGCTAGAATTTGCTGAGCACTTACACTGTGCCCGCTATTTTCACATGTCTCATTAACCCTCACAACCACCTATAAATGAGACGTTATAATCCCCGTTCTGTGGATAAGGAAACTGAAGCTCAAAGAGCTTAAGTTGCCAAAAAAAAAAAAAAAACAAAAAAAAAACTGGATACTAAGGGCCAGACCCAGAACTTCCCTGGGTCTACTGGGATCCTTCAAAACACAGCTAAAGATCAACATGAATAAACTTACTTTAATTGTCTTGTAGTTGTAAGCTTCTTGGACCACTATAGAGAAAATGTGGTTGATGAAGTCTCACTTTTCCTTAGAAGTTTCACACAGCTGTCCTTCTCTGGAGAGTTGAGCACAGTATGACCAAAAGCGGACCAATTGCCAATACTCCTCACCGAAAGGTAGCCCCAAAATTCATATCCATGCAAATTTCGTTATCAGTTGGTTGGGAATATTAAGCAATTGCTTTTCAAAAGGAATCGAAAGGGGCTGGGGATGTGGCTCAAGCGGTAGCGCGCTCGCCTGGCATGCGTGCGGCCCGGGTTCGATCCTCAGCACCACATACCAACAAAGATGTTGTGTCCGCCGAGAACTAAAAAATAAATATTAAAAATTCTCTCTCTCTCTTCCTCTCTTTCTCCTCTCTCACTCTCTCTTTAAAAAAAAAAAAAAAAGGAATCGAAAGTAAACTGTCCTGATTTGGTAGCTCAAATCTCATTCTTCAAAAAACTAAGAGCATGTTAGGAGCCTGTCCTCATTCCTGCTCAACTTACTCCTACAGGGAATTAGGACCAGGAATTCTTTCCCCTGTTTCACATCTAGAAAAACAGCCAAAAGAGTAAAAGAGGCCTGCTCCCTGTCCTGGAAGGAGCAAGGCCAAGAGCCAGGTACCCTGCCCCCAAGTCTGGCAGGTCCCTGGCATCTTCCCACACTGACCCCCAAGGCAGCCCAACCCTCCACTCTGGGCTTTGCCTCACCTGGTCAATGAAGGAGGTGAACTTGTTGTTGAAAGTCTTGATCTGCTCACGCTCCTGGGCCTTCCCTTCCCCAATTTGGGGGTCAGTCTCCACATTGAGGGGCTGCAGGAAGCTCTGGTTAACAGTTACTTCCTGGATTCCTCCAGAGAAGCTTCCAGGGCCAAAGTCACCAAGACCCAAAACCTCCAGCTGCCCCAAAATTACCAGCTCCCCCAAACTCACCTCCCATTCCTCTGCCACCACCAAACCTCCTCCATATCCACCCCCAAAGCTACCTCTATAGCCACCACCCAAGCCACTGGCACAGATGCTACATCCTCCACCAAAGCGATCAGCCCTTGAGTCCCCAGCTGCCACACTGAAGGAGATACTCTTGTTGCCACCTAGGTTGTAGAGGCTACGACTGCCAAAGCCACCTGCTGCACCCCGGAACCCAGAGGCCCCACCACCGGCTGCCCTGGAGCGAGCCACACCGCTCATCCTGCTGCTGCCGGACACCACGGCCGAGTGGCCGGAGAAGCCCTGGCTCCCGCTGCTGAAGGATTCTTACCGGCTTGTCTGCTCATGGCGAGGAGCTTAGACATGAGCTAGAGATCACTTATCAAGAGCTAAGGTGTGAACACAGAGGCTGAGCACAGGGGACACTGGCTTTTATACTCCAAGCCATTTGGCCTGTCAGAAGGAGAAGCAAGAGCTTAGCTGAGAGTCTTTCTGGGTTTGGTTTGCCTTGCAGGAGACAAGCTACTTCTTAGTTCCCAACACACCTCAGATATAATCCCTGGACTAAAATGGCTTTGCTTTCTTAGCTTAATCACCCAAACTTGCCTCTGTTGACAAAAGATGGAGACCTTTGTCCGCCCTTCCTGGGATTTCTTCAGGGAATCCAAGCAGCGCCAAATCCAGCAGGATTAACTGGCCTTTGACCCCAGGAGTTAGGGGCCACAAGGATAAGGACCAAGGAGCTGAGTCCTCCTCTAGATGGGCTGGTCCCTCCTTGTGATGCCAGAGGGCCCACGAGCTCTGGAAATAGCTGAGCTGTTTTTGCCTTTGGGCATTCTCTCCGGTGGCATGCTACCTGTGCCAACTCTTCAGAGAGGGCCTTAAGTGAGGCAGAGGGTGAGAGGCACACTGACCCCATGGGCTCCACTCTGTCACTACTCAACCAAGGGCATCCATCTAAGCAGGCCTGGAGTTGGAGCTTAGAACTGCTTCTTACGAGAAAGAAACTAAAGAGGAGCCAACATGTCCAGCCCCTGGGGAATGGGAGGCATAGAAAGAGGAGGGGGCATGTGCAGGGAAGACCAAGTCCTATGATTTTTAGATCTGGCAACAAGAGGGGACAGAATGTGGGGACGCTTCGGATGACTGGAAGAGTCAGTTCAAGGACCCCCACTTGTCTTTGAGTGACAGAGTGTGTCGTGTTAAAGTCCCAACTCAGATCTAAAAGGTATGATCTCCTCCCCACTCTACCTCCTGGTCTGGGTCAGGAACCCTTTCTGTTCTCCCAACACACCCTGTACGGTTCCTGTCATTGTCCCACTCACTGGTCACCGCCCTTCTAGGTCCTCAAGGAAAGGGATGGAATCCCACCTGTTCTCACTGTCCAGCTCCTACCTTAGAGCAAGCACACCAAGGACATGTCCACTGAAAATGACTCTTGGCTAAGAACATAAATATCTAGGCCCCGCCAGGAATGGTGGTGCACCCCTGTAATCCCAGTGACTCCAGAGGCTGAAACAGGAGGATTGCCATGTTCAAGGCCAGCCTGGGCAATTGAGGCAGAATTGCAAATGTAAAGCCAGCCTCAGAAACTTAGCAAGGCTCTAAGCACCTTAGCGAGACCCTGTCTCAAAATAAAAAAGTAAAAAAGGGCTGAGGATGGATGAAGCTCAGTGGTAAAGTGCCCCTGGGTTCAATCCTCAGTACCCCCACCCCAAAAAAAGAAAAAAAAACCTAGGCCCACTTCCTAGCCCAATCTCATGAATGAAAATCTGCAAATAAAAAGCTTGGTGAAGGGGTCTGTATTTCTTTATATATACACATATACATACATGCATATATTTATACACACACACACACACACACACACATATATATACATACATTTATATATATAAAGAAATACAGACCCCTCCACCAAGCTCTTTATTTGCAAACTTTATATATAACATATGTGTGTATATATATATATATATATATATAATTTATATATATATAATTTATATATATAATTTATATATATACAACTTATATACATACAATTTATATATAACTTATATATAAAATTTATATATATATAATTTATATATATACAACTTATATGCATACAATTTATATATAACTTATATATAAAATTTTTTTAATTTATATATGTATAAAATTTTTAGTTGAATATGGACACAATACCTTTATTTAATTAATTTATTTTTTTATGTGGCTTATTTTCATATGCATGTATTATGTATTATATGTGTGTGTGTGTGTGTATATATATATATGTATTTTTCTATTCTATATATATAAAGAAATACAGACCCCTCCACCAAGCTCTTTATTTGCACTATATATATATATATATATATATATATATATACACACACACATATATGTATGTATACTTATATAAAATTTATACATATAACTTATATATATAATTTTTAATATATATATGTACTTTTTAGTTGTAGATGGACACAAAACTTTTATTTAATTAGTTTATTTATTTTTATGTGATGCCTCACTTGTGCTAGGCAAGCACTCCACCAGTGCACTACAACCCCAGCCCAGGTCTGTATTTCTTAACAAACCCTCTGGATAACCCTTAGGATCCAGGAAGTTGGAAAGCCCTTGTCTAGACCATAGATGTTCCCTCTGGGACAGGGAGTGGGAGATGGAGGACCCTTGATGGAAGAACTCGCACACAGTTCTTCTGACTTCTGGGAGCTCAGCCGTCCCCCATCCCCACACCACGCCCTCCATGCCCAGCCCCACCACACATGGCAAGAGCAAACTCCACTTGCTGAGTCCATGTGAGATTTCACACAGCATGACAAGAGTAGGAGGGAGCCTCCGATTCTAGACTCCCCACACAACAGATGGCTGTCTATCTTCAGAATTCCAGTCAAGGTAGTAGCTAGGATAGGTCCTTCTGTGATAGTTTCCAGACAAGCCAGGCTAAGCAGAGGATTGAAGAGCTGAGAACTGTGAAGGAATGGAGTCAAGGAGTTTCAAGTGCTCAGGAGCTTATTCTCAGTTCTCTGGTCTGCAGCTTGCCTGTGACCTGTCCACCTGGTTGGACCCTGCTTACCACTTACTGGCTCTTTGTCCTTGGACAAGTTTTCTTAACTTTTATGTGTCCAGTTTTATCAACTGTAAAATGGGGCTAATAATAATAGGTACTTCCTGATTGTAGTGAACATTAAACAAGTTAAATAAATATAAAAATAAAATGCTAGTAAAGAACTTGACACAGTAAATATGTGAGATTAGCTACTGGTGGTACTCTCTCTGGGGACATGGAAGAAATAAGTTATGCTCGGCCCTGGCTGCTCTCAAGATGACTTTGTAACCCTAAGGATAGTAGGAAAGGAAGCTGAGCATGAGTGGAGGGAAAGAAAGGCAACTGGAATAGTAGGTTGGACTCAGGCCGGGTAACCTTGGCCATGATTTAGCACATTAAGTCTGTGTTCCAATCTGTTAACCCTTTTCTATCTCACTGGTTTGTCATGAACTTTGCAGAATGCATGTAAGTGAAAGTCCTTTGAAATTATTTTAAATGCCACATAAGGGTAAGGTAACTGTGGTCTAACAGGAAGCCTGTCATGGAATTGAGAAGACCTGGTCTCAAATCCCACATCCACTTCTCACCACATGATAACCTTGGACAAGGTACTTGACTTCTACTCTCTTTCCTTATTTGTAAAAGGAGACATCCACCTTCTTCACGGTTGCTCTGCAAGGTAAACACGTAGTGTCCAGCAACAAATGTTTGGATTTTTAAATCAACATTATCATCCATAGTCAATGCACAAGGAAGATTCTGTGCCAGGTTTTTCTTAGAAACATTTACTCCCACCCATTAATTAGGATGTCAGTCCTTCCTGGTGAGGTCTTTACTCATATTCTTTGGAATTCCTTTCAAAGCAGATCAAATGACCTCTCTGGGAAGAAAACTGAGCCAGGCTCAGCTGAAGCCCCACGTGAGAGCCCATGGACTCGGTGTCTCCAATTCCTTCCCCCTTCCTGGGTTCCAATGCCAAGGCAGCCTCTGGCAGCCTCCTAAGTGTGCCTCAATGCTACCACCCTGGCATGTATGGGAAGAATGTGAAAAAGAGAGGTGATGGAAACACCACTAAAATGTGTGTGTCTGGGTTCAGTTCCCCTCATTCATGTCCCTGAGCCTGCCAAAGCATCACCTTACCTAGCAAGTTGCTATTGTTTTCTCAGCAGTTGAATAAATCTGTCATTGGCAATATTATCTTTATTCACTGAAGGAGATAGTAGAGGAGAACTTCCCAGAGCTGCTCAAATTTAACAATGTATTTTTCTATCTTTATTGGTGGGGAGGAGTGGGGGGAGGTTCCAGGGATTGATCAGATTCCCAACCCTATTTTGTATTTTGTTTAGAGAGAGGGTCTCACTGAGTTCTTAGTGCCTCACTTTTGCTGAGGTTGGCTTTGAACTCATCATCCTCCTGCCTCAGCCTCCCAAGCTGCTGGGATTACAGATGTGCACCACCAAGCCCAGCACATCTTTCTATCTTAACCCCTAGTGCCATGCTGTTGAATACACTTGGGGAAACACCAGTCCAGCTACCCTTTAAGGGTGGGTGAGAACGGCTCATAGACCAGCCTCATGGTAAGAAGAGCTGCTCATCCCTGCAGAAGAAATAGCTCAAGTAAGACAGCAGGAATCTGAGAGCAGACCGAGGCCTGAGGTTGAAGAAACAGGGAGAAGGTCCCTGGAACGCTATAAAATGGACAGGTTCTCTGAGGACCAACTCCCCTCCCTGTGTATTTCTTACCATATCTGGAAAGTCACATATCTTGCTGGGACTTTCCAGAAGCCATGCTTGATTTTCTGGAACGCACATAACTGCATCTCCTCCCTCTCTTCCCTTGTCACTTAATGGAGTGGAAAACATGGAGATCTTGGAGGTGGGCAGAGTCCCCTCCTTCCTACTCTCCAGCTGCATGCCATCTGGGCCTAAAGTTTCCATTCAGCAAATTGGAGTTAGCATAACCTCCTCTTAGGACTCGCAGTAGGGGCTGTCAGAAGTAATGTTAGAAAACCTTTACGAATGTCTGGGGGATAGCTCAGTGGTGGAGCACTTGCCTACATGCACAAGGCCCTGGGTTCAATCTTGAGCACTGGAAAAGAAAGAGAGAAAGAGAGAGAGACAGACAGAGAGAGACAGAGAGAGAGAGAATGCTCTTACACAGGACATGTGTCCGGCACTTGCCCTTGTGATGGAAATGTCAATGTACAAAGCCTTCTTGGGAAGTGTCAGTTTGAAGCCAAAGAGGAGGAAGGAATTCTGCAGGGTAGCCCAGTCTAAGTCAATGCAATATTGAAATCTGTGACAATTTTTGCAATAAGTTGCAAGGGATCATGGTATTTGCATTGGGAGCAACATGCCTCCCTGCCTAGCCAAGCCAGTTTCCTGCTGTAGGGGCTCATGGATAATGCAATCCAGCAAGTAATAAATATTTGTTGAGTACTGCATATGTCACAAAAGTTTGAGGATAATATTTTAGTGAAAACAATTTTCCAGGGGCTGGGGTGGTGACTCCAAGCACTTGCATAGCACACATGAGGCGCTGGGTTCAATCCTCAGCACCACATAAAAATAAATAAATAAAACAAATCTGTGTCTGTCTGCAGCTAAAAATATTTTTAAAAAAAGAAAAGAATTTTGCCTCTTCAAATCCTTTCTCCTTTCACCTGTGAAAATATTGTAAAAATAGCATTGCTTAAGTGTACATCTTCAGTGCAACGCTGACTTAGGCTGCTTACAGGTATCCTTTCTATTTGTCATAAAAATTCTTCAAAGTCAGAATTTTCATTCACCTTTTACAGATGAGGACATGAGGTTAATTAACTTGTCCAAGTCAATCAACTTACCGAGTCAAGATTTTAATTAGATTACCCAACTCCAAAGGTTGTCATAAATTCATAGGACCTTTTTATTTCTGTGTGGATATTAGCAAGTCAAAAGACATCGCCCCAGAACAAGAAGTCCACTTTGACATTTAAAGAACCCACCCAGAGAATGTGGTGGTTAGATCTGCCTTGAAACATCAACTAGTGCAGATGAAAATGTTTGAAACCTTACGAATGCCTCTCTAGCATCAAAGAGAAACACCCTTGGTTGTTGAGTCATCTCCCCACTTCAATCTCTCTGGCTTCTCCAGCTGGATATGGAAAATTCTCTAGAGTTGAAGGTGGACCTGCCCACCTGCTTAGGGCCTTCCCTGTGGAAACCTCTCCTGTGGACACAGGAACCTTAGGTTTGGTTGGTGGCTCCTCCATACTCCAGAAAGTTGTTAGCGTCACTTGCCAGAGCTGCAGAGCATACCAAAGAGGAGCACCCAGAGGCCAGGAAGATCTGGCCCCACTTGGCAGCATAGCACAGTGATTAAGCTCGTGGGCTTTGGATTTGAGACCCAGATCTGCCACTTCCACTCAAGTATGTCACTCTGCCTCTCTAAGCCCCAGTGTCCTCAACTGAAAAAATGAGGGGTAATTATTACCTGCCTCCCATGGCAGCTGTAAGGATTAACTGAGATGACATGCAAGATGCCCAGTGTATGACTTACACCAGGAACAGAAGTTAGTTTTTTTAATCTTGTTGTTTTTGTTAAATACAACAGGCACCAATTGCATCCAGGAGTCCGCCCTCCTCTCTTCAAAATCTCAGGAGCACAGTGAGGTCCACAGTTCCAGGCTCTGGGCTACTGGTGAAGGAGCATAAAGATGAGTAAGGAGCCCCTGTCCCTTCAAGCAACTTCCATTCTGGTGTGGAGAGCAGACACTGAGACTTGTCATTTTAATAGAACATGGCATGTAAGAGAAAGGTCTAAGAAAATCCTGTAGGAGCACAGACAGGCAACCAGCACGATATGGGATCTGGGAGATTTCAAAAGGCAGCGCCCAAGTGACTACCAAGGATACATGAGTGGCCAAAGCGGGAGTGAGCATTCCCAGAAAAGGGAACAGAGTGACAAAGGTGCAGGTTTATACCAGAACTGCAAGCCCTTCACAGGTCACAGCACAGGCTTGAAAATCCCTAAATAAAGCCACACTGTTTACCTGGCTTGTTTCCTATGGCTTTGGTCCAAAATAAAAGTCATTTTCATCTTAAAACAAACTCCCAGGAGTGGTGACATATGCCTATAATTCTAGCAACTCAAGAGGTTAAGACAGGAGGATCTCAAGTTCAAGACCAGAATGGACAACTTAGCAGACCCTGTCTCAGTATAAAAAAAAATAATAAGGACTGGAGCTAGAGCACTCCTGAGCTCACTCTCTAATACCAACAAAAAGATAAGGAGAAAGAAAGAAAGAGAAAAATAGGGAGGGAAGGAGAGAGGGGGGGGAAGGAAGGAAGGAAGGAAGGAAGGAAGGAAGGAAGGAAGAAAAAACTTCTTTCAAATACAGAAGGGTCTCTATCAACTTCACTATAACAATGTCACTCCAGCTAGTGACCCTCTCCCAGGGAGAGGGTGACTGCAAAACCCTCTTGCTTGGGTGCAGGTTTTCCAACAGTAGCATTGCTGACGTCTCCAGATGGCTATTTATTTGTTGACCTGCACACTGTAGGATGTTCAGTATCATTCAGGCTTCTGTCCTCTAGATGCCAGCAGCCCCCCTCCAGTTCTGACAACCAAAAATGTCACCAGACATTGCCATGTAATCCCTGGAGGTAGAATCATTTCCATTGAGAACCACAGCTTTATGGCCACCTACAGCCAACTTTTCCTGCCCCCTTGTTCTCAGGGGGTTTATGGAGCTGTCAACATTCTCTCATGTCACCATGGATTCCAAGGGTATCTGGAAAACCTCCACTGGTAGTTTCCTAGGAGACCTGCTTTACCTCCAGCCTTCACCTGGGCTGAAGGGTTGGTAGCAATTAGCTTGCTGTCAGGCATGAGAGATGTGTGTTCTGTACTTTGTCTGCCAAAAGGGCTTATAAGGGATGCAGACAAAAAAGTTAGACAAAATATGGGAAAGAGTATTTTCAGAATTGAGTTTTTCTCAGTCATCCCAAGAGTATTTCGAGGTGTTTGTGTGTCTGGCCTTTGTCAGCAGAGAGAATACACTTGGGCTGAAGTGCTGAGAAGGCAAAGAAGAGGTGGCCCAAGTCCCAGAAGATATTTCAGATGATTAGCTGACAAAATCTCCATCCAACTCCAGACAAAACAGAGAGGAGTCATGTAGAGATTTACCTCCAAATTACCCAAAAGTTTACGTGCAAACCTTCATCACCAGCAGTCAGGTCTGGATTACCCATAATCAGGTGTTAAACTACTTCCATATTCTTCTGGAAAATCATCCAGGTTCCCTTAACCCAGGCTTTTGTGGGTGTGTCACTATCACAGCAACACCTGCTCTGGCCTGCAGCCTGCATCCCAGAAGATAGAAGGAAATAGCCTGAAATCTGCAAATACACCTTGTTCTCCTCAATGTCAAGGAGCATGTGAGCCAGTGAATGACGACTTCTTAGAACAGGAGCTTGCTCTTTTGAGCACTCCTTCCAGTGGGGAGTCAGGGAGAAGTCGGCAGATGCAGAAAGTCAAGGATAAAAATTGGTCCTCTGTGAGATATCATATGATGATAACGCCACTCCATGCCCAGGGAAGAGGGTGAAGATCAAAGCATAGGAGAGAAGAGATTCTTCACCATGGAACAGTGGCCCCAAACCCCAGGCATCAAGTAGGTGGTATCCAACAATTACTGTTCTTTGTCCTTGTGATAAAAACATGCCTTGGAGGACAGGAGAAGCATGGACAGATGACACCCACCAATCCCTACTCAAAGAATGAAAAATCTAGTCAAGTACAAGAAAGCAGGGGCTGGGGTTTGGCTCAGTGGTAGAGTGCTTGCCTAGCATGTGTGAGGCACTGGGTTCGATTCTCAGCACCACATATAAATAAATGAAAGGCCCATTAACAACTAAAGAATATTTTTTTAAAAAAAGAAAAGAAAGCAAACCCCAGCCCAGCAACTGAAGAGCACTTGGAAAGTCAACACGGAATTGCACAAAGAAACTGTGTAAGTGACGAGGTGAAGGGAAAAGAAGGGGCACTAGGAATCAGCTCAAGTTCCCTGGAAGGTGTTTGCAGGCTGCACTAGAAATTGTCAGGGCTTGACTCAGAATATCAGCCAAACATGGAATTAACAGCTTCTTCAGTCTTAGGTCCTGGTGCCAAGGTCAGCTATCCCAGCCACTCCCCTGATGCCTCTAAGACATAGACCTCTCCACCACCCACTCCTCCTGAGCCAAGGTCTCCTTTAAGAAGCTTCATGGATCCCCACCACTAAAGGACTTCCTAGGTAATAGGGTCTCCTGCAAACCCCACAGGATGAACAAGGCCAGTGGGCAGTCCAGGGAGAAGCAGCAGAGGACAGAGGACACTGTCTGAATGTGAGACTTGTGGCAAGTGGATATTGTGGCAAGTGGGCTTTGACCTAGGATGGAAATACTGCTTCCCTGGCCTGGTCTGGATGAATGTTTCCAAAGATAGCCTGCATGCTCACTGGTGCCCAGGCAGCAGGCCATGACCGGCTGGCAGCCTCAGAGACTGGGGAAGTGGAAGAGTCTAGACTCAGGACACTTGGGTCCATTTGTAGCTCATGTCCTCACCTGCTATAAGACCTTTGGTGAGCCCCCAACCCCTTCATCTGAAAGATGCAAATTGAGGCCTTGGGCTCCTTGCTCCTGAGTCTCTTCCAGCAATGATCTTCTGGACAATCTTCCAATGGCCAGCTAACGCTCCAACCAGGCTGCCTGGGGCAGGGCAGGGCCAGGACAACAGAGCTTTTGTGGCTCAGGCACAAGGTGTTTTCTGCAGGCTATCAGCAATTCTTTCCCAGTGGGTTCTCTATGGAAAATGCTGGGTTAAAGAACAGGATCAGGGATCCTATTTTGCTATGGGACTGCTCAGAACCTTTGATTTGTGCTTCAAAGAAAGAAACTCTAATGGGCATGGGACCTTTAATTTCAAAGCGTTTCAAGGGACTAGTGCTCCAGGTCAGACTTTGAGACAGGCTGCTCTTGAGGAATCCTGCAGTACACACTGTCCCAAGGCACCTTGATGGCAGAAACATTTTCTGGATGTCAGCTGGAATGGGGACCAGAGGAAAAACCCTCTGTCCCCAAGGCCTTCCTACTTCCTCCAAATGAGAGGAGGTAAGAGGAGATAGCTGCTCACATGGCCCAGCCTCCCCCCAGGAGCTGTGAATCCCCTCGGCCCCTCCCCACAGGGCTCAAGGAATAAATGAACAACCAGCTGGTGCCCATTCCAGTCTCATTCAGCCGATGGTGGGGACAAACTGTCTTGTTTTAGAGCAGGGAGTGCTCCAGCTGCTCTGTTGACCACAGAGTCCACTTGGGAGAGGTGGAAGGCAGAGAGCCCAGGGAGGTGACCAGAAGGGTAGGTCCAGTGGGAAGAAGGATGTGAAGGAATTCTCAGAAGCCTGGGGTGAGACACAATGCACTTTATTGGTGACAGAACAGATGAGCAGAGGGTGCTGCATGTTATATACATCAGAACCATGGTGACCCTCCCAACCAGAGAGGGAACACCAAGGGCAGCAGAAGGTGGCAGCTGAGACCACAGCTGGATAATCACAGGCGCAGGCTGGAGCCAGAGAGAGGCGACTTGGCCAGGGATGTGAATGGAAGAACAAGAGTGCTCGCCTTCCAGCCCAAGAAGCCGCTCCTTGGAGGCAGGGGCAAGGCACTGGGGGTATCACTGACACTGGGAGGGGAAGAAAAAAACAGGTGGGGAGCGAGACACTGGGCTTGCTGCAGTGCGGGTGCCCGTGAACGCTCTTTATCGGATGTAGCGCTGGGAGGACTGGGAGATTTGGGAGGACTTGATGCTGCTCCCGCGGGTACTGCCTGAGCTGAAACCTCCGCCACTGACGCCACCGCGACCTCCAGAGCTGGAGCCAAAGCCACTGCCACTGCTGAAACTGCTGCCGCCACCAAGTCCACTGCCAACACCAAATCCGCTGCCGCCGCCGAGTCCAATGCCGATGCCACCGCCGAGTCCACTGCCACCTCCGAGTCCACTGCCACCTCCCAGGCCAAAGCCACTGCCTGCACCACCTCCTACACCAAGGCCACCGCCATAACCGCCTCCATAACCACCTGCTGAGGCCGACGTTGTGCTGCTGCTGTTGACCACAGCTGTCGGGGAGGAGAGGACAGCAGTCAGTGGCCCAGTGCCCACAGTACCATGTTATAATTAATTAATGAGCCACCAGGCTCAGGGAGATCCGGAGTGATCGGTGTATCTGATGATCGCTGTGAGCCATTCTAATGTCATCAGTTATGCACTCCAGTAATGTTGTCATTGTGAAGTAGCCAAGGGTTCCTTTTACATAGGGCCAACCCTTGATGACCCCCTTGGGTCCAGTGTCTGAATTTTTCCCCCAGTGATGGGCTTCTTATTGGATCCTTCTTACTGACCATCTATACCAATTAAAAGTGCCCTGAACCCAGAACAATTTCAAAAGCCAATCCACTAGCCCCTCCATTCCCAGAATACTCCTCCAACTTATATAGGAATGTTTTCTTAATTGATCACTACTTTCCTGTATTAGTACAGATATTTGAGAATCAACTCTGATTGTCAGGGTTCCTTTAGCTACTTACAGATGCTGACAGCACTCGGGCACTCTCCAGACATCCTGTTTAAACAAGAAAGCAAGAAAAAGGCAGCTCTGTCACTAAGCTGTCTCCAGCAAGTTCTTAGACCAAGGAGAGGAATAGCAACTAGAACTGAACTCAGAAGCCTGGCAGGTTGGTAAGCTCCATCCACCCTTCAGTGGGCCATAACAAGGAGACCTACACACACTGTCTGCCTACATGCATTGGCTTCCTGTGGACGGAGTGGGCTGGTAAAGGCAAATAGCTCTCTGCAAGATCTAAGGAAGGCGCTTCTTGGGCCCTGCTGTGTCAGGTGGGCTTCTCTCTTTCCATCAGGCCACCATCTCCCTTCACCTGGTCACTTACATGGCCCTTAGCATGTAACTTGGGTCAGGGAGATGGGACTGGAGGCTCACCTGCACTCCTCGCCCTCCAGGAGCTTGCGGTAGGTGGCAATCTCCACATCCAGGGCCAGCTTGACATTCATCAGTTCCTGGTAGTCCCTCAGCAGCCGGGCCAGGTCATCCTTAGCCTGCTGTAAGGCAGCCTGCAAGTCTTGGAGTTTGGCATTGGCATCCTTGAGAGCCATCTCCCCACGCTGCTCAGCTTCTGCGATGGACGTCTGCAGATTGGCATTCTGGGAAAGGGGAAGTTAAATGAGATGAGCCCAATTAAAGGGTCCAAGGCCTTCTGCATCCTAGAATGAATTACCCATTCTAAAGTCGGGGAGCATCACCCCGTCCTAGCATCTCCATTTTGTCTCCATCCACAGAGTCACCAATCATCTAGACTAGTTTGCTCTTTGAACTCCCTGGAGGCAGATGCTAACTAGGATGACCTCCAGAAGCCCACTCCTAGTTAAGAAAGGACTTCCTTACTCCCTTCACTCACTAGGCAGCCCAGGAGCCAGCATTCAGGACCACCCCACCTGCTTCTTGATGTTCTCAATCTCTGCTCGAAGTCTCTGGATCATCCTGTTGAGCTCCATGATCTCACTCTTGGTGCTTTTCAGGTCATCTCCATGCCTTCCAGCTGTGCTCTGCAGTTCTCCCAACTAGAAAGCAAAAGGGAAGACTTTGCCTGACTTGTTTCTGTACCCAACACCCCCTACCAAACCTTGAGATGCTTAGTAAGCATTTCTTAAAATGGCATTGAATTGGGTTTCAGCAGGGAAGAGGACAACTGATTTGTTATGGTAGAAAATTCTTCCAGCCTGTAGTCACTGAGCAATTGAGAATCAATCCCCTGTGGCCTGGCAGGGGACAGTGCAAATATCTCCCCCACCCCCGGCCCAGGGAACAAGACTTCTGCAACTGAACAATCACTGAAGGATGTAGAACCAAGAAGAGTGCCCCCAGTAACCTTAGGAACTCACCACCTAGGAGTCCCATAGGCCACAGCCTCCCTGACATCCCCAGTGAGTCCTCTGAGAAATGCCTCACACGCACCTTGGTCTGGTACAGGGCCTCAGCCTCAGCCTTGCTCCTCTGGGCAATATCCTCATACTGGGCGCGGACCTCAGCAATGATGCTGTCCAGGTCCAGGTTGCGGTTGTTGTCCATGGAGAGGATGACAGACGTGTCACTGACATGGCTCTGCATTTGAGACAGCTCCTGCCAACACAAAAGGAAGCTATTAACTTTCAGGGTCTCTGCAACAAGAACACAGAGCCCCAGAGAGTCCTGATCAACAGTCCCACTCACTGACTCTTAGTTTTAAAGGTATATCTAGCCCACCTTGCCCCAGCCCTACAGAGAACTCAATGTCCACAGACCATACTGCCAAACCCCTTCCAAAGGGCCTCATCTCTAGGTTCTTCGCCAATAGTTTTCAAAATATATACCAAAATGCCACAGTCCCGAATCTGAAAACATCTCCCCCTCCCTCTCTTAGTAGGAAACATTCTCACTGCATCATAGAGGGTCCTCAGGAAGTTGATCTCATCCATCAGGGCGTCCACCTTGGCCTGAAGCTCCACCTTGTTCATGTAGGCAGCGTCCACGTCCTGAGAGAGACAGGAACATAAAGGCCTTATTCCTCCAAAGAACAAGCTGCAAACTACAGCAAGAGAGCCAGGGGAACCATTGCTTGGGATGGTCCTTGTCCAAGATGGGGCACCACAACCAAGAGGTGATTCCTAGCTCAGAGTTAAATTCCATCAAAAACTAAAGGCCAGTGAACTGTCTCTTTCAAGGATCTTTCCAACTAATGTGCATGTGACTTCTGTTTATTGCTCCAATGGCCTGAACTTGGAAGCCCCCTGGCAGGAAGAGTAAGGAGATCCACGAAGCCAGCTGGAAATCTGCAGCTACAAGACCCAGAAACCTCACACATACCTTCTTCAAGGTCACAAATTCATTCTCAGCAGCTGTACGTTTATTGATTTCATCCTCATATCTGTGAAAGTAAGAAATAGATGAATTTGGTTATTAATCATCAATACAACTTTTCTCTGAAATCTCTTCCACCCCTTTGTCGCTCTCCCAACCTCTTAGATGAACACATCCTCCTATCTCCCTAATAGTTAGGGGGACCAGCCATTCCAATTTCCCAGGCAAACTATCCCCAGGAAACTCCTCAATCCCAAGCAAACCTAAAGAATAGATCTTCCCTGACCTGGCTCATGAGAAAAATTTTTGACTGTAATCTCATCCCTCTTGCCCCAAGTTCATTTGTAAAGAACTATGCTTGGAGAAGGAGAGTGAGGGGGAACCCAATAAACCCAACTATCCACCATGAAGGCAAGAAGAGGGAAAGAGGTTAGGTGACACCACAACACAGCAGTCACAAGGAATGCAGACAGGGCCATGACTCTGAGAAGGGTGACCCATGGCATCTTCCCACTCCTGCCCTGCCACTCACTTCTTCTTGAAGTCCTCCACCAGGTCCTGCATGTTCCTCAGCTCAGAGTCCAGGCGGCCTTTCTCCCCGAGGATGCTGTCTAGGTAGTTCCGCAGATAGTTGATGTGGTTCTCAAAAAGGGGCTCAAGGTTGTTGGTTCCTGTGATGGAATTGGTGCCCTGCTGCTGGAGCAGCTCCCACTTGGTCTCCAGGACCTTGTTCTGTTGCTCCAGGAACCGCACCTGCAGCACATGGGGGAAGCAACATCAGACAAAACGTGTAGTAGAGGAGTGGAGGCCCTTAATTAGCTCAGGTAGGTCTGGGTGTCTATATCTCCTGGTCCACCAGCACAAAGGCCTAGAAAGCACGTGAAGAGCTCCAGCTCCTGCTACAGCTGCAGAGAATGTAGTCAGATGGGGGAATCAATCCAGGCCCTAAGTTTGCAGCATGGCTTAGAAAGTTACCAGGAGAGGAGAGATGTGCAGGGAAACTGGAAATACCCCTGCCTCAATGAAGAATGGGAAAGATGCTTGGTATTCCTGGGGACTTCAAAACTCTATCTCAATTTCCCAAAACGCAGCACTCTCTACAAAAATGTACCCAGCAGCACCATTTCCACATAAGACTACAGACGACGCAGTTCTTCAAAGGCTATGAACCACTGGGAACCAACACTGATTGACATGTCATAGTCAGCACCTCTCTTGAGACTGGAGGGAAGACAGCCCCAGGTGAGCTGTCCTGATCTGAAGAAAGTCATGGAACACCTTCCTTTTCCTGAGAAGGTTGAGTAGGGGCACAGAGGAAATCACCAACTTCTCAAAGCCCCTTGGTCCTTAGGGTTCCACTTAAGCCTCATTCATCTCATCTCGGAGGCATCTGTCTCTTTGCGAGGCACCACACGTAGGGAAAAGGGCCTCATTAAAAGTCTCAGAGGACAGCTCCTATTTGCAAAGTCCTCAGTTCTGGGTCAAACTCTTCCTCGCAAGTGGCCATGGCTCTTGGTTTGAGCTGCCAGCTCTGTCAGCCTAGGCCTAGGTAAGGCAAAGGGAAGGAGACTGGGGCATGGGGTCACACAAGCAGGATATGGTAGGGTTTGGGTCCAAATAGGGAACCATTATCTTTCCAACCCCCCACCACACACACACACACACACACACACACACACACACACACACACACACACTCACACTCCTGCTTGACTCTAAGGACAAACTCATCAGCCCTGAGTATCTTCCCAGACCCCCACCCACCCAGAGTTCTGCCTGAGTCCCTCGTGTCCAGCCTGGCCTTTCCAGGACACACTTAAACACTAATGACTCTAAATGTCAAATTCAAAGTCCTTAGCCTAACAATGAGGATCCATCATAGCTTTGTCACCTTGTCAATGAAGGAGGCGAACTTATTATTGAGAGTCTTGATCTGCTCACGCTCCTGGGCCTTCACTTGCCCAATCTGGGGGTCAATCTCCACATTGAGGGGCTGCAGGAGGCTCTGGTTAATGGTTACTTCCTGAATTCCTCCAGGGAAGCTTCCAGGGCCAAAGCCACCAGGCCCACCAAAGCCACCAGGCCCACCCAAACCTCCAAGACCACCCAAACCTCCAAGACCACCAAAGCCACCAGCTCCCCCAAGCCCACCAGCTCCTCCAAGCCCACCAGCTCCCCCAAGCCCACCTCCCATTCCTCTGCCACCTCCCAAGCCACCGCCAAAGCCACCTCCATACCCACTCCCAAAGCCACCTCCATAACCACCTCCAAGGCCACTGACATAGATGCTACGTCCTCCACCAAAGCCACCAGCCCTTGAGCCCCCAGCTGCCACACTGAAGGAGATACTCTTGTTGCCACCTAGGTTGTAGAGGCTGCGACTGCCAAAGCCACCTGCTGTGCCCCGTAACCCAGAGGCCCCACCACCAGCTGCCCTAGAGCGGGTCACACCGCTCATCCTGCTGCTGCCGGTCACCACGGCCGAGCGGCCGGAGAAGCCCTGGCTCCCGCTGCTGATGGATTTCTTGCCGGCTTGTCTGCTCATGGCGAGGAGGTTGGTGAACAGAAGAGCGTGAGAGGTAAGCAGGGACACTGAGTCAGAGGAGGGAGAGGGACTGGAGACCTGGGCAGAATAAATCCCTTTATATACATTTGAGGAGGTTGCTGGGCTCCAATGAAGGAGGGATAATTAATCCCAAATATTCATGGGCTGGGTTTGCCCTAAGGCAGTAAGTTTGTTCCAGGCTACCAAACACACCTTGAGAACAAGTTGAAATGGTAAAAGTGCTAAGGTGGCAGGCTTACCTAGCAGGGGGCGGTGCCTGGCGGTGCCCTGTGCTTGGGCATGGCCACCTCCTAGCTTTGTCTGACAGGACCCAGGAGGCACGCTGACCTGCATCAGGGGCTTAGCTCGGGTCTCTCTACCCAGCAACCACCCCTGGGTGCTACCAGATTCAGGCTCAGCTCTGAAAAGTGAAGTGGAAGGAGTAGGGGAGGTTCTGGGTCCCTGAGTGATGGAGACAGTGAGGCCCACCAAACTCTGGGAAAGTGTCTCCATAGAAGGGGTGATACGATTCACTCCACAGTCAGCACATGGTTACTAAGTGGTCACTGTCGAGCTCAGTGCTAGACTCAGGAACAAAGTAATGACCTCTCTTCCTCCCTTGCTAGAGACAAAGACCAGGATGATCACCAATCTCCCTCTATTCCAGGCTTCAGTTCAGTGGCTTTTGGGCTTATGATTATCTTCTAAGAGAAAATGTGAAGCTCGCCTGAATGCACATTGATCAGACACTGGCAAAACCCAACATGACAGATATTTGTTTGCTTTGAAAACTTCCTAGAGAAACTATGGGGCTCCTCTAAGGCTTCCTTTCTTGCTTCCTACATTTTGGCATTCCTCTGGCTTTATTCCAGGTCCCATGGAACAGGAAGCTCAAAGACCAACTCAACAAAATATTCAACCAATTCTCACAGATCCACTACGTGCACCAGGCACCATGCACAGTGCAGGATGCCTGATCAGGAGCCAGATACACAGGGCCCCTGGGGACCATTCTCTGGTAGCAGGCATGCTCCTGAGAGTCCCCCACCAGCCTCAGAGGGCTAGTTCTGGCTAGGCCAGCAGCACTACTGAACAAGTCTGACTCCAAAAGCCTGAGAACTGCCGACCCGGTGTTTTCCAAGGCTTAGGCACTGGCTTGGTTTGTCCAAGAGAAGAGGCGGCCTGCGCAGCTCTGAGCTTGCCAAGTTAGCTGCTTATCTCTCCAGGACAGGTCTTTTTTCGTTGTGTCTCCTGCGTATGAAGCTCTGCCAAGGGTGTGGCCTGTGTGCTCTTGGCAGGAGCAGTCTCAGAACTGGGGGAAAGGAGGAAAAGACAGGGATGTCAGAGTTCATGGGGTAGGGTTGTGGGAAGGGTGACCCAAGTGCATATTTCCCCAGTGGTCTGGTTCTGCCCTTTTGTCCTTCTCTTCCCTGCATGTTACCCCCAGGCTACACAACATCCCAGCCCCTTTCCTAGGACAAAACCATGAACTTTCCAGAAGTTTCCAGTCTTGGTCATGTACTGAATCCTTTGATCCTTAACACAAGGCTTTGCCAATAATTGATGCTTATAAAGCTTGATTGATGGAATGAATGAATGAAACAAATTATTAATGAATCAATTGATTAATGAAACCCTTAAACTGGACTACAAACAGATACAACTGGTTAAAAGCTGGTTCAACTGCCATTATATGAGGTGGCCCAAGCTTATTGAGATCATCTCGACATGAGGAATCCAGATAGACTTTTCAGACATGGTGTTCAGATTTGGGAACATACCCATGCAAAATGAGCATCATCTCCTCCACAGCAGGAAGAATATAGAATCACAGAATCAGAACCCAATGATCAAGAATCAATCAGAGAATCAAGCCGAAGTTGGGCATCCCTAGGATCTTCTCTCCAACATCTCCAACTTCTTTCCCTGATCTCCCACAACTGCTGCTGGGGTCTTAATGAAATGTGAAATGAGCCCAGGCCCAGAGGTGGCCACACACAGCCCTCTTCTCCACTTTGCTACCTCAGAGGAAACAGAGTTTGAGGGATGAACCAAACCCAGGGCTGAATCAGACTCTCCCCATGACTAACCATGACCAAGGCTGCTGGTCCACTGTGCTTTAGCATCATTAAAAAACCATCAAAGGTGATCAATCATCTCCACCTTTCTGGATGGATCTCCATGGAACATAGCTAGATAAAGGAATTCTGACAATAATTCACAAAAATGTATCACACAAATTAGGTCATTTTTTTTTTAATTTAAGAGAGTTGAGTAGTGTATAATGCTGCTAAGTGTCACACTTAGCAGCAGAAATTTATTTGTACTATGATGAAGTAATTTTCTACAAAAATTACATATGTATGTGTATTTATATATACTTACACATACATTTACATATATATATATATATATATATATACACACACACACACACACACACACACACACACACACACATACAAACACATATTACATATATGGGGGAGTGGAAACCCTGTCTTTATACCAATTAAAAATGATCTGCCACATGCTTCAGCTTATCCGTGAAGTCCAGAGCAGAGGCACTTCAGGAATTCTTAAACCTATGGTGAGTCAGGGGACCTCAGTGTCCCCATAGGGGAGATCCCAGCCTTTGCCAGAGTCCACTGATTCTGAATCATGCTTGCCCTTTCTTTAGATGGAATAAACTTGAAGAATAATCTTTGAGAAGCAAGGTCACAACCACCATTGTCAAGAGCTAGTCCCATGTCTGGGACGTCCCCAGCAGAAGGAAGGCCTGACAAGAAGGACATGATCTATACTTATTCTAGGAGTCAGAAAAGCAGACAAGAGGGCTGGGGTTATGGCTCAAGTGGTAGAGTGCTTGTCTTGTGCATGGGAAGCACTGGGTTCCATCCTCAGCACCACATTAAAATAAAATAAAGATATTGTATTCACCTAAAAATAAAAAATAAAAATAAAATTATATATGTTTTAAAAGAAAAGAAAATCAGACAATATATGACCTGGTCTTGGGGAGACAAGAAGTAAAAATAAAGACCAGGGAGTACATTAGCAGGACTGGAATGTCAATTCTGATCAGAATTATGAGAGAAGGAAGCGAAGGAAGGGGAGGAGGCCATGTGTGAGTGGAGACTCTTGGTGGTTGGACTGGTCCTCTGCACTTGGGGCACCTGATACATATTTTGAGAAAACAGAGTTGGTTTACACTTACCCCCCACCCAAACCTGAATTTGGTTAACTACGTATCCTAAGCACTTTCTGGAGAAGAGTGAGTCACTGGGTTGCAATGTTTGAAATCCAATACTCGCAGGGTGCTGCAGCCAGGAGGCTGCCCATCCACTCCTCCTAGAGACCAGCACCCACCTGGCCTCTCCCACTCGTTAAGATCCTGGTGGAAGCCAATTCATCAAATCCCCTGACTTGTCCAGACCAGCAAGATGCCACCCTGATCCCAGCAAGGTCTTCACAGATGTAGCTTTAGTGCTTTCTGCTCCATCCAGCAGGAGCCTGACTCCTCCATGGGATCAGTGAAATCAGGGTCAGAGGGGCCTCATCTGCCCATCTACTCAGGGGGGACCTATATGTCCCTAGGTCTGAAGTTGCCTTTTAACACACACACACACACACACATTGTCAGAACTTCTGTTTTAATATCCACTTTTACTATGGATTCAGCAATAGTTGTAAATAAAATTGCATTTTATAATCACATACATTTGGAAATGACAATACCTATATATGAAAAGGCACACTATTCTTCAATCTACTGACATGTAAATGCATTCATGAGGATCCTCAGAACCCTTGCAACAACACAATAACCACCTAACCAGAGCCTTTCAACTTCAGGTCCCAGTCCCCTGCCAATTAGCCTATGTCCCTGCTGGACAGTGCATATACTCCCTAGAAAGGACTCTGTTCCCAATTGAAATTCCTCACTGGACCATAACCCTCCGCATGTTGTCACCACCTGTCCTCCTTGCCTTTGTGTCCATCAGCCTTGGGCCCTGGGTAGACGTCAATGAATGTAAACTGAACTAAGATGCATTTGCTCTTGCTTGGCCTTCACAGTAATGTGCACAAATGTCCCTGCTTCTCCATGATGGCCCTTACAGTAGCAGACAATACTCCTGCCTTCCTGGAATGTCCCAGGCTAGATGCACCCAGTGTTTCACCTCGTCCTCAGTGTGCATGGTTTCCAGGAGGCTCCCCTGAACCAGCTCCCACTTGGGTTCACCGCTTTGTTTTTGATTTTGAGGGAATGGTTGGTTGTATTTGTTTGGTTTGAGGGTTTTATTTTGTTTTTGCAGTCCTGGGATTTGAACTCAGGGGTGTTCTATTACTGAGCTGAACCCCAGCCCTTTTAATTTTTTGAGACAGTCTCACTAAGTTGTTCAGGTTGGCCTCAAACTTGCAGCCCTCCTGACTAGACCTCCTGAGTAGCGAGGATTACATGGCTGAACCACGGGGCCTTTTAAAATTACAATGCCTACCTAAGACATAACACTCAAAAACAGCCAAATGTACACCAAAAACTGGTAGGAAGCCCCCTTTCTATCTGTGACCAGGACAGAGTGCTTCTTCCACTTCAAGTTAAGATCCTCTTCCCTTCTCTAACTTTGGGCTCATCTCAATCCTGTCTGGAGCTAAGATAGGGGCTTTGAAGTCAGGCTGTCCTGGGTTTGAATTCTGGCTCGACTTCTTCCTTACCGTGCCTCATGTTTCTCCAAGCCTAAATTTCCTCCCCTATAAAATGGAATGAATAGCAGATTCATCTTTCCTAGCTCTTGTGAGATTTGAAGTAAATAACATAAGTAAATACTAAGAATGGCACCTATACACAGTTAGCACTTGGAAAAATATTAGCTAATATTTTGTATTTGTTATTTTGTCTCACTTGAACTGTGCTTCTATCCTAATATGAGAAGAGGGCCTCTCTATTGCTCTGGGGAAATTGCAGGTTAATGCAATGAACTAATTGCTCCTGTGACAACCCAGGAACCCCATTTTGTTAAAATATTTTACTTCCTGTCTTTCTTTCACAGATGCAAAGCATCATGCCTGGTCTCTCCTACCTCTTTCTCTTCATGCAATGAATACTTACTGAGCACTGACTGATTGTCAAACACTGATACAGGAACCAAGAAAACAGTGGACAGACAGAACAGAACCTGCTAGGTCAAGCTCACATGCCAGTAGGGGGCAGACAATAGAGAAATACACACAGGATAGGCAGGCGGTAGAAGATGCTCTGAAAGAAATTCAGCAGGAAAGGGATGGGAAGCCTGACCAGGGCCATTTCATAGAGTGCTCTGGGGGAACTAAGCAAATACTGAACACATTAAGAAACAGGCTAGGTAGCCCAAGGGCAAAGGCTGTGAGGCAGGAGCGTGGGACGTACCAAAGAACCATCAGGGGCTGGTGTGGCTGAAGCCAAGGACGGAGGACAAGAAGTTTATGAAATGAGTTCCATATGGCTGCAAAACAGATCCCACAGGGCCTCATTAGACCCATCGTTATTTGAGAGGGGGGTTTAAGCAAAGGTGAAACATGAGCTTACTTTTTTTGTTGTTGTTGGTTTTTTTTTTTGTACCTGGGATTGAACTCAGGGGCACTTAACTACTGAGCCACATGCCCAGCCCTTTTTTGTATTTTATTCAGAGACAGGGTCTCACTGAGTTGCTTAGTGCCTCACTAAGTTGCTGACTGGCTTTGAACTCGTGATCCTCCTGCCTCAGCCTCCGGAGCCACTGTGATTACTTTTAAAGGCTCCATCTGGCCAGGCACAGTGGCACATGCCTGTAATCCCAGCAACTCAGTGAGCCCTGTCTCTAAATAAAATATTAAAAAAGGGCTGGGGATGTGGCCCTGAGTTCAATCCCTGGTACCAATAAAATAAAATAAAGCATCCATCTGGCTGCTGTGTAGAAAGCAGACTTCAGGGGCTAAGGGGGAACCAGGTGAGACCTGTCGGCCTTCCTTCCTTGCCTCCTGGTTTTAAATAACTCACTTCCACCTCCTGCTGTAAGAATAAGTGAAGGAGCAACAACCCCAAAGCCGTTAAAGAGAAGCTTAGCCTGGCAATCGAACTGAGAAAAGGCTTTGCCCTGAATAAGCCTGGATTTACGTGAGATTCCTCTGTATGACAAAAGCCGTCTGCTTATATTTGTGCTGAATCATGTTTATCCTACATGACTTCTCAAACCAGAGGCTACTGAATAGCAGCAATCACAGCCTTGTCCTTGCTAGGAGTCCCCGAAAGGCCTTGGGAAATTATTCAATAGGTTACTTGACACAAAAGATAAAAGGGGAGGTAGAAAGATCATTAAGTGATCATTTAACCTGGGAAAGAGGGAGTTAAGAGGAAATTTAAATTTATTTTTCCATGGAATTATTTGCAAAGTATGGATCTCTTTCCACTGAAGAATTTGAGGGAATCCAGTTGAATGTAAAGTGGAGTGTGTGAGCATGGTAGTAAATAGGGTGAGTATGGACACTGCAAATAATCTAAGGAGAGCCAAGTGAGTAGCACACACCTGTAATCCCAGCAGCTTGGGAGGCTGAGGCAGGAGGATCACAAGTTCGAAGTCAGCCTCAGCAACTTAGTGAGACCCTGTCTCAAAATTAAAAAATTAAAAAGGGGCTAGGGATGTAGCTCAGTTGTTAAGCACCCTAAAGTTCAATCCCCAGAACCAAAAAATCATCATCATCCAGAAAGATTTAAAAATAAGTGAATACCAAAGAGATGCATATTCTTTTGGAGGATAAGAGACAATTCTGCTAAGAGACAAAGGAATGACAATAAATGTCTTAGTCCCAGAAACATCTTCATAGTACACAGGAATGAAGAAGGAGGTGGAGCAGGTGCAAGGCTCAGCATTTCTACTGCATGGAAGGGGAGTGAGGTGCCCTGTGGCAGGCCCCAGACATGAGTCCAAAACATAACATGGGCCGCGAGGCCCCACCCCAAAAGCAGGTAGCCCAGAGTTCCCTTCTCCTCTCCTGCTGAGCTTTATCTCTCAGACATGCCTTCTCTTGCACTTGTCTGGTCTTAGAACACGAGGACCAAGCCCCACACAGATTAGACAATGGGCCAAATCATGGTCTTCCACTGCCCAGCTTCGACCTACCTCTCCAGCCTTCTCTCCCACCACTCCTGGCCCTTAACCTTGACTGATGCCAAGTTACTTTTGGTTTATATATGTACTTCCCTGAACCACACTCCAAGAGCCTCTACTCTGACATTCTTGCTGCCTAGAGAACCCTGGACCCGGGGCCCTTCCTCCCAACTCCGGGTCTACACCCCTTTCACCCCAGCAACCACTAGAACTTCAACATTCATCTCAGGTGCCACCTCCTCCAGGGAGCCTTCCTTGAATCCCTGGCCAAAGTAAATGCTTCTCCCCTGTGCTTACATCTACCATTGCTCTTAATAGTCTCCTGAAAGCACGGAAAATCCGTATCTCATGTGTTTGCTTCCCAGCGCTTCCCACACTCATATTCACGTGCCAAATTCACGTAATGCTACGCTTTCCTCAAGGGAGGACCCAGCCTCAGTGTGATTTCTATCCCCACAGGTTTGCACAGAGCCAGACACAAAAGAGGTGCTAGCAAACCTTGTCAGGCTGTCCCCATGAGGCTCACAGGCAGAGTCACAGGAGGTGGACAGCCCAGTACCAGAGGGGAAATGCTGCCAGGGAGAAAGGAGCAAGATCAGAATCCACCCAAGGAGGCGTCAGGGAGTAGGGCATCGGGTGGAAGTCCTGGAAGACTTCCTGGGAGAAAGGTCTTGCTCTTAGAGAAGATCAGAGTCCTGCTGTCTGTCAGGAGAATACTTGCTGCCACCTCTAGCATCCAGGCCCTACCTGTTCTGCTTAAATGCCACCTCCTACCTGCAGCTTCTCTGTGCTGCCCTCACCCAAGACCAAAAGTAATTCCACCCTCATCTGGACAGCCAAGACCTTTGTTTATAACTCCCAGTGGCCTTCATCTGCCTGTCTGCTTCCAATCATTCACATCTAGTCATGACCATCCGTATTGAAAGCCCGACAAAAGCAGATATAGCTGTTGATTCTACGCGGGTCCCTATCACCCAGGTCTTGGTGATGGGGAGACCTGTGCAGGTGTAATAGTTGCTTAGAAGCCAGAGGGACCTAGGCTACATAGAAGGTGGGGCTACAGCCAGGTCCCAAAGCCAAGACCCTGGGGAGTGCAGGTCTGGGCAGAATAAAGGATGCACCAACCCATAGTTGGGCCCTTTAGTTGGGAAAAATAATTTCAGTATAGCCAGAGGGAAAGATTTCAAAGGAAGGGAGCCATGGGGCTTCCAAAAAGCAGGTGGTGCACCCTATGTCTCCCCAGAACACAAAGAACTAGCCAGAATCCAGTTCAAAGGATCTGAGAGAAGGGGTGCCCCTATGATCTCAGCAATGCATTTCCCCAAAAAACTCCAATGATCCCCTTCAACTAACCAACCAGCTCCAAACCCGTGGGTACTAGCCAGGATCCACTCCCCTGGACCCCTCAGGAAATAGAGGCCGATGTGACTGTTTTTCCTCTTTCATGTCCAACAGAGGTCTAAGACACCTGTCACAGAGCCCCAAGGCCTGGCCACTTCCACACTCCCCTTGCTCAGGAGGCACAAGACTTGTGGCCCATCACAGCCTCCAGCAGGTGACCTTGGGAAGTCCCAACCCTGCCTCCAGGCCTGAACTCTCCTCCCCACCCCAGAAACTCAAAAAGGAGCCACTGAGGCATTTTCCCAGGGAAGGGGAGCAGTGGGGACCCGGTCAAAGCTGCCCGACTGGCTGCAAGGGCTGCAAACACTTCCTGTTCTGACACACCGGGCAGTGAGCTGGGAGACAATGGAGAGATTAGGGCCGGGCTCTTGAAGGATGGAGCCATCTGGCCGAGGGAGGGAGCGGTTCCTCCTGGTTTCTCTTGGCAAACAGCCCCTGCCCAAGCTCCTCAGATTAACCCTTGGCTGCTTTTGGCTGCTTAGCACCTAATTTCTTAGGAGACCTCATAGGCAGGCACTGGCCTGGGCAATTCATGCACCCTCTCATCTGCATAGTTGGGCCCCCAAGGGCACTGCACTGGAGGGATTGGAGTCAGCATGAACTCCCCGTAGACAAAAAGGGAAGCACCAACTGGTGACCAAAAAAGTATAGCCTGCACCTGCAGCAGGAGGGATTTAGGTCAGACTGCACTTGGAGGAACTGCAGTCCTCTGAAAAAGGGGAGATTGTGCAGCTCCAGGAAGCTGGAATTAGTCCAAGACAGAAACAGAGTGTTCTCAAAAGCTGCACCCAAATCCTCCCCCTAACTATCTTCTCCCCACCTCAGGATTGCAACAGCCAGAATCTCCAGGGCTGCCCCAACCAGGAAGCTACCTCCTCTACCGCTCCAGAAGAGCTGCCTCAACTCCATGTTCCATGTTCTCCCATAGCGACCCCAGAGTGACCCCAAGCTCAAGGGGAGGCTGGGAAGAGAGGAAAGCGTTAAAGCTCTGGGAGAACAGCGGGCTTGTACTCCCCCATCCAACCACAGTGATCTCGTGTGTTCTTAGAACAGTTCCTGAAAGCCCTGTTGTTCCAGGGCTTTGAGCTCCATGCATGGAGTTTTGCAAAACTAGAGAGGCCTTGCTAGCCCTGAGTGTAGGTTCCCTTCCTAAGCTCCACATCCTCTGTTCTGCATTCAGCAAAGCCACCACGCCGGTGCCTCTCCTCACACCTGCAAGAGGCCCCACACCTCCAGACCTAGACTCCTTCCCTCCAGGCTCACTCCAGACTCGAATTGAGAAGGTGCTGCCTTGGGCCGCCCTCTGATGGGCCTCCTCTCTATAATTGTTGGTTATCTCTTGAATCTGCACATCTGCCCTCAGGCTCCAGACACTGCACTTCTGACCTCAGTAATCTATGCAATTTACAAATAGAGACCTGAAAAACTAGTGGATGACTTTGATCCACATAAACAGATCCTTCAGACCCCCCAGTGTCCACTTTCACCCAAGTTAATAGATGTTCAAGATTCTAGAGACTGCTCCCCAGGGAACAAACACAATGGCTCAGACTGAATGATAAAAGCATTTTATTGAAGATTCACCTGCAGATAGTTAAGAATGAGAAGAGTTGAATGGGACCCGAGCAGTTCTTGTCTTAACCTTGCAGAGCCTGTTGCTGCCGGGTGATGGAGAGTGAGTTTGGTTCTCTTGTAGCTGGATATCCAGAATCGGGTGGGCAACAGTGTTGAGCTGGGAAGAAATGTGTGGCCCTGACAATTCTGGAGAGGGAGCTCCTGGTCATTTTCTCCTCTGTCCATGGGAGGTGAAAGCTGAGACCCCCTCCACTGGAGGTGAGTCACCAGGCCCAAGTCAAAAAGAAGCCACCGAACTCCAAGAGGGCAGAATCCACATTCCAGACAAGATGGTCCTGGAGCAGAGATCCCAGAAGAGAGTCGAGGTGACAGCATCAGGGTGAACACCAGAAAGGGAAGGTGGAGATGAAGTAAAGGAAGCACAGGGACCGCAGGCCTGGGCCAGGTGGCATTTGGTTGCCAGCAAGGACCTTGTCTCCTCTTATCGGGGTTTCTTGCCCAGCGTGGTAGTAGAGATGATCTTGCTGCCGGAACTACCGCAGACACCGCTGCCAAACCCAAAGCCACCTCCAGAGCAGGAGCCAAAACCACTACCCAGGCTAATTCCAGAGCAGCTTCCGCCGAATCCTCCACTGATGCCTCCAATACTGGAGCTACCACCGACCACGGCTGCAAGAAAGACAAGGGACACAGTTGTTCCCACAGTGCCCAGAACCCTCCACCCAGATCTGGGTGAACAAATAACAAGAAGGGGCAGGAAGTACTTACAGATGCTCACAGCACTCTGGCATTCTCCAGACATCCTGTTGGGGAGAAAGAGCTGTGAGTCTCAGCGAGCCCAGAACCACAATTTGTTCAATAAGTAGGTCTCATGCACTGTCCTTAAAGAACAAGATTCTAAAGGCCAAGTGTGAACCTATTATTTACACCATCCTGGTTCCTTTTTTTTAATACTTTTTTAGATATTGATGGACCTTTATTTTATTCATTTATTTATTTGTGGTGCTGAGAATCGAACCCAGTGCCTCACACATGCTAGGCAGGTGCTCTACCACTGAGCCATAACTGCAGCCCCTTCATCCTGGTGTAATGCACCAGCACAGCATTGAAGCAAGCAGCCCTGCAGAGGCCCCAACTCACGACCCAGGGCCTCTCTGTCCCTCACATCACCACCCTGCTTTCCTGCTTCACCTGCACTCCTCGCCCTCCAGCAGCTTGCGGTAGGTGGCAATCTCAATATCCAGGGCCAGCTTCACGCTCAGGAGCTCCTGGTACTCGCGCAGCATCCGGGCCAGCTCCTCCTTGGCCTTCTGCAGGGCAGTCTCCAGCTCTGTGCGCTTGGTGTAGGCATCTTTGAGCGCCAGCTCCCCACGCTGCTCTGCGTCTGCCACAGACGCCTGCAGAGTCTGGCACTGTGGACAAGGACATTGGACAGGCAGCATCAGTGCCCTGTTTTCAAGATCTTTATACCTGGCCCTTCTTTTGGGCCAGTTTTCCTTGGGTTAGGATGTCAGGATTCCAATTGTCCCTCTTCCCATCTTGCCTGACCCTTAAGAATTTCATTCATTCCAGCGAGAGCCCACCACTGCCCCCATCAGACTGATAAGATAGACAGGCAAAAAAAAAAAAAGTGAAGAGCCAGGAAACCTGTGTACTGGGGCATCATCTCATGTCAACTAGGATATTGCTCAGAAGATCCAGGTGTGGCTTCCATAATGAGCTAGAAATGCCATGTAGATAGGCTCAGGGTCTTCTGACCTCATGCTTTACCTGCTTATCCACCCCAGGGCATCTACCTTGCACTTCAGCTAGGAGAAGGTGACACCCACCTGCTTCTTGACATTCTCAATCTCTGCCCGCAGCCTCTGGATCAGCCTGTTGAGCTCTGAGATCTCGTTCTTGGTGTTCTTCAGGTTGTCACCATGTTGATCAACTGAGTTCTGGAGCTGCTGGACCTAATGCCCAAGGATACACAGGGAATCATGGGTCAAGAGTATTTGGGTAGGGTCCAGTGAGAGTAGCCACAGGTGACAGGGGTAGCCCAAAATGTCAAGTGTTCCCAAGCAGATCAGGATCAATGATGCCTGGGAGAATCTACCATCTCTGGATGCTCTTGGGATCAAGTGGATGAGCACCTGACATTAAGAGCAGAGTCCTACCCTAAGATACCACCTCACTCCAGTAAGATTGGCAGCCATTAGGAAGTCAAACAACAATAAGTGCTGGAGAGGATGCGGGGAAAAGGGCACTCTTGTTCATTGCTGGTGGGACTGCAAATTGGTACAGCCAATTTGGAAAGCAGTATGGAGATTTCTTGGAAAGCTGGGAATGGAACCACCATTTGACCCAGCTATTCCCCTTCTCGGTCTATTCCCTAAAGACCTAATAAGAGCATGTTCCAGAGACACTGCTACAACGATGTTCATAGCAGCACAATTCACTATAGCAAGATTATGGAATCAGCCTAGATGCCCTTCAATAGATGAATGGATAAAAAAAATGTGGCATTTATACACAATGGAGTATTACTCTGCATTAAGGAACGACAAAATCATAGAATTTGGAGGGAAATGGATGGCATTAGAGCAGATTATGCTAAGTGAAGCTAGTCAATCGTTAAAAAACAAATACCAAATGACCCCTTTGATATAAGGGGAGTAAACAAGGACAGGGTAAGGACGAAGAGCTTGAGAAGAAGATTTACATTAAACAGGGATGAGAAAAGGGGAGGGGAGGGGGGGGAGGGGAGGGGGGATAGTAGAGAATAGGACAGACAGCAGAATACATCAGACACTAGAAAGGCAATATGTCAATCAATGGAAGGGTAACTGATGTGAAACAGCAATCTGTATACGGGGTAAAGTTGGGAGTTCATAACCCACTTGAATCAAACTGTGAAAGATGATGTATTAAGAACTGTGTAATGTTTTGAACGACCAACAATAAAAAAAAATAAAAAATAAAAAAATTAAAAAAAAAAAAGAGCAGAGTCCTAAAGTCACCCCCATCTCCTGAGACATCCTACCACCCACCTTGACCTGGTACAGGGCCTCGGCCTCAGCCTTGCTCCTCTGGGCAATATCCTCATACTGGGCACGGACCTCAGCAATGATGCTGTCCAGGTCCAGGTTGCGGTTGTTGTCCATGGAGAGGACCACGGAAGTGTCACTGACATGACTCTGGATCTGGGACAGCTCCTGCAAAGCAAAGGTCTCCAGTCAGCACCCCAGGTGGTCTCCCCCTGAGCTCTGAGGCAAGCCTCTGGGTTGCAAGTTCAAATGCAAGTGGGGTTGGCATTCCTGATGTGTAGGGAGTGGAAAGAAGATACATTTTTAAGTAGAAATCAAATATTTGGTGACATCTCAGGAGAGGAAAAGCAATGCTTCTCATCTTTACTGCTCACTGGGAACTACGGCACTCCACGTCCAAAGCAACAGGTGTTCCGTGTGTTAGATGGAAGGGAATGGAATGGATTCATTTCACCAGAAAAATGGTAGACAGTAATAAATTCCATCCCTCACAAACTTCAGCTATAATTTCTTCTTCTAAGACAACATCTGGTTTTGAGAAGCTCTCACTTGAATCCTTCACTTGGCTCCAACCCTTTCATCCATGACCCTGCTGAGAAGCCTCTGCCCTGAAGGAAGAGGACCAGAGTCCCTTCTAAGCACTGAATCCCAACCAGCAGCCTCAGAGATGGTGGAGGAGTCGCTTTCCGTGAATGGAGGGAGGAAGGAGTCCTCACCGCCTCGTAAAGGACCCTCAGGAAGTTGATCTCATCATTCAGGCCGTCCACCTTGGCCTCCAGCTCCACCTTGGTCATGTAGGCAGCGTCCACATCCTGCAGGGGAAACAGGAGGAGAGAGGAGGAGCAGGAATGATCATGGGGACAAGGTATTAATCGACACCTGCAAGTGTTTTCAGTTGCATTTAGGAAAATCTACACAATGCCAGGTGAGGTGGCCAGGGACCAATCATTCACTCGATTCTGTCCCTGAAGCTACCTGAAGACATGGAACTTAATTGTCTACACAGGCTTTCCTCCCAAGCTTCATTCCTGGAAACTTGGTTCCCTTATCTGCTTCCTTCAGCTGCACAGATGTAGATAGTACCAAGTGAGGTGGAGATGAGCAGAGATGGGCCGTGGGTTCATGGCCAGCTGAGGACCATCACCAACGGGGAGGGGTTCCCTAAAAAACACTTCCCCACCATCTTTCATGCCCCACCTTCTTGAGGACCACGAAGTCATTCTCTGCCGTTGTGCGTTTGTTGATCTCATCTTCATATCTAGGGGTGGGGACAGGAAGGAAAAGACAAAAGCCCACAGTGAGCAAGTGTCTCTTGGATCTCTGCTGCTTGTTTGCAAACACCTATTTGGAAATATCCAGGTAATTAGCTGTATTTCCCATGTGCACAAATATCCACTCAATGTACATTTATTGAGTAACTACTATGTATGAGATAACAGGTCTAGGCCCTGGTGTGTTCAGAGACATAAAAACCAAATTTTACAAAGACGATTTTCAAGAGTTAACATGTGAGGTGAAACATCCGCAAGAAACTAATCAATGCTGTTTCCATGGAAGAAACTGTCCTTTGGGCCATTTTGGCAGATTAAATTCTCAAGAATGTTGCCAGCACTTCAGTTCCTCTATTTTGGGTGTGAGGGAATTGGGAGAGAGGGTGTGGGTCTTCATTTTATGTCTAGTGCTATGCTACCTGTATTTTCTCTCAATTAATTTCATTGAATTCTTATAACCCATAAGGTAGGAATAGTATCTCCATTTTAAAAAGTAAAGGATATCATCCCCATTGAGGCTTAAGAAAACTGAAGCGCAGAGAAGTTAAGCAACTTATCCAAAGTCACATAGCTAGTAAGTGAGTAAATCAGCTCCATCTGTCTCTACAATCTCTTTGCTTCTGACTGTGGGGCAACTTGAGGTACCTAGACCTCACCCTATGAACATGTAATCATGTGGATGCAGGGGCACTGTCTAAAGGACCTTCCTGGCCCATTGGGATCTCTTCAGATCCTGAGATTCTAAACCACTGGAGAGGAGCCCAAGGAGCCTGGGCCATGGCCAGGCAGATGCGTCAGATGGTCCCTTCCTTCCTCCCCACATACTTGGTCTTGAAGTCCTCCACACTGTCCTGCATGACCTTCAGCTCCGACTGCAGGCGCCCTTTTTCATTGGCCAAGGTATCCAGCTGCTTCCTGAGGGCATTGATGTATGTCTCAAAGAAGGGATCGAGGTTTTTGCTGGATGTGGTGGTCGTCTGCTGCTGCAGGAGGTTCCATTTGGTCACCAGGACCTTATTCTGTTGCTCTAAGAACCGCACCTGTTTGAAGAGGGTACCAGACCACTGATGAGGTAGAAGGATCAAACCTTTGACTAGGGGGCGCCCACCAAGGCCAACTCCAACCCAGTCAATCCAAGGCAATCACGTAGCTCAAGAGTCACCCAAGTAGAGCTATCACATGGCAACTCCTAGTGAATGACCCTCATTCACTAGGGTCAACATGGTATCCCTGCTGCCCCGGGCCGTGGAGAACAGAGTATGTATGGCCAGAGCAGCAGGGCCAGCTTCCTAAGCACCGGCATCGAAAGGCCCCAGATGGCCCACCAGAGAAGCAGGGAGCTTCTACGAAATAATTAAATAAAATGAGGAGATACAACCGTGATCTAAAGGCTCTTGCATTCGAGTGACTCTGACCCAAGGCAAAGAGTTCACTAAATACTTTTAAAATAAGCCTTCTTATCAATAGACCTGTGTGTCCCCATGAACAACCTGTGCGTGACAGTATGGCTATCGGTGAGCAACATCCTACTCCTGTTCTAATCTCAGCTAGACTCCATCCTGCCAGGGACATCCCCGGACTTTCCCTCTCTATGAAAAGATGTAGCCTGATAGGCCAAAGAAGCAGCTGAGTGTGACCTCTCCACCTATGGGCTTCAGAATAAAAGGGAAACAGGCAAAGAAGATTGATCACCACCTGGGCCGAAAGGGGGAGATGAGACGGAGAAGCCCCCAAAGAACTCTTCTTCTTGCTTTCATGTCTCTGTGTCCTAGAGTCACAATGAAGCCTCCTGAAGTTACCGCGGGTTTATTCAAACTAGCAGGAGAAGTAAATGCACGCATTCAGCCTGCACGAAGAAGATGCGTTCTTGCCCAAACATCTAAGAGGCCTAAGACTTTGATACGCCATGACCCAGGACAGCCGAGACCAAGGTGTTTACACTTGTCTACCTGGTCATCAATCTCAGGTGACTCAGCTCTCTGAGATGACCCGATCACCATAACCTACCACACTAGGCTGGGATTGAGCTTTCAGGACTTGGCTCTCCAAATGCTCATGAAGAGGAAGTTGGGCAACAAAAAGAAAAGAGAGACCCAGCTCCTCTTCAAACAGACAGTCGAGCCTACAGTGAGAAGAAACAAGATAACCTCCCAAGATCCTGCTGTGGCCTAGAATTTTCCATGGAAGTCAGCAAGTTGTTATGTGCAGAACCAGCTTGGTTTTCTTCAGCTCCCAGAACGGGAGTGCCAGTTGTTAAACTACTGAAATTAACTGTTTTTTTCCAAAACCAAAACCTAAGAGAAAAGCTAGGAAATAGTGAGCCCATTTGTGACTAGAATCAGAAAAGCCAAGTGTTTTGCCTGGTAGCACACAGCTCGTCTGCCCTCTCTTACCACAGACTCAAAGTACCATCTGTCTCTCCTTCATCGCTGAAAACTGAGGCCCAGAAAAACTCAGTTGCTGTCCCTTTGCCTACAAGAAGCTCCAATTCCTGGGTTCCTTCCACTCGCTGCCTCTCTCTGCCCAGGACACCAGTCACGCACCTTGTCGATGAAGGAAGCGAACTTGTTGTTGAGGGTCTTGATCTGCTCGCGCTCCTCGGTGCGCACTTTCTGGATCTCGGGGTCTATCTCCACGTGGAGTGGGGTCAGCAAGCTCTGGTTGATGGTGACCTCCTGAATCCCCCCAGCAGGGCAGGCAGCGAGGCCAGAACCACCCCAACCAAATCCACTTCCAAAGCCACCAGCTCCAAAGCCACCAGCACCAAAGCCCCCAGCACCAAAGCCCCCAGCACCCCCAGCACCTTGGCGAGACCCGGCCACACTGAGAGAGATGCTCTTGTGGCCGCCAAGGTTGTAGAGGCTCCTGCTGCCGAAGCCCCCAGAGGAGCAGCGGCCTGCACCTCCAGACACGGAGCCAGAGCTGAAGGCAACCCTCTTGCCCCCACCAACAATGGCTGAGCCACAGCTGAAGCCCCGGGACCCGCCCCGGACACACTGCTGTTTGGAGATCATGGCTGAGGAAGCAGGACAAGCTTGGAGCTATGAGACAGAGGAGAGAGGGGCCAGGCCGTGTGTGCTGCAGCCCTCAGCCTCCGTCTCTTATATGGGCTGGAGCAGTAGGGCTTGGTTACAGGGGCATAAAGGGAAAAATCCAAAACATCTCTGGGCGTGGCCTTTGGCTCAGGCCCATCCTCTCACACCTGCTCAGCATGTCACTAAACACACCTACAAAAGTCATTCGGAGGGCACAGGTCCTTGGATCCCATCCCATTCCCCTCTAGGAGAACCTGAACTGGGCCCTAAGTCCTCCTGGATCAAGGCCTTGCCCAGGCCCAGCCCTGCAGCCTCCCCCAACCTACCGGCCTTCCATCTCCCAGCACCACGGAGGCTTAGTGCTCCAGGCCAAGCATCCTGTCCCACCCCAGGAGCCTGGGCTCAAGTGCACAGCCTGCCGCCCACCAGTTCAGCACTCCTTGAGCAAGCCACCCTCTGAGGCTCAGGTGCTTAGCCTAAAAGTTGGAAATAATGCAAATATTTGAGCTTCGTTACTCTTTAGAGCAGATGAGATGGTGGTGAACCAAGTGCTTCCGAAGCTGTGAGAAGCTGAACAGACACTTGTCACCATTGTCATTTTTATTCTTCCACATGTGTCTGGCCCCATGTCACATTCAAAAGGAAAAGCCTTCCCTGGCGCCCTTCAGATCCAAGCAGAGCCAGGTACCAAGTGGAGAGAGGGAAAGGTAGACCTGGGGCCCTCCCCCTCCAGCCCTGGGGACCCCTGTGCTTCTGTGGTGGGAGCAGGGTGGCGCTCCAGTGCCCTGGACGGTGTGCACCTGCTGCTCCCTTTGCTGGCCACTCTGAGCTTTGCTGGGCTCCACCAGAACAGGGCACATTCTGGAATGATCCCAGTGTTCAGGACAGGAATTCATAACATTTTTGGTGCTAGGAACCTTCTGCAGAACACCATTCTGCAGAAACCCGCCTGTTCATGTGTAAAATTCTAGTTTCAAACCCTTATATTCTACAACAGATCTGTGTTCAGATGCCCCCGCCCCCCCCCCCCCCGTTGCCACTAATTAGTTCTGCAGCCTCAGGCAGGTCACTTAACCCTTAAACACATCCAACTCATCTTCTCATCTATCCAACGGGACACCTGCCTCACAGTCAATGAGACAATTTGCCCACAGTGCCAGCCCCTAGGTTAGCAGACGCTCATTCTCTTCCCGACCAGGCTTTGTCATTAATGCTCACGAAAAAAAGTTAGATGCACCTGTGTTCCCCCTCTGCTCCTCAGCCCCTCGTGGGGGAAATGACCCCAAATCTGAGAAGCAGCAGTGACCCATGTCTAGGTGAGTCCACAGGCTGGAGCTGGCCCTGGCCTAATGGCAGCAGGAGTGAAGACTCCCTCGTCGACACAGGGAGGGCAGAGCCGTGAGGTGGGAGAAGATGGTCAGGAACCCCCAGGGCTGCAGGGAAGGCCAGGCTGCCCGGGGTTCAGCCGTCTCTTCTCTCCCTCCTCCCTACCCCAGTCCCTCTCCCCTTGCCCAGCCACCATCCAGGAGGCCTCTAAGCAAATGGAACTGGCAGAGGGGCTGGGGCTGTGAGTCCTGGAGGCCCAGGCCCTGCGAAACCATCCACAAGGGAAGTCTGGAACAGTGGCCAGTCCACTGGCAGCAGGGTACCTTCTAGACAGACCTGTCTCCTTCAAGGGAAGAGTCTGGACATTCGCTCTTTCTTTCAACCAGAATTTATTGAGCACCAAGTTGGTGCCAGGCGTGATGCAGGATGCTTCACATACACTGGACAAGTGGTCTCCTTGGAGGCTCCCTGCAGCTGGCCTCGCTGGCTCTGTTACACTCGATGACTTGGACACTCAGAGAGGCCAAAGAGCTCCCAGATTTGCACAGCATGTGGTAGAGCCGTGACTTGTACCCACATCAGACTGGTCTCAAAGCTCCGTGCTCCAGGCCTCTCACCTGTCCTCTCCTGCCTGGTATGAAGTGAGTATGTCCATTTTGTGCATTTTGTGAACCAGCCAGTCCAGAAGCGAGCACCCGAGCCAACCTGACTGAGCCTGCTACTCAGGAGCAAAGGGCCTGGAGGGCACTGGCCTCCCAGTGAGGATCCCCTGGGGATGTCCACCCGTCTCCCCTGGGAGCAGGGAGTTCTGCTCCCTGGGAGTCCCCCATCAGGGAACTGAGTCTAATTAACTGGTCCCTGCCCCCAAGGGGAGGTGGGCTGTCCCCCACGTGTGGGCCTGGAGCCCCGTGCCCACCACCTCGTCTCCATCTCTGCGCCTCCACCAACCGCTCTACCCTCTGCTGCCCCAAGGGTTTGATGGAGACTTTCATGAACTTGGTGGATGTTTGCATCACCAGACATGAAGCCCCCAGTGGCTCATGTCCCCTGGGTCTTGTAGCACCCCAGCTCTAGGGAGGGAAGACGCAGGCACAGCGAGCCTAGGGCTGCATCCAGGGGCCCAAACAAAAACCAAACAAGGCTGGAGGACGCTTCCAGGGGAACCAGACGTAAAGTGATGGATGTTATTTGTGCCTGTGGGGCCCCAAACTGCAAACTCCACTGAGGACTTTCTGGAGGTAACTGGAAGCATATGCCATCCCTAGGACAAAAAGTAAGATGACTTTTTTTTATCTTAAAAATGGTGCTTTTCAAGTAGAAGGGACTTCCTTAGAACTGCCATTATATATGAACACTAAGTGCTCACTCCTCACCACAACCCTACTAAAGTGGTGTTGCTATGCCCAGTTTAGAGCTCCAGCCACTGAAGCTCAGGGAGGCTATGTAACTTGTCGAGATCACACAGCTAGGAAGTAATGGAGATGGGAACCAGTCCCAATCATTCGTCTGACTTCAGAGCTTGTGATCTTCACTTCTAGACTGCAGTGTTTTACATGGTGACTCTGCCCCACAGGTCCACCATTACAGCAACAGGATCTTGCCAATAGGTTATGTGTTCCACGGACATGGCTCAGCTCCTTTCTGTCCTTACTCTTGTCACATGATTGGTTGCTTGGTTTACGTGGCCCGGTTCTTACGGGTACTTGAGAACACTGTCCTGAGGGGCTAACCCTGTGTCCTCCAATTAATTAAATCTAAATTTATCATAAACCCAAATCAATCAGAAAGTCCTAGTCTAGCGTCGTATCCTGTGGCCTTTTTTTTAAATCAGAATTGCCAGAAGTTCACAAAATCCTTGAACTGTAGCCTAAGAAACTAAAGGTAGACATAAAGAAGAACTTTTCAACCAAAAGACCATTTTCCCCCTATGGTGAGAGAAGAAGAGAGAAGAGTTTCTCCTTCCGGGACTGCTGTCTCCTTCCCCCCTAGCCAGAGGTGGCCAATGGAGTGAGGTTCTCCCTGGCAGTGACAGCTGAGAGCTGGGCCCCCTCCCCACTCCCCAGTCCCCCACACAGCTTTTACTGGTGCCCTCGGTGACCCTCCTTCCTCTGGCAGCTGTTCCTGATCTTGACATGGGGCGGGAGCGGGGCGGGAGGGTGTGCCCGCCTAGGGCTTTCGGGGTGAGCCCTGGGATTACAGATCCTGAGGCCCTCTGTCACTGTTGCCCCAAACCCGGTGTATGGTGTGAGAAAATGCTCCCGCCCTCGCTGGCCAGGTCCGTGCCGTGCCCCGCTCCGCCACCCAGCCTTGACGTTCTGAGTCACTCTCGGGGAGCAGCAGCCAACAAGGGGATCAGAGATTCTGCAGAGAAGGGCCGTCAGCATTTCAGGAGGAGGCCGCGAGGGCAAGAAGAGGGCAGGGACTTAGATCAGGGGAGGGGTCTGGCCCAGGGCCCTCTTCCCCAGGGCTGCAGAGCTGCCCTCTTGGTGTCTTCCCTGGGCATGTGCCAGCAAGGGCTCCCCAACTTCTGGCAGCGAAATTACTCTTGCAACAAAGTAACACAGGGAAAGCAGGGGAAGGACCCAAGCTCCCTGCAGCCTGCTGTCCTCCGGGCCCCCTAGAGCACCCCTGGGGTCCCCAGGTCCCAGGAACTCTGTATGAAAACCTTAGCAAGGATTTCTGAGTAATATGATGTGGATCGGGGGCTCCTGGGTGGCAATGTAACCGCTGAATTTTATTTAACTTAATGTTTCATTAAAACTGACCATTGTTCTATTTCTAAGCCCTAATTTTTAAATTCAATAAAGTTTTTGTTTCACTCTGTTATTGGTTTATGGTGGCTTTTAGACAAGTTCTTCCCTCTCTCAGCCCATCTTCTCACCTACAAGATGACACGTTTGGACAAGATTATGTTTAGCACCTTCTCTAGCTCCAGTACGCCCTGCTTCTCCGTTTCCTTTTCTGAACAACTGGCATCAACCAGTGGTTGAGAGCTTGGACTATGCAACCAGATCGCTTGGATTCCATACCCAGCTCTGCTACTTACTAGCTGTGTGATCCTCAACAAATTACTTAACCACTCTGTGCCTTTTCTTTCTCATCTGCCAATGGGGATGATAACAGTGCTTCTATCCAAGATTATTGGGAAGATTGAGTCTGTTTGAGGCTTAGCAGCACCCAGTAGGCACTCAGAAAACTTTAGCTCTTATCACTAAAGCGTGCACATCGGGAGCGGTCTGCACCCCTGAGAAGAGATGGGTCACCCTGTGACTGTGGATAACTCCCAAACTCAGGAGCACCCGGGTGAGGGGAGCAGAATCTTCATGCTCGCCCTTGTGTTCTAAGCCATGCTGAGGGTTCCGGCCAGAACCCCTCTGCTGGCACCCCTCGCCCTGCAGAAACTTGACCAACTCCCCAGACTCCTCTGAGGAGGGCCCCATGTCTAAGCTCCAGCGACAGCCAGGAGCTCTCCAGGAGGGAGGGCCCAGCGCAGCCTGCACATGGGACAGGAAGGAGCTGGTGGCAGGACTGGGCACCCCCCCTCCCAGGCCTGGGCTGAGCAGGCAGCCTGCGGGAACTGCAGGAGCATAGATGGAGGAGGGGGTCCCGCTAGGGCAGAGAGCTCTGGAGCTGAAGAGGGGGGCAGATCTGAGTCCCAAAGGAGGGAGGGTCATAAGATCTGGTGAGAGGCAGAGGCAGGGGCAGAACGGAGGGGGCTTCAGGGGAGGAAGGACTGAAGGCTGGAAATGGCAGCCCCAGTGCCTCGGACCCACCCCCAACAGCTGCCTTCACATTAGACCAGCTCAGTGCCCAGACCCGGTGAGAAGACCAGGATGTGGCAGTGGGCTTGAGGGCTCATTCTGGGAGCCTCAGTTGCCTCACCTGTAAAATAGGGGATCACATACCCCCCCATCGAACTCTGGGGTGAAATAATGTATTTGTAAACCATAAAATCCAATTGAACGTGCATTGGCATGGATGACTGAATACGGGGGCTGAGACAGAAACCATCTCACTCCAAGAAGGTGGGGATCCAGAAGTCAAGGGGAAGGGAAGTATGCTTAACTCATGTTTTCCTCACAATCCTGATTTTACAAAGGAGGCAACTAAGGCTCAGAGTGGTTAATCGACTTGCCCAATGTTGCATAGCTAGAAAGTGGCAGAACTGGAATTTAACCTGAGTCTGCCTCGTTCTGAAGCCCAGGATCTCTGCCCTGAACAAATCATGCTGCCTGCCCCTCAGAGAAATGAAGGGCTGAATGAGCACCAGGGGGCATGCTGAGTGACAGGCAGCCCCCCAGCAGCTGGGTCAGGCCTTCAGCAACTTCCATCCTCCCTCAGAGCCTCAGGGTCCTCCCACAGCTACACACAGGCCCTGGGGGAGCGGCAGCATAGAGCAAATGCACTTGGGCCCTCAAGGTGACCGGAGACATAGTGAGTGTGTGGTGGTCAACCATCCGGTGCTCATTGATGGACATGACTCACTTCCCAGGCAGGACAGACTGCAGCCACAACCGCTGACTGGAGTTGAAGTTTATTGAGACAGATCACAGGCACAGACCGGGGACGCGGTGGAGGAGGGGGTGGGTGACTGGGGAGGTTGGAGGATCTTGGGGAACCACTCTTCACTTCCCCCTTCCTCCCCCGCCAGCCCTGGACTCCCAGCAGAAAGGCAGAGGCGGTGAGCGAGACAGAGGTGGCCTGGGACACCCAGTCTCCTCTCAGTGGTCACCATCAGATCACTCGACCATGCTGCTCAAGATGAGGACCTTAACCTCCCAGGAGAAAAACTGGGTAGATTTGAGCCTTTCCCCCAATACAAACCGTACCCAAATAGTGTAGTGTGAAAAAACACGGGTCTGTGGTCCCCAGGGCTGTTCCTGAGAAGGTTGGAGAGGGTAGCAGGGATGGGGATGGGGCAGTGAGAGGACTGACTGCAGGGCCCCCGGCATGCACGTCTCAGAGGCTAGTACCTCCGGCTGGACGTCTTGACCGTGGTGGTCTTCCGCAGGATGGAGGTGCCCCCGGAGCCGACCCCGCCTTTGACATTGCTGTAGCCCACATTCGTGCTGAATCCAGCCTTGAAGCCACCCCCGCTCCCACCTAGGGAGACGCCACCCCCAAAGCCAGCCGCACTGCCTCCAACCATGGTGGTGGAGTTGCCAGTCACAGCTGCAAGGCAAAGGGTCTGGATTAGGCCAGAGGCAGTGCCAGGAAAGGGCTGGCAGGGCGGGGGGGCAGAAGATCATCGAAGGACTGGAACATCGGAAATTTCCCATGGGAACTGGGGAGGGGAGCCCAGCACAGGGAGCTCGCTCTCCTGGAGGCTCTGAAGGAGAGCACACTTTAGGGCAGGTTCAGGTTGAATGGACAGAGTGTTCTGGGGCCAGGCCAGGGGTGGGGCAGGAAGGGAGCAGCAAATACTCACAAATGCTGACAGTGCTGGGACATTCTCCAGACATCCTAGGGAAGCGGAAAGGCCAGGAGAGGGGTCAGTGACCCCAGGAACCCGGGAGAAAACCCGCATTAGATTACATTAGACTGGATCAGGGCCGAGACCGGGTGACAGTAACAAGACCAGGAGACATAAGTGTGTGCATGCAGCTGGACTAGGACCCGTGGCCCTCCCATCATGCCCTAAACCAGTCCTCTGGGACCAATGGCCCTCCCAGCACGTCCTCTGACCACGCCCCCACACACACCTATCTCCTCCACCCAGGACCATGGATGGCATCCCAGCTCCGGGGGAGACAGAGTCCCTGGCCTCACAGAGCCGCCCTAGTCCTGCCCACTTCCTCTCCACATCATGCTGAGGGAGATGTGGTTTTGCGGGGGGTTTGGTTTTTTTCAAAGTTTATACTGCCTTCCTTTCTCCCTGGCTGCGGCCACCCCCAAGATTAAGGATCAAGTTTGTGCCACCCTAGAAATAAGCAGCAGAGGCAAGGAGTCCATGAGGGGAGGGAAGTGTCCCCGAGGTGAGTCAGGACTCCCTCCCGGTGCTGCCTCCTCCCAGGGGACAGGGACAGGAAGCCCTCAGTGGGGCAGAGGGGCCACCACCTGCTCTCCTCGCTCTCCAGCAGCTTGCGGTAGGTGGCGATCTCCACGTCCAGGGCCAGCTTGACGTTCATGAGGGCCTGGTAGTCACGCAGCAGCCGGGCCAGGTTCTCCTTAGCCTGATGCAGGGCCGTGTCCAGATCCCCGAGCTTCTTCTTCGCATCCTTGAGTGCCATCTCCCCACGCTGCTCCGCTTCCTCGATGGCCGCCTGCAGCTTCTGACACTGCCCCAGGGGTGAGAGGTGTTGGGAACACCCTCTAGGGTCATCCCATTCATCTCTCTGCCCTCAAGTCAGGAGTCACCTTCCCCAAGTCCCTGCCCCAACCAAGGGGGAAAGAACAGAAAGAGAAATATGCCTCTGAAAGAAGGATTATTAGAAAGCAGGATCATGTGGCAGCACTGGGAAGCCTTGACTGAAGTCTAACTTCAATCCCTCCTCCAGCTGCAGCTCAGACCAGTGCTTCAGAAGAGAGAGAATAAATGATGCAATCTCACTATTAGCCAAAGTCTTCGTTCTGATCTGGAGAAGAATTTGTGCTTTTCAGCCATACCCTAGAAGGGGTTAGCCTCTGTGACCTGGATTCTGGAACCTTCTGCCTCCTCCAAGAGATGGGATGGGTCAATCTCCTTAGAGGAAGTAGCCAACCTGCTCTACCACTTATATGCTGTGTGACCTTGGACAAGCCCCTTCCCCAAGTCTCTGGGCCCCAGTTTCCTATCCTGTAAGTGGAACACATTGACCTTGATGATCCAGCATCTGAGTCGTCCCATCTATCAGAAGAAGAGCCGCCCTTGCCCCTCAGGGTGACCATGGAAGAAGGCCCTCCAGCCCTGCCAACACCTGGCCTGACCCCGAGGCCCAGAGAGAGGCCTACCTGCTTCTTGGCCGCCTCCAACTCACTCTCCAGCCTCTGGATAATGCGGGTAAGCTCCGAAATCTCGTCCTTGAGGTTCTGCAGGGTGTCCCCATGCTTCCCTGCCGTCACCTGCAGCTCCTCGTACTGGAGCCCAAAGAAGCAGCAGTGAGCATCAGAGAGTGAGCACCAGGACCAACCCAGAGCCACCTGCCAGTGGAGGCCTGTGGAGGCTGAGTATATCTGGTCCCTAGGGCTCCCACGTCCCAGTGGCCCAGGCCATCGGAGGTCTGTGCACAATCCCTGACCAGCCGTTCTTCTCACCTTGGTCTGGTACCAGGCCTCGGCCTCCGCCCGGCTCCTCTGGGCAATCAGCTCATACTGGGCCTTGACCTCGGCAATGATGCTGTCCAGATCCAGGCTGCGGTTGTTGTCCATGGACAGGACGACCTTGGTGTCAGACACGTGGGTCTGCACTTGGCTCAGCTCCTGAAGGAACACAAACAGCTACTACCAGGGTGGGGTGGGGAACAGGGGACAAGGACAGTCATGGTATCAGGAGGGCCATCCTAGGCTTCCCCAGAAACCCCCCTACAAAGAACCCATGACTGCAGGAAGAGACTTCGGTCTCCCCGCTTGTCACCTGGGCTCCCATTTTTATAGCCTTCATTTATTTTTGTACATTTACAGGCCACCAAGAGATCAGAGAGGAGAAAGGGAACACGCACTTTCAGCTCTAACGCTGGTGACAAGGCCCAGATGGCTTCCTCTGATCACTCCAGACTTTCCTGATACTCTTGGGCCCTTCCTGTATTTCTAGGGTCCATCACATTTACAAGCAAGCAGGGAAGGTGACAGAGAAGGAAGATGATAGGGAGCTGAGGGTCTCTGTGTCCTGGTCACTGGATCATGACTACATTGGCTCCCAGGGGCTCTGCCTCTCTCTCCCCTGCTCCCTCCTGGGCTGCCACCAAATTGCTCTAAACCCCATTACCCTTCCCTTAAGTTGGGTCTCCTTAAAGGTCTCCTTAAGTTGCTTAGGGCCTAATTAAACTGCTGAGGCTGGCTTTGAACTTGTGATCCTCTTGCCTCAGCCTCCCAAGTCCCTGGAGATACACTGTGCCTGGCTACACTGGAGTTTTCAAATAACTAAATTGGGTTAGCAGGTAGCTGTGGTGGAGCGCTTGTTTAGCATCATGGGGGCCTGAATTCCATCCCCAGAAACACACACATGAAAAAAAAAATCTAGATCAAATAACTAAACTAAAAGTTAACCTGTCTACAGAGGACCCGGAGCAGGGCATTACTAGTATAGTGGAGAGCGGAATCAAGATTCTCCATGCCCGCATGGCTTCAAATGATGGGATGAAACCGCAGGAAAGAAAAAAAAATGATTAACTCCTGCTTTTTGTTCCAAAAATTCAACTCCCTAAATACAGAAAGTTGGAGAAGAATAGATGCTAGTCTCCCTTGAAAACATTCATGTGAAAAAATCCAAGGGTTGTCCAGGGATAAGATGGCTTCTATAAAGAATACACAGACTGGGGCAGCATTAAGCTGCATGGATGGACATCAGCTCTCCCTCCCGACCCTCTGTTTTCTGACTATATCATTTAGAATCGTGTTTCCTGGAAAGCACCATAGCAGATACCCGTAATCCTCACCACTTAGGAGGCTGAAGCAGGAAGTTTGCAAGTTCAAAGCCAACTTGGGCAACTTAGGGAGATGTTGTCTCAAAATAGTTTTCTATTTTATTATTCTTTTATTTTATTATTTTATTATTATTCTCTTTTTAGGGCTGGGGGTGCATAGCTCCATGGTAGAGAGCCCCTGGGTTCGATCCACCAAAAAAAAAAAAAAACTGTTTCCTGAAGTTTCTCACAGATTTTTTTGTTCCTTCATCATCCTGGCCACTAAAAGACTGTTGTGGGAAAGACAAGTGTCACATGGAAGACAACTGGATACATGTAGTCCAGAGGGCAGAGTCAGGACCAGTCAAGAGACTAAATGGGAACAAGATTCAAGTCAGGTTTCTAAGAGAGCACTCAAATGGCAATGCCTACCCTCAAAAACAGTGGGCTCCCTGCACTAGGAGTTCTAGGGGAAGCTACCTGACCCCTGTCAGGGAAGTCATAGGAAGGTTCTTACCCTGGACCCAGGATTAGCCTTGTGGTCCCTGATGATCTGAGAAGCCTACGATTCTCTGGCCACTTTGTGTTAAATTCAACCCTGTCACCTTAGTCTCCAAGGCCCCCTGTCTCCTGGGACCACACTTAGATCCTTTGATCTACCCACTGCCCCCACCTCATCTCCTGCCACAACCTGGAACCCTTTCCCTCCTCTCTGCCCATCTCTGCTCCTCCATCCTGTGCTCGAATACAAACTGGATAGGAAGAGGGCAACTGAAAGGTGTGATGAGAGCCAGATTCTGGAGTTCAAAGTCAAGTTTGAATCCTCACGCTGCCTCATCCTAGCTCTGTGACAGTGGACAAGTTACTCTTTGTGTCCTTGACTATGAAGCAGAGACAACAATAGTACCTACTTTAGGAAGTTGTGGAGAGGATTCTCTAAGAGGCTTGACCGGTGCCTGGCCCATCGAGAGCACTTCATGCATGGAAGGCAGTGCTAATTAAAGGATTAACATCCCATCTTTTAACAAGTTGCACTGGTAAATTCAGTTCTGATCTCCGTGGGGAGTCCCCAGCACTGTAAGGGAATCCTCCCTGTCCTTTGGCCACCTCACCATTTCGTAGAGAGCCTGGAGGAAGTCAATCTCCTGGGTCAAGGAGTCCACTTTGCCATGCAGATCCATTCGGCCCATATACGCAGCATCCACATCCTGGGGGGAGGGGATAGGAGAGAGCAAAGGAGATGCTCCATTGACAGGGGTCTCATCTCTCTGGGACAACCCAGCACCCTGGCAGCCAAAGGCTCCCCACTCCCTGCTCACCTTCTTGAGCACCACAAACTCATTCTCCAAAGCGGTGCGCTTGTTGATTTCATCCTCGTACCTGTTATACAAGGAAGGCTCAGCCCAGTTCTGCCTTTTAGGCATTGGACCCTCCTGGCTTTAAGGAAGCCCTGATGGGTCCCCCATTGTCCAAGAATGCTTTTGGGGAGCAATTTTTGTTGTTTTTGTTTTGCAATACTGGAGAGGCCTTGTGGTCCCTGCTGATCTGAGGAGCCTACAATTCTCTGGTCACTTCATGTTAAGTTCAACCCTGTCACCTTAGCCTGAACCCAAGAGTGCTCTGCCACTGAGCTACCTCACAGCACTTTGTATTATATTTTGAGACAGGATCTCACCCTGTCATGCATCACCATGCCCAGCTTGGGAGCAATTCTTTAATGTGACTAATCAGTGAAAAAACTTGGGGTACTGTCTTTGTTTAAGCATTCTCTCTCCCAATCCCTTCCTGAGGAAAGGGACACAACTTTATGCAATAAATATGACAATCAACAGCAGCCATGTCTTTGGAAGAGAGCCCTGCAGAGGCTTTATAGGAGCAACCAAAGATGTGCCAAAATGGTTACCTTTGCATTCACTTTCAACAACTGGATGTCACTTCAAACAACCAATGCCTCCATATCCATTTCTGTTGAGACTTTTAAGCTTGAGAAATTGCTAGTGTCAAGTTATGGAAAAACTTGTGACTTCAGGGTCTGGGGTTGTGGCTCAATGGTAGATCACTCGCCTAGCACAAGCAAGGCCCTGAGTTCAATCCTCAGCACCACATAAAAATTAATTAAATAAAGGTATTGTGTCCAACTAAAAAATAATTTTAAAAAAACTTGTGACTTCAAATTATAAATATACATATCCACCATCCTCAATAAGTGAACCGTATTTGGAGCTCAGTTCCAATGAACTGTATTTTTAAATTTATGACATTCATGGAACAATTAAAAATTCAAAACTGGATGTTTGATGTTATTGAGGAATGACTATTTTGTGATTATAATATTATGTTCATGTTTTATTACATTAGGCAGGCAAACGATATAAATAGATCTAGTAAAACATTTGTGAATAAAATGATTTGATGACTGCAATTTCTTCAAGACAATAAGGAAGGAGGAGTGGGTAGAGGGAGAGATGAGCTGAGATTGGCTATGAGTCAATAATTATTAAAGTTGAATGGAACATGAAGGTTCAATATACTATTCTCCTTACCTTATAGAAATGATTTTTTTTTTTTTTTTTGGTACTGGGGATTGATCCCAGGGGCGCTTTACCACTGATCCCCATCCCCAGCCCTTTCTATGTTTTAATGAGAGATAGGGTCTCACTAAGTTGAATAGGGGCTCACTAAGTGCTGAGACTGGCTTTGAACTTGCAATCCTCCTGCCTCAGGCTCCCAAATTGCTGCAATTACAGGTATGTGCCACCATGCTTTAAAAAAAATATTTTTAACTACAAACAATACACAAACTAAGTCACCAATTCTCCAGGCAGCAGCAGGTCCCAGAACTGAGCATCTGAGGGAAACAGGTAGATTCTAGAACCCTGGGAGTGGGAGGCTCCCTCCAGGAGATTCCCACACTGCCCCTTGCCCTAGGCCAGCCTGCCCAGTTCTCCTCACTTGTTCTTGAAGTCCTCCAGGAGATCTTGCACGTTCCTCAGCTCCAAGTCCAATCTCCCCCGCTCGTCCTGCTTGCTATCCAGCTGCCTCCGCAGGCTGCTCAGGAAGGCCTCAAAGATGGGCTCCAGGTTGTTTCTGGTGACACCCATGTTCTGGCTTTGCTCTTGCAGCAAAGCCCATTTGGTCTCCAGCACTTTATTCTGCTGCTCCAGGAAACGTACCTAAGCCAGAGAAAAGAAGGGTATCATCCTCTGGCCACAAGAGGGACTGAGGACAGGGACCACCACCCCCTTGCATCCCAAGTCAGCATCACAGTGGCAGAGCAGAAGCACCTGCACCCTGCTGAGGGGAGAGAGTCCTGAGGGGACAAGTGCTGAGGGCAGCATCTCTGCTGGCATGACAGCTCCACCTGATGAGAAGGACTCTTAAGAATTAACAAACACAAGAGCCCCGGCTCAGACATTTACAGATTAGCCTTGGTCACACCACTTCTCCCTTTCTTGCTTGTCCTGAGAAAAAAAGACCAGGTCAATTCTGAATTCTGAATCCTAATTCTGCACCAAAATCAACTGTCAAAAATGCTGATAAGGCTAGGTACAGTGGTGCACTCCTGTAATCCCAGCAGCTCGGGAAGCAGGAGGATTGCAAGTTCAAAGCCAGTCTCAGTAACTTAGCAAGGCCCTAAGCAACTCGGTGAGACCCTGTCTCTACATAAAATATAAAAAAGGGCTGGGGATGTGGCTCAGTGATTAAGTGCCCCTGGGTTTAATCTCCAGTACATAAATAAATAAATAAATAAATGCTAATAATACACACACAAGCAAGAGAGAAAAATTATGGCCAAATGTTGAAAACTACTAAATCTGAAAGCCTATGTAGAGGCATGTTGGGCTATTCTTGCAACTTCTCTGCAAATTCCTCATTTTTTATGTTTTTTTATTTGTTTGTTTGGTTGGTTGGTTTTGGGGTTTTTGGTGTTTTGTTTTTGTTTTTGTGTTTTTAATATCTATGCCTGGGACCAACTCTACAGGCCTAGAAGGAGGCTCAGAGGGTGGGTTAACAACACTCCCCAGGAAGAGGGGACAGCTCTGCCCAGCCAGACTCTGAAACACTAGACACACATCTCTCACCCTCCAGTGACCAGGCAATGATTCTGGAAGCCCAAGAAAAGGTTTTGCCTATTTGACCCCTGGGACAGTCCCACAAAAGAACCAAAAGTCACTAGGGGAGAGAGCAAGGAGGTAGGCGGGAGGCCTTGCTTCATCCGAATCTGCCATCCTGTCTCTCCACCTCCACAGGGCCTGAGCCACTGTCACACCACAAGAGAGCTCCAGATAGCAGGTGAACCTCTGGGTGCCAAGGACGATGGGCTCCAGTTCTGCCTCTGCCTTCATGTACCTGTATGAGTCTGGGAAAATCCCTCAACCTTTGTAAATCTCAATTTTCTAATCTCAAAAATAGTACCAGCCCAGCACAATGGCACAGCCCTCTAATCCCAGCAGCTCGGGAGGCTGAGGCAGGAGGATTGCAAGTTCAAAGCCAGCCTCAGCAACTTAGCAAGGCCCTAAGCAACTCAATGAGACCCTGTCTCTAAATAAAATATAAAATAGGGCTGGGGATATAGCTCAGGGGCTAAGTACCTCTGGGTTCATTCCCCAGTATCAAAAAAAATGGTACCAGAGTCAGGGAACAACTGAGGGTATTGCATGAAAATGGGGATGTGAGTGTTCTTTGAGAAAGCACAAATCACTGGACCAAACACAAATCATCTTTCCCAACGTGACCCCACTTCCGAGGCTCAGGGCCAAGAAAGACAAGGCCAGAAGGATGTACCAAGAAGTGCCAGAAAACAGTACAAGAGTCACCCTAGTCAGCCTGGAGGCCAGAGAAGGATGCAGACACTCCCAGTGTGCAACAGTCCAAACTCCACAGCCATAGGGCTTGGTAACCTGGTGACCACCCACCTCATTGTCCATCCCAGACTGAGCTTCTTGACTTCAGCAGGGAGCAGAAAAAAAGGAGAAGCAATGGAGGACTTCCCCTGAGACCCCCCAACTGTGTTCTGACCACATCTAGCCCTTAGGCCTCCTCCAAGCCTGAGAGAGCAGGGACAGACGGGGGCCAACCTCAGCTTTGGATAACTTGTTGAACTCCGAGTCACAGTTTCCCCAGCTACAGAATGACAAAAATCCAGTAAGGGCCACCACACTAAGAGGAGCAGCAAGGACTATCCAAGTTTTGATTCTGAGACAAGACTGCCATGTAGTTATATTAAGGAGGACCATAGGGCTGGGACTGTGGCTCAGCAGTAGAGCGCTCGCCTCGAACATGCGAGGCCCTGGGTTCAATCCTCAGCACCACATAAAAATAAATAAATAAAATGAAGGTATTCAATGAAGGTCCAACTACAACTAAAAAATAAATATTAAAAAAAAAAAGGATGACCATAAAAAAGGCTCCCCCCCCCAATCACTGGGCTTGGCCAGGAGGCCTCATGCATAGAATGAAGATTCTACAGAAAGAAGCGGAGGTCCATCCCCATCCACATCTCAGCACCAGGCTCAGGCCCAAGGAAACCAAATCCTCCCACCCAGCCCCATCCCAGTGTCTGCCCCTGCTCCCTCCCTTAGAGGCCCTGCGTCCACTCCATGCCCCCCACCTTGTCGATGAAGGAGGCGAACTTGTTGTTGAGGGTCTTGATCTGCTCACGCTCCTGGGTGCGCACCCGCTGGATCTCTGGGTCTATCTCCACATTGAGGGGGGTCAGCAGGCTCTGGTTGACAGTGACCTCCTGGATCCCCCCTGGAGGACAAGCAGGCCCGAAGGTCTGCCTGCCAGCCCCCAGGCCCATGTAGGCCCCACTGCCAAAGCCGAAGCCCCCCAGAGCCCGACCCGAGGAGGCCCCTCCGGCCACACTGACAGAGATGCTCTTGCTGCCTCCCAAGTTATAGAGGCTCCGGCTGCCAAAGCCACTGGTGCTGGGGCCACAGCGAGCCCCACCACCACCGCCACTGCTCCGGGACATGGTCACGGAGCTGAAGCTGGTGCGGGTTCGACACCCGCCCCCTCCGCTGGCTGAGTTGGAGCTGAAGCCTCCTTTGGTTGAGTAGGTTTGCCGAGACAGGGAGGATCTCATGGCTGGCAGAGCGGCCGAGAGCAGGCTGAGAGCAGGAGGCAGTGCGGGAGCTGCTGAGCCACCAATGGCGTTTTTATCTTCTCCCAGCTGGGCTGGTTCCTGGGCTCCACACGAACCCCTGCCCCCTTGCCCCAGGAGGAGAGGGAGGGGCCATGGGCCTGGAGGGAGTCCCCTCTCCCCCAGCAGGCAGGAGGGGCGGGCCCCTCCCAGCCCTCACCTGTGCTCCAGAGCTGGGGCTGAGCAAGACTCTCCCCCTCAGGCAGTCCTCACTTAGAACAGGATGATAAGGGCTCCCACGGCCACCCCCAACACCCAGTGGCTGGCTGGTTCTCCTCCCACCCAGCCCTGGTGGCCTCAGTCAATGGGACTCTGTGTTCTATGGGCTTCCTCCCAAGGCCCAGTTGTAAGCCAAGGCCCCAGGGCCCTCTGCTGTGCAGGTAGAAGGGAAGGAACGTTGGGCAATGAGCTGCTGAAGAGTGCCCAGGCCTGCTCCAGTCCCACCTCCTGGCCCACGGGCAGCCTCCCTGTTGCCTCCTAGCAGGTCCTGGGTTGGGGGCACAGGTGACAGGGTGGCAGTCTGCTCTTTTGACTGGCAGATGTCTGTTGGATAGAGATACTGTGTGGAGCAAAGTGAATTCAAGGACATAAAGAGGCCCCTGCCCACCCATGGGCTGTGGGCACATGATGAGGGGTACAAAGCCCTGGGGTCTTCAGGCACCCTGGGGCCTGGGGTCACACAGCACACTCTCCTGAGGGCTGGATGTGGGTAAGGAGCTCTGCCATCACCTGAGACCCCTGACCTTCTGCAGGTGGAATCTCCCTAGAAGGGTGCAGCCACTTTGGAAGGAGCTGAAAGTGGGTGAGGGACACCTCCCTTCATGGGTGGAAATACAGATCCCAGAACAACAGAAGCCCCCAAAAGCCCATGCAGCACCCCCATGAGTCCCCTCTTTCCCTGCCCATCAAGAGCCCAAATTCTTGACTCAGAAGGGGCCAAGGGCATCCTTCAGCTGAGGATGTAACTCAGTGGTGGAAACATCTGCATAGCACCGCAAAAAAACTAAAAATCACATAATCCCTTACTCCCTACCCACCTCAGGTAACTCAAACCAAATCCAGCCCCAAGCAAAGCCAGGGAGACTCCAAATGTTAGCACTGTGGGCTGATGAGGAGGTGATTTGGTGGCCCTCCTCGCCCCCTTCAGCTTTCAGCAATGAAAAAGGAAGGAGACCCCAGCGGCACTCCTCACACCCCACTGGGCTACAGATGGGAGGCTTAGCCAGCTTGGCTCCCCGAGACCCCAAAAGAGAGGCATGGGACCCCAGTGGAAGAGGCATTCTCCATTTCCCAAGGGAAGGTAGGTGGAGAGAAAGTGCCCTCCAGGCCCCAAGGAGCTCCCTGGAGGACCGTACGGGCTCCCTATTGCTTGAAGAAGTCCAGTGCAGCTCCCACGAGGAGTGAGGTAAGGCACCCACAAGACTAGTCCCTAATGCCCGAGAGACCGGCTTCCCTGCTTGGAGTGAGGGTGTCAGACATTTGCAGGAGCAGGACTTAAAGACAAATGCCCACTAGCTCTGTGTCCTCAGGCAACTCTCAACCTCTCTGGGCCTCATCTCTTTGGCCTATAAGCTCGGCCCACAGAAATCCTTTGGGAAAATGATGGCCTGTGAGCCCTAGGCTGAGCCATCTCTTCCCACCAACCTTCCACTCCTTTCCCCAGGCTGGGATCACTTTCTCAGCCTCCCTTATCTCTCACCGCACAGCGCAGCAGCGTGGGAGGGAATACTGTCGTGAGCCGGCCTAGCCTCCAGGATGCGGCTGCCAGCCCCCTGGAGAGGGAGTGATGTCAGTCCTCTGAGTCACCATGTGGCTGGGGTGGTGGGAGTGGGAGTCGAGTTGTAAACACAAATATACCCCACCCCAGAGACTGACATTCACTCCAAATACACCCCACCCAGAGAAACACTCACGCAACTCATTCACAGCCATACCACGCACGCCGTCTTGAGCTGAAAGCTAGTGACAGGTGCACAGGCCACCCTGGCCCACTCTCACAGAGCACACAGCTGCTCAGGAGACAGCCTCCCGCACACCCAAGCTGGACCATGTATGGGCCAGACCAGACAGGGGCGTGGGCAGCCCCTCTGCCTTCCCCAGCACCATCCCCCACTCTACTTTCAGACATCCTCACCCACACCTTCCTTCTGCTCCCTCTTAAAAAGAAAAACTCAGACTTTTAAGATTAGTAGAATTTATTTGAGCAGTCATAAACAGAACAAAGTAAAACCAAACAAACATAAAAACCCAACCAGTGAATTGGACAGACCTCAGAACCAAAGCAGCTTCAGAGAACTCCGACCAACAGCACTTACAGAAAACGGAAGGGCACTGTAAAGACAGCTTAACTGGCTCTGGCTTAAATGGTTAATCAGTTAGAGTGCCCTCCACAATTAACTAGAGGTCAGATATGGTAGTTAAACTCCATATTGGGCTGGTCTCTTTCAAATCAATGGCCTCCCACAAATATTATTTAACAAGCCTAGGGGAAGAGCAGCTTCCTCCCCTCCACTTCTCCATAAGAGAGAGCTGCTTGTTACCAAGGTGCTCTAGGTCCGGAGACCAAGGCAATCACTGCCCAAAGTCCTTCCCAACCATCAGGAGGCAAAAACAGATTCCATGCTACTATTGCTGCTGCCAAAGGAATGCAGCAAAACAGCCGCTAACAGCAACTGAGCCCCTAGTGTGGGCCGGTGGTGCTGAGCAATAGGGAAGACACAGGGGTGAGGAGTCCCCAGGGAGAAGTAGAACTTTCTACTAATCTAGTAATAATCATTGTAGTCCGCATTTATTGAGCACTTGCTACATGACCCAGAGTGGCCTAAGCATTTCCTGTGGGATAGCATGGTTATTCTCTATACTAGTTATACTCCATTCGCTTCCTTCCCACCCCAGAGCTATTCTCTACCCTCCTCTCCTGCTGTGGGATGTTCCCCTGCTCTTTGCCCTCCAGTGGAGTTGACCAAAGGGAGAGGAAACCGGAAGGAGGGAGAGAGAGAGAGCCGGTACTATCCCCTCTTCCTCCTTACTTTCCCTCTGAGATTACAGCTTCCAGAGATTCCCCTCTCAGTTCCTGCAACTCTGTATCTGTCTTCTCTTGTCCCTTCAGCTCCACACAGGGCAACCACCTCCTTTTGATTTTCCCAGGACCGTCCCAGGTTCAGTACTGCACGGCCCCTCTGTACTAGACAATCCGGGTGGTTGAGCACCCTGATTTAGGGGTGGTAGAGGCTTCCCAGCTTCCAGATGGTGCTTGCCTCCGACCCCCTGGTTCTCCAGATCCAGCTACAGAGTCATGGTCTCACCCCTTCATGCCTCCCTCACATGAAGCTGAAAAGCTTCTTCTTGGGTCATTTTAATGGAGAGATCCACGGAGCTAAAGAAAGGGCTTCCCTCCCCTAATGCAGGGCGAGGAGTGATGTGATGCCCCACGGCACAGGTATGAAGTTGACAGATGAGCCAGGTTCCCACCTTGGTCTGAAAGCGAACAAGGGGCAGGAGCAATGGCAGAAGCCACCTGACTGCCAGGGGAGGTGGAGAAACGTCCTCCCAGCTCCTCCTAGCCTCAGCCCTGCCTCCCACACTCCCAACTTCCAGCAGAGCTTCCTGAAAGAGAGGAAAGCAGGGGAGGTTTTCCAGCTTCATGTTCAGACAGGCTTGAGGATGGGATGGGAGCCTAGAGGGCAGGGGCATAGTTTCAGCCCCTGGTCCCCAACAGAGCCCCAGGCGGGAGCTAAGCTGAGGTCCCCTTCCTAGGGGCAGAAGAAGCTTCGCAGAGGTCCCAGGCCAACAGAGAAGCTGAGTCCCCAACTAACCAGACAGACACAGAGCTCAGGACAGCAGCAGGTGCAGCCTGAATGTGTTGGGGACAGGAAGAGTTCCGCAGGGGAATTCAGGAAGATTTCCTGGAGAAGAAATATTGGGTCATTTTGATGAAAAGACCCATGGCATCCCTTGGCAGTGACCACACCTCCATAAGCAATCCTATCATTCAAGTCAACTTAGCTCTCCGATCCTCACTTCCAGAATGACAAAGAAATGTCATCTTTAGTGAAGTGTGCAAGTTCGGGGCAGGGATGAATGGCTGGAAAGAGTAGCAGAGGAGCTGCACATTGCCACAGGGAAACTTCATCTCTGCCCTCTGGCTTCCCCCAAATGCCCTTGAACCCATATGTGAGGCTATTACTTAGCATCTGTGTTCAATTATTGACCTGCCTGGGCATTCCTGTCTGGGAAGACAAAGGCCAAATTAAGATCAGAGATGAGAGAATCAGGCTTGCCACCCTGCTTAGACCTGGGGGGATGGGGGGCATCACTGGGAGGGGACTGGAAAAAAAGACAGGACACAGAAGGACTTTCCACACGTCCTCATTTCCCAGCACAGGAGATCTGAATTAGTCACAGGAGGCCTGCCCTCTGACCCTGAAGCCAAGGGCTCTGAGAATGAAGATCTGGCTGTTGGAGGTGGAGGGATTATGCTGGAGATCCAAAAGTAGGGAAAAACACAGTACCCAGTGCTTGCCAGAGTAGCCCCAGTCCCATGGCAGCACCTTAAATATTGCTTGCCCTATGTCAAATTGGAGGGAAGGAGAGAGGGAGATGAGAAATCAGGGGAGAGATAAAAGAAGATGCACCAGGGAGAACTGGATTCTGTGCCATTTCACAGAGGCCTAGAGGGGGCTTGCAGTAGGTGGATAAAGAGGACAAGAGAGAGCCCTCTAGGTTCCAACCTCCAGTCTCTGGTGAGTGGGTCTCAGGTCTCCCCTCTCCTGCTAAAAGACAAGCTTTGGAATGGAGATGTAGCCTGGTCAAGCCCAGCTGGAAGATTTTCTCGCTCAGCCTGAAGGCCATGGAGAAAGGAGAGAATATGGTCAGCTGGCTGGAGGACCAGGCACAGGACACTGAGACTTGGGATGGGAAGCATGCAAATGAGATGTAAATAAGTATGCAGAGCAAGGCCAGCCAGGCTGAGCACTCAGAACAGCAGGTGGGTGGGACTTTATTGACTGTCTTCAAACCCGCATAGACTGGTTTGAGCTGCAGGCAGTGAACATGGAGTTGACCATGCAGAGCTGGGGGATGAGATGGGAGCTGATGGGTTCAGGAGGGAGGAGCTGTGTCACTCAGTATGTGATGGACGTCTTCACACTTGACTCCACCGTTTTCTTCAGGATGGTACCGCGGCTAGAGCAGGAGCCAGAGCCAGAACCAAAACCAGAGCCAGACACAGAGCAGGAACCCAAAGCAGGTCCCTGTCCAGAGCCCCAGTTGGTATTGAAGCCTCCTGTCACAATGCTGGAACAGCCGGACCCAAAGCTGCCTCTCCCGCCTCCGGGTCCTCTGAGTCCACAAGTGCCCACCTGGCCATCACCAACTCCTCCAGACACCACGGCACTGCTTCCCACAGTCGCTGCCAAGAAATGCACCAGGGTCAAAAGCAGGGTCATCAGTGCCCCATGGGAATACCACTCTCAAAGTCCCCAGATACTCACAGATAGTGACCTGGTTGCTGCATTCCCCTGACATCCTGGGCGTGGGGGGGAAACAAAAGGAAGAAATGCTAAGAAAATCTGCAAAGAATGCATCCCCAGGTGTTAAGCCTCTAGGAGCAGCTCACCTATCCTCCCAGCATACAAAATCCAGTCCCCAATTTAAAATCCCTCCCAGCAGAGTCAGTTGCTCTTAGCAACTCACAGTGTCAAGAAATCTTTCATAATCCACCCCTCCTTTTTTTAATATTGGAGATTAAACCCCCAGACACTTTACCATTGAGCCACATCCCCAGGCTTTTTTATTTTTTATTTTGAGACAGGATCTCACTAAGTTGTTTAGGACCTTGCTAAATTGCCAAGGCTGGCCTCAAACTTGCAATCCTCCTGCCTCAACCTCCCAAGTTGCTGGGATGACAAGCATGCTATACTGTACCCGGCCTCAGAATTCCCTTTAGCAAGGAGAGCATTTTGTTGGCATTCCTTCCTCCTCCTCCACCCTATCACATATTCCCAGGTCCCTTCAAGCTGCCCCACCAGTACTCCTCGCCCTCCAGCAGCCTGTGGTAGGTGGCGATCTCCACGTCCAGAGCCAGTTTTGTGCTCATGAGTTCCTGGTACTCCCGCAGCAGCCGGGCCATGTCCTGCTTGGCTTTTCTCAGAGCACCCTCCAGCTCGTCCAGCTTGGCCTGAGCATCCTTCAAGGCCAGCTCCCCACGGTGCTCGGCGTCAGCAATGGCTGATTGCAGGTTGGCATTCTAGAAGGCAGTAGAAATGAGAGAGAAAGTAGCTGTAAGTCCAACACAGCATCCCAAAGAACCCACTATGGATAGAGCTGGAGGGACATCAGCCTCATGAGCTCAAAATTATCCATGACTGCCCCCCTCCCCATAAGGAACAGTATAGCCTCCAATGCTTTCTTAGTTCCTACAGGGAGTTCAATAGAGTCCCCCAATTTTTTCCTGCCCTCCCAGAACCTCAGGATATGACTATTTGGAAATACAGTCTTTCCTGATATAATGAGTTAGGATCTCATGATGATATCATACTGTATCTAGAGTAATAACTAAAACAGTGGCTGGTGTCCTTAACAGAAGAGGAGAGGACATAAATACAGACGCAAAGGAGAGGCTATGTTAAGACAGACACAGAGATCAGAATTATGCAGCAATAAAACATGGAAAGTAGCCAGGCGCCGTGGTGCACACCTGTAATCCCAGTGACTTGGGAGGCTGAGGCAGGAGAATCACAAGTACAAGGCCAGCCTCAGCAACCTAGAGAGGCCCTAAGCAAGTTAGTGAGACTCTGTCTCAAATTAAGAAAAAAAAAAAAGGGTGGGGACTAGAGATGTGGCTCAATGGTTAAGCACCCCTGGGTTCAATCCCTGGTTTAAAAAAAAAGGAAAGTTAAAGACTCCCTGGAGCCACAAAAAGCTAGAAAGGACCTCTCCATCCCCAGAAGAACCTTAATAAATTACCATGATTTCAAACTTAGAGGCCCCAGAACTGCAAAAGAATACATTTATGTTGTTTTAAGCTGCCAAGTTTGTGACAATTTGTACAGCTGCCTAGGAAACTAATACTACTCCCTTGAGCTCAAGAGATCCTTCCCATTTATTTCCCCCCAACCATTTAAAGGGCTTCCTTCCTGTATGGGCCCTTATCCTCAGGTCTCATCTTGAGGGCAGCCAGGGTTCATAAGTGGCTGGGGACAGCCCTGTTACAGTGTTCTGTCAAACCCTTTGCCCTGAGTTTCCATCTGAGACGCAGCCTCTGCATGTGTTTTCCAATTAGTAGGGGACCCAAGGAAGGACAGGCTCCCTGAGTCACCAGCCTCCCATCCAACTAAGAAGGAAGGGGTTCCCTAAAGGCTCTATTCCACCCCCAACAGGGACCACCGTGGGAACGTCATCTCCACTCTATCCCTGAAGAAGCTGAGACTCAGAAAGGTGAAGGGTAGCAGAGTGGGGACCCAGTGCCAACCTAGGGCAACTGGCATCCAGCACCTGGGACCTGGCACAAGAGCACCCAGGCCATTAGGCTTGCATAGAAAAAGGAAAAGGGCACTTGATCCCCAAGAGGGAACTCTCAAGAAATGCTCATGCCTTTGCATAAGGAGCCATGATTTCCAGGCCTGGGCCCCTGCTAGACACTCCTCAGGGCTGGCCCTGGAAAGACCTCAGGCTTCAGAATCAGTGGTGGACTTGATTAAAAAGCAGGTGTCTGGACCTCACGCTTGGAGATTCTGATTCCCCAGGTCTGCCTGGGGGCCTAGGAATCTGTGTCATAAAGATACCCCAGGGGATTCCACAGCAAGGGTCCAAGTCCTTTGGGAAAACACGGAAGCAACAAATTGAGCACTAGGACCTGTCCTATGCCTCTCAACCTCATATCATTCCAGAAGACAGCTGTGAGGATGTTTGGGATGAAGTAAGTGGCCTGCCAATGCTCCTAGAACCGGCCCCAGGGGAACCTGCTTGGGAGTGTGACTTGATCATCAAACTGCCCTGCTTAGAGAATCCACCTGCCTCTGGCTTCTGCTCACCACCCTCTGTGGGTCCCAAAATGTATTCTTTGGGTTTGGAGAATATAAGTGCAAAGACTTGAGTACTTTTTAAATCATAATCCTTCCCAACTAAGAGTGAGCTCTCTGCAAGGAGCAGGGCACTGCAGCCCTCCCCATACCCTGCCCTCCTCCCCTCAGAAGCTTGTGAGGCACCTGCCTAAGGAGGGCTCAGCCCCCACCTGACCATCACCCATCTTGCTTTTCTCTGGGCTCTCACTCTCCCCAAAAGGGGACCAGGAAATTCAGTGGTTGACCATAAGACCCTGCTTGGTTTGAGGAGTAAAAGTCAAAAGAAGAGATGGGAAAAGAGATTCAGAAGCCAAAAGCAAGACGTCCACCTGGATGTGGTAACAGTCCCCCTGGGGTTTTTGAATGCAGGGGCCCTTTCCTGAAAAAGTCAAGAAACAGCCTGGAAGTCACAGAGGAGGCGGAATGCATCCCAGAGGATAGGTGGGGATCTCTCCACCCCAATTACCCAAAGACCCATCCGGGTACCAAGCCTTCCCACAACCCACACGAGCCTAGCCAGGAAAAGCCTGGGACCTGGGGAGAGCCGAGGCACAAAGCAGTGAGCCAAGGCCCTGGGAGCCTGACCTGCTCCTTGAGACTGGCGATCTGACTCTGCAGCCTCTTGATTGCTTGCTGCAACTGGGACATCTGGACCTTGGTTTCCTTCATGCTGTCCCCATGAAGCTGGGCCGATGCCTGAAGCTCCTGGTACTGAGGGGAAGAGGGGAGACACCAGTGGTTGAGCAGACCGCCCCTTAACCCCAACACTGAGGAAACCCCACCTCCCAGCCTTTGGAGATGTCTCTTCACATCCTCATCTTCCAGATGTGGGTTCACTGCTTGAGACCAGGACATAGCAGTTGTACCTACGGAAACCCAAGCTTGTCTCCCACAGTTGCCCTGCAGAGGATATGCTCCTGCCCACCCAACCCTGGACCTTCAAGGAGGTTATCAGAACTGCCCCAATGGAACTGAGATGGGTGACCACCCTAGGGAGCAGACATGGAGACCCAGCCATTTCCAGCATCATGCCATCCCCCTGGCCCCAGCACCTTGGTCTGATACAGGGTCTCAACCTCAGCCTTGCTGTTCTGGGTGATCTCCTCGTAGCGGGCGCGGACCTCGGCAATGATGTCATTGAAGTCCAGGCAGCGATTGTTGTCCATGGACAGCACCACAGATGTGTCACTTGCCTGGATCTGCAGCTGGCCCAGCTCCTACAGGGAGGACTGACTCAGTGGCCACCAGTTCCCTCTCCCCTGGAACCCCATGTGGGGGAGGAAGACTGAGTTTCTTCCCACATTTTGTCAACTGGCCATCCACACTCAATCTTAGTGGCCTTGCATATGTCCTGCCCTCTGTGGGCCTCAGTCTTTCTTCCCTCTTGAAAATAAGGCCATAGGATGGATGGTCTCTAGTAACCCTTGAAGCTTGACCATTAAAGGAAATGGTCTTCAAAACCCAAAGTCACCTCCTCCACCCTTTATCACTGTCCTGCCCATACGCTCCTACTTCTCTCCAGCACATGCCCCCCTTGCAGGGGCCATGTGACACCAGCGCACCAGGCTGTGGGCTAAAACCTTTGCCCACAATCCCAGAAGCCCTCCTGCATGAACTTCTTCACCTCCTTCAAACCTTCACTCTAACTTTACCTCCTAATGAGGGCTATTTGAAATCACCACCTGCCCCACATTCCCAACCCTCCTTTCTCTAGTCTCCATTGTGTTTGTCACCTTCTGTCACACTGCACAATTATTTACAAGCCCAGTGCTTATGTCTGTCTTCCAAAAGAAAACAAGCTTTGTGCGTTTTGTCTGGTTATTGATTGATGTACCCCTGGTACCTAGCAATCCACATAGTAAAAGTTTTCAATAACTGATTGTAAAATGACTGAATAACCACAAATCTAAGCCACCCTAAATGGCTTCTCCTCCTGGTCACTCCCCACATGGCCACAGAGAGCCTGCCCACCCTGTCCCCTTTATCGCTCCCTCCTGCCCTTGGCAGATCCTCACCTCTTCATACAGACGCTTCAAGAAGCAGACATATTCTCTCAGAACTTCCAGCTGGCCTTCCAACTCCATCTTGCTCAGGAAAACCCCATCCACATCCTAGAGATGGGAAGAGAGAAATCATGCATCTCTTACTTTCTCTTTGTGAACTTTACACTGGCTTAGAGTTCTGGGCACCCACTGCCCAAAGCCCACTTTCCAGATGCTTCTTGCTTCCTCCTCCAGCCCCATCCTGGCCCGCTCTCTTCTTTGCCCTACTCTGGCCCATGCTGCCTTCTGGAAGCTTCCTTGATTGACTCCACTCCTTCCCCACCCACTCTTTCATTGACACCCAGAGCTCCTCTCTTAGGGCTTCAATTGGATCTTGTCTTGGAGTCCCTTTTCCCAGACAGCGGGGGTTCTGCAGGTAGGGTGGGTGGTGTCCTCACTCAGGACTTCCACCCTCTGCCTCCCAGTGTAGGAGCAGGCTCCATGCACAGAAGGGCTCAGGATCTGAGTGGAGCTCTTGACACCCCCCTCACCTTCTTGAGGACCATGAAGTCATTCTCCACCGTGGCATGCTTGCGGGCCTCCTCCTCATACCTGCCAGGTAGAGAAGGACAGTCAGGTGCCAGGCCAGAGCCCAGGGCCCTGCCTCCCAGCATGCACTCCCTGAGGAGGGCTCCACTGCTTTAGATGGTCCAAAGCAGAACCAGTGACCAGACCCCTTCTCTGCTTTCCTGCCAGGAGGCTCTGTCACATCCTAGCTATGTCCCTGTGCCACTCTTCCAGCTCATGTCCCTGTGACAACAGGCCACATTACTTCACAGTTTCTAGGGCACATTCAAGTGCCTGTTCTCAGTTACTATTCACACCATCATCTGCAGTAGGCCGTTTGGATTTATCAGGGAGAAAAGACTTAGCCAGGGTCCCACTGATGATGAGCCTGCCATAGCAGATCTAGAATCCAGGTCCCCTTGCCCAATCCTGGGCTCCTTCCAGGGCCCTTCTTCCTCCTCCTTAGAGCCCACTCCCAATAGCTCTGGGAGATAAGAAGGGTGGATAACCTTTTTCCAGTGCATGGATATGAAAAATGAGGCTGAGAGAGGTATATGGCTTGCCTAGGCCACACAGCTAGTCCTTGTCACAGTCTCTCCACCCATGCCTCCTGCCAGTCAGTGGTGGTGCTCCTCACCACCAGGTGACCTATCTGGGAGCCCAGAACCACAGCCCGACTGTGAATCATGCCCTGGGCCTGGGGATAATCCCAATAAATTGATTTCCTTCCACCCCTGAGACAGAGAACATCTGAGTCACTTTAGCCCACAGCCTGCTAAACAGGAATTTCTTTAAAAAAAAAAACTACTGAGGCATTGTTTAAATAGCTCTTCCCATCCCAGAACCATGGCCCTCACAGCTGGGGCCTGGAGGAAATGGGCCTGGACCCACTGGAAACAGATCACCCTGACCTTCCTCTAAGTCTCTCCAAACCTGGGTAGAGGTGGGGGCTGTGGGGTCTCCACTCCCTGTGGCAGGTGGGGCCCTTGTGAGTTAGGGAAAAGGGAACTCAGAGCAGAAGAGGGAGGACAGTCATGTCCTCTAGGCACAGGCTACAGACCCCAGGGGGCGACGTCAGTACCTACTTGGCCTTATGCTCCTCCTCCTGGTCCTGGCAGGCCTTCAGCTCGGCATCCAGAGCCACTCGTTCTCTCTGCAGCTGCTCTAGCTGCCTCCTGAGATGTGCCAGGTAGTCCTCAAAGATAGGCTCCAGGCCCTGGGGGCTGTCACTCACCTCCAACTGCTGCAGCAAGTGCCACTTGGTCTCTAGGACCTTGTTCTGCTGCTCCAGGAACCGCACCTGCAACCCAAGCACGGGGTCCCTGAGGCTCCCGTGGGACTCCTCGGGCAACCTCTGGAAAGTAAAGCTTCAGAGGCCTCCTGTCAGCACCCTGGGTCTGCCTTCCAAGCCTGGTGGCCTTTCATCAGAGCCTGGACACATCAAAATGATTGGACAGTCTAACAGGGAAGGGTCTTCCCAGCAGGCCGGCTATTTCCTGTCCCTGAACCCCAGCCATGGAAAACAAGGCCTCAGCAGAACCAGGCCACAGGGGGACTTCCTTGCTGTGGAACTGACTAGAAAAGTGGTAGAAGAAGGACAGATTTCCCCATTCTCAGTCCATCAAGAGCAGCTCCTCTGAGGGAGGGGGGAAGACAGTTTGAGTTGACCCTCACCTTGTCAATGAAGGAAGCAAACTGGTTGTTGAGGGTCCTGATCTCTTGGGTCTCCTGCGTCCTCACCACCTGGAACTGGGGGTCGATCTCAATCTTCAGTGGGGTCAGCAGATTCTTGTCGATGGTCACTTCTTGGATGCCCCCAGGAGGGCACAGGGAAAGCCCAGGCCCCCCACTCCCCTGTCCAAACCACACCCCCTGCCTTCCCCTCGACCCCCAGGCCCTCCCACGAGAGGCCCCTCGGCAGCCACCGAAGGAACTGAGGCTCCTGCTGCTGAAGCTGCCCTTGCTGCGACCCCCTAAGAGAGCAGAACAGGCCGAGTGAGCGCTGAAGCCCCTCTTGGTCCTGCACGGGGAAAGAGACATGGCAGAGACAGTCGCACAGAGGCAGACAGACAGACAGATGGTCAAGGTGTGTGTGTTTCTGCCCCAGGGCCCTGGCACGAGACTTTTATCCCCTCCCGTACCTGGGCTGGGCCTTGGAGAGCAAGATGCTCTCTGCCTGACTGTGTCTGTCACTTGGCTCCAGCTGACCTACTCTGACACACCTGGAGAATAGATGTTGCACACGTGCAGAACTCAAGGAAGAAGGAGACCCAGGCCCTACCCTGGGAGCCCCTGGGCGGATGGGCAGACTGGCCTGCCCTAAAGTCAAGGAAGCAGCTGTGGACCTGGAACACAGTGCTGAGGATGGGGAGGGATGTCCCCAAGCAAAGGCACAGAGGCCATTCAAGGAAGGCTTCCTGGAAGAGAAGGGGAAGGAGAGGAAGGAAGAGGGGGTCAGATGAGGCATGAGAGTGCCCTGCGGAGGCCACTGCAGGAGAATGCTGCTTCTAAAAGGAAGCTCTAGCTTAAGGAGGCCTAGGAGGAAGGCACGGTAGAGCCAGGAGGTGAACAGAGGTAGAGATGCCATCATGAGCTCAAAGACACTTCAGGATTTGGAAATGACAGAAAAGCAGGGTGTCCCAGTCCCTCCTCTTTCCCAACCCAGTAATCATCCATGAGGCACCACCTGCTCAAGCAGGTAGCTCCAGCCAGGATGGCCTGGATCTGTGCTTCTGAGCCCAGCCTGTGTCCCTGTCCCTCCCACAAGCCCGGTGCCAGGCCCATCCACCTGAAGCTGGCTCTGCACATCCAGGGTACACATCAGAGGCACTCCGTCTCCAAAATAAAATGAGCATTTAGAAGGCTATTCTTGGAGGACCAGGAGCAGAAACAGCAAATGTGGGTTCTTCACAGGATGAACTTGTAATGCCAGATTCATGGAACCCCAAAAGACCTCCAGGAGCCAAATCCGATGCAATCACACAAGAGTCTTTATTACAAGCTCGAGCCTGGACTTACAACCTTTCCCAAGGGAGTGAGATTTTATAGGTTTTGGGGGGATACTCTATGCGTCACAACATCACACAGCAAATCATTTTATACCACAGAAAAAACAAACAACAACTCTTCATATTGATTAGCACATTTGCTGGCTGGAAAAAGTTGGGTAAGGGTGATTGGTTAGTACAAGAGGGGGATTCCTTTGAACTGATTGGTTTAAGCCACGAGGGGTGTACGTGCTAAACTACATGGTTTTCCAACATGTTATTGACCACCATAAACTACTGGGGGTCATCTGGCATTCCAGGTATTTTCCCTGTCTCATGCTGATTGGTGGTTGCTAGGGGGTTACTATGGGTCCTCACCTAGCCTAACTGAGTCAGGGACACCTGGTGCTGCAGATCTCTCCTGTTATTTGCAGACAAACAACTCAGCAGGGTGGGTATGTGCCCAGGAGTGCTCTGTGGGTTTTTCCCAGGACAAGGGTCACGCCCTCTTCCTTAGGACAGGCCTTGAGGTAGAAGCTGGTTTCTCAAAAACGGAGTCACATCAGTTTCTCAGACTCTGTCTCAGAGCAGAGAGTTTGGCCAGTGGAGGAGCACACAGGTTTCACCTCCCACCCCAGGCAGGATTCCCAGGGGAGGGAATCCGCTGCTGCACTGAGGCTTCTCCCTGCCAGCCAAAATAACTGGATGGCCCTGATTCTTAGGAATGTCTACAATTTCCTTACATGGCAAGAGGGCTATTCCTCCCTGTTCTAGAACCTGGTGCATTCTAAAGATAGGATACCAGGGCCCTTGATAATGCAACTCAAAGTCAGGACAAACCGAGACGCAGCACACTGGACAATCAAGAGAGATGCTATGAGGTAGTCAATCCTGCAGATGCTCCACCCTGAGGCCCAAGGACTGTGGATATGTCTGAAGCCCCTTCCTCCTCCCCCAGCTCCCCTGGATGACACTGAAGGGGAAGAAGGGGCGGGGCCTTTGATGGTGAGAGCAAAGCAATCCAAGGAATGAGGGATCAGGTAAAGAAGAAGAGAGATAGGAAGGATCCAGGGGGTGGTGAGTGACCCAGGAGAAAACTGCATGAAGCTGCCCCAGAGTCAAAAAGGGAGAGCTAGTAATGGCTTGGTACACTACTGAGGACCCAGCTCCAAACCCTACCCCTGGGGACTGCTTTCCAGAGGCAAGTTGGGGACCTGCCCTCTGGGTCTGGAATGTGCTTGGAAAAGGGCTGCATGAACTAAACTCTACCACCCTGCCTTCTCCGAGTTCAGAGAGAAAGACAGAAGTCATACTTGGCATGGGACCAAACCCACCTCCACGGAACTTCCCCATATTTGTAATATTACTGGATATTCAAACCGGAAGGGAGCTTCAGTGTCATCTGAGCCGATGTTTTTACACTTAAGGACTCTGAGGCCCCAGAAGGTGTGGAGCGAGGTATGGAGACTGTGCATCCTTGGGTAGACTTCAAGATTGCACAAATGACCTTTAAATCTGCTTGAGCCCTCACTCTGGGATCTAAGGCTCAAGGCCACCACCCCCACGCAGCTCAGACCACAGGCCCACAGAGCAGCCCACAGTGAACCTCCTCCCTCTTCCTCATACCTACCCTTCAAACTTTTGTGAGAACACCACAGGACATTAGATCATAACTACAGAGTCCAGTCTACCACTCTGTCCCACTCAGGGTCTGAAACACACTAGGCGTCAGTAAGATTTGTTTCAAGAGATGAATTCTGAACCATTGACAATCATACCAAGAGACCTTCTTGAATCCCCAGATTTGCAAATGCTATCATACCAGATACCTCCCCTGTGTAAAAATTAGTTTAAAAGATCATGTACTTGCAACCACTATAGAGACCCCTCAGGAAACTTGGAATGGAACCACCATTTGATCCAGTTATCCCACTCTTTGGTATATAACCAAAGGACTTAAAGTCATCATACTACAGGGACACAGCCACATCAATGTTTATAGCAGCTCAATTCACAACAGCCAAACTATGGAACCAACCTGGTGTCCTCCAGTAGAAGAACAGAAAAAGAAAATGAGGTACATATACATAATGGAATATTACTCGGGCCATAAAGAAGAATGGAATTATGGCATTTGTTGGTAAATGTGAGACTATCATGCTAAGTGAAATAAGCCAATCCCCCTCCCAAAAAAAGTCCGAATGTTCTCTCTGATCTATGGATGCTAACCCATAATAAGAGAGAGTGGGAAAGAGAAGGATAGAGGTTTACTGGATTAAACAAAAGGGAATGAAGAGAAAGGAGGGGGATGGGAATGGGAAAGGCAGTAGAATGAATTAGACATAACTCTCCTATGTACATAGGTGAATACACAAACAGTGAAACTCCACATCATGTACAACTACAAGAATGGGATCCTAATTAGAATGAGTTATACTTGTGTATGTATGATATGTCAAAACACATTCTACTGTCATGTATGTCTAAAAAAACACATTTTTTAAAAAGATCCTGCAGTGAAGGAGAGAAAGACCCAACAGTCTGGAGATTGAACTGCACCCTCGCTGGCTGGGTGATTCCTTCTAGCACACAAAGGAGCAGGACAACCCAAACCATGCGGCAGTGAAATAACAAATGGCTCAAGCTGCAAAATCATGGTAAAACCAACAGAGCTGAGGTTCTCCCTTTGCTGTCTTCCCTTCTCTCAGTTCACCATCCCCCACCACACCCCTGCTGTATATCCCCCCACCCCCGGCTGCTCCCTGCTCCAGGACAGGCCCTGGCCACAGCTACAACTTCCTGACCTCTTTCTGCCTAATTGTTCTCAACCTGTTCTTGTTTGTACATGGGATTTTTTTCTTTTTTGCCCAAATACCATTTGTATATCTGAGTCAATCAAATATAGTTTGGCACCTACTATGTGAAGGATGCTGCGTGGAAAATTAGGAATTTAGCAGAGACCCAGGCTCAGCCCCTACACCAAGAAACCTGGGAGTCTGATGAGGAAACATATGAAATAGGTAATTAGGCAAGTCTTCAATTGTAATTATGATAAGGAGAGAAAAGTGCAGAGCATGAAGAAGGCCAAACCTAGTTCACTCCCTCATTTATTCTTGAATATTCCAGGAACACTCTGCCTCAGGGCCTTTGTTCTTGCTATGATAGCTCCTCCCAGCTACCCACCCAGGCTGCTCCCTCGCCTCCCTCATCTCTGACTGCCCTCAACCAATTCTGCAACTAAGGCCATCTCTCCTCTGCCACTTCTTAGGCCCTTCCTAGCTTTATTTCTTTCTACTTAACACCTATCCCTTCCTAAGATGCCCTGAATTTTAGGATTCATTTTGTTGATCAGTCTCCCTGCTCTAGACTGTGAATTCCTTGAGAGCAAGGACTTTGTCTCTTTGGCTCACTTCTGTATTCTCTAATTGCCTTGTGTCCAGTAGGTGCTCAATAAAAACTTGTTGAATGAACAAATCTCTATTGGGTCTCATTTTGCTGATTCCTTGCCATCTTCCAGCCCCTGCAGATCTTTGTAAATCTCAATTCTCAACTCTGAAGCATTAGTCATCCCTCCTTTAACCCCACCTGTCCACCTAAGCTGGGAAGTGTTTATACGTTTGAGAAATATGTTTATGAGTGTATACGTGTGTACACATGTGTATTACTGAGCATCTATTATTGGCTGCACACTGAGCTGAGGGGTACAGGAGATACATGATGGATCCCAACCGAAAGAATATCCAGGCCCATGGAAGGAACACACAGCTCCCAAGAGGAGCTGCCCTAGCCAAGGCCTGTGGGCATGATGGTGGAAGATTCCTCTGTTCACTTTGAGCCCATAGTGTAATCTTGGGGGAAAGTGAGGGAAGAGCCCTGTGGCGCACCCTGAGAAACCCTCCTTCTAGTTGGGAATCCACCCAGTTGTGCATTAATTCAGACCTCATTTCCCATCTTGCCTGTAATAGGTTGATGTCTCATTGAATCCTAGAGAGCCTTTGTCAGGCCTATAGTAACTATCAAGATAATAATAATGTCAGTGAGCAATTTTTTTTATTTTTTTTAAATAGTTATGCATGACAGTAGAATGCATTTATGCACTTTGATATACTATACATAAATGGGGCATATCTTCTCATTTTTCTTTTTTTTTTTGGTGCTGGGGATTGAACCCAGGGCCTTGGGCTTGAGAGACAAGCACTCTTCCAACTGAGCTATACCCCCAGCACCTCATTTTTCTGATTGTACATGTTGTAGAATCAATTGGTCATGCAGTCATACATGTACATAAGGCAATAATGTCTTTCATTCCACTCTTCCTTCCTTTCCCTCTACCTAATCTAAAGTAACTCTACTCTTGCCTATCGTCCCACCCCCAACCATTGTGAATTAGCACCTGCATGGGTTTTGGTTCTCTGGGATTGGCTTATTTCACTTAGCATGATATTCTCCAGCTCCATCCATTTACCTGTAAATACCATAACATCATTCTTCTTTAAGGCTAAATTCACATGCCAACTTTACATATATTAGGCATTTAACCTTAACAACTCTATGAAGCCGGTACTATTATCATCATCATCTAACAGAAGGGGAGGCTCACAGAAACAGCAAATAATTGCCCAAAGCCAACCAGCAATTAAACAGCAGAGCCAGGATTTGGACACAAGTTGTTAGGTTCCACAGTCTTTGCCCTTAAACACCACACTGTGCTCTTCTCAGAGACCCAGGAATGTGAGTGTTAAAGAGGAGAACTAGAAGGACTTAAAATCAGCATACTATAGTGACACGGCCACATCAATGTTTATAGCAGCTCAATTCACATGTGTTCCAAGCTATGGAACCAACCTACATGCCCTTCAACAGATACACAATGGAATACTACTCAGCCTCAAAGAAGAATGAAATTATGGCATTTGCAGGTAACTCACAATAAGGGATTGGGGAGGGAAAAATAGAAGTTCATCGGATTAGACAAAGGGGAATGATGGGAAGGGAGAGGATATGGGAATAGGAAAGACAGCAGAATGAATAAGACATAACATTCTTACATTCGTTATGAATACATGACCAGTGTAATTCCACAACATGCCCAACCATAAGAATGGGAAGCTCTACTCCATGTAAGTACAGTATGTTAAAATACATTCTTCTGTCATGTATATCTAAAAAGAACAAATTTTCTAAAAGAGGGGGTAGGGACAATTTAGCCAACTAAAGCCCAGACTGGTGGAACAACTTATGTAAAGTCACACAGCAGATTCAAAACTGAAACTCATCCCTAAACATTCATGCATTCACTCAATGTTTATTAAGCACCTACCAAGTACCAGGTACCAAGCTAGCCCGGGTAAATGCAGATTAATACAAATTTCTGCCATAGAGAAACTTGTAGTCTGGTGAGAGGGTGTGGGGAACCCACATGAAAACTGGTGCAGGTAAATGGAAGAAAGTGTTGGAGGCCCACAGTAGACATGAAGGAGCCCGGGGGTCTTCCTGAAGCACCAGCAGCAGGTGCTCTTATTCTTGGCATTTTCAAAAACGATGAAAGTCATCTCCTGGGGGCCTAGAGGCTTCCCAGGCATAAAGAGAGCAGGGAAGAGGCTGGGAAGCGGACCTGGAGCCCAGCCCAGGTCAAGGAGAGGCTGGGCCACCCACACTCATTCTGGTCCCCTGGCTTTCCCAGGGCAACGAAGGGGTCGGCGTCAGTCATGATGATGAAGGAGGACTGAACAGAAGAGGCTCCAATACTCTACCCTCGGCTTGGACAGCCTGGCCTCCCCACATGGACGGCCCAGGGACTCCCCCAACCCAGACACGGTGTTGTTGTTGTTGTTGTTGTTTTCAGCTGAGAAATACATGGCAAAGTTCAGCACAGAATATTCTGATTATCCCTGAAGGACTGCAGGGCCCCAAACCCAACGTTAGGAATTCTAACCCCTGTGCCCTACAGGATGTTCCCATGTTAAAACCCCACAAGCTGCACGTAGCACTTCCTAGCTGCACGTAACACTCCAAGCTCTATACAATGCCACCACCAGATGTTCCATATAGATAATCCTGGGAAGGCCAAGCTTGAGCAAATAGAGTAAAAACAGGAACTAAAAGAATAGGATGCAATTTATGGGTTTCTTTTCTGAGAACATAAAGTGGAAAAAAACAAGTTTACCCCCCAGGTGACCTAAGGGGCTGGACCTAGAGGAACTTAGATAAGCCAATAGAATAACTGTTACTGTGCTAGGCTGAAACCTTGCCCCCTGCTTCCTATAAAAACTCTGTACCCCCGAGCCCGGGTGTGCCAGCCACCGAAGCTCCGGCTGAGGTTTTGTTGTGCACCCACGGGTGCCTGTGTGAGAATAAATCCTCCTGCTGTTTGCATCCAGTGTCTCGCGTGGTCCATTCCGGGTTGGGGGATCTGGGGGTCTCTCATCCCAAGCATCAGCACACGCCTCGCTCCGTGCCGTCCCGTCACTCCACAGGCACTGTAATGACTAGAGATTTTTCTTTACATAGAATTTAAATCAGTTCTTCTTCTTATCCTGACTCTAAGCAATAACGTCCTAGAAATCGTGGGCTCTGTGTACTAATTCTAATTTTCTAATTCACATTCAAATAAAATAGAACCATTAAAATACAAAATGTGTTATGTTCCTGCCACCCAAGTGCACCCTGCTCTCCTCCCACGGCTCACGTGGCCCCTCTGGGACACAGACCAAGGTGGACAGCTCTGCTACACGTGCCCTAGAAGGCTTTCCCCACAGCCAGCAAAGGAGGATGTGCTATTTCTCCATTTCTTATACGTCTCGGTCTCGGACCCGCCAGGCAAAAGCAAGGAGGAAGCGGATTCCAGAGCCTGCCCTAAACCAGGGAGCATACACGCTGACATTCTCTGACCCAGGTCCCCTTCTGCCTATTGGGCAGCCCCTGCTCTCCTCACTGAACTGGCACTGAAGGGAGGTGGCAGTCACCTGGGGAGTAACAGGAAAGGGGGACCCTACAGGTGAGCCCCAATACTGCCTACATAGCCTCTCCCTGCCCAGGTAAAAATGTCCCAAAACCCACAAGGAGCTGGGCACAGTGGTGCACACCTGTAATCCCAACAGCTCAGGAGGCTGAGGCAGGAGGATCATGAGTTCAAAACCAGCCTCAGCAACTTAGCGAGGCCTTAAGCAACTCAGTGAGACCCTGTCTCTAAATAAAACATTAAAGGGGAGTAGAAATATGGTTCAGTGGCTAAGCACCCCTGGGTTCTTTGATACCAAAAAAAAAAAATCACTTTTCTTTTATATTTGTTTGTTGATGCTGAGGATTAAACCTAGGGCTTTTACCACTGAGCTACACCCCTGACCATTTATTTTGAGACAGGGTCTCCCTAAGTTGGTAGGGCTTTGCTAAGTTGCTGAGACTGACCTGTGATTCTTCTGCCTTAGCCTCCAGAGTCGCTGGGATCACAGACATGTGTCATCGCACCCGGTTTACAAAACAGTTTTAAAAATTTCTTCCAGAGACCCTCCCTGAATGCCACACAGTGAGCTGGGCCTTTGCAGATCCTTTATCCCCTTTCCTCCTCACCACAATCTGAGAAGCAGGAGTGATTTTTATACACTCTACAGAAACAAAAACAATTGTCCAATATCTCAAAGAGGCAAAAAGGCCAAGTGAGGCTGTGAACCCAGGCTCTCTAAATACATACCATCCGGTGTCCTCTCGGGAACCCCAACACATCCTCTGAAATGCTTTGATGCAGCATGGATGTGTATGTGTTTCCTTATGTAACAAAAAGCACCCCAGTGCTGGAGGTTGGGAGAGAAGACCCTGCTCCTCTCTGCTAGGGCTGGGGCAGTGGTGTACTGTCCTAACACAGCTGGCTCTCTGTGGGGAAGGGGACAGAGCCAATTTTTGCCATTTTCAATGGTCCCACCATGATGGTTCAAGCTACCAGGTGATGTCTTGAGTTGGGAAGAGATGGGTAGGAATAATGTCATCTTGTCATTCCACATACAGGCACTATAATGGACTAGAGATTTTTCTTTAAATAGAATTTAAATTAGCTCTTCTTCTTAGTTCTCGACAGAGCTGGCTCCAGCACACCAGGAGCTGGGGTTGAAGAAGGTGGAGGCCATTTTTGAATGGGAGTCAGGGACCATCAGACATGTTCCTGGACAGAGCTTGGGGACCCCTGAGAGGGAAGAGGGAAGTATTCAGACCAGACAACTTGAGCTGAGAGTCCTGACTTGCCCATCCAGGGCTTAGCACACAGCCATGGCCACTGTGACCCAATCAGGTTCAGCCAGTCGGGTGCCCTGCTGCTAGCAACCAGCCCTGATACGACAAATATTATGAGACACGTTACTAAGGACAGCCTCCCAACAGTCCCCAGGTAGAAAGGCAACTTGTAGGGGAAAGTTCCTAGCATTCTTACAGTCTGGGAATGGATGGCTGAGGCTCCCACAGGGACTCCTGGACTGGAGATGGGGAGAGGGGTGGACATATTGGCTCCAGGCCCTGCTACCACCTCACCAGCTTTTCCCCACTAGCCATCTGGAGAGCCCTGCCCTGAGCATAGTGGTTGGGGAGAGATCCTGCCCTGTCCCCAAGGAACTTCAATCTGAAAAAAGAACAATATTTTCAAAACTACAAGTTCCAACCCACTAATGGATTGAGAAATCCATTGAATGGATCTGGACTGGCACATGAGACTGTCTTGCAGGCTGGAAGAATCACGTTGCACTGGGAGATTTGGGAGTGTGTGTAAGTCATGTAGAACTGTGGCAGAAAATGAATTTATTACTAGGGACCATGAGTCCAAAAAAAGCAGGAGAGACTAGAGATTTGTCCAGGGAGCTCCTCCAGCAGAAAGGTAATGAGAAGAAGGTTGGAAAGGGCAAAGGGGAGACTCGGGAATCTCTTCCAATCTATTCTGAAAATTAGGAAACTCGCCTTTACCGAATCTAACACATCCCACGATGTGTGCTCCACCCCGCAGCGCACCTCCGCCCCAGAAGGAGACCCCTGCTCCTCCCCCAGGCAGCCTTCCTCCTGAGTCCCAGGAGGGTAAGGCCTGCTGGGCTGGGGACAGCAGACAGCAGCATGCTGTGCTCAGGCCAGGTGGGCATGTCTGACCCAGGGCCTGCTGTGGCTAGGCCTGTGTATGTTGTGGTGACACAGAACCAGCTCAGATTCCACTCCTGCCTTTAGGAATGTAGACTCTAGGTCAGAAGAGCAAAATGACTCATAACCAAAGACCCACACATGGCCAGAGAGCCAGCCGACAGCAAAACATCCCACATGGCCATGACACTCGCCAGCTGCAGAACGACAGAGCAGAGAGGCCAGGGGCTGGGAGTGTGGCTCAGCGGTGTAGCACTTGCCTATGGCACTCAAGGCCACCATTTTGACCCTGTGCATGGCAAGGGAAAAAATGTTTAAAAGGAGCAATGAGACCCAACACATCAGCTCGTCCAACACCCTTGTTTCACTGCAGAAGAAACTGAGGCCCAGAGAGGGAAAAGCAATCTGCCCAGGTCACACAGAAAGAATGGGACTGAGCCAGGTGCAGTGGTGCACACCTGTAATCCCAGAGGCTTGGGAGGCTGAGGCAGGAGGATCATGAGATCAAAGCCAGCCTCAGCAACTTAGTGAGGCCCTAAACAATTCAGAGAGACCCTATCTTTAAATAAAATACAAAAAAAAGGCTGGGGATGTGGCTCAGAGGTTAAGGACCCCTGGGCCCAATCCCTGATACTAAATCAATAAATAAAAGAAAAAGAAAGACTGGGACTTTCACTTGCTAAGCCAGGACTCATTGCATCCTAGGACAAACCTGAGACTAGAGATACACAGGAGGGGACCACAATACCCCTGTTGTTGTCATAAGGCTCATAAAGCCATCATCCACACATTCCTACTGACTGGGCACTTCCTACTGCCAGGCACCGTGCTGGGTGCTTCAGATCAGTGAACGATCCCCTCTAGGGAAGAATGAGAGGTACATGCCTCCTCCAGGAAGGAAGCTGGCTCGGTGACATGCTGGCCTGCCACAGCCTCCTGAGCTGTCAGGAAGCTCTTGGACTTAACCTTAATCCTTCCTGGTGCAACATCGACCCAGTTGCTTGTGAACTTGGAGCACCTGCTTGCTGGCAAGACCCGGCAGGTGGGGAGGGTACTATGCTGCCAGCACCCCCGGCTCCTGAGTCAGCCCGCTCATTGTTCCAATGGCTTTGCCTGCTAGGGTGGCATGAAAGACACCCTAGGGAGCTGAGCCAACTGAGGTTTGTGGCTCAGGAGGGGACAGGGAATTGGGGCAGAAAGATGTTGGTGGGGGAGCAGAGGAGAAAGAACAAGCAGATCCCTCCCACTCCCTGACTTCTTAAAGCCTAGGCCTGTCACTCTGAATATGTAGAGGAGCAAAAAGATCCTAAGCCTTATGGTATTCCCTTTTCTTTTTATAAGTAATACAAACTCCTCATATAAATTTTATTTATTTATTTATTTATTTATTTATGTATTTTGCAGTCCTGAGGATGGAAACTAGGGGTGCTCTACCACTGAGTTACATCCTCAACCCTATTCTTTTTTTTTTTACTTTGGACAGAGCCTTACAAATTGCCCAGGCTGACTTTGAACTTAGAATCTGCCTGCCTCAGTCTGTGGAATCACTGGGATTATAGGTATGAACCAAACGCACCCAGCTCATAATTGAATGATTTGTTGTTGTTGTTGTTGTTGTTATTGTTGTTGCTGTTATTTAGTACCAGGGATTGAACTGAGGGGCACTCAACCACTGAGCCACATCCCCAGCCTATTTAGTATTGTATTTAAAGATAGGGTCTCACTGAGTTGCTTAGGGCCTCACTGTTGCTGAGGCTGGATTTGAACTTGGGTTCCTCTTGCCTCAGCTTCCCAAGCTGCTGGAATTACAGGTGTTTTAAAATCACAGACAATAAGATAAAATTTGAAAAAATAAAACTCTTCCCAAAGTACTACCACCTAGAAGTAGCCACTATTAATGTTTTGGTATGTAACCTTCCAGATTTTTCTATATACAAATGTCTTTCAATATTAATCAACAAATATGAATGTACACTTGGTATGTGTATCCTCACAATGGGGATATAGCAGTAAGCAAAACAGATGAAAATCCATGCCTTATGGAGTTTGCATCTATGGTTATATCCATTTGCACTGTGTTTGCACATATAAATATGTGTGTTTATGTGTGTGTGTGTGTGTGTGTGTGTGTGTGTGTGTGTATGCATGCCCATATGTCTAATATGGCGCTATATGCTACTATATGTAAGCATCATTTATTCCTATCAATATGTATTTCCCATAAATGGGATCATATTTCACACATGAATTTAAGCAGGTTTTTCTGCCCATCTGTACTAATAAATACTCATGTAGGTTACTGTGAATGGCTGAGTGATCCTTTGCACAGATTCTCAGGGCTTTTCAGCAAGTTCACTGCCTTGTTTCTTTCCCAGAGGAGACATGAGCCTGCTCTGGAAGCCCCATCTCATCTCTCTCCCTCTGTCTCCTTCTCTCTCTCTCTCTCTCTCTCTCTCTCTCTCTCTCTCTCTCTCTCACACACACACACACACACACACACACACACACACACACACAGCCTGGGGAACCAGCCAGTGGCTTTCCAGGCAGTGTGGGTCTGGTCCAGTCCTAGACGTGGATTTTCCAGGATGCAGACCATCCCGGCCTTCCCTGCCAGGCAGGAGCAGGCGCTCCATTCCTCCCACTCCAGACTCCCTCTGCAGGCGGCCGTGGTTCTCACAGCCAGAACAGGCCTGGGCCAGGCAGGAGGCAGACAGCCCTGGAAGTCCCTTCCATACCACCACTTGCCTGTTGCTTGACGTGATAAAGCCAGAAGCCATCAATTCTATGGGGACTCAAAATACCCATGATTGCTAAGGCTTTTCTGGACTTTGAGAAGCCCAACTGGCCTGGCTGAGCCGGGAAAATTCACAGCCCATGGACCCTCTGGAAGCTAACTCCTGGCATCCTGGAGATGCCTTGGGCAGAACACAAATGTGAGGTTGAAAATCAGTGAGAAAGCTGCCCGGGCTGATGCTTGGGGGTCACACTGCATGGGTTCCCATACTGTGTGCACCACTGCCTAGCTGTGGTCTCAGGCAGATGACTTAACCTCTCTGTGCCTCCCTCCACACTCTTACCTATAATGAGGGGATAATAATTCCTGTGTCAGAGGACTGTAGTGTGTGTTAAACAAGATGATACCTGCAGCACTCTGAAAGGTTCTCAGCACAGCGAGGTGCCCACCAACTACTAGCATTTACTACTAGCATTTAGTACCTGGCAGAGCCCCCCTCCCCCACTCCCCCCTCAGGCCTGCCCTACTACCTGCTGATTTTCCTGGGACACCTTCTGCTCTGAGGACAAACCATCCCTTCTGACCCCTGTGACAAGAGAGAACATGTAGAGACGTGTGTATGAACACATGGGGGTGCATCGTAGGGAGCTTGTAAATGAACATGAGCACCGAGTGTGTAGGAGTGTGAGTGTGTGAAAGTAAAGCGTAGGTGCTTGTGTGTGGATGTGTAACAGAGCTGTGTGTGTGTGGAAGGGTGGGGGTGAGTGAGTCCTGGATGTTGGGGTACGGGGGTGGGGGGACCTGTGGGCGTGAGAATGTGCACCAGGCCGTGGGTACAAATGTGTAAGAGCAGGGCAGGGTCCTGTGTGGACGCCCCCGTCCCCCACCCCGTCACAATCACTCATCTCTTGGTATGGAGGCTTGGTCAGAGAAAAAAGTGCCCCCAAACTGAGGGGACCATGTCCCTGACTCTGGAACAGACCTGATTTTTTTTCTTTTTCAAAGCTCTCAGGTTTCCGGAGGAAAAGCTACTAGCTCCGCTCAGCCCAGCCCAAAACCCGCCCCACTGACCAAACCCGAAACTCAGGGAGGAATCCAGCGCCAGACACCCCCACCACGCTGCACCCCCACCCCTGCCCCGGAATGCTCCCGAAATGTCCTCTGTGGCAGGACCCTCCAGGTGGGGGTGAGAGGGTGCCTCCCACTCACCCTTGGGCTCATGTGCTCTTCCTGCTCTCCCCAGCCCCTCTGAGGGCCCTGGGGCAGCTCCCCCGCAGCTGACTAGAAGATTAAGCTCTTCTTCAGGCTTAAGAGCACCTGCCACCTGCCTGGGCAGGCCTGACCCCTGAAGTAGGCAGCTCCCTGCCAGAGAACAACAGGAGCCGCTTCAGAAGCCATGGCCAGCCCCTCCAGGAGCAGGCTCTCGGCCCACCAGCACTGCTTTAGAAGCAAAATCAGGAAGGAGATCTGGAGGAGCGAATCCTGGGGGGAAGGGCCTCTCAAGCAGGGGTGGGAGATCAAGAGGGGCCCTTCCTCTGGTGACGTATCTTCTAGGAAGTTGTCTCAGTTGCTAATACTATAATAGGTAGTAAGATCATTGCTTAACGCCAGGTACTTTACATATCATACCTCTAATTAAGTCCATTTTACAGATGGGGAAACTGAGGCTCAGGTTAAGTAACTTGTCCGGGATCACACCACCAATGGTGAGAGAGCAGGAATTTGAATGCAGGTCTGTGTGCAAAGCCTTTTCAAGGTCTACCTCTGCATCTGTCTATCTGTTCTCTAATTTTCATCTACATCCCTTCTCTTGTCCCCTCAGCAGCAGGAACCCAGAAAGAAAGAGAAATACCCAGAGCAGATGGAACAGTAGGGGTAGCAGAGAGCGAGGCAGGTGGCAAAGACTTCTAGCAAAGGATAGCGGGAAGAGCTCAGAAAGAAAGGCAGAGATGGCTAAGCAGAGGAAAGAAGAGATGGGGGGGGGGCCAGTCTCTGTGACACCTGGCTAGGGAGGAAGGACATTTAGTTTTGTGCCATGTGGCAGAGATGGTAGAAAAGAAGTCTTGTGGCTGAGCCCCTTGATACATGTCATCCTGCAACATCACTGCCCCAAAAGGCCTGGGTGCCCTGCTTCACGGCCACCTCTGGTCAGGAGGTCTCAGACCCGGAGAAGCTCAGATACTGAGCAGCTTCCTGACAACCAAGAGCCCCAAAACCTAGATTGTACCAGGGCTTCGCTCCTCCAGTCTCCTCAATCCCAGCAACAGGGGGGCATTGTTCAAACCCCTGGGCCTCTGGGGAAGGGAACTCGGGGGAATCCAGAGTGGCCAGCCAAGGTAACCAAATGAGCAGGCACAGAGTAGAGTGCACCTAGACGGAGAGTCAGGAGAGGAGACTCAGGTGGGGACCTGGCAAGGTGTGGCAAGTGGGGGAGATGGCAGGGCAGGAGAAATAAGGGCATGGGAGGAGGAAATGGGATTGAAGTGCCAGTGGGGAGGGGTGCTCCTCACTGAGGCCACGCTGGGGCAGATCACACTGAAGTGAGTACAGTGCCAATTCACCTGGGACTCTCACTTCCAGCCTCATCCCAGTTTCCCCAGGCCCAGCTAAGTGCCAGGAAGAAACAGTGCCAAACACCACAGGCCCTTTATCTCTACCTGGGATACTACTCCAAGAAAGGGGAAGTAACAAGTGTCACCTGCAGCCCTCAACTCTTTTGAAGCCCTTCTGCAAGAGGGAGATTCAAAAACTGACCAAACCCCCTTTTAGAAATTCCTTGGCAGCAGGCACTCGGGCGCATGCCTGTAAACCCCACAACACAGGAGGCTGAGGCAGGAGAATAGCAAATTCAAGGCCAGCCTCAGCAAGTCCATGTCTCAAAATGTCAAAAAGGCTGGGGATGTAGCTCAGCGGTAGAGTGCCTCTGGGTTCAATCCCCAGTAACAAAAAACAACAATAATAATAAATTCCCTGGCAAACCTGGCTCACCCCCATGGTGAGGGGCTGGTCACACAGTCTAGGGGACTGAAGTCAGACCATCCTTGAGAGGACAAAGGAAGTAAGCAGTGGCCACTGGCATTCCCTGGGACCTCTCAGGAGAACTCTGCTCCCTGGAGAGTGAGTTGGTGGTCCTGTTACTGACACCCGATTTGTAGAGGGGAAGAGAGGCTGTGAAAAGTTCACCCAGTCCCAGAAAACCCTATGTGAAATGAGATGGTGGCCCCTGCCTGAGAGTTACTGAGACATGCAAGGAATCCATCCAAGCATTTAGCACTCACCTAGCACGGTAAGTTACTTGTGGGGAAGAGGCAGCAAAGACATTGGATGGGGGAGAGGCAGATAAATCTCTCCCCACCCCAGGGCTACTGAGCTAGGCTTGGCCCAGCCAGGGAGCACCAGCCAGCTTCATTTACATGTGAATGTGCTCTGGCCACCAACACTTGTCACTCCTGTCTCTTCAGGGCCTCCGGTTCACCTCTGTCCCTTCCTCATACCCCTTCCTGGACTCCTAAGGACTAGAGAACCCAGAGAGAGACGAAAGCCCCGAGTTGGTGGGCCAGGGGCCTGAGATGGGACGCGGTATCTGAAGACCGCATGCGCCTCCGCCGCCGATAGGAAGCCTGGCTTAGGGCGACCCCTACAGGACGATCATAGAATAAAGAGAGGCGAGAGGCGGCGAGAGCAAGCTTCAGCTCCTCCCCACGCCGGATTCCAGGGAAGCTACCCTTGGCCTCGGACAGGCCCTGATGCTCCCTAGCACCCAGGATTCCAGGGGCAGTACCTGCCAGGTCCTAGCAATCCAGAAGCTCACATCCGACCCCCAAATAGCCAAGATCAAGATGGTCAGCATGAGTATATAGTACCAGGCAGCGGAGCAGGAATACTGGGGAGCTCTAGGCTATGAGACATCCATCTAGATAGTACAGGACCTGTGCCAGTCCCCACCGGCAGCCCCGCAATAGAATAGAGCACCCCAGTGGGGAAGGGTGCTCCTCACTGAGGCCACGCTGGGGTTTCTACTTTGGAAGGAATTTAGGGAGCAGAAAGAATTGCACAGAACTGAAGAGAACCTCACCAGCTGTACTGAAGCCAGGGGACTGAGCTGTGGCTAGTGGGACTGAGGTCAAGCCAGGGAGGACTTCTCCACAGCTACTGGGGAGTCCCTGGGAAACACCAGTTCCTTTCCCATACAAAGTAGGTTTCGGCTTGTCCAGTTCAGCTGGGAGGGAAAGAGTCAGGGAAATGCAGCGACGGCAACATTGGACGAGGGGGAAAAATGTCAAAAATGCTCTGAGGCTGCACTTTGCTTGTTGACATACACCAAAGCTCATGCTTTTGCCGCTGGGCTCCTCCACCTGCCGCCCCTGCCTTGGCTCAGCGTGTGAATGGGGGCACAGGGGAGGGCAGGGCAGAAGGGTGTGTGTGTGAACAAGTGAAGTCATTCTCTCTGGGTGGCTCCTTTTAATTAACACCCTGAAAAACTCCCAGCCAGCAAAATTGAGTCTTGCCAACTGGGAGTCCCACCCCTCTGGCTCATCCAGACCCTGGGGGCAGAAAGGGGACAGGAAATCTGAAGGCAGGGAAGAAAGCAGCCTAGGTATTTGAAAAGCCTATCACTGGGGACATTGGGGGCCAGTGGCCTCTGAGAAGCTTGGATTGAAATGTTGTAGGACAGAGGAGTTGAAGTGGCAGGGCATAGGTGAGATCATCTCCTTGCCCCCAGTTCCCTGAGGGAGACCAGCCCCTGAGCATGACCAGTGTCCAACCCTGAAGGTTACACTACAGGACATTACATCAAGGCCCAGGCCCAGGCAAGGCATTTGGGCCTCCCTCTGGTTGTACTGAACATTCTGAGCAGTCACCTGGTCTGTCACCGCCAACCTCCATAACCCAGTCCCCAGCAGGTTTATTCCATGAAGGGGATAGAGCAAGCCTCATACCCATCCCTCGAAGCCCCTAGCTCCACAGTCCACAAGCCATCCCTTTGGCTTAATTTTCCTTGGCCCTCTTCTTTCAAAACCCTTCTCCTGGCAACTGCTTGCTGAACCTCCTGGAATCTGTGAGATCCTTCCATTTGGTATATGTTCCATTCCTTTCACCAGAATCTGACACCTTCATCTACTATCAGGCTGGCCGTTCCAGAGGACAGGACCCAAGTCCCTCCTTGCTCAGCCTTAGTCCCAGTAGGTCACAGACCTGCTCACCGTGAAAATGGATGGTGAGGAGGGTGGGAGCACTGACACTCAGGACTTTTCTGGATGGGGAGAAAGAGCCTTAGTTTCAATTTTACTGCTGCTTCCACAAAACCAGTATAGCCTCAAATGTGGGGCTCCCCATCTCAGGGTCAGACTCAGTAACCTTGGGAGGCAGCTCTAACAGTCTTTGCTACTAAGATTATCTAGTATCAAGTGTTTGTTGAGGAAGGGGACATAGGGCAGTGGGAAAATGCTAAGTGGAAGACCAGGCTGGAATGGCCATGGTTCAACAGGAAAGGAATCTCGCACCCAGGGCTGGGTGCAGGGATTACCTTTAGTCTCCCCAGCTCTCCAGAACCATTTTCAAACTTCCCCAGCTCTGGGGAAGGGTGAATGTCAGGCAAGAGCTAAAAACAGGGTGCATGAGGCAAAGTGGAAAGTGACAGCCTGAGACTTACCCAGGGCCAAAAGGGACCCTCCTCTGGCTGCTTCTGGGGCTGAGCAACCAAATTCTGAGAACCAGAACCCTCCAGCCCAGAGGATTGGGGGATAGGGGCGGGGAGACAGGACTACCCCCTGCCAACCCCAAAACCTTCTCCCAGAAAGAATGCTAACTTGTAGGTCACCATGCCCCTGCCACTAGCCACACAGGGTACCAACCCTTGGGGGGCCCCACCCTGGAGTTCAGACTGTTTGGAGAAGGTGGGGCCTGATTTCAGGCAACAGTGGAGAAAGGATGGGGTGACTGCTCTTGGGGACAGAGAGGGGTGTGTTGCGGAATGAAGGCGTCCTGACCCTGGGGCTGAGTGGGAGCCAGGGCAGAGCAGGCACGCCCGACGCGGAGGCCTCCAGCCCCCGCCCAGTTGGGCCTCCAGTTCCCATCACACCCTGGGCAGTAAAACTTGCTTTTATGATTGTCGTGGGGGTTGCTGCTTTCCTTGGGGAAAGTGGGAGACTGTTTGTGTCTGTGTATCTTTGTGCACATACGCCTGTGTTGATATGTACCTGTACACATGTTGATGTCTGAAGCTGTGTGCAGGTGTGTGAGGATATATCTAAGCGGGGAAAAAAATCATAGCTCCCACTTTATTGGGGTTTTTTTTTTCCATGTACCATGTATATTCCTGTAACCCTTGCAACAATCCTTATAAGAAGGGAATTCTAGATATCCCTACTTTATAGTTAGAGAAACAGGACTGGAAAGATTCAGTAATTGAACAAAAATCAGAAAATTAAGAAAGGATAGAGCTGAAATGCTTCCTTCTCCTGCTTAACGTGTGTGTGTGTGTGTGTGTGTGTGTGTGTGTGTGTGTGTGTGCTTACATACACATATGTGAGCATCTGGGCCTAACATCTGCATATCTGTCTGTACCTGCATATCTGCACAGTCTAAACTGCTGTGGTGAATCTGTGTGTGTTGTGTGTGTGTGTTAGTGTGCTGCCAAGGCCCAGATACAGGTCAGCCCACCAGCAGCTAGGGTTACCAGAGTCAAGAACAATGACCTTCCTAGATGCAGTGTTTGCTATATTTTCTGAAGAAAACAGAGAAGGTGTTGTGGCTGACTCCGGACAGACGGAAACCTTTTGCCATCAGGACAACGGAAATGCCACTGTTGGGCCAGCACAGTCACTTAGCCTAGCAGTCTGACCCCTTTTCGAGAAGGAGCCGAGTACCCACAAGACACAATCTGGGAAGAGTATAGAGAGGGGCAAGAAGGAACCCGAGCAGAGGACCCGTCAGCTGCACGGCCCGGCCAATCCCTAACCAGTAGATAAGAGTGGCACGAAGGGGGCCCCTGGGAGAGGAGCTGGGAACCTCGGCTCAGCGCCCTGAGACCCGATGTTCCCTGCAGAGGGATAGACCACCGGGCCTGGCAGGTCGCGGGTCCGGGGACTCCCAGGGCTGCACGGGGTCCTGGGAACTGGCCGCAGCGGCCAGCGGCGGGGGCGGGGCCAGCGCGCTGGGCCGGGTGGCAGACGCCCATTGGCTGGCGCGAGCGCTCCCACGGCCCGCGGGGCCCAGGGCGGCGCCGGCTGCCTGCGCCCTTCGACGGTGACTCACCCTCCACTCCACCCCGGAGCTGGACGCGCGCCCAGCCGCTTCCCACCCAAGTCCCGCCCGCTAAGCCGGGACAGCCTGAGTCAGCAGGGGAGCGGGGGCGCCGCCCGTGCGCGTCCTGGGGGCGGGGGTGGGAGCGCGGGGGAGGGGGGTCCATCTCTCTGGAGGAATCTGGCGGATTACAGGGGAGCGCAATCTGGTGTCTGTGCTTCTGGAGGATCTGTGTGTCGGTCCATGGGGTGGTGGAGACTTCTGACCCTTTGAAATGGGAGGTTGTGTGTCTTTCCTTTGGGGCGGGGGGAGCTCTGTCTCCGCTCTCAGCCGACTTTGTGGGTCCGGCTGATAGACTGTGGCCTTTTAGAGTCTCCATGTAGGTCCCTGTGTCATTACTTCACCTATATCGTTTCAAGATCATCTTTGCGTCCTTCCAACCCAAAGCATTAGCTTTGTGGTGTTCTCAAAGAGACCAAGACAGATCAGGGGCTACGTGTGAGAAATTCTCCAGCTCTGGTTCTGACCACCGGCACGTGGTCAGGGCTTGTGAGGGTCCGAGTCCAAATGCTAACTTGTAGGTCGAGAAGTCTCCTCCAACCCCTACTGCCTTTTCTGCAAGATCTCAAAGTGATCTTAAAGTGATCTCAAAGCAAGACCTCAAAAGGATCCTTGAGAAGATTGGGGGTTACCGAATTATCCAAAGACTATCAGGTGCCAAGTCCTGTGCTGGGAGCTTTGTGATCCTCTTCCAATGCTTCTCATAGCAGCTCCAAAAACAAACACCATCTCCATTTTACAGAAGTGAAACTGAAGCATAGAAGGTGCCCTGTCCAAAGTCACACTGGAACTGTATATAAGAGAACCTGGATTTGAACCCAGGACTGCCTAGCTCTAAGACAAGCTTTTTTGTTTTGGTTTGGTTTTAAGACATATACTCTCCACTGACTCTGGATGTCTCCTGAATATCTTTGCCAGTGGTCGCCTCCAATTGGACCCATTATACTAAAGTATATTTGGGAGGAACTGCCAACTCCACAGGGAGGCCCTGTTTTCAACTTCACTCAGGCCTTCCTGTCCCAAGGGAGGATCCCTGGTGCCTGTGAGAGGAAGTAGGGTGGGAGCAGAAGAACACCAAGTGTCAACACATGTGGGATTTGAAGGAGGCAACAGGTGTGCCAGATTCCCAGCAGGGAGCTGGCTGAGGAAGGAGACTGCTTGTTCCACATACTTTGTAGGGAACACACACACACACACACACACACACACACACACACACCTAATGCTGGACACAGTTAATGTGCAGATCAAGGGGGGGGCGGGTCACACACAGACTCACAAACAAGTGCATGTTTCATGTGACACACACACCTGGTTTAAGAATTGTTTTAAGCCCAGCACAGTGCACATGTCTATAGCCCCAGCTATTGGGAAGGCTGAGGCGGGAAGATTACTTGTGCCCAAGAGTTTGAGAGCAGCCTGGGCAACATAGAGAGACCCCATCTGAAAAAAAAAAAAAAAAAAGAATTGTTACAAATACCACACAGATGTAAAGGAGTTAGTAGAATTGTTACACACAGACTCACAATGATTTATGGTCATTTTACATACACACACTCAGAACCTCAAAAAAAAAAAAAGTGACTAGGAAGCAAAACTGTGAGAAAGTGCAGAAGCAAACCAGTCCAAGGACCTGACCAAACTGATTCAATTTTCAATCCCAAAATCCAGACCACTCCACCCCCACACCTGCTCCCTAGAAGGTCACTGCCAATCATTGCCCTCTGCCCTCTAGGACTAATACCTGGACCATTCGTGCACACAAAAAGGATACACAGGCCTTCCAGAAAAGTCTATCTGAACACTAACTCACATGAATGTCTTCCCTAAACATGACACACAAAAGCCACAGAGGCCTTTCCAGCAAGCGTGCACACGGGACAGTCATTCAATCACCCAGACTCTCTCCAAACATACATCCATGTAAGACCCTCACTCATACGTGCCTGGGGGCACATCACACTTGCACAGTCACCTGCGCCCTCACACAGACTCGTGGATACATGCTTATAACACAGGAGTAACACAAATGCACACACAGATCAAATGCACAGATGATAACAAGGAAAAGTTTACACAGCTCAGCCCACCTCACCCCACCACAGAAGGAATCCCCACAGCACACAACACTGCCCCTCCACCTCCCATCTTGGCAAAAACAAGGCCCAGGCTTGCCCATCAGCTCCTTCCACTCCCTGCCTGAGACATGCCCTGCCCTGCCTGCCCCGGCCTGCTCAGGGTGGGGCCCTGCCTGCCCCCAGCGCCAGCTGCCAGCTCAGCACCGGGCAGGCTGCCCACTGCTCCAGCACGTTGCCCAGCCCACCGCTCCTCCTAGGCCTGCCACCTCAGCATCTGGGCCGCAGCCTGAGCCCCACCTAGCCCATTTCTGCAGGCCAGAGGGTGGGTGGAGCAGCTTATCCCAGAGTGGGGGCCAGCAGTGGGGACCTGAAGGCCAGGCTGTAGGAGAAGGGGCAGAGTCTTCCACAGCCCCCAAGTCCTTTCTCTCTTTTCAGATGGATCCCTCCTTGCCAACACTGGGCCCTCACAATCACAAGTAACTTCCGGCTAGCACGGAGCAAACACACCTGGAGCCATAACTCCACTGTACACAGGCATTCCATCCACACTGTCCCTGTCCCCTCCCTCCACGGACATAAGTCCTTGCACACAAGCTTCCAAGCACACACCCCACCCCTGGAGCAAACATACAGCCAGCACTCTCCCACAGCTGCTTAGCACAGGCCCCGCACACCACCATTCCTCACACACTCCCAGCATGCCACACGCAATGTCCAGCACCACCTTATGCAGCCACATGAAAGTCCCATCCCACAAATAGTTTCATGCAGTCTCCATAAAATATGCACAGCTGGACAAATTGTCCCTGTGCATGCCCAAGCAAACAGATTTGCACATGTCATGAGGTGCTTGTCACTGTTCCCACTGCAGCCATGCCAGCCCTGCCCTGGGAGAGCTGGGGGGTCTGGAGGCAAGTCTTTGTGCGCATCCCCTCTCCATTGTGCTTGCAGTTCCAGGACATTAGAGTAGACTTTATTTTGTCCCTCCTCTGTCTAAATCCTGGATCTAAGATAAGCATGGAAGTTGGGAGATGTCACCCCAGAAGCCAGGACCTCCCACAGACCAATCCCTGAGCATGCAAGAGAAGAGCAGAATTAGGCCAAAGGCTGCTTTAAGTGCAGAGCCATAGGGACCCTAAGGCACTGTGGTGGGCCCAGGAAGAGGAGAAGGCCTATGACTGCCGACCCAGGAGGAAGCTGTGCAAGGGCCTCCCTCTGGAGAAATGACAAAATGGCAGAAGAGGCACTGGGAATAGGGCCTGCATTTTAAAAGCAGCCAGGCACAGTGGCACACACCCACAATCCCAGCCGATCAGGGGTTGAGGTACTCCTACTCCTAAGCTCAAAGCCATTCTCAGCAAAGTGAGGCACTAAGCAACTCAGTGAGACCCTGTCTCTAAATAAAAATACAAAATAGGGGGGGCTGGGGATGTGGCTCAAGTGGTAGCGCGCTCGCCTGGCATGCGTGCGGCCCGGGTTCGATCCTCAGCACCACATACCAACAAAGATGTTGTGTCCGCAGAGAACTAAAAAATAAATGTTGGAAATTCTCTCTCTCTCTCTCTCTCTCTCTCTCTCTCTCTCTCTCTCCTCTCACTCTCTCTTTAAAAAAAAAAAAAAAATACAAACTAGGGCTGGGGATGTGGCTCAGTGATTACACACCCCTGGGTTCAATCCCTGGTACCAAAAACAAAACAAACAAACAAAAAGGCAATAAAAGCCTTAGAGAGAGGCCCAGGCCCTCAGAGGAAGGTAGGCAGAGGTGTAAGGCATCTCTCCCCCTCAGACATCTCTCTCCTCCATCTTGTGGCCTGGAGTTGGGAGGCCAGTGTTTATAAGTCCACTGGGGCTTCTAGGGCCAGCCCTGCTCTGTTTTTGGATCCTGATATTAGTAGCATCATTCGTTCAGTTTATGAAAATTCATTAGCTACATGCTCACGACACAATACCTCTCTCCATGCATGCTACACTTTAATGAAAATTTTTTTAAAAATCAATCAATCCTTCATTGCATCCAGAGCTCCATGTCTTCTGGATTAATATGAGCACATCTGTCGGTGCCTGTCTGTGCCTGCCTGCACCTGTGCACATACAACTGCCCACGTGAATTATTCCTTGTCTCTGGTGCCTGAGGCCCTCTGTGTGTGCACCTCCCGCACACACATGCACACACATGCTTGCAAGCACACACACCAGCTCCTGAGCTGGGAAGGCCAGCAGCTGCACAGGGCAGAAGAGAATGCAACCAGGCCTTCCTCTCATTTAGACAACTGTGCCAGGCACAGGGAACACAGGCTACGTTCCAGCCACGCTTGGCCCAAGCCAGATTCACTGTTGTCTGGGGAGACCACAATGCAGTGGAAAGCACCATGGGATAGGGTCCAGGTAGTGAAGAGCTCAGACTCAGAGGAGTCAGGGAAGTACTTACAGAGGAGGTAAAACTTAAGGCAGGCAGATTAAATGTCCTTCAAGGGCTGGGGATGTAGCTCAGTTGGTAGAGTGCTTGTCTCGCATGCACAAGGCCCTGAGTTCAACCCCCACCAAAAAAAAAAAAATCATCAAATGGATGGGTCAGGCATTTGAAGTGCAGTGGGGGTGGGGCTTACACAAAGACGGTGTGGTGCTTCCTCAAGGAGACCCAGGAGGGGTCGTAGGGGAACAGAAAGCAGTGATTGGAGAGGTGGTCGTCCCCGGGTGAGCCAGCCCTGAGCAAGCACCCTTGAGTATCCTCGAGGAAGGCTTTTGGTCTGGGCTATGACAAGAATAACGTCAACCAGAAAGAGTGCTGTTGGGGACAACGCACTAGACTGGGAGCAAGGACTGTCCCCACCTCTACCTCCTGATTCATGGTTCCTGCCATTCCCCCTCTGAGCCTCCAAAACAACAGGATCCTGAACCTCCGAGCGGCTGACTCATAAGGCCAGCTGTGTTCGGATGGGACATGCCTATCATGCTGCCCTCGGAGGTCCCTCACCTATCCCTTCCCCTCAGCGCCACTTGCCAGCCCTGTTCAGGGACGAAACCTCCCATCCTGACTGCAGCCGGCTCTACTGATGGAGGCTGGAGCCAAGAGCTCCACCTGCTGGAAATTATGGGAATCATCAGGTTAGCACAAGCAGCGTGGCGCCCTCTTGAGGAGCCCCTGTTATGCTCACCTGGTACTCAAACTTTGAGTGACACACAAGCCAAGGACACACCTTCAGAAACAGGGCTAACCCACCCTGCTGCGCCGAGCACTCTCGCCTCAGCTCCCCCACCCACACACCCTGCAATAATGCCACCAGTGCTGGGCATAGGTAGATAGGGCCTAAAATCCACTCCAAACTCCGAAGTCATACCCTGGTACAAGACTGTATCCCTAGGAGGATGAGGAGCTTCCTCTGGTTTACACAAAGCCACCCTTCGGATTAGTGGTGACCTGTAACCCAGAAGTCTCCCAGGTCCAGCTCCAGGAATGGAGAATCTGCTATAGGGTCCCCCAAACTCTGCTCTGGGGAGCCTGTAGCGCTGTTTCCTCTCTGTTCCTCTACTGCCCCCTTGTGGACTCCGGAGGAATCTCCTGTTGGCGCAAACACATGGGGCTTCCCTCAACTCTAGCCCAATGGGGATGCCAATTATTCAGGGATCCAGACTGAGCACGGGCTGCAGGAAAGGATGAACATCCAGGACTCTCCACGCTGCTACTCTTCTCTGTGTCCTTTCAGTCCGCACCGCAGCATTGTTTCCCAATGCCAAAATTGACTCTCAAAAGTCTAACCAGTGAAAACAGGAGCTGGAATTGGCGATTTTTCTCCTTTAGTCAGATTCCCCCGCTCTGTCTCTTCTGGCTTAGACTGCTATGCTTCAGGAACCACGCCAAGCCCTGTCTCTTGAACTCAGTCCTCCTACTTGCAACTGGAGCCCAAAGACAAGTTTCCAGTGGCTTGTGTGATCTTGGCCAAGACAATTTTTCTAAACATTTGGATTAGTTGACAACATTTAAAAATCAGATTTCATGTAAAATTTGGGATTTTTAATTTCTGTTGCCAAGTTGAAAATTCTGGCCACTGGCAGGGGTTGAAGAAAGAGTCTGCCCCAGACCTGACCCCAACATCTGGGCAACCAGAGAAAAGTGCAAAAGGAGGACCACACTCCCTGCTCTTCTGACCCCAGCTTCCTCCTGCAGTTGAGAGGCCTCACACACAAGCCAGCAGACACCCCAACTGCCTTCTGAGTGCTGTCTGTTCAATAGAAATACAATATAACCATAAATGTGAGCTTCCGATGGAATTTTCTAGTGACCACATTTAAAAAGAAAAAAGAAATGGGTATAATTGATTTTAATAATGTTTTATGCATATGCCAAATATTATTTCAACATATGATCAACCTTAAAATTATTCACAAGATATTTTACATTCTTTCTGTCTCATGCTAAGTCTTAAGTCTTGGTGTGTAATTTAGCACTTTCAACCCATCTCAATTCGGACTAGCTGCACTTTAAGCACTCAATAGTTGGTTGTGACTAAGAACAAGAAGCCCCAACCCTTCCTCCACCACCTCAGAACTAATAGTAACCAGGAGGCCAAGCAGTGCCCAGCAGTGGGCTTAGGCCACTTGGAAAGGGCTTTGGAAATATGGACTCTGTCTAGGTGGGTGCACTCCTCTGGCCCCTGAGGTTTCTCACCAAGAAGAAGCAGAAGGTCACAGCTAAAGGAGAAATAGTGGAGCTCGCTAAAGCAAAGGTGCCTCTGGCCCAATTCTAGGAGTGGCACTAACTGCTCTTACATGAAAGAGCAACTCTAGTTTGCCACAGTCCTCACCATTCCCTTTTACTGAATCAGCAACAAAGCACATATCAGATGCCATTTCTCAGTATGCTTACATCATCCTAGAAAAGTAAAAGAAAATTAAACATTCCTGCACCTACAGTTCACTCTATAGTGGAAGGATGAAAGGCCCACGTGCTTCAAAAAAATAGAACAAATATAATTCTCTGTGAACAGGAAGAATATTTCGAATTTGTTAATGTTTAGATAACAAGTATCTGTGCACATTTTTCTACCACAGATACACTTTACTCTTACCTTAGCTGCTTGATCTCTGTTGTCATTTGAAATCTTGACCCCCTAAATAAAAATTATCTCCAAAGTACCTATATTCTTACTGTTCCAATCAAACTGAAAGGGAGAAGTAGCTGGAAGGAGAGGCTCTGAAGCCGGCTCCCTTCTGGCCACTCCCAACAATGCCCCCCAGGGGGCGCCAGGAGCCCAGGTGAAGACTCACTGGCGCAAATGTGTGACCAGCTCTCCTGCTTTCCTGTCCCCCACCCTACAGCATACAGAGTGACCCATGGCTCAGCCCTCTCCTCCAGTCCCACAAGATTCCCCCAGAGGGGACACGACAGTTAAAGTAATCCGTCCAAAGCTCAGGGTTAGGTCCTAGTGCAGCCATACTTGTGGATGCAAAACAAAAATTAAACTCGCCTCACAGAGGGTGAGAATCAAAGGAAGTGAAGCCTTCCTAAGCATATTGGAGACAGAATCCAGTACAGACTTGAGGAAGAAAGCCTGATGCTGTTGGGGAAGTGGGGAGGTGGGGAGGTGGGAGGTGGGAGATGGGAAGTGGGGAGGTGGGGAGGTGGGGAGGTGGACAGGTGGAGAGGTGGAGAGGTGGGGAGGTGGGCAGGGAGTAGGCAGATGCACTCTCCAGCCCTTCTGCCTTCCTATTTTTTGAGGAGCCAAGGTTTTGTAGAAGTGACTCTGATGCCTAGAGGGGATCATAGAATGGAAGACACGGACACGGAGGGAATTCCTCCTGACGGGGCTCCTGAGAGGAAGAACATGTGTTTTACACACATCACCGCATCTAATCTGCACAGCCACCCTAGAGATGCCCTGCTCTCCAGCTGCAAACCCAAGCGCACAGGGGAGGAAGAAGGCCCAGGGTCACAGATCCCATGAGCAGCAGACAGAGGCTGTCCACCCAGGTCTTCTGCCTCCTGCTCAAAGCTCAGTCCACTGTGCTGACATGTGTCCCTACCAGAAGATTACAGATTCCATCTTCCTAAAACATTGCCTCCACTGACTCTCTTTCTAGCTCCTCGTTGAGAAAGGGAAAAAAAAAAAAAAAAAACCCTCCAGTGGGTGCCCACCACTTCTGAGGTCAAAGTCAAATTTCTCAGTTCAGCATTCTGGGCCTCCAGAATGTCCAGAGAATAAAGTGGATAAGCTAGAAGGTATTTCTTTAAACATTGTTCAAAAGCAGGGTATGGTGGCACATACCTGTGATCCCAGCAGCTAAGGAAGCTGACGCAGGAGGATCACAGGTTCAAAGCCAGCCTTAGCAACTAAGCAAGGCCCTAAGCAACTTGGCAAGAACCTGTCTCTAAATAAAATATTAAAAAGGGCTGGGTATATGGTTAGGTACTGAGGTTCAATCATCAGTACCAAGAATGAATAAATAAACAAATAAATAATCCCTCCTTGTTCAAGAAAAAGGAACCAAAGCCCAGAGAGGGGAAGAATTCTCCAACTATCCCAGAGTCAACCAAGAATTTGGAAGTCACTTTTCTGATCCTTGTCAGTGTCCTCTCTACTCATCCCTCAGGCCACCCTCAGAAACAGGCTAATGTGCTCCTTATAATAGGAGCACAAAAAAACTTTATCTGGGATAACAGGAAAAAAATCAAAATAACAGTGACTTTACCCAGACAAGGTTATTTCTCTCTCAATTTCCAGGAAATGTCTGTCAAAGCCAGTATAGCACCCCATGATCTTGTTGATACTTGGACTGAATGATCAGTACTCCATTTGCACTTAGTCCCCCAAATTTCATTCTTCTAGATTGAAGCATTCATTTGCAGCAACACTTTGAATTTTTAGGTTTCACTTCGTTTTCCCCATAGGGATACATGCATTTGGAACTCTAAATCAAACACGGTTTGTGCTAGCTGCTTGAAACTTGACTCACTCAATTAGTTCTCAGTGAGCTCTCTATGTTTTGTTCCCTGTTGAAGTAGCCCTAAGCAGAGGCAAAGAAGATACACTTTCATTTGGAAGCGTTTGCAGAGCTTCCACAGAACTCCGAGTTTACTGGAATCTCAGCAAGTATTTTTTTCACCCAATCTTGTTGATACTTGGAGGGAATGATCGGAACTCCATTTGCACTTGGTCCCCCAAATTTCGTTCTTCAGATTGAAGTGTTCGTTTGAAGGTCCCATCTTCTTTTATTGTGCAAAGGGCTCCATTCCCCAGGCTTCTGTTCCCCAGGCCACCTCATAATCCAAGATGGCTGCTGAACTCCCACCAGCAAAAAGGAGGGGTTAAAGAAGCAGCTCACCCTCCCTCCCTACGAGGACACTACCTAAAAGTTGCACTCCCCACTTCCATTTCTATCCCTTTGACACAGAGCAACAGATAACTACAAAGAAAGCAAGGAAATGTAATCTTTTTTCCAGATAGTCATGTGCTCAACCATAAAATGGAATTCTGATTACTGAGGAAAGGGGAGAGCCAACAGGAGTTGGGGGACCATTAGCATTCAATGAAGCCCTAAATCACCAGTGTCCCCCGTACACTGCTCACCTGATCATGGGCCAGATGCGCAGGGAACATCACCCATCCTGAGCCTAGAGAGGGTCTAGTTCACCCCAGAGGCCCAATTAATGTTTGCTGCACAACTGAACAAACAAGGTCGACTCTTCTGGGACCCATTGTTTGTCCAGTTAGTCTGGAAGGAGTCTGAGGTCAAGGACCCTGTTATGTATGTCTGTGGATTTCCCTGTGCAATCTTCCTCCCACCACCCAAGCACCAGGCACAGGCTGCTAGCCTGTTGCAGGCCAAGCTCCTCCCACCCCCTCCTCAGGCACCGAAAGAAGGCCTGCCTATGGCTGTCTTGGTCAGACATGGCCCTGATCTCTCTCCAGCCACTTCATGGGGAGATACTGATCAGGTACTCCTGGGCTCATGACCAGGTTACATCCTGATAAACCCATCGTAAGTCGAACATCTCATGAAGCCAAGAATACATTTAATACCCCTGGCTTCACCACACAATGCACTGGAGAGCATGGATGGCTTCCCCCTCCTGTCCGCCTGGCTGACTGGGAACTGAGGCTTCTGCTGCTGCCCTGCATTCCCAGTGTGGGGCTTTTTGTTTTGTTTTGTTTTTTTGATACTAGGGATTGAATCCAGGGGCACTTAATCACTGAGCCACATCCCCAACCCCCCTTTTTTTTATGTTTCAGTTCGAGACAGGGTCTCGCTGAGTTGCTTAGGGCCTCACTAAGTTGCTGAGGCTGGCTTTGAACTTGTGATCCTCCTGCCTCAGCCTCCTAAACTGCTGGGATCACAGGCCTGCACTACCAAGCCCAGCCGCCCAGTGTTGTTTCTACTGAACACTTATGGCTTCACATTGTGTTGTAGGGACAAATAAACAAAGGCACCGAAGATAGCAGGAAACAGTTTTATTTGGCTGCAGCCAGGTTCAGAGGGCACAGCCTTTGCTGTAATCAATCAATCCCCTGAACCCCGAATTCAGGGAGTTTCAGAGTTTTATACCCAGCATGTAAGGGTATAGTTCACAGTCTGCAGAAGTTCACATAAAAACAGCTTTTTATTTCACTGTTCTGGGCATGTTAACTCTTCAAGGACAACAGCTGAGAAGGGAAGAGCTTCTTCTCTTCTTTCTATCCTCCCCCTGCCTGCTGTTACCGTGGAGCCCATTTGTAACTTATCTTAAAGATGTAGACATCTCTGTGAAGCCCCACCTCAAGGCCAGAGGCCTTGTTTGCACATTTCTTCAAAGTACTATACTGGATATGTTTGTGAAAACTAGTAAGGGGTGTCTAGCACCTGGAGTGCTGGTATCTTCTCTCGGCCAGTGGCCAAGTAAACAGGGTAACACGAAAATAGGAAGTTTATCTACATTGAACTCTTTTGCAGAGACTCTTTTGCTGACAGTCCTAAAATCAGCCATGTTAAAGATTTCTGGAGAGGCCTAGTTAAGATTTTTCAGTTGAGAAAGGGGGTGCCACTTCAATTGTAAAGTAGAAAAATCATGAAGTCAAACCATCTTGGGGCCACCTATATTTTAAAATATCCATATGCCAACTGTTTCTGGATGAGATCTGAGCAAATTACTCTCTTCCCAGCAGAAAAAGTTTAAAGGGATTAAAATGTAGAAAAATAGATAAATGATCATCAACATAGAAATGGTTCATTCTTTCTCTTATTTAATAATTTTTTATTGACCTCTGGGCATGGTGACACATGCTTGTAATCCCAGAAACTTGGGAGACTGAGGCAGAAGGATCATGAGTTCAAAGCCAGCCTCAGAAATTTAGCAAGATCCTCAACAACTTAGCAAGTCCCTGTCCCCAAAATATAAAAAGGGCCTGGGGATGTGGCTCAATGGTTATGTGCCCCCTGGGTTCAATTCCCAGTACCAAATAATGATAATAATTTTCTTGACCACTTACTATGTGCCTTGTAGGCACTCTGCTAGGCACTGAAGAATCAGTGAGAAAACAGGCAAGTATGAAGTGACCCCTGCACCCACAAAGCCTATGGGGTAATTAATGAAAAACCACTATAGATAAATGAATGACTAACGCACAAGGAGAAAATTCTAGGCACCTGGAAAGTTTATCATTGAGCCATATCCCCAGCCCTATTTTGTATTTTATTTAGAAACAGGATCTCACTGAGTTGCTTAGCGCCTCACCATTGCTAAACTGGCTTTGAACTCGTGATCCTCCTGTCTCAGCCTCCTGAGCTGCTAGGATTACAGGTGTGTGCTACTGTGCCCAGCCTATGTAAAACTTTTTGATGTTGACATCTAACCCCAAGTCCTAATTCTCTATGACACTATAATGGTGGATCTATGTCATTATACATTGGTCTACACCTTAGAATGTCCAACACAAAGAGTAAACCCTAATGTCAACTTCAAACTCTGGGTGATATGTCAAAGATATGTCAGTGTAGGTTCATCCCCTGTAACAAATGAACCACTGTGATGGGGTGTTGATCTGGGGGAGCTGTACACGTGTACAGGCAAGAGGTATATAAGAACCCTCCGTTTCTTTCACTCAATTTTGCTGTTGTCCTAAAACTGTTCTAAAAAATAAAGTTTAAAAAAGTGCACTCCTTGCCAGGCACAGTGGCACACTCTTGTAATCCCAAGCTGGGGAGGCTGAGACAGGAGGATTGCAAGTTCAAAGTCAGCCTCAGCAACTTAGCAAGGCATTTAGCAACTCAACAAAACTCTGTCTCTAAATAAAAAAGATAAAAAAGGGTTGGGGATGTGGCTTAGTGGTTAAGTACTCCTGGGTTCAATACTCAGTATCCCTCCAAAAAAAAGTGCACTCCAGCAAGAAGCCCAGGGAATCTTCCATAATACAGGAAATGTTTCATGTCATGGGCATGAGCAGAAGTGAAACTCTTCGGACTATACATTTGATGTTGAATCACTGCTGGCATTTTATTGTATATGTATGATATTCCTCAGCAAGAAAAGAGCCAAGGCACTTGGAATTGGCCGAGACTGGCCCATACAACCTAGAAGAGAAGCCCTGAGACTGGCAGGCTCCCAAGATGGTGGGAGCAAGCTGGGGGAAAATAGGTCCTGAAAAAAAGAGAGGCATGAGAAGAGGGGGAGACGAGAGTGTTCTACTTCTAGAAGGGGAAAGGGGTGCAGGAGACAAAGCAACAGTGCCCACCACCATGCTTGAAGAGGCAGCCCAGTGACTGTCCCTAGGGTCACACCATACTGGCCCCCTTCCCTTCTTCCTCTGTTCTGCCCCTTTTCATTCTAGTCTGTGTCCCCTCATCTGTAGCCCACGTTATCATCCCCATCCTGCAGAGGTGATCACAGATTACTTTCAACCAGCTCACTGGGCAGGAAGAACAAAACCTTGGAATGACAATGTGTGACGAGCATGGACCACAAAGGCTTAGAAGACTCATGTTATTTAGGGTGGCAAGGTTGGGTGCTGTCAGTGGGGAATGATGCTTGACTCATCTGGAATGGTCAAACAGGGACCTCTCTTTATCTATACCTGTGCATTTCTAGAAAAATTAAAAGTCTCATAAAAAAAATCAAGTTTTTTTTTTTTAATCAGGGATTGAACCCAGAGACACTTTAGCACTAAGCCACATCCCCAGTTCTTTTTTATTTTTCAGTTTGAGACAGGGTCTTGCTAAATTGCTTAGGGCCTTGCTAAATTGCTGAAGCTGACTTTGAGCTTGCAATCCTCCTGCTTAAGCCTCTCAAACCACTGAGATTATAGGAACGCACAGCTACACCTTGTGAAATCAAGATTTTTAGATGGACATAATACCTTTATTTTATTTTTATATTGTGCTGAGGATTGAACCCAGTGCCTCTCTCATGCCAGGAGAGCGTGCTACCACTTGAGCCACATCCCAAGCCCAAGATTTTTTTAATGTCTATCAAAATTTAACCCAGTGACTTAGGACTCAACACATACCGACATCCCAGATGTTAAAGCCTTTTAAATAAAATGGTGTCATATTTGTATAGAACATAACTATATTCCCCTATATACTTTGAATCATCTCTAGATGACTTTTATTTTCCCCATGATATTGAACCCAGGGGTATTCAACCACTGAGCTACATCCCTAGCCCTTTTTATTTTCATTTTGAGACAGGTTCTTGCCAAGTTTTGTTTAGGGTCTTGCCAAGTTGCTGAGACTGGCCTTGGACTTGTGATCCGTCTGCCTCAGCCTCTCTAATCCCTGGGATTACAGGCATGCACCACCATGCTTGGCTCTAGATTATTTATAATACCTAATGCAAGGTATATGTAAATGCAATGTAAATGGGGTTCAACTGTATTGTTTAGAGATTAATGATAGAAAAAAAATGTCAATATGTGTTCAGTAGAGACACAATTCTTTTCTGGAATATTTTTTACCAGTGGTTGATTGAATGAATCCTCAGAGGCAGAAGCCACAAACCTGCAGGACAGATTAGATTTTGGAAATATTAGCTTCCATCCTTCCTGAGTTTTCTTCCTCTCAATGAGATCTGGATTTACAGCTCTTGCATTTGTTAAAAAGTTGACAGGTAATTGGGATGTTGTCCCCTGAGTTGCTGAGTGACTTTATCCCACTGGGAATACACAAGAATCTGGAAGGAGCAAGCCGGTGGGAGGGGAAGGGAATTCTGGGGCCTTCCTGCCTTTCACTCAGTAAACACCCAGGGTGTGGAAATTCCCAGGAGACTGAAGCATGGGGGCCAGGAGAGGGGCTTGTCTGCCTCCTGCTGGCCCACTGCCTGGGGTGGGGCCTGATAAGACAGGTGGCTGGCTTCAAGGATTGGGTGGGGCACAATTGAAAATATTGACTTGGGGGGCCACAGAGTGCAAAAGGTCCCTCTTGCTATGTGCTGAGACTCCCTGACTCCTGGGACCCATTGAGCAGTCTGGATCACATGCACAGGGAGCAAGTTGGCATTTTTAATAAAAATTTTTGTTTCTGTAAATAAAAATGAAAGTATGTCATTTGCAGGAAAATGGATAGAACTAGAGCCCATTATGCGAAGCAAAATAAGCCAAACTCAGATAGTAAAGGATCATGTTTTCTCTCATATGTGGAAGCTAGAGAGGAAAATAGAAAAGTAGGAGGGCAGGGATCTCAAGAAATTCAAAGGGAGATCAGCAGAGGAAAGGGGCCAGGGGGCGGGGGAGGGGAGCAGGGAAGTACTGGGGAGTGATATTGGCCAAATAATATTGTTTTGTTGTGTGCAAATACAAATATGTAACAACAAATCTCATCCTTATGTATAAATATAATGCACCAATTTAAAAAAACGAGGAAAGAGAAAGGAAAAAAGTTTATTTTTGAGTGTGTGTGTGTGTGTGTGTGTGTAGGTCATAATAAAAATGAATTTAACATGGGCCTTTGCCAAAATAGTTAGAAAGCCACTGCCCTAGATAATGGTGTTGTTAGCCTTATCACCGATGAGTGAACTCCCTTAGGGTGACAGTGTGCAGAACCCTGGACCCTGTACTGGGTGGGCAGGGGTGGGGAGGAAGAGAGCCCAGTTTGTCTGGAAGCCCAGCTCCATGGACGTGGGTAACTAGGGAATTAGCAAGATGGGGCCCTCAGGGACTGGGGAGCCAAGGGTCCAGGACAGGAGCCCTGCACTGGGAACCCACAATAGGGCCAGGCATGAGCCTGTCCCCACCTAGTGTCTGTTTATTCTCCACTGGTGTTTCAGAAAATCAGAACAGATCCCATATCAGTGGTAGCTGAAGTCTTGTGCACTTAGTCCAGAGGGTGTCTGCCTGGAACTCTTTGGTGACAGAAGTGGCAGAGTGTTGGGGATACAGTATGCCACCCAACTGTGTCCTAAACCCCCTCTTGCCCTAAAGCCTTGGAGATGGTCCTGTCAGAAAGGCCAACCCCTTCACACACTTCACAGAACCTGTACACACCCATGTGCACACATTACGCCCTCCACGTGCAAACACAGGCTGCGCACACACCCTGTGTATCATAAACACAGCATGTGGAGGGGTAGGAAGGGGTGGTGAGAAGCCACCAGGGAGGGCGGGTGGAGCAACTGTGAGTGCAGCAGGGAAAGCCCATTTATTATTGCCAAGTCCTGTAGGGTACTATCTTGCCTTCTAGAAATCTCCGGCATGACACACCCAATGGCCGAGAATAAACTCTGGACCTCCAAAGAGATGGGAAGACTAGGACTCCGCAGTCTCTAGGTACAAAGGAACAAAGGTGGTAAAAAAGACATCTGTGGCCACAAGGAAGCCATGTGCCTGGCTGAAAAGTACAGGTTTGAGAACTGGAGTCCTGGCTTCTGATTGGCCCAGGATGGGTCACATTCTAGGTGAGCCAATTACTGGAGCTCTCTGAATCTGCCTTTCTTTTTTTTTTTTTTTCCTGCAAGTAGTCCTAATGCTGAGGTACATGGGGAAGGAGACTAAACTGTCCCCTAATAAGGCCATCTAAAACCTGCTCCACCTACTTTTTGCATAGGCCAAATGAACCTGGGTATTTGAGAGCAGGCTGTAACCATAGGGCACTATGCACAGGTGACAGATTGTTATACAGGTACAGATGCCCCCAATCATGACCAAGTATCAACCAGGTTTCAACAAAGGAGTCTCTTTGGGAACAGCCTGGAGGAGGCCAGACTTTCCTGCCCAGCACTCTCTGCTTCCTGGGCCCCTCCTAGCTTCTGAGCCCAGGAAGAGGCCTCCTGAGCCCTCCCTCCCACCCCTGTGGACATGAGGTACACACATAGCAGGGTTGGTTGGCAGGGCCGCCTGAGGCTTTATTTTGGAAAAAAAAAAAAAACAAATGAATTGGTTTGGGGTTGAGGGCATGGGTAAGAGGGGATACTCCAGGCAAAAGAGGGGGCCCCCAGGGGTGGGTGAGGGCTAGGGCTAAGCCTCGGGTGGGTTTCTTGTTCCCCAAGCTCCCCTCACAGCTGCTCCCCCCACAGGCTCCAGGGGCAGCAGCAGGAGGCAGGAGGCTGGGACGAGCCACAGAGACTGTTCACTTGGGCAGGACATCAGAGGACTCAGACACCAGCTTCCCATCACGAGTCTCAATCTTCTTCACAACCACAGCCTTGGTGCGGCTGAAGGAGCTGGAGCCCCCGGCAGAGCTGAAGTTGGGCTGGAAAGAGCTCAGGCCGTAGTTGAGGCCAGGGCTGGAGAGGCCTCCATAGGATGTGTTCAGCCCTCCTGGGGGGAAACAGAAGCAGCACATGAGCCCAGATTCCAGCCTAAGTCTGCCTGACCAGTCACAGCATCCTTCTCTACTCAGGACTGCCAGGGAACGAGGAAGAGGGTGGGAGGGGGCTGCCATATTAGCTGCCTGTCCTTGGACAAGGCACTTAACTGGGCCCCAGCTTTCTCCCTGTGTATGAGGGAAATGTACAATAATTATTCAAAAAAGAAAAAAAAATGAGCACAATAAAGCATATAAAGCACTTAGCACCATGCCTGGTGCCCAGCTATCATTTATTTAGGGGGCTTTCTACTAGTTCTTATATTATTTGGATCCTGGGTATGTCACCTGTCACCCTGGTTTTCTCCCAAGAACAGGAATCCTGCTCCTCCTCCGTCTCCTCAACTGCTGCTAAGCACAGCCCCTCCCAGAGGTTGCCTGAACCCTGGCCCCCATCCCCAGTTCCCAGGACACTCACCTGAGTAGCCACTGGTGGTCTTCGTATGGATACTCATGTTCTGCATCCCAGACTCCAGCCTATACCCAGATACATAGGATGTCAGGGCCAACTCCTGGCCCATCTTGTCCCAGAACAGGACCCAAGCCCCAAAGGGGCTCCAGGCAGCCCCCATCCCTCCCCACCCCAGGTTCCAGGAATGGGGCTCCAGGACCAGTGAGAGAGCCCCACACCCACCGGCTCTCCTCGCCCTCCAGCAGCTTGCGGTAGGTGGCGATCTCAATGTCCAGGGCCAGCTTGACGTTCATCAGCTCCTGGTACTCTCGCAGCTGCCGTGCCATGTCCTGCTTGGCCCGCTGCAGGGCAGCCTCCAGCTCGGCCACCTTGGCATTGGCGTCCTTAATGGCCATCTCCCCACGCTGCTCAGCATCAGCGATGGCGGCCTCCAGGGATGCCCTCTGCGGGGGAGCAGAGCAGTAAGCTGTCAGTGTCAGTATACCCACCCTCTGTCCCTCTTCTAGGTAGAGGCAAAGAAGATGCCAACTGAGAGAAGGAGGAAGCAGAATGCGGAAAGAGCAGCTTCCAGGCACTTCCCTTCCCACGCTCCACCTGGGGCACTTTAAGTTCCCACCTTAACAGAACCAGAGCTCTGGGTTCTCCGCTCTCCATAAAAGAGCAAAACCCAACCTTGCCCTGATAGATAGGACCAATTAAGTAAATCAGGGCATGGATCCTGGACCCCATCCTACCTGAGAGCTCCCGTCACCTGGTCCTAGTCCCAGAGACTGCTCAGTGTCCCTCAGCCTCCCAGGAGCAGTTTGAGAAAGTCGCCCCTCCAGCTCGGGTCCCAGACTCCTCCCTCCTTCCTACATGACCTTCTCTCACCCAAAGCTTTCCAAGGATCCCGCCCCACTCCCAGCCCCCTGGATACCTGGCCTTTGAGGGCCTCAATCTCCGCCTGGAGGCGACTGATGCTGCGGTTCATCTCAGAGATCTCCGTCTTGGTGCGGCGCAGGTCATCCCCGTGCTTCCCAGCTAAAGTCTGCAGCTCCTCATACTGCAGACGTGGGACAGGAATGAGACTCAAGAGGGGACCCCTGGACCCTCAGGTGCCCTTCCCACAAGGGACAGTGCCCTCTCAGCCAGATCAGAGAGATTCGGTCATCTCAACCTCCCGTCAAGTTCCTATACACACTCACAAAATCACACACACATATACAACCACTAGAGGCCTCTTTTCAGGCCACCAGGCACCCATTCTGCAGGCCCAGCTCACAGCAGGCAGAGTTGAAATCCTGCTCCCTTTTCATGGGCTAGGACACAGAACAAGCCAGAAGGGAAGGCCCAGCCTGGTGGTCCTGCTCTTCACCTTGATCTGGTACATGCTCTCGGCCTCAGCCCGGCTGCGGTTGGCAATATCCTCGTACTGGGCCTTCACTTCAGCGATGATGCCATCCATGTCCAAAGAGCGGCTATTGTCCATGGACAGCACCACAGATGTGTCGGAGATCTGGGACTGCAGCTCACGGATTTCCTAGAGGGACAGAAGGGCAGGTGGTGAGGCTCTGTCCCTACAAAAAAGGAGCCTTCTATAGAGGATAAGGCAACAGGAGAGGCACAGAAGGAAGTTAGGGCTGGGAGGGGCCAAGTTCCTACAGGACGACAGATCAAGGACCTGGAACATTAAGGGAAGGACAAAAGGAAACCTGGCTTTCGGTAAATAACCAAGGGAGAAGACTCCTTCCCTGCTCTCGGCACCAATACTAAGCCCCCAGAGGCAGCCAATACAGCCCCCAAGGACCAGGACAAGGGCTTTGGGGATGGAGCAGGCCTGAGTAGCTCCTGGGTCAACACTCTGTAACAGCCTTGGACAGGGTATTTCACTTCTCTGAAACTGTTTTCTCATCTCTGAAATGCAATAATAAACCCTCCCTTATGCAAGGGGACAGTGCCACTAGAATAACATTGTGGGCTAATATTTCTTGTCAGTTGGTGTACTAGGGGCTAGAGGGAGCCTTTGGCCAGGTCCCAGGGTGGAGCACTACAAGATGGGTACCCTCCTCTGCAAGCCCCCAAGAACATACCTCTTCATACAGCTGCCTGAGGAAGTTGATCTCATCAGTCAGCCCTTCCAGGCGAGACTCCAGTTCCACCTTGTTCATGTAAGCTTCATCCACATCCTGGGAGTGAGGAGAGAGGGCTCTGAGCTGAGGGCCCACCTCCAACCCCAAACTAAGGGCTCCCCAACGTCCACTCCATGACCTGGACTTGGGACCATCTAACTAATCTCCTCCCCTCCCCGCACTTTGTGGCTGATCCTCCAGCCCAGGTTCTGTCCGCCTGTCTGCATCCCCACCCCATACACCTTGACTCTGCTTCCTGCAGTAGTCACTCCCCATCTGCCCACTCCAGGAAGCCCTCTATGGCCACACCTCCAATTATGCTCCATAATTTTTTCCCTTTCTTCTCCTTTTTTTTTTTTAACAGGTTTTATTCACTTTCTCTTGTATCAAAATCTCTCTATTGGAGCCATAGTTGGAGCCTGGGTCCTTTGCATGGAGACTCTGGTGCAGGTTTCCATTTTTTTAAACCATGTCCCAACATTGATGTCCAGAGTTCTGTCCAAATGTATTTAGCTACCTGCCTGTATTTTTCCAAATTATACATCTGAATGAACTCAATAAGATTCTAGAAAATTCTTATTCCAAGTCTCTAAGCCCCAGCCTCCAACATCTGAAAAGAGATAGGAGGACCCCTCACCTTTTTGATGAGGACAAATTCATTCTCCATCTCTGTACGCTTATTGATCTCATCCTCATACCTAGTGGGGAAAGGTTTAGGATCAGAGCATGAAAGCAAAGGGGAGGTAGCCCTGTGTCTTTTGTTGCTGATGGTGGTGATGCTAGGGATTGAAGCCAGGGTATTGGGCATGCTGAGCACACACTCTACCACTGGACTACACCCCCAGCCCTGCCCTGGATCTTTTAAAAGGGACATGAATATCTAGCAAATTCAGTTCACAGAAATGCAGGATATGAGTTGGGTGGTTCTTTGGCCCTCCCCATTCGTTCCCCTCTCCTCTTGCCCACACACCCCATCCTCTGTCAATTGGAAGGTCTAGTACAAGAAATCCCTTTCCGATTTCATGAATACACATTGCACTGGGCATACTGGGAGGATCCACAACAGGGCCTGACATGAGACCTTTATGGTGACATAAATAGGTCACCAGCGACTGTAAATGTGAAAGTGAAGCCTGTTGGCTGCCTATCTAGGTGTACTACTTAAGTATTACTTGTCCAAATATGGACCGTCCTGAGATTGAAGAGGTGGATGTTATGAATAATTAATCCAGGACAATGGGCACAAAGAGAGACTATCCCAAGAAAGCCCAATCAGATGATGACCCTAAGTATACAGTGCTACGTGGCCACAAGCAGAGGACCACAGAGACTTGGGCCTCTGATCTGGGGGGTGGGGTCAGTCAGGATGACTTCAGGGGGAACAGGGGGTTTGGGAACTCACTTATTCTTGAAGTCCTCCACCAGCCCCTGCATGTTGCCGAGCTCAGCCTCCAGCTTCAGCTTCTCCTGGCCCAGAGACTCCAGCTGCCGACGAAGGTTGTTGATGTAGTTCTCAAACATGTTGTCCATGTTGCTGCGAGCAGTCTTCTGCTGTTGCAGGAGGCTCCATTTGGTCTCCAGCATTTTGTTCTGCTGCTCCAAGAACCGTACCTACACGAGGAGGAGAGACCAAAAAGGTCACATCAGCCCAGGGTCAGATGCTGAAGGAAGCAAGCACTATCTTTTCCTTCAGTCCACTCCCCAAGCAATGAGGTCCTCAGAACTCAGGGATCTGCTTAGCTGTTCTGGGGGGACCACCTATGATGGGGGAGGGGAAAAGAACAATGAAACAATGAGTGGTGAGATGGGCAATGGAGTTGGAGTTGGAGTTGTCCCCCTAGCACTTAGGGTGGGAGAGGCATGGTTGGAAGAAGACTGCTAGCAGGGCTGGGCTGAAGCTGCAGAACAGGATTCATTTACCTAGGCTGCATGTCACAGATCAATAAAAATACCCAAGCTTGTTTTTTTGTTTTTTGGGGGGTTTTTTTGGTAATGGGAATTAATCCCAGGAGCACTTAACCTCTGAGCCGCATCCCCAGCCTTTTTTATATTTTATTTTGAGACAGGGTCTCACTAAATTGCTTAGGGTGGCTTTGAAATCACAATTCTCCTGCCTTAGCCTCCCAATTTGTTGGGATTACAGGTGTGTGACACCACACCCAGCAACAGCCAAGCTTTCTAAAAATGCTTTGATTTATATTTTATTTAAGACTGAAAAGGAAAATAATTATGTATATCAAATCTTATCCTCATCATTATTATTTGGAATGACTTTGAAGGAAGGATTCAGGCAGACAAGGGAAACTTTAGCCCTGACACCCAGAGTGCACTGGCCAACAGCTCTAGGTTCTAGCCAACATTCACACTAACCTGTGCAGCTTAAGTTGATTTGCTGCTCCACTCAGAGTCTGGGTCTCCCCAACCCTGCAAGGGCCTCAAGAAACTCAGGTGGGCCCTTTCAGGAGCCCCATCTCTGCATAGAAGTCACTTAGAGCAAGGGTCATCTGCAGAGTGGAGGTGCCTCCCTCCCTCTCACAGACTTCTTTAGAGATTCTTCTGCATGGAGATTCTCCCCACTCAGCTCCTGCCCCAAACACATAAGCCCTGGGTTCCTTGGGCTCATGGAATCCTCTTCTTAGATTAAATTTTAGTGGGGAAATCTTTTTAAGGAAGGAAATAATAGAAAAAAGAAGAAGAAGGAATAATAGACTTGTTCCGAAACAAGGAATCGATTTTTTTTTTAATTAATCCAAAATTGTGCCTGGTGGGCACAGTCAACGGACAGGAAGGACCTCTTTTTAAACTGGAGAGACTTTGAAAAGAAGAACCTTCTGAAAGTACAGTCCAGTTATTTCTCCCCAACCCCCTCTGTAAAACCCTTTCTTCCTCAGTCCATTCTGCCCCCCCAAAAAAAATCATTTAAAAACAATACTAGTGACTATCATATTTAATCCTAATGGAATGCTTGATGTGGGTCACAGTCTTTCCATAATCGCTTGTGTGAATAGGCCAAATCTCTGATTTAGGGATTACCACGCCCATTTCACAGATGAGGAAGTGAGACTCAAAAGGTAACCCAAAGAAAACCTCCTCAAGCCGTGTGAATCAAAATTCGGACTCCTAAACTGCCCCTGACTGTCCTCTGTAAGGAGCCCAAGGCCGGCCAGACGCCGCCGAGAAGTGAAAGGGTCTTGGAAAGTAACCAGCAAGCCCTGAGCAAAGAAGAGGCGCTCCTGGGGGAGGTCAATTCGGCTGGGAACCGTCTGCCCCAGGATTTCCCTCCTCCCGTTCCCACAATGCCTCCCAGGAGCCAGTCAGCAGGGAAGGGCCAATCCCCCGGGGCCCCTGGGGCTGCAGAGCTCCCAGGCTGCAAAACCCGGCCTGGCTCCCTCCTTGGGAAAGTGGAGCCAGACCGCTGGGGCGGAGCCGGGTAGGAAGAGTGAAAGGGGACAAGGGCCAAGTGGGGAGAGGGGCGTTGGCGGACGGCCGCCCCATAAACTCCGGATTCAACAGGACGTGATACCAGGGCGGGGTGTCCAACGCCCTCAGACTTTGAATCCTGGACCAGCTTCCCCGAGGCCAGGCCCCGCATCTCCCCCGGACGTGGAGAGCTCGGCCAGGTAGAATGCACGACCTGGGCGCGAGATCCCGCGGCAGCCCGGCCCCGCCCCCACTGCGGTGGGCAGCCCGAGGCAAGTCGTGACTCAACCTGGTGCCCCCACACTCAAGCCCGCAGGCGCCAGAGGCCTCGATCGATACTTGCCCGTTTGAACCAAGACACCTACTTCCCTCTCTTAAACTCCAACCCTAATCAAACCCTCCCCCCACCCTTTTTTAATAAAAAGGAAGAAAGAAAAAAACTTGAGGTCACCGTTGTGGAACCTTTGGGACAGTGCTAGAGGAAAGGAGTGAATCTGGAGGGGCTCCCCTCCCACCCAGCAGTGGAACAGCTGGAAGGGCTGCAGGCTGAGAGATTTACTGGCAGGTCAGAACTCGGTTGGGGCTGAGGTAGATGTGGAAGGCCCAGGATTTATAGCCCTAAGCCGTACAGACCCTCTCCCAGGTCCCTGACCCAGCCCAAATCAAAGTGCATGGGAGGAGCCAGCCCTAGGCTGGAAGGGACCCGTTGCCAGGATGGTGGGGCCCAGCAGGAGCCGGTGGGGGGCTGAAGATGTGCTGCCAATGAGGGTGACCAGGAGAAAGGGCGTGGACCCTCTGGGCACAGCAGGCGGTTATGCAGACCCGGAGGACTCTTACCTTGTCGATAAAGGTGGCAAACTTATTGTTGAGGGTCTTGATCTGCTCCTTCTCTTGAGTACGCACAGCCTGGATGTTGGGGTCCACCTCCAACTTGAGGGGGCTCAGCAGGCTCTGGTTTACGGTGACTGCTGTGATGCCCCCCACACCACCAGCCCCGCCATAGCTGCCGCTCAAGCCCATGCTGGAGCCCAGGCTCCCCCGGAAGCTGCTGCCGCTGCCCACCCGGGAGAAGCTGGAGGAACTGATGCGGGCACCGGGCCCACTCGTATATGAGCGGCTGCTGAAGGCCCGGGGGCCAGAGGTGGACATCTTGTAGGACTTCTGGGTCACCCTGATGGACATGGTTGAGGCTGGAGTGAAGGCAGGAGGGCCAAAGACAAGAGAGTCAAGAAGGAGCCAAGCAGCTGCTTCTAAGTAGTGGGACAGCGCCCAGGAAAGGCCCCTTATAAAAGAAAGCCAAGCCAAAGGGGAGGGGAAAAGACCTCGTACCTGAGTGGCTAGGCCTCGAGGGGGGCTGGGCCTAACCCGACACCTGCCACCTCCAGGAAGGACTCAGGCGAGGGCAGCAGAGAGCTGCTCCCACTCGGGAGCCCACTCCAGCACCACCCTAAACACAGCAAAGAGCAGTTCAGTCTGTGAGACTGGGAGGAAGGAATCCACCCAGCCGCCAAGCCAGGTAACAAGGAGACTGGCCTGGGGTCACCCAGACCCTGGAACCCTGACTGCTGGGTCTCCTCCTCTCCTGGCAGGAAAGGGTTCTCTAGCAATTGGATCTCTTTTAAGTAGCTGATTCCCCAAAGACACCTTCCTGTATGAGGGTCTGCCCAGACTGGCCAACCGGGCCCTGGATTCCCAAGCCTGGGATCTGAGGTCAACCATTTGCTTCCTCTCTCCAAGTTACTGCAGTACCCCTAGCAGCTGGTACAATGCCAGAAGGGGCTGGGTAGATATTTGTGGAATGAATGAATGAACACAAGCATTCACACACACTGGCTGCCTTCCCTCTAGGTCTGTAGGTGCAAGATAAAGAGATCTAGCACTGCACTTTTCCTGGACACAACCCAGTACTCTCAAGATCCCAGGGCTCCCCAAGCTAGGCTGAACACTGGAGGCCTCCCTGAGGGCCACAGAGAACCTAGCAAAGGAGGATGGAGGACAGGAAGAGGAGAGCTGCACTGAGGGTCTCCGTTGTTCTCATTGCTCTTTGGAGGAGTCATTCCCACTGCTGCCTGTGGGTGAATCATGCACAGTGAGACAGAGTGGTTGGGGGAGGGGGGCGGGAATTGATTGGCACAGGTGATGAGTCATTCTGCAGCCACCTGGACCCTCTTTCTCTTACCAGGCCCCTAATGGCCAGAGGAGATGAGGGAAGAGTTCCTGCACCTGTCTCTCTGAGCCCATTATGGGAGTGAGTCAGGAGAGCAGGTTGGGGCACAGTGTGCACCTGTGTCGGGCAGGAGACTGGAAAGCTGATCAAGGCACTCCAGGCCTGGGTGTGGCAGGCGGGGCAGGATGTGGGTGGAAGGCAGGAGGTTTGGGTCCCCAAGGCAAAGATTTCACCTGCAATTACCTGGTTGCTGACTAGGTTCTCTAGAAGGTACTACAGGGCATGATATGTGGTCTGGATGGATCTTAAATTGGGGAGACCAACAGATGTCAGGTACCCAGATCCCCTGGGGGAGAGGGACATGTGGCATACAGCCCCCAACCCAGGAAGGGGGTGACCACCTACTGGGAGGACAGATATACTGATATGTGTATTCCTCTGCATCCTCCTCCAAGAGAGATACTCAGGATCCCAGGACAGGCATCTAGGACCCCCGCCCCACAGAGACTCAGAAGCGCCCTCCTACAGACATAAATAAATCAAAAAAGACAGGCACGCACAGACAGGACATACTTCGAAGTCCCCTCTAGAAAGACAAATCCACAGATCCAGAGAGGGGTCACAATGGCCGCTTTTCCTCCCCTCCCTAGCTTTTCTCCACCCATGGCCCCCTGCTGGGCAGAGGGAAATCTAATTAGAATTTATTTACACCAGGTCCTCTCCCAGCGCCTTTAAACAATGTTTCATTTTGGGAAGTCTGATTTGAATGCATGCCACCCCCTCTCCAACAAACACCCACACCCAAAGGGACTTCTTCCAGAAGACCAAAGGGAGGGAGGACGGGCCCAGTGCCAAACCTGGGACTGAAAAGGCAGAAGGAAAGAGGGAGGGCCTGGTCAGACAGGTATGGCAGGCCGCCTTGGGGAGGGACCAGGCAGCTCCCTTCCTTCCTCTGCCCCACTCTACAGGGATGGGGAGGGGTGCTGACTGAGAGGGGCCTTAAGCCAGAGATCCTGATTTAGGCTGCTGGAGGAACACAAAACAGCCACACAGACCCCTTCCTGAACTCTCAGCCCCCTCCACCCCAATAACCTGGTTTTTTTGTTGTTGTTGTTGTTCTAGGCCCTCTTAAAGTGAGGGCAAAGGGGGCTGTAAGGACCCCTTTGGTGTGCACGCTACAACGCAGCTCCAGATCTCACCCACAGGGAGCTCCTTTTTCCTGGGGCAGCCCAGAGCAGTCCAGGGCCAGAAGCATTTGCATGTCATCTAGCCAACGTGTCCTAGAGATCCACACTCAGTTTCAGAGCCAGAGAAGAGACCACAACTGCCCTCTGATGGTCTCCACTTAGGACCTCCGGTGGAGGCAGAAGGGTTAGGTCCTGGGGACTAGGGCCAAGTGATGAGGTAAGGGAGAGAACAGGATTAGGGCAGTCACAGGTTTCAGCTCCTTGTAGGGCTGTCTCTGGCCACTGCTGCCTGCTCAACAAAAGGGACGGTGTTTGCAGTAAGGTGACTGCTTTGCCTGGATGACTCTGCCCTAAACCGCCTTTCCTGGAGAGTGGAAGGGGGAAGGAGCAGACACATGTTCCTGTTAAGGCCCAGCCCTCTACTCCTCCTCTGAGGAGGGCCCTGAAGCCCTGGGCTCCAGTAAAGGCTGGAGACCAAGGTCCGGTGGGCAGGTAGCTGTTATTCTTACAGTCACGGGAACAGGTGGCCCCAACAAATTCTCAATGATGAGGACCAATCAATCCACTGATCTCATATCACAGCAGCATTGTCATAACAGCCAGAGTGGGAGCAATCCAAATGTCCACCCACCGAGGAATGGGTAAACCTAATATGGTAGCAGCATCCAGAGGATTGTTACTCACAAGGAAAAGGAATGAAGTACTGATGCATGCCCCAATGCAGAGGAGCCTTGCAAACGTTTATGCTGAGTGAAGGGAGCCAGCCACAAAAGCCCATGTATTATATGAGTCCATTTATTTGAAATGTCTGGAATAAATTAGTGGTTGCCCAGGACTGGGGAGAATGGAGGTAGATGCAAAGGTTACAGAGTTTCTACATGTGATAGTGAAGATGCTCACCGTGTGCAAATATACTAAAAAATGTTAAATTGTACATGCTAAATGGTCAATTTGTAAGGAATGTAACTATATATGTGTGTGTGTGTGTGTGTATATATATATATATATATATATATATATATATATATATCATTCAGTAGCTGTAGCATACACCTATAATCCCAGCAATTTGGGAAGCTAAGGCAGGAGGATCACAAGTTCAAAGCCAGCCTGGGAAACTAGTCAGACCGTGTCTCAAAATAAAAAAGGATAGGGCTGTATGTAGCTCAGTGGTGGAGTGCCCCTGCGTTCCATCACTGTACCACAAAATAATAATAAGGATAATAATTTTAAACAAAAACACAATCCAGTTACATGAAAAAAAGCAGGGAATTTGTAGGTCAGCAAAAGGTTGGAGGGGCGATATAAGAGTTTTTTCCATGCGAAAGGGAAACCCCTGGGTTAGGGCAACACCCCAAAAGTACCAAAATTACCGTCAAAGATAGGGCAAAGTAGCCAGGTCAGTGGTATACACTTGTAACCCCAGTAACTCAGGAGGCTGAGTCAGGAGGATCGCAAGTTTGAAACCAGGCTCAGGAACTTAGTGAGACCTTGTCTCCAAAAAAAAAAAAAAAAAAAAAAAAGCTCTGGGGATGTAGTTCAGTGCCCCTGGATTAATCCCCAGTACCAAAAAAAAAAAAAAAAAAGGAAGGTCCTATTTAAAATGCTATCATTAGCCCAGGTTTGTGGCACACATCTATAATCTCAGTGACTCTGGAGGCTAAAGCAGGAGGATTACAAATTCAAGGTGAGCCTCAAGAATTTAGCAAGACTATCATCTCAAAAAATAAAAGGAATGAGGATGTAGTTCAATGGTAAAGTGCCCCTGAGTTCAATCCTCTGTACCACAGTGAATAAATAAATAAATTTTTAAAATAAAATAAAAAACTATTGTTGTCATAGAAATAGTTGGGTTTAGCCTTGAGACAGCAGAACAATTAGTTTAAATAGGAAGTCACAGATGGTGAGTAAACCCTCAGTAAGTCACATCATGAATAATAAAATAGGTCTGATTGTTGATTTTGTGCTATATGCCTCAAGGCCAAAACTGTTCATAGTCAATGTTTAGCAAATGGTGACTTATTTCTTCATAAGTGTCAGCTCTGATGATTAAAGGCAGCAGGATGGGAATAAACCAACTGCCTAGGGAGGTAGCAAGCTCCATTCCCTGGGAGTTCTGAGACCAAGGCTTGCTCCCCAGCCATCCTCTGGGCTCCCTGGAGGAGCATTCCTCTCAGGAAGAGCTTTCTTTGGATGAGAACATCCAATCATCCCAATCCTGAGAGCCTTTGGTTCATGTCTTATCACCATAGATCTTTGCACATAGGAGGTGAAACACCTCTGAATTCAAATTTTGGTTTTTGATAAGAGATGTGATTAGAAATTATTAGAACAGGTTATGGGAGAGGATGGCAAGGAAAGCTTTGTCATGGAGGAGGCAGACCCAGCCCAACAGCCTGGAGATGACAAGAAGTCTTGCACCTAATTCAACACCCTCATCTGTACTGATACCACACCAGGAAAGACCGCCGTTGGCTGGGCAGTGAAGTCCCTGCAGAGGGGATCCCGTTATGGTTCAGTGTCTCTGGTGCCCTTCCCCTTAGCTCTGGTCCTCTATCTGCAGCATGTCAAAGTGACCTGGAGGAAAGCGGTCAGTACACCCACACATGCCCTGGCTGGGGTTGTGCACCACACCTTAGCTACAGTCCCACCATCAGATTCTCTATGAACATACCCTTCTGTCCCCAGGCGAAACATACCAGAGTCTAAGGCCAGATCACTAGAGTTCCTGTTTAGGAAGGATGCCTGTAATCCCAGTAGCTCCTGAGGTTGACACAGGATGATCACAAGTTCAAGGCCAGCCTCAGAAACGTAGCGAGACCCTGTCTTAAAATTAAAAATGAAAAAGGGGTAGAGACGTAGCTCAGTGGTAAAGCGCCACTGGGTTCCATCCCCAGTACCCTCCCCCAACACACATACACACACACATTTTTTTAAAAAAAGGAAAGGAGGATTGATACCCTGTCCCTCAGGGAGGGAAACAGAGCCATTCAGTCCCCTGAGCCTGACATTCTACCACTGAGACTGAAAGGAAAGCGAGGAACCAGGAGATGGGTGAGCGAGAAATGAAAGACGGAGACCAGGCAGAGATCCACATGAGAGCTTATTTGTCAGAGCTGGCAAATAAAGGCCATCTCTCTGTAAGGCTTGGGGTTCGGGACTTTTATGGGGCAGGCTCAGGGATTAGAGCCGGGAGAGACCTAACGGGGTTGGTTAAGGGTTGGGTTGGTATGGGGGAGCGGTGAGCCTTTCTAAGAAATGCCCTTGGGCAGGAAAGCAAAATTTTTCTTAAAATGGCAGCTGTCACTTAAGATGGCCATCCAGATGCTAAGCAAGGACAGCTAGAGTGTCCCTCTTCATGGCAGAGAGGCAGAGAGCAGTTCAGCAATGGAACCTTGTCCAGAATACCCTATTGGTCAACCTGAGGAGGAAGAGGGCAAGGACAGAGCCCTTTATTCCTTCCTCTTTTAATTCATTCATTAACTTGTCCGCCCATTTGCTTATCAGGCACTAGTTTTAAAACTGGAGAAAAGAACGTTTTGGTTTCTCTATTTGTGAAGCAGAATCTTGTGGTCTGAAGAACATCCTCCAAATGTTCCCTAAAAGCCCATAACTCATGGGATTGGTCAAGAGCCTTTGAATGCCATGATATCGCATAACTTGCCATAGTGCCCCACCTAGAGCCCACACTGACCCACTGTCACCCAGGCACCGGACCCTGCCTTAGGTGAAGATAAGGGTCCCTTTCCTGCTTTCCCGATCCACAGGATCAGTGACCCTTCCATACCCAGAACAGAGAGAAGGTCATGGAGCACTAGTGAAGATTCATGGGCAGGGGTGGCCTTCTGAGGGGTGTTCCGGCCTCGTGTCTCACCAACCACAGATGAGGCCGTTGCTGACCATTCCCACAGTCACGGCCTAAGTGAAATGATCGTGTGTGGATGGCAAGCTGGTCTTGAGGTGGTCAGGTCAGGGACTGTGGACACTCAAAGGGCAGATGGCCAACATGCCACATGGATATAGACCACTCCAAACGGTCACGCGGTCAGGTGTCCTGGCTGGGAAGCTCTGGCCTCAGGAAAACAATCTGGTTGTGTGAAGTGAGGAGCTGAGGGGAGAGGAAGCAACAGGGAACCTCAAAGAGCTGAAGCCCAGCCTGCCTCCAAAGCAAGGCTCAGGGATCAAGGACACCCATGAGCTGGAAGCCATAAATACCCAGGTTTCAAAGGAGGTTCAGCCCCAGGTTAATCACCCACTATAAAGGCAACTGCAGCCACAGAGGAGGGGCTGAGGGGAGTCTCCTCAAAAGGGAGCTGCCCCAAGGCCAGCCCTGCCCAGCCCTGCCTCCACCTGCTGGAGCAGAGGGAAGCATTGACTCCTATCTGTCTGAAGTCTGGCTGCGCCCCAGCAAGTCCCACCTGTCAGTTTCCTTCTCTGATATCATTAGAGGGTGGGTCCAAACAGCCTCCAATATTCCCACTCCACCACCAACATCAACACAGGATTTATGAGTTTGTGGAGCATTCAGAGATTCCAGGGAATTTGACTTTGGTCATCTGAAAACAATTTTTCAGGAGGGGTGAAAGCTTCCCGTGACAAGCAGGTGTTTTTTGAGCAGGTGCTTTTGTATGTACATAGATATATGAACACAAAGGACATGTGGGACAAAGAGACCTCCACATGCCACCCCCCACCGTGTGCCATGCAACCTTGGCCTATGCCACACATCCCCTCGCCCCCCTCTCACTCTACAGGTGCACACATGCCCTCACTTCCCCTCTCACACACGCTGCCCACACACACACTCCAAGGTGCCCTGCCACCTTCAATGTCCGTGACACACAGGAGCAGGGATACATACCACAACCCTCCCCTGGCCTTACCACCCCAGCCTCATACGCACCATCTTCCTATGCCATCACACATGCACACGCACACACAGTCATGTATAACACACATGTCCAGACACAGATCCACCCCGTGGCTCTGGACTTGATCACAGGTGACTGATACCCAGTCAATGAGGCTGCAGCATAAAAGGTTATTTATTTGCTCTCACAACTGGGAGCATCAGGGATGTGTGTGACTTGCACCCTAACCAGATGAGAGGCTGGTCATCAGGATCCTGTCTTACTCAACCTAGCTGTTTTCCTCCATGTTGACCTCCTTTCCAGGCTGGCCACATCCATGCTGCAGGGAGGGTGCCTACCAAAGGAGCCCCTCATTCCTTCTGCTTCCAGCTGAAGTTCCAAGGCCCCTGTCCTTGGGCTGACAGGTCACATACTCATCTCTGAACCAACCCTGCACCAGGGGGCTCACAGACTACTGTCATTTTAACTAGACTAGGTCCTGTGCCAGGCCCCTGAGGAGTGGTGCTCAGCCCCACCCAGACTATATAAAAGGAAGGCAAAAAGGTGATTCACCACAAGAGGGGAAGAGATGCTGCACAGGATGGGCAAAAACAACAGCTGTCCACTATATGCACTAACCCAAATGTACACAAATAAAGACATGGAAACCCAGAGAGTTGCAGGGGCATAAAGATATTGGTGTACACAATGAACCCTTGTATAAATATAAATAGTAGCTGGCATAAGTCTACCTTCTGTGCCTTACCAAACACAATATTGATTTCAGATAAATAAAGGATTAAGACATAAGCTACAGGTCTTTGAAGAAAGGGAGAGCCCTTGAGAAAGATAAGCTAAGAAAAGTAAGGTATGAATGGAAAGATCTGGAAATGTGATGAGCCTCTGGACCAGCTCAGGATTACCAGGGAAGAGTGGAAAGGTTGATGGAGAGGAAAGTGGGATTGGGGGTTTCTAAGGCCAGATAGTTTATTCTGTAGGTCGAAGGGGCCAGAGGTGTGGGGCAGGTAGGTTGGATGGTAGGGCTAAAAACTGGAAGCAGGAAGTCAGGCCCATGGTGTATGCCTGTAATTCCAGCTACTGGGGAGGAAGACCGAAAGTCTGAAGCCAGCCTGGGCAATTTAGTGAGAACCTATATCAAAATAAAATAAAAAGGGCCAAGGAATGTAGCTCAATGGCAGACCACATTGTTGAGTATGCAATTTAGTATTCAATCCTCAATATCAAGGGGGGGGAAAAATCTGGAAGCAGAATAGAAGAGTTTTCTTACAGAATGAGCGGGTGGGGCTATGGTATGGTAGAGCAAAAACCTGGAAAGAAAGGAAGGGAATCCCACTAAAACCAATAGGCGTGGCCATTGACTGCACAGGCTTGAGTCCAGGAGTGCTTCCTGCTAAACCCTAGCACCTTCTGCCTCAGCCAGGCTAATGCATGAACTTGCCATGAGCCACTGGGCTCACCCCCACCATCACGTTCATCCCAGCAATTTCAGACCACAGCTCCTTGGGGACAGGACAGGGCAGTTTCCTCCAGTGACTGACTGTTCCTCTCTCTGGGCCAGCCTGTCTAGCAGGGCACAAGCCAAGAGCAGATGCTGAAGAGTAATTGTGTGCATCCTCCCCTGAACCCACAGTCTACTCTGGCCTCCTTAATTTGGTTCTACTCGTGCCACCTCTCACTGTTCTCCAGCCACATCACAGTGGGCGTGAGTGGCCCCAGGCGGGTGGCAGTATGGGCCAGCCCATTTTCTCCCCTGCGGATCATGGATCACGCCATACTGGAGAACAGTGTTTGGCTTTTGTGTTTTCCTCAGGTGCTGGGGATTGTCAAACTCAGGACCTCATTTGTGAGGCACACCCCAGCCCCTGGGCTCCTGTCTAATTCTTGGGACTGACCAGGACAATTGAGAACTGAGACAAGGGGATATCTAGGACATAGAGGAGAATGGAAACCGTATTCCAGCAAGACATAGTGGTAGGAGCTGGGAACTCAAGTCCCAGGAACTCAGGTTCCTGCCATGTGTGGAAGCTGAGGACTGCCCCCAGGAAGTCCTCAGTGACTTCACCTGAGTGGCCAAAAGATACAACTAGAAGCAACAGGAAGGACTCCCCCAAAGAGAGACTTCTGCTCACTGTAAGCAAGACTTCCCAAAAGGGAACTCTATGAAAGTGGGTCCTCATCCACCGGGAAGCCTTGAAGAAGCGCTCAGACAGAAGGTCAAGAGGGCTCCGTCTCACCAGGGTTGTCAGAGCCATTTCCTCAGGGCCTACCATGTGCACTGAACTTCTGCTTGAATTAAGCTCATAAAGACCTGCCAGGGAAGATGGACAGTGTTGAGTTCACACACTGTGAAGGGAAGGACTGGGCCTGGCCAACTCCTCACTGGGGAATTGCCCAAGCCTGCTCTCCTATGTTCTCCTGCTCTGCAGCTCTGTGGGACGGAAACTCAGAGGGCAGTGAGTGCAATCTGAAGAACTGATTGTGTGTGTGTGTTTGTGTGTGTGTGTGTGTTTATTGGTTTTGGGTTTTTGTTTTGTTGGCTAGTTGGTTTTTGTTTGTTTGTTTGTTTGTTTGTTTTTTTAACAGGGTCTCACTAAGTTGCTGAGGTTGGCCTCCAACTTGCAATTCTCCTGCCTCAGCCTCTGGAGTCAAGGGGATTACAGGTGTGCACTATCACCACCCATGCCTGTCTGCAATCTGAAGAATTTGGGGGCCACTTCCTAACAGTATAAAGTCCAGCAAGTTACTTAACCTCTCTGAGATTCTTTCTTATCAGCTGAAATGTGGGTAACCACTGCCTCAGATGACTGATAGGGACCTAAGATGAGTGAATGGTCCCTGATAGTGGGTTTCAATTCTCTCCACTCTGTTCTCACCACCCTTCTCTGCTTGTCCCCTCCTGTGCTGCAGCCTTCTGTGCAGCTTCCCCATCCGGGCACCATCTCAGGACCACCCCCGCTCAACCTGTGTTCACACCTGCTTTTTTTTTTTTTAAGTTGGACACAATACCTTTATTTTATTTATTTATTTTTATGTGGTGCTGAGGATTGAACTCAGGGCCTTGCACATGCTATGCAAGTGCTCTACCGCTGAGCCACAGCCCCCACCCCACACCTGCTTTGACATATTTTCTTTGTGATGATCTTAAGACTTTGTGTTCCCCTAAATGAGACGGCCTCCTGGCAGGACTGACCAGTGTACCAGGCATCATCTTGGTGTCCTCTGCAGTGCCTGCCCAGCCGATTGCAGGTGGTCAGGGAGGAGAAAGCACTGGCTCAAAGGATTGAAGGAAGTAGAAGGAAGTGGCGATGGGGACCATCAGAAGGAGTCTATAGGACAGATAATATACAAACCTCTGCCACCATGCAAAACAGATGCTTGCAAATTCAATTCCCAGGGAACCAGTAATGCAAACATTGTCCTACCTACTGACACCGAGTCTGCCCTACCTACTAACATTGAGTCCCTTCCCCAACTGACAGCCCAGGGCACCCTTCTCTGCTAGTGGTAGTAATAGTGGTAGTGACAGGGGTGGGAATCATGGTGGTGGTAATAGTGGTTCTCATTTATTGGGTTCCTACTGTCACTGAGTGGCAGAGGTTGGGGAGGAGGAGCTTTGAGGGTCTGAGGAGGACCTAAGAGAAGGGGCTCAACTCAGGATGACAGGATCCTTGACAGAACAGAATTTCAGCACACATCAGATATTGAGGCACAGAGATTTATTTAGGAAAACAAGGAATACACATTCTAGAGAGAATGAGGGTTATCCCAAGAATGAGATACACTTTTGGGCACTTGGTGAGAGGTGGACATGGGAAGGTATGTAGGGATGACCTCAGCCTACTGATCACAAGACAGTGTATGATGATCCGGGAGTTCTCAGGATCCTTCTCCCATTGACGTCTTTTCCATTATCTGATCAATAGAAAATGTTGGGAAAATACCCTATATTATAGTTTTTTTATCTTCCTTTGCTCAATCAACTTTAAAAATACATGTACTTGTGGGCTCATTAATAACACACAGGGCAATTTTTATAAGTGAGTAAATTTTCAGTAACTTTAAGGTTGTGAGTGAAAATTTGTAGATTTCTCAGAAATTTGGGAGTAACAGGCCTGGAAGAGAGAATAGGTTTGGGAGGAAAGCCTCTAAGTGTCATATCTCTTACAATATAACATTTATAATACTAAAATAACCCACAAGGAAGGTAACATTATTCCCATTTTGCAGATCAGGAAACTAAAACTCCAAGTCCTTTAGCTAGTGTGACAGAGTCAGGACTTAAACCCAAGCCTGGGTTTAATTCCAAAGCCCGAGCATGCTCATTTCAATTATACTGTCTTACAGATTCAGTGTCCAATTATATCCATTATGAGAAGCAATACTACTGATAACCTGAGAGAAATTGACCCAAAAACATTTTCTTATTTTATTTAGCAATTCAAAAAAATATAGATTATATAGATTTATATATAATTATATAATCTATATTTTTTTTAAATATCTTTTGAGCCTCTAAATCACCTCTCCTTTATTAGGCATCCGGGCAGACTTGGGGGACTCCTGAAAGCCATAGAGGAAATCTCCTTGAAGCCCTGGCCTTGACTATCTTGTTGACTGCATATCTATAGCATTAGAGAAGCACCTAGCGGCACTCCACAAATGCATGGTCAATGAATTCACAAATGACTGGCTGGGCCTGCTTCATCGTGTTTGTGTCTAAAAGAGATAACAAGACACTCAGAGAGACAAACAGAGCACAGCTCAAGTAAGGACAGTTGCTACCCATTAACCAACCTCCATCCCAGATTCCCTGCTATCAAAGGACTGAGATAACACCAAACCTAGAGCTGTGACGCATTCCCAGATTTTAGGGGAAATCTGTTGACTTGAATGATAGGATTGGGCTGGGTTTAGGCCAGTCCAGGCCAGTGTAGCCTCAGGGACCTGTTAGGCATGTTCCCATGGCAACTCAACTCACCATACATAGTTTCTACATTCCGGACAGAACTGTGGACTGTGGCCATCTGTTCCCCAAGGCCACACCCTACCCTTTCCCTCCTGGCCTGTCTGGTTTCCCAGGTGACCATCCAGAGAACACTAAGAGAAGCTGGAACAGCAGAAGAGGGAAAGCCCCACCAGGGAGAGGGCCCTTCCCCTCCAGGGCCAGCGTTCCTTACTCAAAGCTTTAGCAGTCAAGCTCCTCTTAGACACCTGGGCCCAGGGTGCCCACATCTCCCACATCTACCCACAGTAACCCCTACCTGCTGCGCCCCCATAATCTGACCCTATTGCATTTGGCCACCAGCTCCTCTACAAATTCTCTACCTATGCAATTAATTGGCCCAGAGACCCTCCTTCTCTCTACCCCTCCAGCCTGGCTTTCCTCCTTCAGGAAACCCTCTCAGACTGCTCTCCCAGCCTTCTCCTCTAGCACTCATTCTGGAGCCTCCAATTGAGCATCCCCAACTCTGGCAGGATCTCCCAGATCTGAATGTGGGTCCACTCACCCCCCATGGCCTAGGAGTTTCCTTAAGGAGGTAACTGCAGCTTTTAATCCTTACAGAAACAATGAAATAAGTATTATCTGCATTTTAGAGCTAAGGAACCTGAGCCTGATACTTAAAAACATAGCTTGTAGGGCTGGGGTGTTGCTCAGCAGTAGAGCCCTGGGTTGGATCCCCAGTATCGCAAAAACTAAACCAAAATAAAACATAGCTTGTGCTAGATCAGTAGCAAATGAGAGAGCTAGAACTGGACGTTGCCTGCCCTTCCTTACACCTCCCTTTCCCTGTCCTTCAGAGCTGGCACCACATGCAAGACACACCCTGCACCCTCTGCTCTTTATAACCCCCATTAAATCCTCACAAAACTATGAGGGAAGTACAAAATAGCCTCATCTTACAGATGAGGATATGGAAGCTCAGAAACTTTCTGTACATTTCTTAAGGTCACAGAGCACCTAAGTGCGGAGATCAGAAGTGAACCCAGCTCTCTGGCTCTAAGTGAAAAAAGTCAAGTTTCCCACCCCCTGGGTATATCCAGAAACAGGCTGAGCAATTCAGGAGACAGGAATGCAGATTCTCCAGCCCAGCACAGTCGGGCACAGACTTTGACTGATCAGCCAGCAGCTCTGATAAACGGACATGCCTTTCACGGGCCTGCAGGAGCCGCCTGGCTGATCTGGGGAGGCCCAGAAGCCCCAGGAGAGGTGAGCCAGGCCCAGCACCCTCCCCACTCATCCCTGAGTTGACACACCCTCAAATTCTTTCACTTCTGCAAATGCCTCCCAGCACCCCCAAAAGTCCTCTGGGATCTGTGATTAGAACCAAAAAGTTTTCTAAGATGTATAATTCAAAAAAAGATAAATATATTTTTTGGTTTGAGATTGTCCTAAACAATTCCCATGTTAATTGAGAATAGCAGGAAAATATCCCTTTGCATATTCTAGTCTCAATCTCTCAATTGCTGGTCACTTCTCTGACCTACAACTGCCTTATCTGTTTAATGAAGGGGAGGGACCATTTGCTCCTAAAATTATGTATTATTATGTTTTGAAATTATTGAAATGATTTTTATTATTACTTAAGTTTGAATTAATTTGGTTTTAGAACTTTTAAAGTCTTTGCAATGTAGTGAGAAAAGCATTCAACTTGACACCAAGTTTGATGTGCCTCTCAGCTTATGTTCTCCCCTAGATGAAGTTAATTACATGATGAAAGATGTTTAGGGCTGGGATTGTGACTCAGTGGTAGAGCGCTTGCCTAGCATGTGTAAGGCACTGAGTTCAATTCTCAGGACCACATATAAATAAATAAAATATGGGCTGGGGATGTGGCTCAAGCGGTAGGGCGCTTGCCTGGCATGTGTGCGGCCCCGGTTCGATCCTCAGCACCATATACAAACAAAGATGCTGTGTCTGCCGAGAACTAAAAAATAAATATTAAAAAAAAAATTTTCTCTCTCTCTCTCTCTCTCTAAAAAAAATAAAATAAAAATAAATAAATAAATAAAATAAAGGTCCATTGACAACTAAAAAAAAAAAAAGATGTTCTTTACACTCTTTTCCAAAATCTCCCCCTTCCTTCTGCTGTCCTTCCTACCTGCCCCTCCTCCCTACCACCCAGTTCAAAGGCTCCTGAGATGAAGCAGGGGCTCAGCTCCATGTTCGCTAGTTCCCTCCTACTGCAGTAACAGCCAGTGACCATTGCAGCATCCTTTCCTCCACAGACCAAAAGGCTAGACTGAAGGAAGGACTTACTAACCCAAGGAGTAATGGGAACAAAAATGAGGGACCTGAGAAAGATAAAGGAGCCAGCTAGGACTCTCCTTCCTGAGACCTACATAGTGTCAGGTCTGCCCAGAAGCCAAGAAACATGAGACTGGAGGTGGTAGACCTCCATGAGTCAAGGCCAGACATAACCTCCAGTAGAGGAAGCGCTAAGCAGATTTTTGAAATGGAACTCTCAACAGTCTGAATTCCTAGAAAAGTCTGAGCAAACCAGGCCAAGCCAGGCCAGGCAGACCAGGCCCGGGAGGAATGCGGCAGGGCAGGAGGTTTGTATGCACAGCCTCATGGAGAATGAGCCATCCTCTGGGATCATAAACCTTATCTCCCACCCACTCACCTCCAGAGAGCCAGGATAGCTATCTCTGGGTTCCAAGAGATTGATTCAGCTGAGTCAACACTGGGGGTTGCGGGGCACTGTGGGCCCTGCAGCATACCTGAGTCACTTCAGCATACCTGAGTCACTTCGTGATGGGTGCTCCATTCAGAAGTGAAATAGGAGAAAAGGAGACCTCTTAGGAAGAGGTGGGAACAAAGAGATGGGTCAGAATGATTCATCTACACAAAGGCTAAGGGCCTCAGATTGCTATCAGCCAGCCCCAAGCCAGAAATGTTCCCTCCTAGAGAAGTCAGGTACAGAGACTGGACAGCACTGTCACTTCAATTATTCCTTTGTCACTGAGTTCTACAGTTTATTCACAGTTCTTAATGGGTTCTCTCTCTTCCAACATTAAATGCCTCTTTAGCTTTAAAAACTGCAGTTGAGCCAGGCATGGTGGCGCACACCTGTAATCCCAGCAGCTGTGGAGGCTGAGGTAGGAGGATTGCAAGTTCAAAGCCAGCCTCAGCAGTTTTGCAAGGCCCTAAACAACTGAGAGAGACCCTGTTTCTAAATAAAATATAAAAAAGGGCTCAGGATGTGGCTCAGTGGTTAACTGCCCCTGGGTTCAATCCCCAGTTCCACCCCCCCACCCCCCACCCCCGCCAAAAAAATGCAGTTGAATCCACTCTATCTTAGAGGACAAGGAAGACTAGGTCCTAGTCCCAGTGCTGTGGTCCTATCTCTGCACCCACCCCTTTACTCTGAGCTGGGCCCTGGCTGGAGAGGAAAGAGAAAAAGAAGGCACTGTTCCCTTGGTCTCTGTGTCCCTTAGAAATTCCCCACACCTCTGCCAAGAGGCCTGTTCCTCCTCACAGGCAGGTGAAACCTGGCACCTACCCTAGAGCTTGCTAATGTGAAGCAGCCCCCCTGCAGGGGCAGGGATGACATCATCACCTGCCTTGCACCTTCCAGACACGTACACACTCTCCCTCCTGGCCTGTGTATCCCTTTCCTCCCTCACCTCCCCATTTGCTCCAAGATGTCCTCTCCTGCCTCATGCCCAGCCGGGCAGATCTTCTACAAATGCTGCTTTGATCCTGCCATTCCCCAGCAACAAGCTTCCCGTCCCTTCTGAATAAAGGTCAGATTTCTCATCTGTCGGCTGAGGCTGAGTCTTCCCCACCTGGCACCAGCTGCCCTCCCCCTCCCCTGGAGCTATGTCCTTCCCTCTGGTGGCACCTCCTCCTCACCTGTGCCTGCTGAAACCTTATCCCTCCCTTGGGCCCTGGCTCCAGCACACCTCATTCAGTCTTCAAACATTTACTGAATGAAAGTCACACAGCAGGCACCTCCCCCATGAATCCTGCCCCAGTCATTTCTGCAGTAAGTGACCGCTCCCACAGAGACCCTAAGAACTGGCCTTTGTCACACCCCTGGGCTGGGTTCCACTTTCCTGTGGGCTTGTCCGAGCTCCCCTCCCTTTCTGTAAACCTGATCCATATATTGAGCCTGGAGACTGTTAATGAGACATTCTTTCATATTTGACCCTCACAATGGCCTTAAGAGTTCAGTAGTATTATCCTTATGTACAGGTAAGGAGACCAAGGCTCAGAGGAGTAACTAGTGTGGATCAGGATTCAAAGCAGGGCACCAGATTCTGAGTCCAAGGCCCTCCAGTATGAAGGCAGCTTCTTCAAAGGCAGGGTCATGTCTTTAACAGTGTTCCTTCTTCCCTCAGCGCCCAAGTTCAAGAACTTCTTTGATTCAATAAATGAATGAGTGAAAAGTTTTGCAAAGTCAATTCTAATCAGATGAGTCCTTTTTTCTACTCTGATCTCTATCTCTTCTCCCCAGCATTCCTATCTTTTCCTCTCCCTCACCCTGGACCCCAAGGATGCAGGAGATAAAGGAAGAAAAAAACATGTTACTCTCTTCCAAGATCCAGAGGATTGCTGTTGGCCCCAGGAAATAGGACAGGAAGGTTTCTCCCTTCCACCCAGCCACAATTTGATAACCCCAGGTGAGTCCCAGAGCCAGCCTCCACCCCTCCCCAACTCCTGCTGGACAGAGGCAGGCGGGAGGAAACCGCAGAGAAAGCCAGAGAACAGTGAGGGGGCCGAAAGGGGCCAAAATCCAGTGACTCATCGTCCTTGGGCCTCCCCTAGGGAGTGAGTAGACACTTAAAATTCCAGCCCATTCCCTGGGGAGACAGTTGGGTGTCAGTAAACTGGACAGGAGGAGGAAGAGCTTTGTTTATCCCAAACTAAATGCAGCCATGGTAACCAAGGCCAGTGCCATTAGGACTGGGAGCAAAGGTCCAGGCCAGGGGCGGAGCCATGAGTGCCCTGCCAGCCTGCCACCTGGGCCTGCTGCCCAGGCCATGCCAGCTAGGCCTGTTCTGACCTAGCACCCCCTTGTGGGCAAAGCCAGACCTGAGAACTGGGGAGGGACAGTCCTGAGGGTAAAGTCACCCACTTTATAGACACCTGAGTTCTAGTCTTGCTTAGAGACAGACAAACCCAGGGAGCTCTTGGCCTCAGGGCTGGAGGAAAGGAGGAGTGGGGAACTGAGCCAGCTTCTGGAAGAGGGTCAAGTGGCGGTATCAGTCAGGGAAGGCTTCCTGAATGAGGGTGACCCAGCTAGAGAAAGACAGTAAAAGCTTCAGAACAGAAGAGCTCAGGACAATGGGAATGAGAACGGATGGCACCTTGCTCCTTCTCTTTGCTAGTCACCACAGTCATAAACTCCTGGTGCCTGGAGGGGCCCCTTTGCTGCCACCACATTCTTAATAATGTCTTCTGCCTATTACACATCTCCGCTGCCGCCCTTGCTTCTTTCTTGGGGTGGAGGTGGTGCTCCCTCGGCCCAGGCACAGGCCCCTCCACCTGTGCTGAATCCCGCTTCTGAGAGCCTGCCCGTCAATGTCTTCTCTCTCTTATTGTGCTCCTCCCACCCACATCCAGGCGGGATTTTTCTCTTCTACTTACATCCATGTTCAAAACACTTCTTCCTTAAAACAAAGGAAGGGTAGCTGGATTCATTGGCACACACCTGTAATTCCAGCAGCTTGGGAGGCTCAGGCAGGAAGATCAAGAGTTCAAAGCCAGCCTCGGCAAAGACAAGGCCCTAAGCAACTCAGGAAGACCTTGTTGGTGGTGGTACTAGGGATTGAACCCAGGGTCACTCTACTCCCAAGCTATATCCTCAGTCCTAATTTTGAGTCAGGGTCTAGCTAAATTGCTCAACCTTAGTCTCCTGACATCTCCTGAGTTTCTAACCATTTCTCTGGTCACCCCTTCCTACTCTTCATTGAATCCTTTTATATATACCTGGTGCTTATATCCATAGTCCTTAATCTTGATGGGTCTTACATCCCTTTGAGACTCTTAAAGACAACCCCATACTGCCTAGCTTCTCCTGTACAATTCAAGGGGCATGGACTCAGGGAAATCCACTCACAAGGCCCAGATTAGGAGTCTCAGCCTTGAGTACTGGAATCTGTCTCCACCTCCTCTTCTAGGCAATCCCATCCACTCTTAGGGATGATGGCTCCCAGGTCAAAATCCAACTCTCATGGATGCCACAGACCCATTTCTTTTCTTTTCTTTCCTTTCCCTTCCTTCCTTCCTTTCATCTTCATTCCAGTTACCAGTCAGTCAGTCCCATCAGGGATTAATTCACTGATTAGGTAAAGGCTATGACCCAATCATTTCTCCTCCAAACCTTCTTGCATTGTCTCACATGTGAGCTTTTGGGAGACGCCACATCTAAACCAATACAGGCTCCAAACTGAAGTCATTACCTAACGTCACCCTCCAAGCCTCACATTCTCTCACACTTCCTGTCTGGGCAACATCACTGCATCTCCAAAGCAAGAAGCCAGGCATCACCTCAGGTTCTGAGGATGTTAACGTTCCTCCCTTTTGGTTTGGATAAGAGGCTTGGGGGTGGGGGGCGGGCGGGAGGGCTGGTGAGCGAAGGTCACTCTTCTTGTAGCTGCTTCCTGCTAAATGGGGGTTAAGACAGAGGCAGAGGCAGGTCCTAGAAGGGTGTTTCTTCTGGTGGGAACATGTCTTCTCAGGAGCATCTGATTGACTCTTCGGTTGGTGAAGGTTTGATCCTTGCCATGATGGTTTCCATAATGGTTAATACTTAAAAACACCTGGTAACAAAAACCAGGCAAAAAAAAAAAAAATGGCAGTGAGGGGTCCCAGGAGGGGTAAGACCCAAGTAAGGATAGGGTTCCACAGGCTGGTGAGAGAGGAAGAGGAAGAGTCGCCAGAGAGCTTTTGTTTGAGTTTAGTAAGTTAATGGCTTTCCTAGTCTGGTGTGTGCTATTATTTTTATGGGCTTTTCCTCAGCAGTTAGCAACCTCCCTCCCTGTAGGTGGCTCCATTCATATGTGCATATCTATTGTCTGTGTAAATGTTTACTTTCTTACCTTCCGCACCTTCAAGCCTGTATAAGGCCAATAAGCTTCCCCTGCTGTGTCCAGGTTGAGGTTCCCGGTGGGGAGTATTTGAACCCAAATGATTTCTGTTTCCGCTGTGACCTCGGCTCCAGCCTTCTGAGCCCCATCTATGACTTGGCTGCTGCCATCCATAAACAGGACGGCTTCAGCCTCAGCCAAAGGAACATGGGTCAAGTCAGGCCTTCCTGAGCTCACCTGGTCAAGTACACCCTCACAGTCGCGGAGGGGCTCATAGGGATCATCTTCTGGCATCTGGGAGGTGGGGTTGAGGGCCCTTGGGAGGATGAATGGAGAGTGGTTAAGCAACAGTCTCTGACATTGAATAAATGTCATCCATTTATCTAGTGCACCATTTAGGAGGGTCTCTACAAAGTGTGGGGTTGCCATGGTGAGGAACCGTCCCAAAGCTGAGGAATGGTAGACTTTGATTGTGGGGTTTAAAGGTGTGGTGGAATAGTTGGGGGCTGGGATCGTATGGTGGGTGGCATCATTGGATGCCCATATATAAGTTTGAATGGAGAGATTTGTAGGGACTTCTTAAGGGCCCACAGTCTGTAAAACATTAATAAGCAATAGTCATAAAGTTTACAAAGAAAATACAAAATGAAATTAACAAGAGTAAAAATGTCTAGTTTATGTAACAGCTATGTTGAATTTTGGCTGCCTTATATATTATAACTAATTCAAATTACAGTAATCTTTACAATAAACATTACTCTTTTGGACATAAATTTAAATGAGTTGAAGTTTGACCTGTTTTTTGAGCCATTTAACATGTAATAAGATGGGCCTTATCTTAGGATGAGGCTCTTGATGAATTTTAGGTAAAGTGTTTTAGTTGTGAAGGTGATTTTTGTCTCTTCCTTAAATATCATTTTATAAAGTTTACATATAGTGTTTCCTGAGTCCACATGAATGTCAGCTAACAATATGACATTACATTTATTTTTTTAAATTTTTTTTAAATCCTTTTTTTTTAAAGAGAGAGAGATAGGGGGGGGAGGAGAGAAAGAATTTTAATATTTATTTTTTAGTTTTCGGTGGACACAACATCTTTGTTTGTATGTGGTGCTGAGGATCGAACCCGGGCGCATGCATGCCAGATGAGCGCGCTACTGCTTGAGCCACATCCCCAGCCCATGACATTACATTTAAAACATGAATTAAAGAAAGGTTGAGAGAGTTTTAATCTTTTTTGTGGAAAAGTAGCAAAATGTTTCTGTGTTTTACAATATTAACCTTTAAACAGATTAGTCTCTCATTAACTTAAAAATACATTTAAATTTTATTCCAATGTAAAAGGTAACATCAAACTTTATAAATCTTATTGATAACAGATCTAGTCATAAAACATTAAATGACATAAATAAATCTTCAAAAAAATTGTTATCCTTATAAGTCTACCAGATAACCTTAGTTTGGAGAATACCAGTTCAATAAAATGCTTTTGTTTTTATTTTTAACCTTTTTACCTTAAAGACTTGTATACCTGGAAGAAATGAATACATTTAATATATTAGTACCATAATCATATTGATGTCATTATATTAATCAAGTTTAGCTCTTAAAGAAAAACCTAGACTTTGTAACATAGTATAATACTCCAAAATAATCGCTGTTGTTTAACCGCAGTCCTATAAACTTTAATCTTTCTAAGATTAGTTGCTCTACAGAATAAACGTTAATAGCAGCCAGGTGCAGTGGCGCTCACCTGTAATCCCAGCGGCTTGGGAGGCTGAGAGAAGAATTGCGAGTTCAAAGCCAGTCTCAGCAATAGGCTAAGCAACTCAGTGAGACTCTGTCTCTAAATAAAATATAAAATTGGGCTGGGGATGTGGCTCAGTGGTCAAGTGCCCCTAAATTCAATCCCTGGGTTCAAAAAAAAAAAAAGAAAAAGAAAAAACTTAATAGCCACAATGTTAAGAGTAAAATTAATGTTTCAAGAAATTCTTGTTACTTTAACACTTGGATTAAATTCTGTTTTACATCATTACATTAACATTTTGACCTTAGAGAAAAACTTTGAATATCTTTGACTGATTATTCCACACACAAAAATAATTAAGCTTCTTGAAATTTGCCAATTCTTTACATAGACGTTCTTTCTCAATTAAACTCTCTTGTTTTAGTTTTCATACCTAGAAATTCTAATTTCTCTTTTCTATTAACCCCTTTTTATGTTTACATTTTGAAACAATTCTTATAAATTTCTCAATCTAGATAAATTACTTCATTTTAATGAGAAGGAATATTTTGTTATTTATAATAGTCTAATTGAAACACACTTGAAAGCTTTTGGCCTTTGTATATAGAAATCTTCTATAAACCTTTGTATATAGAATTACATCTGTTTACCATTTCATGAAAACACAATGTTCAAGTATATAGAATTACACCTGTTTGGCACTTTAAATTTTTAGTAATCTTATTTTAAGTAATGACACAGAGCATTTTTTAATCCCCCTTTTCATTTACCAATCTATGAAAACACCAATAATGTTACTATATGGACTTTAAGGAGCTAAGAGTATTTGATGTTATATTTAATAGTTAGCATATTAATTTTGTAGATTAACAGATGTCTCTAACAACACATTTATGAGTACTTCCATACGTGTCAAATCTAATACATGTTAAGCTTAATTTACTTACTTACTGTAAAAAAAAAGATATCAGACAAGTGTATTAAATACACTTGTATATTAATATAAATATATTAATATTAAAATAAATCATTTTTCCCTTGTTGAAGAGAAGTCTTAGAAACAATAGATATTAGTCATTTTATAGATGTTAACATTTCATTAGTTGTTGACCACCTAGAGAGACTTGGGTTAAGTAATTTTAAAGATATCTTTATTTTTGTTTGTCTACCCAACTTACATTGAACCTTTAAATCATATAAATCAAAGGTATTTGGATCCATTTTTTAATTTTAGTTTATGAGCTCTCTGTATGTTGGTTCTGACACAATGGACAAGTCAGTACATAGAACAACAAGTAAAGGCCTTACAACTTTTGAAATTTATTAGATTAAGAGTCAATTTGGGGGGCTGGGGATGTGGCTCAAGCGGTAGCTCGCTCGTCTGGCATGCGTGTAGCCCGGGTTCGATCCTCAGCACCACATACAAACAAAGATGTGCCCGCCGAAAACTGAAAAAATAAATATTAAAAAAATTCTCTCTCTCTCTCTCTCTCTCTCTCTCTCTCTCTCTTTAAAAAAAAAAGAGTCAATTTTTGTAAATTGACCTCTATAAAACAGGTCTGATCAGAAATTTTAATTTAGGTGCACAGGATGAAAATTATGAACTCAAAATATAGAATTGTAAAAATAAGAATCCCAGGAAAAAAATAATATAGCTACTAATAATTTCAGTTCAGCAACATGAGAGAATTTTTCTGTTAATTGTTTCAGCATGAGAGGATGAGAAAGAGAGAGAGAGAGAGAGAGAGAGAGAGAGAGAGTTTTGAAGTCATTCTTTTGTGTTGTAGGCTGGGAGGAGTTGAATACTTTTGGGCCTGTTGGCTTCTTATGTCTTTAAAATCTCATTAGAAGTGGAATATTTATCTGCTGTTTGACTATTTATTATTCCTGTAATTTGAGGCTCTTTGATGTATTAGGAGACCTAAGAAACTGGCTGCACTTGAGAGGAGGGGTGTTTTCCTTGAGGACAGTCAACCTTTCAGTATCTCCATTCCTCACACTGGGGACAGGGCTCAGTGGGAAGCCTCAGGTTAGGGCAGGCTCTTGCCCAGTGTCCAGGCTGTCTACATAGGAGACAGGGTCCTGGTTTTTAGCCCTGAATTATGGAGGCCAAGAGCTGATATTTAAAGTTGTTTTCTTCTTTTCTTTTTGGTTTTATCCTCCCAGTTGAAGAAAACCTTATCTAAGGTAACTGTTGAGGAGACTCAAGACCCTTCTTCAATTGTCTGAGTTTCTTGTGGTTGTCAGGTGCAGATCCACAGATAAAGTGTGGAAGGAGCCTCCATTAGGGCTGCTGACATTAAATTTGTATATTTGGTGATGGCCTCAGTAAGTTGGGTCAAAAATCTGGGACCCGGTTAGGGTCCAAAGCAGCTCTGATTCCCCTGAGGAGAGAGCAAGATCGTCAGGAGATCTTGCTTTCCAATGAAAGGAAACTGGGCTCAGGACTGACCACTCGTACACACCAAGGCCAAGCAAAGAGCAGATTTATTGTCAGAAACTTGACAGGCTACCTCTGTGCAGAGAAACAGCAGCAACCTCCTCTGAGCATTACTTTTTATAAGTCAGAATCTAAGTTATGCATTATGGGCAGGCTTAGCCCTTGCTATTGCAGGCGAAAAACAAGCTTCAAACTCCTAAAAACCACAAGGGGAGAGGGCAGGAGGGGCAAGCACATTGCTGCCAAGTTCCCAGCACTGGCAGCCTCTGCATATACGTGGAAAGTAGGCTAACATCTGTGAGCATTGTGATCAGAGTGCCGGTGTCAGCCTCTATAGGAGTGGGCTCTTGCTGGAAGGAACGGGGAGCAGGGGAGGCATCTGGGTAGAATGGGGTCAGCTTGATTTAACTTTTAAACCAGACGATAGCTATGTTAACAGGCTAACAGTTATGAGGTTAAATAACGTGATAGAGGTAAAGCCTGGCCTGTCCTCACTGCCCAGTATGTGCCAGTTACTGTTGTCTCTTCCATCCACTTAGACACCAAGTCCTGCCAATTCCATCTTCGGAATTTCTCTAAGTTTACCTTTTCCACTATGTAGTAAGGATTCCCTCTTAGCTTATTAGCTTATTATTAATGGTAGAGGGTTGTAAGTGACCTCTACTCTTATCCCTTCAAATCTAAGCTAGCTAGAACCAGTTTGCCAAAATGCAATTCTCTCTCTTTTTTTTTTTTAGTTGTAGTTGGACACAATACCTTTATTTTATTTATTTATTTTTATGGGGCACTGTGAACCCAGGGCCTCACACATTCTAGGTGAGTGCTCTACCACTGAGCCATTACCCCAGCCCCCAAAATGCAATTCTGATCATGACAACTCTCTTTTTTTTTTTTTTTTTTTTTTTGGTCTGGTACTGGGGACTGAACCCAGGGGCACTTCATCATTAAGCTACATCCCCAGCCCTTCTTATTTTTAATTTTGAGACAGGGTCTCACTATGCTGTTTAGGACCTAAGTTGCTGAGGCTGGTCTCAAACTTGCAATCCTCCTGCTTCAGCCTCCAGAGTCACTGAGATGACAGGTGTACATCACTGCATCCACATCAATGATGACAATTCTTTACTTTAAGCCTCAGTGTCTCCACAGATTCTGAAACAGTGGCCCTCAGACTTTGGTATATTCCTACGGAACATATTAGATATATAGGCACAGACTCCAGAGAGTATTAATTTGTACAACTGGTGGTTATTCACATCTGAGCACCTGCATCCCAAAAACAAAAGTTGAGAATCAGGGAATTGCAAGTCTTCATGGTTGACAAGGCCCTTTTTGACCTTGTGCTCACAAACTTTCCTGCTTCAACCCCTGCCTCTTTCTCCACTATTTATTGGTTCCTCATATATTCAACAAATATTTACTGAGCACCTAATAAGCACAGGTACTGAGAAAACAAGGATAAGCAAAATAGACATAACCCCTGGAGTTTGTGAAATAGTTGGCAAGAAAGATAGTGACTGAATAAAAGAGAATGCAAAAATAAAAAAAATAAAAGTACTGAATTCACTTACAAATATGATGCTATGTATTTTAAAATAATATTAAAATGAAAATAAAAAGTTATATCCATGTGAAGAAAAAGAAAGTGGCTAAATAATAAACATTAATGAAAGGCTGGAGATGTAGATCAGGGGTAGAGGATTTGCCTAGCATGAGGTCCTGGATTTGATCCCCAGTACAACAAAATAAAAATAAATAAATAGAGCAGGTACAGTGGCACACACCTATAATCCCAGTGACTCAAGAGGCTGAGGCAGCCTCAGCAATTTATCGAGTCCCTAAACAATTTAGCAATATCTGTCTCAAAATAAAATATAAAAAGGGCTGGGGGGCTGGGGATGTGGCTCAAGTGGTAGCGCACTCGCCTGGCATGTGTGCGGCCCAGGTTCGATCCTCAGCACCACATACAAAGATGTTGTGTCCGCCGATAACTAAAAAATAAATATTAAGAAATCTCTCTCTCTCTCTCCCTCTCTCTCTCACTCTCTCTTAAAAAAAAAAAAAAAAAAAAAAAAAAACGGGCTGGGGATGTATCTCAGTGGTTCAAGTGCCCCTGGGTTTAATCTTCAGTACAAAAAAAAAAAAAAGAGAGAGAGAGAGAAAGAAAGAAACAAAGAATTTAAAAACTGATTAATGCAAATATAAATGCAAACTGCTATATATAACTTTTTTTAAGAGAAAGAAAGAATTTTTAGTATTTATTTTTTAGTTTTCGGCGGACACAACATCTTTGTATGTGGTGCTGAGGATCGAACCTGGGCCGCACGCATGCCAGGTGAGCGCGCTACCACTATGAGCCACATCCCCAGCCCATATGAATAACTTTTAGTGAAACGTGATCCTATGAGAGTACATTAACTTGAAGGCATTAGATAAACTTCCTGAGGAAGCAATATTTGAACTGAGATACAAGGATAAATTCATTGAAAAGGCTGTAGTATGCCAGGTGTGGTGGTGCACACCTGTAATCCCAGCAGTTTGGGAAGCTGAAGCAGGAAGATCTCAAATTTGAGGTCAGCCTCAGTAATTTAGGGAGGCCTTAAGCAGCTTGGCAAGACCCTGTCTTAAAATAAAAAATAAAAGAAAAAAGGCTGGGGATTATGGCTCAGTGGTTAAATCCCTAGGAAGAAGAAGAAGGAGGAGGAGGAGGAGGAGGAGGAGGAGGAGAAATAATACCTGGGTGATCCTAGCCCACACCTGTAATCCCAGACTCAGGAGATTGAGGCAGGAGGATCACAAATTCTAGGCCAGCCTCAGCAATTTAGTGAGACTCTGTTTCAAAATAAAAAAAAAAAAAAAAGGTCCAGGGATATGGCTCAGTGGAAAAGTGCCTCTGGGTTTAATACCAAGTACCAAAAGAGAAAAGAAAGAAAGAAAAAAATAGTTTGGCAGTTTCTTGTAAACATACCCTTATTGTGCAACCCAGCAAACTATTCCTGGGCTTTTTATCCAAATGAGAACATACATTCACACAAAGACAAACAGCTTTATTCATGACAACTACAAATTTAGAAGAACACAATTATCCATCTAGTGGTAAATGAATAAACTAGAATAACTTCCTAAAATGGACAAAAAGGACAATTTTTAAAGGGGTGGGGGGTGACTAGTGATACCTGCAACAACATAGGTTGAATCCCCAAAACATTATGCTAAGCTAAGGGAGTCAAAGAAAAAAAAAAAGCTACACACCAAATGATTCAAATTATAAGATAATATGGAAAAGGAAAAACTACAGGAACAGCAAACAGATCAGGAATAGCCAGAGCTGAAGGCAGGGGGTGAGAGACTGACTCGAAGGAATGTGGCAAAACACATCAACGTGATGAAATGAACTTTGTTTTGATCTTAGTAGCAGTTCCACAACTGCATTCATTTGTCAAATTCCAACTGAACTGTATACCTAAAAAGAGTGAATGATCTGCATGCAAATTACACCTCAATAAATCTAAAATTTTTTAAAGCAGAAAGCAAAAAATAATAACAGACGTGGGAAGATCATAGGTTAAAGAGTTATATGAATAAGATTAGGGATAATATCCAGTGACCAGTAAGACATACAGATCTGAAACAGAAGAGTTCGTATACTGTTGGGTGCTATATCATGTTACAGTGCTGGTGATCATTCTATCTGGAAAGTATTCCTCTTAATCCCTGTGTCTCTCCAGAAAGTTCCTACTTTTTTTTTTGTTTTTGTTTTTTTTGTACCAGGGATTGAACCCAGAGCTTAACCACCTAACAACATCCCCAGCCCTTTTTATGTTTTATTTTGATAAAGGTTCTCGCTCAGTTGCTTAAGGCCTCACTAAATTACTAAAGCTGACCTTGAACCTGTGATCCTCCAGTCTCAGCCTCCGGAGCCACTGGGATTACAGGAATGTGCCACCATGCCTGGTGCTATCATTTATTTTAAGCCCTGCACAAGCATTCCTCCTCCATGAGTTCACCTCCATGACCCCCATTCTTCAGCACCTGGAATGAAAACTTCATAAGAGCAGCAACTTCATCCTGGTTTTTCTTTGCTGTATCCCCAGAGTCTAGAATATACCTGGCATACAGCAGGTGCCTTACAAATAGTAAATTAAAAGAGTTACTCTATCCTCTGACAGTATATTGCATCTTTTCATAGAACCAATCATACTGTATTTTGTTTATGCAATTATCTCTCCCCACTAATAATCTCCTTTATTATTGTCTCTCCCATTCCCTGGCATTGGGGATTGAACTCAGGGGCACCTACCACTGAGCTACACCCCCAGTGCTTTTCATTTTTTTATTTTGAGATAGGGTCTCACTAAATTGCTGAGGCTGACATTGAACTTGTGATCCTTCTTTCTCAACCTCCTAAACCCCTGGAATTACAGACATGCACCATCCATGTCAGTCTTAATTTTGCAACAGGTGTCACTAAGTTGTCAAGGCAGGACTTGAACTTGCAATCCTCTTGCCTCAGCCACCAGAATCAGACCAGGTTGTCTCATCATCATAAAGCCACACTGTGTGACCTTCAATGGGATCTCAAAAAAGTTATTTACTTTTTAAAATTTTGAGATGGGGGTCTTACTAAGTGACTAAAGCTGGCATCAAACTTGACATCCTCCTGCCTCAGCCTCCTCAGTACCTGAAATTACAAGCATGTACAACTGTGTCCAGCTATTATTGTCTATTTTTATTTGTCTTTGTATTCCCAGCTCACCGAGGAATGGAAACAAATTAAAGGACTTCAACCTCCAGGTTGGTGATTCTTCCAGAAGAAGTGGGCAGAGGAGTACCCTTGGAAAGCACCTGCTGTACCTGGGCCCTATCATGTGCCCTGCAAAACAGACAAGACTCACTAACTTGGTACCCAACTTGATCAAGGTCACTCAACAAGTAAACAAACTAGGCTTCAACCTAGACTTCAAACTTTGTCTGACTCCAAAGTCTATGCTTTTTCCCATCCTCTCTTTTCTTTAAGATCCTTAACTCCATGGTTTTCAGGGCCTTTAGCCCCCTCTTTTTTCGGGGGGCTGGGGATTGAACTCAGAGGCACTCGACCATTGAGTCACATCCCCAACCCTATTTTGTAGTTTATTTAGAGACAGTTTTACTGAGTTGCTTAGCTCCTCACTTTTGCTGAGGTTGGCTTTGAATCCTCCTGCCTCAGCCTCCCAAGCTACTGGAATTACAGGTCTGCACAACCGTGCCCAACTCAGCCCCCTCTTGAATGACAGTTCTGACCCCAAATTCCTCTGATAATCCCTCTTTAATATTCCACAGCTTCTTTGTTTGTTCATTTGTTTGTTTGGAGATGATCTGCTATGTTGCCCCAGTCTGGCCTTGAACTCCTAGCTCAAGAGTTCCTCCTGCCTCAGCCTCCCAAGTAGCTAGAACTAGATGGATGCACAACCACCCCTGGCTGACAAAAGTCACATGAGCCCCCATGAGTGCCTGTACTCCTCCTTTTCAACTGAGATCTTTTAATTTCCTTCATTTCCTCACCCGCCTGCCCCAGTGTGAGCCACTTCAACAGTGTTTGAAGTTCAGACTCTTGCTCTCTCACCTCAGGGAAGCCCACCATTTCCTCTCCCTCCCTTAGGATACAGAGTATTTCTTATGTGGTTGTCTCATCATAAAGCCATACTGTGTAACCTTCAGTGGGATCTCAGAATTATTCACACATCCTTTTATGCATTGTGGGTGGATCCACAGGCACCTGAGCATCAGGCCTATTCTTGAGATTGGAGGAGAGGCAGGAACAAATCCCAGCTCTGCCACCTACTAGTACTATCACTTTTCAAGATTCAGCTTCAATGTCACTCCCCCAAGATTCTTGGGCTAGATAGTGGTTACTGCTACTGGTGTCTCTGGTTCTCTGGACTCTATCCAGCATAGCAGTGAAGCCAGATTTAAAGTTAGGTAGTCAGTGTAGTTAGGTAAATCGGGTCTAATATCGAGTGAAATCTAAAACGGAGGCCATGTTGAGAATGAATTTCCGGAAAAGCTGAGCAACTCTCCGAATGTTAATGAAGCCCAGAAAACAGCCCCCAACAGATTTGAAGACAGCCCATCCCAAAGAAATGTTAATGAACAGCAAACTTGACTCGGAAATGCCCAGATTACTTCTTTGGCTCACCTGTGTTCCACCCCTCCGGCCTTCCAACCTACATTCCATCACTGAAAGAACTATAAAAAGGGGAAACAACCGCACTTCCACGGATTCCACCTCTTGGGTCCCCTTCTTCCTCCGGGAGAAGTCTTTTCTTCTGTCCTTTAATAAATTTCTAATTTCTACTCTGACCTTGCCTCGGCGTGCTTCTTTGGTGTTATTCTTCAACATCGGGGAGCAAGAACTCGTCACCGGTCAACAGCGGTAACAGCAGCAACTACACTGTCATCATTGCTGAGGTAACTGCCACAGGCCTGACTACATGGTCCTTTCCTAGCTTAAGGAAACTGCCATCCCCTCTCCGCCACTACAATGAGATGTCCTCCTGTTTTCTCCTTTCCTTCTTGACACACTTCTTGAAAGCACAGTGCAAACTCTGTCCCTATGTGGACACTCACTGCCTCGTCCTCCTCAGTCCTCTGCCACCCTCCTCCTGGCTCTATCCTTCTGCTCAAGTGTCTGCCTGCCCTCATCATCCATGTCCTTCATCACTTTGTTCATCGGACCCTGTGGACTGCCCCTCCATGAAAGTCATCCTCCCTGGGTTTTGTGACAATTAGCCCTCCTGATCTCTTCCTAGGAGCTGACCAGGGTCTGAGGCCCTTTTTCTCTTGCCCCAAACCCCCTGGTGCAGACTGTCACTTCTATTCTCTGATCCTTGTCCTTCCCTTCCCCACCCCAACACACATGGGGTTTGCCCCCATAGTCTTTCAGTGGGTGGTTCCAGAGGGGACTCCTGCCTATAGCTGTGCAGGGCATTCTGGCAGGACCCCTGGCCAAGGAGACAGCACAGAAGCTGCTTCTTTCCAATTTGTAAAAAGGCTCCCCAGGCTGTACTTACTGCTGAAGGCTCTAAAGGCTTTGCTGTCCCAGCTGCTCACAGCACAGTCCCTCACCCTGGGGCACTCTGGCAGGTCAGCTGAAGCAAAGATAGGGAGAGATGTGAGTCATGGCTGACAGCCTAGATGATTTTGAAATCAGTTCTCCAGCCACTCTTCCATTTCTCTTCCACACACCGCCCCTCCCCGCCTTTTCCAGAGACTGCCCTAGGCCCAAGCTGAAAGGAAAGAAATAGCAATGAGAAGGAAGCAAAAGGAACCAGGAGGCTAGGAAGAGAAGCAGAAGGTAGAGGCAAACCAGATAAGAGAGGAGACTTTTCAATAATCCCAAAGGTCTTCCAGCAGATTGTCTCATTTGATTCCCATGGAAACTTTTTTTTTTTTTTGGGGGGGGGGTACCAGGGATTGAACCAGGATTAACCACTGAGCCACATCTCTAACCCTTTTTAAAAATATTTTATTTAGAGACAGGGTCTCACTGAGTTGCTTAGGGCCTCACTAAGTTGCTGAGGCTGGCTTTGAACTCGAAATCCTCCTGCCTCAGCCTCCCAAACTGCTAGGATTACAGACGTGCACTACTAGCTCTATGGAAACTCCTGAAGTATAATGCCAAATTTGTGGGATCCCAATAGACCTCCAGGAGCTGAATCCGATGCCTGGACTCACAACCAGTCTCGACGCAGCGGTCCCAGGGAGTGACATACCGCAGGAAAGTCAAACAACAACTCTTTTTTTTTTTTTAAAGAGAGAGAGAGAGAAGTTTTTAATTTTTAATATTTATTTTTTAGTTTTCGGCGGACACAACATCTTTGTTGGTATGTGGTGCTGAGGATCGAACCTGGGCCGCACGCATGCCAGACGAGCGCGCTACCGCTTGAGCCACATCCCCAGCCCAAACAACAACTCTTAACATTGATTAGCACATTCACTGGCAGAACAAGTTGAGTAGGGGTGATTGGTTAGTACCAGAGGTTTAAGCCACGAGGGGTGGAGGGGTGTACGTGCTAAACTACATGATTTCCCAACATGTTATCAACCACCATAAACTACTGGGGGTCATCTGGCATCCCAGGTATTTTCCCTGTTTCATGCTGATTGGAGGTTGCTAGAAGGTTGCTATGAGTCCTCACCTAGCCTAACTGAGTCAGGGACACCTGGCACCACAGATCTCTCCTATTATTTGCAGACAAACAACTCAGCAGGGTGGGTATGTGCCTAGAAAGGTTCTGTAGGTTTTTCCCAGGACAAGGGTCACTCCCCCTTCCTTAGGACAGACCTTGAGGTAGAAGCTGGTTTCTCAAAAATGGAGTCACATCAGTTTCTCAGAAGCAGATATTGCTATAATCCTTACCCTCCAGACAAGGAGATGAAGGCTAATACAAGTTATTCAAGATCATGCAGCTAGCCGTGGGAATCCAGATCTTTTGATACCAAGTGCTATGTTCACCCCTGGGTGCCACCTTTCTCTGGGCAGAGTCCAGTGCGGTAATGGGGATGGCATTGGGGTGTTGGAATTATACTTGAGGAGAGACCAGGAGCACCAGAGAGAATATGAAAACAGGTAAGGCCATCTCTTAGTGGGGAGAGGTGGCTTTGCTAGAGAAGGATGGACTGGGAGATGAGGAAGCTTCTAGAATTCTCTCTAAGTTTCAGCACCTACAGCATCCTGGGCAGCTAAGCGCTCTGGACACTGACTTTTCCTTTTTATTCTTGGGGAGCAATCTTTTGAATACAATCCCAATTGAAGCAAATTAAAATGTGTCAGCACATCCACCCTCGCACCCTGCCTGCCCCAAACCCTCAGAGCACAGCTCCAACTCTAGCCTGCACATAGTGCCAGGGCCTTCAAATGCACAGGGGTGCCTGAGAGGAATTCCCCATGTTTAAGATTCAGACTGGGTCCTGCACACCACACCCCAGCTGTACCCCTTCACCCTTTGCCTCCAAAGTTCTACCTACCTCTTTACCCCCTTCCCTGTCTTTCCTCAGTCTGCTAAACTGCACCTTTTCGTTCCTGCCCCACCTCTTAGCACATCTCTTTCATTATTTAAACCTAAACTATGTATGGAGCTCCCCCCACATGCCCATTCTGCACCTTTTCCAGGAGGCCCTTTAGCAAGGCTCCCAGGGCCTCCTCATAGGTGACCCCCTCATGCTTTCACTCCTCCAACCCTCTCTACAACACCACCCCTTCCTTTTTTTTTTTTTTTTTTTTTACCTGGGATTGAACACAGGGGCACTTGACCACTGAGCCACGTCCCCAGCCCTATTTTCATATTTCATTTAGAGACAGGGTCTCACTGAGTTGCTCAGCGCCTCGCCATTGTTGAGGCTGGCTTTGAACTCACGATCTTCCTGTCTCAGCCTCCAGAGAGCCTGAGAGCCTTTCTGGATTACAAGAGTGCACCACTGCACCCGGCTCACCCCTCCATTTATTTATTTATTTATTTACCACACTTAATTGTACAACTGAATATGGACCCCTCTCTCCAACACACTGGTGTCACTCAGTCCTTGAAGAGGATGGGAATCAGTCCCTCCTTATTTCATCTAGAGATCCCTGCCCTCCTGCCTCAGTTGCTATTCTAAACGCCTCCCTCCTCAGCTTTGGACAAGAAACTTCCAGCCTGGATGATAAAGCAGAGCTAAAGGACATCAGACCCTCATAATGCTCCCTAATCCTCTATTCCCCTACCATCTAATTTTCCCAATGAGTCAGCTGCAGCCCATGGTGGGAGAACACAGGGTGGGGGGTGGCAGGAGGGACCCACCATATCAGAGTCATCTCTGAGTTTACTCTGAGTTAAACCGGCCTTGCAGGTTCCCCTCCCCCTCGGCAGGACACAGGAATGCAGGGCAGATGGGGGAGGAGAACTATTTCCCTTTCTTCAGGACCCTCCTCTGCTGAGGCTCTTTACACATCTTTGTTAGGAAAGCTTCTCACCAGGGGCCCTCCTCCTCTGCTCTCCCAGGGCTGGTTTCACAACCACCCTATTCCCCTCTACACCTTGCCTCTACCCCCACTGCAGAGCCCAGTGCTGGGAATCCCAGAGGTGAACTCCTCCCTCATGCCCCTCTCTCCTTCTCCCCTAGAAGCTATCAGACCAAGGGAAGGGCTGGAACCACAGAGGAATCTGGAAGTGGTGGAAAAGGGCAGGCTGGCACTGGATGTCTGTGGTCGGTATTTGCCCCCTATGCTGCAAGAGGTCAGGAATGTGGTCATCAACGTTAGCTATGGAAGATAAAGTGCAACTGGCAGCTCTCCACCCCCAGGCCCCAGCCTGAGCCTCCATAGGCCCCAGAAGGCCCCAAGCAGCTGAGGTGGGGCAAGGATTAGAAGGAGATCTGCAAAAGGGCCTGGATAAGAATTCTGGGATCTGTTTCATTGTTAATAGACTTCAAAGTCCCTCAGGAGTCTTACATGATTTAGAGACCTCATATCCCTTGAGCCATCTTTAAAATAGTGCAGTGGCTCATGCCTGTAACCCAGAGACTCAGGAGGTTGAGGTAGGAGAATCACAAATTCAAAGCCAGCTCAGCAATTTAGTGAGGGCTCTAAGCAACTGAGTGAGACTCTGTCTCAAAATAAAATATAAAAAGGCCTGGGACGTGGCTCAGTGGTTAAATGTCCCTGGTTCAATCCCTGGTAATAAATACCCAGTACAAAAAAAAAAAAAAAAAAAAATCAACACTCTACCTCTGCCTCTTCAGAGTGTAGGAGACTTGCTTTGCAGTAGGTAATTCGTATTTGTTCGAGGAGTGAGTGTATGATAATTAACATTCATATCCATTGCCATACAAAGAGACAGACTGGACAGACTTTATTATATTCAGTGAAGAAACTGAAGTTCAGAGTTAAAGTGACTTTTCTAAGGGCATACAGCCAGCATAGTGCCCAAGTTGCTGACTTTAAAAGCAGCAAAAGGCTGTCCGTGGCACATTTAATCTAAACACTTTATTGCATAATTCTTGTACAAAATGACAATTCTAGAACCCTCTGGAAGTGAAGGTGAAAGCAGGCTAGAACCAGTAACATCCCACAAGTCTTCATGCAAAACCAGTGGGCATTGTTTGTATGTTATTTTGTATCCCATTTGCCTCCCAGTCTTCCAGGCCCTGACCCTCCCCTGGCCAGTTCCCCTGGAGTACTGTGGGGTTTTCCCCATCAGAAGGCTGCAGGCCTGGAACAATCCAGAGCCATACCCTGTACCTCCACTTGCCTGGTCCACTGGCCATGCTCCTCCCAGGGTCCCTTCCCTTCTCAGGCCTACCCTCCTGTCTGTCCCCAGTGCCTCTGTTCATCTGGCAGCTCGATAAGAATCAATAGGTCCACTCCAGAGCAAAGATCAAGACCAAGTGTGTAGAACCAGGTCCTGCCAGAAAAACGAGCTGCCGGCACTGATTCTCCCAGTTCATTTAGCAGGGGGTGGGGACAAGCTTGAAATTCCGAAAGCATTATGAAAAGGGGCAGGAAAAAAAAAAAAAAAAAGTCCTAATAAGGAGGGGGACTGGTGACCAGGCTAGAGTCTCAGCTAGAATGTTTCTAGGTGTTGTCTGTCCTCTCAGGCCCCAAACCATTTGGGACCTATTACAATTCCCAGGAGGGATTTTGGTCTCTTATATTCAATGCTTACATTGAATATAAGAGGCTCCTAGAACAGGGCCTGGTGCACAGTAGGTGCCTAATAAATATTCAAATTGTAAGTGCTTCTGAAGCATGTTTACTCAAGAATGTTGGTTTTGGGGTGTGGAAGTGGTCACCTGCCCCCTGTTTAAATCACAAAGTGTTCCACTCTGGCCAGGGGTCCCAGGAGTAAATTGGGGGAGGGGAAAATGCAAGAGGGGGTTAAGAGACAAGAGTTTGTTTAGGAGTCTGAACCTATTGGGTGAGGGAGGAACGTGTCCCTTGTATTTACGAATACACATTTGTGTGGTCGGGCGGACTGTGGGCAAGTGGATAAGCGCAGGCTGCAGTGAATGCAAAACAGGACATCTGAGGCTCCGGACTGTTTCTCTTCCGCTTCTCCAGCTCCAAGCTTTTCTTCCCCAGAATTCCTACGGTTCCAGGATCCCGCAAACATCCCGCTGCAGGAAGGGAACTTGGGAGGCAGTTTGAGGATCCATAGTGAGACCCACATTCCACTCCACCTCATACCATCAGAACCCCCCAAATTTTCAATCTATCAGCACCCTACTCTATCTGGGGAAGGGGAGTACTAGAAACGTCATTTCCTGACTGAAACCACAGCCTCAAGGTCAAAAACACCTGCTGCCCTTTGGGACCCTGATTAGTCACCCCTTTCTGGCCAGCAAGTGTAGCCTTCGCAGTGCTGTGCTAAGGGTGAGGGGGTGGGGTGGAGGTGGCCCTGGAGGGCCGGAACCTAGGGCGCACAGCTCTGCCGCGGTCCACCTGTGGCTCAGGCTGCACCGGCGGCTCGGGTGGCAGAGGCGTGGCCTGTTGAGGGAGGTCCCCACCCCCTGCCTCGGTGATATAACTTGGGTCGCAGACTGCCACCGTCTGCGGCCTGAACCTTAATTCCTGGTCTCTCGCCTTCCTACCGGATAGCATGAGCTTCACCACCCACTCCACCACCTTCTCCACCAACTACCGGTCCCTGGGGTCCGTCCGGTCGCCCAGCCACCGGGTCCGGCCCGCCAGCAGCGCGGCCAGTGTCTATGCAGGCGCTGGGGGCTCAGGCTCCCGGATCTCTGTGTCCCGCTCCTCCAGTTTCCGGGGCGGCTGGGGGTCCGGGAGCTCGGCGACGGGGATGGCAGGGGGTCTGTCGGGAATGGGCGGCATCCAGAACGAGAAAGAGACCATGCAAGACCTGAACGATCGCCTGGCCTCCTACCTGGACAGAGTGAGGAGCCTGGAGACAGATAATCGGAGGCTGGAAAGCAAAATCCGAGAACATCTGGAAAAGAAGGGACCCCAGGTCAGAGACTGGGGGCATTACTTCAAGACCATCGAGGAGCTGCGGGCTCAGGTAAAGGACGTGGAGGGACCGAGGGGACCCAACTCCCGGCCATGTCGGGCCATCCATTATTTCTTACCTCCCCCCTCCCCAGATATAGGGACTTTACTGGAGTAGGGTGCATTGACTCCTTCCACCCTTTTAATATCCATCTCACCCCTAGCCTCTAAAACCCCAAGGATAGTGGAGAGACATGGAGACCTCCTCCCCAGGAGATAGTGGGAAGGGGACAGCCATGAGCTTTGCAAGAGTGGACAGTGTGGGGGAAGATGAGAGAAGGGCCTAAAGTGGACCTAGACACTGGCTCTGGCTACATGGTGTGGACAGTTGGAGGGTTAAGCGGATGTGGCTAAGGCTGAGTCATCCAGGAGCAAACAGAAGGCCTACCTGTGGGAGGGGCCGATACTGGGGTGGGGGGCCCAGAGCAGGGGGTGAGCAGGTGCGCTGAGAAAAAATGCCAGGAGAGGGCCTGGGAGAGAACTTCCTCTAGCAGGCCAGCCAGTCCAGCAGGAGGGGCAGAGTACTGGGATTTGGGAGTTCAGGAAAGGGAGGGAAGTGGGGCAAGCCTCTAGCTAATCCTGGGACTGGAAAGATTTCACTGAAACACATAACATTCCACACACTCAGCCCACCCATCATTGACTTTCCCCCCATGGAGCAATCTCTGTCCACAATCCCCTTAGATCTTTGCAAATTCTGTGGACAACGCCCGGATCGTTCTGCAGATTGACAATGCTCGTCTTGCTGCTGATGACTTTAGAGTCAAGTAAGTCTGGGGGTTTGGTGGGGGGCGGGGTATGGAGCTAAGAATGGTCTGTTTCCAGGGCTGAGTTAGGTTGAAGCTTTCCATGGGATCTTATTCAGGTGTGAATGGAGAGTTAGGGTCTGTTTACTCATTTAACTATTCACCTATGTAACCCTGTTGAATGCTGTCCCCCACCATGTACCAGGGGATTACCATCTGATTTCTGACTCTGATTGCTGGTTCGCAATGGGCACAGGAGGTGAGTTCTGGGTCAGAGATGGGGGACCCTTCTGAATACCTCTACACCTGCAGGTACGAGACAGAGCTGGCCATGCGCCAGTCTGTGGAGAGTGATATCCATGGGCTCCGCAAGGTCATTGATGACACCAATATCACTCGGCTGCAGCTGGAGACGGAAATTGAGACTCTCAAGGAAGAGCTGCTCTTCATGAAGAAGAACCATGAGGAGGCAAGCAGGGCCACTGTCCTAGCCAGGGACCTGGGGGACTTAGGCAGTGGAGAGAGGGAAATAGATGGGGCAGGCCAACAGCAAGCGGCCTTTTAGGGAAGTTTAGAACCACCAGCCTTCCAGGCTGGGGATGTAGCTCAGTGACAGAACACTTGCCTGTAATGCTCCAGGCAAAATCCTACCATCCTGAGCTTTAATCAGCCTGTTCCAGTAGAACACATGTGCTCTGTGGCTCACCAGAATTACAATGTGATGAAGCCAAGCTGGTGTGAGCAAGATCAGATGAGGACACAGAGAGAAGCCCCCAGCACTGAGATCTAGGGCTGATGGCAGAACCAACAGGGTTTTCTAGAAGAGGTATAAGTAGCAGGTTTGTGGAAGAAGGGAGATGGAAGGACCTGGTGAAGTGAAGAGAGAGCAAACTACCTGTGAGTGCCAGGCTCAGGCAGGGAGTGGGTGGTGTTCCTTTTGGAGCAGAAGTCCAGAACTGGCATTTTGGAGAGTACAAGCCCTGAGCTCCCTCTTGTCTCTTCTCCGACTGCTCCAGTATGCCTCTGAGAAGAGCCCATCACAGATGAAGGGCCTGGTTAGAACTCTGATCTTGAGCCCTGTCTCATTTAGGAAGTCAAAGGCCTTCAAGCCCAGATTGCCAACTCTGGATTGACTGTGGAGGTGGATGCCCCCAAATCTCAGGACCTCAGCAAGATCATGGCAGACATCCGGGCTCAGTATGATGAGCTGGCTCAGAAGAACCGAGAGGAGCTGGACAAGTACTGGTCCCAGCAGGTATGCAGTGGGAAGGGCTGGCTGCTAGGGTGTGGAGGGAGGCACCCAGGGAAGGAGGGGCCTGATGACTCTAACCCCCCTGCAGATTGAGGAAAGCACCACAGTGGTCACCTCGCAGACAGCTGAGATTGGAGCTGCTGAGATAACACTCACTGAGCTGAGACGCACAGTCCAGTCCTTGGAAATTGACCTGGACTCTATGAGAAATCTGGTGAGCACACTCTCATCACCTGTCCCAGCTCCTCTGGCCTTGGGCACAACTCTGCCTCAACCCAAACCTTCCCGTCATGAGTTTCCTTACAGCATCATTTTTCTTTGCATTTCCCACCACTTCCCCCGACCCTAGCACTTAGCAAACAGTAAGTCCTCAAAAAAGTTTCAGGGCCAGGAGCAGTGGCATGCACCTGTCATCCCAACTATTCAGGAGGCAGAGGCAGGAGAATCACAAGTTGGAAGCCAGCCTCATCAACCCAGCAAGACCCTGTCTCAAAAAAAAAAAAAAAATGCTTTTTAAAAAGGGGCTGGGAATGTAGCTCAATGGTAGGTAGCACCACTGGGCTCAATCTCTAGTACTGGAAAAGAAAAAAAAAGTTTCAGAGAGTAAAGACTGAGGAGCCTGGAACTCAACACACCCCACCTCTCCTTTCTGTGCTCTGCAGAAGGCCAGCTTAGAGAACAGTCTGAGGGAAGTGGAGGCCCGCTACTCCATGCAGATGGAACAGCTCAATGGGGTCCTGCTGCACCTGGAATCAGAACTGGCCCAGACACGAGCAGAGGGGCAGCGCCAGACCCAGGACTATGAGGCCCTACTGAACATCAAGGTCAAGCTGGAGGCTGAGATTGCCACTTACCGCCGCCTGTTAGAAGACGGAGAAGACTTCAGGTGAGTGGGGGTCTCCCCACTACAGAAGCAGGGGTATTCTCCCCAAATCTAGAGTTTTTAGAAACCCTAAAGAGTTGTTCATTGGTTTCCACTGAGCACGGGCTGGTCTGGGGTGTTCCTGAGTCTTCAAGGGAATGGTGGTTACAGAAGGTTCCTCCCATGACAAGAGAATGGTGGCTAAGTATTATCCCTAGCTATCCTTGGGTAAAAGTAAAGTTTGGTCTTGGGTTTTTTGGCCTTGCCTTTTCTGGAGGCAGTGACTAAGGGAAATTGGGACATAAATTTAAGGGCCAGGAGACTTTTTTCTCTGCCATTTCTTGTCCATCTTCTCTAGGGGCTGTTTATGACCAGGGTTTGGTCTTCTGTTACAGTCTCAATGATGCCCTGGACAGCAGCAACTCCATGCAAACCATCCAAAAGACCACCACCCGCAGGATTGTGGATGGCAAAATAGTGTCTGAGACCAATGACACCAAAGTGCTGAGACGCTGAAGCAGCAGGAGCAGGGGACCCTCAAGGAGCAAGGGACCAATAAAAGTTCCAAGATCATTAGACATCACTTTGAGTCTTCCTTGGCTTTTTCTTGCAGGGCAAATGCCTTCCTTGATCCTACAGTCCCACCTCTGACCCCAGGGGTTTTATATGAGTATGAAAAAGTAGGCAGAAGAGGGTCTGGGTTCTTGAAAATACCTAGAGGGAGTAGCAGATGTGAGCAGATGGCCCTCAGTAGTGGGGAAAACACCACACACTTGTGAAATCTTTCCCTTGAAAAGGCCTAAGGATGATACAGGACCTCTGACTGGCAGCTGTTCAGTAGCAGAAATCTGAGCCAGGGGAGGAAGTGGGGCCAAAGACAGAGGGTCCAGGAGCGAGGAGAAGGCAGGGCCAGAGCACCAAACTGACCTTCCCCTACTCTGCCACTCTGCATCCTTGGCCCACCACCCAGGGCTTCCCACGCAGAATTCTCCAGTCCCAACCTTCACTCTTGTCCCCAAACCTGTGGTCCCTAGTCTCTGCTCCTACATTTGATGGGAATGTAGTTTTTATAGTGCTAGAGGCCGATAACAGACAAAATCCCCGTTCTTGGTGGCACTTATATTTTGGTGATGGGAAATAGGTAAAAAACAATAAAGATAATAACTAGGCAAATTATATACCATATTAGAAGGTGATAAGTGTTACAGGCTGGGATGAAGGAGGCAACAGGTTGGTTGATGAGGGAAGACAATGTGTGATGACCTTATGAATCTTCAACTACAGCAGATGTTTTTACCTAAGAAATGCAGTGTGTTTACAAAGTAAGAAGAGGGGTGTCTTTAGTGGAGAAAACTAAAGGCAGCACCATCGAGGCCTGTTCTCCTAAGACCTAGAGGACACCAGAACAGGCAACTCCAGAGGGACAGGATAGAAATCATCCATGCAGGACCCTGAGAGAAGGGTCAGGAGAGGATGGGAAGTGAAGGGAGCATGGATCATCCTTCCTGACCAAGGTTTAAGCCAGGTTCCAAGAGAGATTAACTGTGCAGGTCAGGTCCCTTACCCTCTGGGCTCAACTATCTATTTATTTATTTATGGGAGGGTACTGGGGATTGAACTCAGGAGCACTCAACCACTGAGCCCCATCCCCACCCCTATTTTGTATTTTATTTAGAGACAGGGTTTCACTGAGTTGCTTAGCACCTTGCTGTTGCTGAAGCTGGCTTTGAACTTGCCAACCTCCTGCCTAGTCTCCTGAGCCACTGGATTATAGGCATGCACCACTGTACCCAGCTAGGACCCTTAAAATGCAGGAAAACATCCTATCCCAGAGCAAGGGGCTCTGGTGAGATGTTTCTCACCCTTTTTAAATGTACCTTCCCTGAAGAAAAAAAATATACAGCAATTATTTGCTTCATTTATTTCTCCTTTTCTCCCCAACCCCCACTTTGTCTCCACCTCCCCCATGTTTTCTTTTTTCAATCTAGAGACAGGGTCTCACTGAGTTAGTTGCTAAGTGCTTCACTTAGTTGCTGAGGCTGGCTTTGAACTCCTGCCTCCACCTCCCAAGTTGCTGGGATTATAGGTGTGTGATCATGCCCAGTCATCTCCCCCATCTTTGAAGGGGTCTGCAAGAGACAAACATTTGCGGAAAGATAGTTGAGTTTTACTTTTCTGAGATTTGTGATAGGTAAACACTCTAAGTGGTTTTCTTGCCCCCTCCCTCTCCACCATCTTCCAAAAACATAAGTATAGCATTAAAAGGACTTTCTCAAGACCACACAGGTGCCTCTGAAGTTCCAGGAACCTCCTTAAAGGTTTGTGCCACCCTGGCTGGCAATCTAATTCCTATGACGGAATTCCAGCTTTCCTGGGTTTCTAGAAAGGAGAGAGAGACACATGGCCCAGCTGCCAGGAGTTGGGATGGGAAGCCCACAGACACAAGACAGACTGACCCCAGCAAAGCTACAGGACGTGGACCTGCCTGAAGGTAAGACAGAAAGTCCCTGGCAGCCCTGAGCAGTACTCACAGTTGAGTCAAGCTGATCAGAGAAACCCAAGACTGTGCACCTGATATGATTATCCTTCCCATTAGACAATGTCTTACAGTTCTCAGGGCGCTTATGCATTTAGTTTTCATTACAATCCTGTGAGGTATGCAAGGCAGTGGATATTATTGGCTCTGGCTCAGAGAGTTGGACAGTGAGGGCCACAGAGATCATGTGACCTGGCTGAGGTCACAGAGTTGGAAGCTTAAAACAGGAAACCACATCTGCAGGTTCCCAGTTCCAAGTTCCTTCCTCAGTGTGCTATAACTTACTGGCTGCCCTTTAGAATCACCTGGGGAGCCGAACAAACAATACTGAGGACTGGGGGCCTCCTCCCCAGAGAATCTGATTCAGTTATTCTGGAGTGAGGCTCCCCAAAGTGAGGACTCAGGGGAAATGTTTGAAAAACTCCCTAGGCAATTCCAATAGGCAACCAACATCAAGAGCCAGACTTGACCTGTGCCTAGGAGCAGCACCAAGGCATTCCTTCCTGACCCAGGTCAAGACAGAACCTATTTTAAACAAAGCCCCAAGCCACTGGGTCAAATCTCCAGCAGGTAAAGGTGACCATCTGAGGGCAGTTCATTTTGCACCCCAAGCACTAAGTGGGTGCAAAAGGAAAAATTAGCTATCCCAAGGTTATGATGTAGAGTCACCTGTCCCATTTTGAATCTGTACCATTTCATCCATTCCCTGCCCAGATGGTGAATTTACAAGTGGTTCTAGAAGGTATAAAACAGCATATATCATATAGTGTCACTTGTACAAAAATAAAATACAACTAGTATTATGTATGAGACCTTCAAGGAAGGGATCTGACAGTGGTTATCCTAGTTGACTGGGTTTGAAAGCAACAAGGTCCAAGTTACCTCCTAAAAACTGGCCTGTAATCCCAGCAGCTTGGGAGGCTGAGGCAGGAGGATCCCGAGTTCAAAGGCAGCCTCAGTAAAAGTGAGGCCCTAAACAACTCAGTGAGACTCTGTCTTTGAATAAAATAGTTATTTTATCCCCAACATGGTTGGGGATGTGGCTCAGTGGTCAAGTGCCCCTGAATTCAATCTCTCATGCAAAACAAACAAACAAAAAAAAACCAAGTAACTTAATTTATGACCTGAGGCTACCTGAAATGATTGGCCTAAGGACAAGTAGACTTTGGAAGACAACATTCTGGGGACTGTTGGAACAACAGCCTCTTCAGAGTGAAAAATATGTTGCTTGCTCACCTTATAATCCCTACCACTAAGAAATAAGCACAAGACAAGGTAAACAACTGCTCTGCCCATTTACCAAATAACCAGTGAGACTGTAAACTTCAATGCAAAGGTCTGCAGCTAATCTGGTCTGGAGTGCAAGTAGCTCTGCCACATGGCCTCATTCCTCTCAATAAATAGCTCCTGGTTCCCTCCTGTAGCCTGGTAAAAACTGAACATCTGACTAAGGATATCACCTAAGTGATTTGAATCACCCAAAATAAACTAGCCTTATCTAAAGCCTTTGTGTTGGGTGTGTGGAGTGCATTTAGATCTATTTCAAACCTTTCCTGAAGGTATAACCTGGCACAGCCAGGAAGCCCAGACTTACTGGAACCTACTCCTGCATTGCTTCCTCCCATACTCCCACCTTTTGTGCTCTTTGGAAGTTCCCTGTGAATAGCTGATCGTGAAAAAAATTCATTCCAAGCATGGTGTACTGTAACACATATTGGCACCATTCAGGAGATAATGACTGCAGCATTATTGCTCAACTCACAGTGGCCCTGAAAAACAACATGGAAAGAAAAAAAAAATCCCTCCAGTGGGCAGAACTTCAAAAGATACATCTATTTGTTTATTATGGCCAGAGATAAGATCCATACTGATTCATGGGCAGTGGCTAATATTTTGACCAGATAATAAAGGACTTAGAAGGAAAAAACTTCAGGGTTAGTGACAAGGAGTTCACTATGGGGGGATACAGATTAACCTCTCAGATTGGGCCAAGATATGACTATTTGCTTGTAACACAAATGTTCACCAAAGGGCCTCCACTAAAGATAAGACTCTTTTCTCCACATTTTTTTTTTTTGCATGCGTGTGTGTATGTGGTGCTGGGGATTGACCCCAAGGCCTTGTGTAGGTAAGGCAAACACTCTACCAACCGAGCTATATCCCCAACCCAAGATAAGACTCTGAATAATCAGTAGATCATATGGGCTGTTCTGTTGATTTGGTGAGCTCCTTTTCTCAGCCACCTCTGCTTTACCCCATGGGTTCATGAACACAGTGGCCAGGGTGGCAAGAACAGAGGTTATTATTTGGGTTCATGGATATGTACTTCTCCTTATCAAAGTTATTCAAGGTATTGTCACTGGTGATTTTCAATCTGACAAGCCAACTTTGAGATCCTGACCTGGAGCCAATCCTTGGCAAGGGAATTAGCCACTTGAGGCAGGTTAGTTACATTGGATGCCCTTTAACATGGGGGATATGGTAATTTGTTCTCCCCATATGAGACATTCTGGATGTGGATTTGTTTCCCTGGGAGCATCACCATCCAAGGACTTGTTGAATATCTTATTCACTGACACAGCCTCCCATGCAGCATTGCTTCGACTGTCTCAAGGAGAGAGGAATACAGCCAGGTCGACACCTCAATTTTAGCCCAGTGAGACTTGTGTCAGACTTCTAACCTATGGAGCTTCTAGGTGAAAAAATGTGTGTTGTCTTATTTTTTTATTTTTTATTTTATTTTTTTTAGTTCTCGGCAGACACAACATCTTTGTTGGTATGTGGTGCTGAGGATCAAACCCGGGCCGCATGCATGCCAGGCGAGTGCACTACCGCTTGAGCCACATCCCCAGCCCATGTGTGGTTTTTTTTTTTGTTTTTTTTTTTTAAAGAGAGAGTGAGAGAGGAGAGAGAATTTTTTTAATATTTATTTTTTAGTTCTCGGCAGACACAACATCTTTGGTGGTATGTGGTGCTGAGGATCGAACCCGGGCCGCATGCATGCCAGGCAAGCGCGCTACCGCTTGAGCCACATCCCCAGCCCCATCCATGTGTGTTGTTTTAAACTACTAAGTTTATGATGAGTGCCTTAGTGGTAAAATGTTTGCCTATCATGCATGAGGCCCTGGTTTCGATCCCCAGCACCACCAAAAAAAAAAAAAAATTTGTAATGATTTGTTACAAGAGCAAAAGATAACTGAGACACCATCAGAGAACAACTTGTCTTCTCTTTTTTCCAGGTTATCCAGATAATGTGCTTGTGGTTAAAGGGACAGGGTTAGAAAAGAGACTGAGAGCTGTGACCAAAGCAGTGAGCTTTGCAACAGACCAGACTGGAACATGTCAGAAGGCTATGGAAGAGAGACCTTCAGGAAGGTGAGCTGTGTCTGAACAAATCAAGAAAGATTAAATAACTGTGGAAGAGAAGTACATAGAGGGGCTGGGGTTGTAGCTCAGCAGTAGAGTATTCATGTAGCACAAGTGAGGCCCTGGATTCAATGCTCAGCACCACATAAAAATAAATGAATAAAATAAAGGTATTGTGTCCAACTACAACTAAAAAATAAATATTAAAAAAAGAAGTACATAGAAATCCCTGAAAATTTATGATTAAAAATATTGTGGGCTGAGATTATGGCTCAGTGGTAGCGCATTTGCCTGGCATGTGTGAGGCACTGGGCTTGATTCTCAGCACCACATATAAGTAAATGAATAAAATAAAGGTTCATCAACAACTTAAAAAAATTTTTTCAATAACCTAAGACTGAGGGTAGAACTTTGGTAACACTGCCTACCAGGCACCAGGCTCTGCATTCCAGCCCCAGCACTATACAAACAAAAATAGAATAACTTTTACTACCTCTGGGGAAAAGAAAAGTGGAATAGAAAGGAAGAGTAGCCATGATACATCTAAGAGTTTATGTGCAGGGGCTGAAGCTGAGGCTCAGTGGTAAAGCACTTGCCTAGCATAAATGAGGCCCTGGGTTTGATCCTCAGCTATGCATATAAATACATAAAATAAAAGTCCATCTACAACTAAAAAAATGTTTTTAAAGAGCTCATGTGCAAATCACATATGCATAGTCATAATAAGGGCAACATCAAAGACAACTGTATCTAAAATCATAATATTGTTACATTGGGAAGATGAGATGGCAGCAGATGTATGTCTCTGTGTTGGCAATAGGCCTACCCTTAAAGAATGGCTAAAGGAAGTTCTCTGGACAGAAAGAAAATGACAAAAGGAGGAATCTTAGAAAATTAGGAAGGAAAAGAAACAGAAAGAATAAAAATATGGGTAAACATATTTTCTTTCTTTTCTTGAGTTTCTTAAATTATGTTTGATGTTTGAAGCAAAAACAGTAACATTGATATGTTTCTAAATCATATAGGAAGAAATTAAAGATAATTGTATTATACAGAAAACAAGATTAAAAAAAAAGAAAAACATAAAGAGACACATCTATAATCTCAGCTACTGGGGAGGCTGAGGCAGAAGAATGGCAAGCTGTACCACCAAGCTACACCCCCAGTCCTCAGTCTTTTGTTGTTGTTGTTGTTATTGTTGATCCTCCTGCCCGAGCCTCCCAAGTCACTGGGATTACAGGCATGCATCATCATGTCTAGAAAACACATTATTTTCAAGTGCACACTGAATATATGCCAAGATTAATCATATCCTAGGCCATAAAACAAACCTCAAATAATTGAAAAGAATTAAATCATATAGAATGCTCTCAGACCTGCAGTAAACCAATCTAGAAACCAACAATAGAAAGATAAGAGAAAAATCTCTAAACACTTAAATTGGGAAAAAATAATACACATTTAAAATATCCATGGGTCAAAGAAAAAGTCTCAAAATGAATTTTAAAAATACATTAAGCAGGGCACAGTGGGGCATGCCTATAATCCCAGCAATTTGTGAGGCTGAGGCAGGAAAATCACAAGTTCAAAGCCAGCCTCAGCAACTTAGTGCGGTCCTATGCAACTTAGCAAGACCCTGTCTCAAAATAAAAAAATAAAAAGGACTTTCTCTCTGCTTCCTGGAGCCATGTTTTGAGCATCTTTTCTCTGTCACATTTTTCCATCAGTCTCTGTGGGCACTCATGTTCTGCCTCACCTCAGGCCCTGAGGAATGGAATTGGCCATCTATGGACTAAGACCTCTGAAACCAGTCACCATGTAGATGTATTCAAGAAACTTCACTCAAATCAAGCTGGCCTGGAATCAAGAGTACCAATTGGTTGTGAGAATGATTTGGCTGATGTATAGAGAGAACAGAACAAGTTAAACAAGTTAGGGCCCCTGCAGCAGTAAGCACCAATGTTACTACAGAAATCTTAAAAAAAAAAAAAAAAAAAAAAAGTTAAAAAAGTTGAACTTGCCTGGCTCAGTGGCACCTATAACCTCAGTGACTCAAGAGACTGAGTCAGGGGGATCACAAGTTCGAGGCCAACCCCAGCAACTTAGTGAAACCCTCAACTTAGCAAGACCCTGTCTCAAAAATTTAAAAGAACTAGAGAGGTAGCTCAGTGGTAAAGCTCCCCTGGGTTCAAGCCCTAGTATCCACAAAAAAAATAAAAATAAAAAAATAAACTTAATGAAAATTAAAGTAGAACATAGCAGTGTCAATAGGGAAATTTATGCTTATGTTAGAAAAGAAGGAAAGTCTCCAATTAATAATCTCAGGTGCCACTTCAGGAACCTAGGAAAATGGATCAAATAAAAATAAATAAGAGCAAATAAACCCTAAGCAAGCAAAAGGAAAGAAATTGTAAAGGTAAGAGTAGAAGTCAGGACTAGGGATATACTCAGTGGCAGACCACGTGACTAGCATGCATGAGGCCTTGAGTTTGATCCCTAGGTTTTGGGGGTTTGTTTCTGTTTGTTTATTTGGTACCAGGGATTGAACCCAGGGGCGTTTAACCACTGAGTCACATCCCTAGCACCCCCGTCCTTTGTCTTAATTTTATTTAAAAACAAGGTCTTGCTAAGTTGCTTAGGGCTTTGCTAAATTGCTGAAGCTGGCTTTGAACTTGCCATCCTCTTCCCTCAGCCTTCCTATCTGCTGGGATTACAGACACTGCCCACAGTTTGATCCCTAGTACCTCAAGAAAAAAAGCAGAAATCAGTGAAGTTGAAAACAGAAAAGCAATACAAAAAAATCAATGAGGGGCTGGGGATGTGGCTCAGCAGTAGAGTGCTCGCCTAGCATGTATGAGACCCTGGGTTCGATCCTTAGCATCACATAAAAATAAATAAAATAAAGGTATTGTGTGCAACTACAACTAAAAAATAAAGCATAAAAAATCAATGAAACAAGAAATATTTCTTTGAAAAGAGTAATAAAGTTGACAAGCCTTTAGCAAAACTGACAAGTTTTAAAAGAAGACACAAATGACCAATATTAGTAATAAAACAGGATATATTTTTTTTGGTAGATATAGACAAGATTACTCTAAAATATATGGGTTGTGTGGTATTATTACAAACACAGATCAAGGGAATGCCCTGGAGAACCCAGAAACAGGCACACACAAATATATCCAGCTGTTTATCAATATTCTTTTCAAGAAATGGTGCTGGAGAAATGGGACATCCACAGGCAAAGAAGAACTATCATCTTGACTCATCCCACATCTTATGTAAAAACTAACTAAAAATTGCTGGGTATACATTGATGGCATATACTAGTAGCCCCATCCTGGGCAATTTATCGAAACTAGTCAGATACATGGATGGATGGATAGATAGACAGACAGACAAACAGGGCTGGGGATGTGGACCAGTGGTACAGCACCCCTAAATTCAATCCTTAATACTTAAAAAAAAATTAGTAAAGAGCTGCCGGCTCCTCTATTAGGACACTTTTGGGAGGCTGCAGGTGCCAGGGGACAGCCAAGGGCTCTCCCAGGAGTTCCAGAGGAACTGGAAACCAGGAGACTTCCAGCTAGGGGTTGCTGGGGAAGCGGTGGCGGGAGGCGCGGGGACCTTGTCCTGAGTGTTGCCTGCAATCCCAGAGCTTTCCCAGCCCTTGTGCGGGAGGAGTTGCTCAGGTCTTTCGCCCAGCCGCGCGGACCGGGGACACCCAGGCGCCACCTGCTGACTCTCAGGGGCCGCAGCGCCTGTCCAGGTCCACTGAGTTGCCCGGGTCCAAGGACGCAGCGGGAAAGAGGGCGTGAGCAGGAACGCAGCTTCCCCACGCAGCTTGCTGGGCTCTGAGCCAGGAGAGGGCGGGAGGCGCAGAGCCAGGGCAGCTCCCCAAACCGCACAGCAAGTTCCTTAAAGGTGGTCCAGCCTTCCCACCAACCTGTCTTAGTACCGGTAAAGTCTGGCTCACTCTGCTCTCCCCCTGGATCCGGGACTTTGATGCCATCTCTCTGTCCCTGCCAGCACCCGCATCCTGCTTTAACATTGGCAGAGGCTTTAAGGGGAATCCCACCCTGCCTCAAGCTGCTTTCTTTTCCCATTCCTCCTCGCTTCACTGCCCCGCTCAGGGAGGATTGAAGTTTGCAGGGGCCTCGGATCTCGTCTCACTGGAGGAGGGTGTGGCCCGTATCAGAACAGCGAGTTGGCCAGGTGTCCACTGAAGGAGATCCAGAAGGAGGAAAGAGGACCTCTGGATCCAGATGTGGTCAGGGCCAACGCATTTGAGAAACACACGTAACTTGAGACAAGCCGGGCTCAAATCCCTGGTGAGCCAGTCCCTTGCTGGGTGAACTTCAGGAAATTCCTTAACCTCTCAATTCCTTAGTCTTTTGGGTCCAAAAATGTGACTTAAAAGTGCATTCTTGGGGCTGGGGCTGTAGCTCAGTGGCAGAGTGCTTGCCTAGCACGTGTAAAACACTGGGTTCAAGGCTTAACACAAAAAATACATGCTGTCCATCCAGAACCATATATATATATATATATTTTTTTTTTCTTAGAGGGGCGCAATGATGTATATCAGTAATCCCAGCAGCTCCAGAGGCTGGGACAAGAGGATCAAAGCCAGCCTCAGCAAAAGCAAGGTGCTAAGCAACTCTGTGAGACCTTTTCTCTGAATAAAATACAAAATAGGGCTGGGGATGTGGCCCGGGGGTCGAGTACCCCTGAGTGCAATCCCTAGTAAAGGAAGGAAGGAAGGAAGGAAGGAAGGAAGGAAGGAAGGAAGGAAGGAAGGAAGGAAGGAAGGAAGGAAGGAAGGAAGGAAGGAAGGAAGGAAGGAAGGAAGGAAGGAAGGAAGGAAGGAAGGAAGGAAGGAAGGAAGGAAAGAAGGAAGGAAGGAAGGAAAGAAAGAAGGAAGGAAAGAAGGGAGGGTGGGTCTGGAAGTTCTATACAGTTCCACACATTCTGCAATCCTGGAGTACTAGGAAACCCTCCTTCTCTCCCCCTGTCTTTCTCTTGTTCCCCTACCCATCGCTCATGTCAGTCCAGGAGGACAGGGAATTTTGTCTATTTGGTCCTCAGATATGACCTCAGCACCTTGTACAGTACCTGACACATGATAGGAGGTTAATAAATGCATTCTGAATTAATGAATGAATGGCTTAAAGTTTGGCCTTTCCAAGTCCAACTTTGCAAGTTTTTTTTTTTTTTTTTTTTTTAGGGTACCAGGGATAGAACCTAGGGGCACTTAACCACTGAACCACATCCCCAGCCCTTTTGTGTGTGAGTGTGTGTGTGTGTGTGTGTGTGTGTGTGTGTGTGTGTTGTATACAGGGCAAGCACTCTACCAACTGAGCTATATCCCCAGGCCCCAGCCCTTTTTTATGTTTTGAGACAGAGTCTTGCTAAGTTGCTTAGGGTCTCACTAAGATGCTGAGGTTGGCTTTGAACTTGCAATCCTCCTGCCTCAGCCTCCTGAGCTGCTAGGACTACAGGTGTGCGCCACCATGCCTAGCTCTCTTTGTAACTTTCCTGACATCTGGCCTCTGTGTGAGGACTTTACCACAGTGCAAAACCCCTGGTTACTGGAACATGATTGCTCTTTCTGCTGGGTTGAAATCAATCTCCTTTTAGCCTTCTGGACCAGCTCTGCCAACAAGAGTTGCACAGAACTCCCTCTCCCATAGATTTCATGTGTGAGTGATTTCACATGTTACACCTCACCTGGGTAGAAGGAGGTCTGAGCACAGGGTCAAGATGTAGCTCTACTGCTGGCCTGTATGCCACATGCCCAGGAGTTGACCCCTGCAGCCTTGAATGAGCAGCCCTCTAAAGAACAGCTATAGAAGAAATTAGAATCACAGAGATCCTCAGATCTCAGGAGGTTATTTCCCCACTAACGGACCTGACCAGAACATGTTAAAGTATGCCAGCTGGAGGAACTTAGGATAAGATATTTGGAGACTCTGAGGGCATCTCCATGCTCTGACCCTATGACACATAGTTCTCCTTCCTTGCCCTGAAACCCACTGGGAGCAGCAGGATCATTGGGCTCCTGCAGACTAGCTGACCCTTCCCCATTCACTCATCCCCCTGAAGATCTTTTTGATGGTACTGGGGATTGAAACCAGGGCCTCATGCGTACCAGGCAAGTGCTCTGCCACTAAGCTATATTCCCCAGATACCTGCACGAGGCCCTTCATTTACATTGTTAGAATTCCTCCAGGCCCTTCCCACACATGCCTCTGATGAAGGCCTGTTTTGTGTCTACTGCTAAAGCTAATGATTTACACTCAAGGGAAAACTGAAGAGCTAGGGAGCCAAGGTGGGTGAAAGGGGAGATGGCAGAGGCTTAGAAGCCACCCAAGTGTGGGGAGTGAATTTTTAGCCTCTAATGGCCTGAGGCCTCAACTCCAAGTTATTTTCCTTCACTGCTTCGTCCCCCTGCTCCTCCTAAAAGCCACTGCCCTTTCCCGGAAGCCTCCCATAGCTGTACGTACCACTGTTCTATTCTCTACCTCATTATCCTTCCCACTAATGTCTAAAGCAGGATTTTTCAGAATGAGGAGTACAACTAGAAAAGTTGGCTAGCCAATATGTAAACATATTTTCTAATACAATTATTGAAATAGGGGGTAGGATAGACTGGATCAGAGTACATTCCAAATGATAGGGATGAATTAAAATCCTTCTTTGGGTTTTAATTTTAGAAAGTGTAAAGGCACCAATCTAGAGCACTTGGTTCTGTCACTTAGAAGGTCAAGTTTACTTGGGTTGCAATGGTGCACACCAGTAATCCCAGCAATTCAGGAGACTAAGGCAGAAGATGGCAAAGCCTCAGCAATTTAAGACCCCATCTCCAAAAAAAAAAAAAAAAAAAAAGACTGGGTAAAAGCTCATTGGTCTCAGTGGTAGGGCTAGGATGTAGCTCAGCTGCAAAGCGTTTTCCTTGCTTTCCAAAAGCCCTGGGTTTGATTCCCCAGTTGAAAAAAAAAAACAAAACCCTCAGTGGTAGAGCACTATGGGTTCAACCCCCAGACTTAAAATTTTTTTTTGAAGTCTATATAAAAGACACATGTGCCTTACCTCTTCCTCTTCCTCTTCCTCCTTCTGCCTCCATGTAGCACCTCCAATAGAACTTTCTACAGTAATGGAAGTGGAAGTGTACTTCATCTATGCTGACCAATATGGATGTTGTTAACCACATATGGCTTAATATATGGCTAGTGTGACTGAGGAAACAATTTTTAAATTCTTTTTAATTTCGATTAATTTAAATTTAAATAAGCACAGTAGTAGTTGACACTAATGGCTACCATATTGGAAAGACATTACACCTCAAGACTGAAAGTTCCCTCTGGGCAGACTATCTTGCCCTGTATTGGACCATGGTATTTAGTACTATTTCCACACACATTAAGTCACTAATAAACTAAGTTGTTTTCTTTTTCTTTTTCTTTTTTTGTGGGGGAGACGTGCTGGGGATCAAACCCATGGCCTGATGTATGCTAAGAAAGTGCTTTACCTCTGAGTCACATCCCCAGCTTTTTATTTTATTATTATTATTATATTTTTTAATTTGAGACAGGGTCTCAAAATTTGATTTTGAGACAGGGCTTCGCTAAGTTGCTGAGGCTGGCTTTGAATGTACAATCCTCTTGCCTCAGCCTCCCAAACTGCTGGGATTACAGGCGAGCACCACCACGCCAGCTGTTGTTTCCTTTTTTAAAGACCAAAGAAAAGGTAGCCCTGATAGAGTAGTTTGCCAGTTTCCAAGGTATAAATAATACCATTATGATCAATTTCAAGCTGCTAGTGGTTTTATTATGGCAAGCAAAATTTTCAAATTTAACAATCTGCTCTCACCAACTTCTGCATAAATTAACAAATAAATTAACAAATAAAGAAGCAAATAAACCACTAATATTAGGGCTCTGGAGGCAGAACACCCAAGAGAGGGAGGAATCAGGAGAGCAGAGAATCTTTTAAGATGTTAGCAAGGCAACTTTACTCTTTGTAGCCCTTCTTTGTCCCAGGGCAAAACCTAGTGGAAGAATGTTTGAATTTCCACAGCCTTTACACACACCCAATTTACAGTTTACACACACCCCAACTTTCAGAAAGCCCAAGAGCTTTGCAGCAAACCTCAGCCTAAATCACTCCAGCCAGAGGAATATCCCATACAGTATGAAAGCTGTAGAATGAACATTAAAGCTTATGAAAGGAATAGTAAGCTCAAGCAAAATTTTAAAAATTTTTACCAGGTAGAGAGATCCTCCTCATCTAAACAGCCTTGTGTAGGAAGGTGCTAAAACTATAAATCTTCCTGTCTTTTAGGAATGCTCTATACAAATGTTTATAGGTCCCAGGCACCAATTACTACCTCTCCTTTGAAGGGCTTTACCACCCTCCCCAGGGTCATTTCTGCATTCCAAACATGTTCATAGAAGGAAGGGCAGGTACCTTTTAGTGGGACAGCTTGGGTCTAGGGCCAGACCCTCAATTTCAGCCCTAACTGATTTGAAACACAGAGCATTAAAAAAAAAAAAAAAAGTCAAGCAACAAAACACAAGATACAAGAATGGTCATAAGTTAATTCAGAGCCAAGGTCTGGGAAGGCAGTAAGTGCTAACAGGTATTCAGGGGAAGGATGGTGATGGTGATTCATGGCAGAAGTGGAACATGAGGGATACTAGGCTTTGTGCTATGAGAGGGTTGTACATTTCAGATGCAAAAACAATGAGAACAATGTGTCTAAGACTCAACTGCATGCCTAGCACCTAGTAGGTACTCAGTAAATACAAGTTAATTGGCTTTACTTGAGTTGGGTGACAGGGATTCCAGAGACTAAACCTTCACTCCAGGCTGCAGCAGTGGCAAGAAAGTGTGGTGGGCAATGCCAGGTTCAGACAGTACATCCCCAGGGCAATAACCTTGAACTGGCAGGAGCAGCCAGGCATGCAGTTGGGCTGAGCTGAACCAAAAGCACCAACAAAGGGGTCTTGTCCCTGCAGCTAGTATCAGGGATACCAGCCTCCATCTGCCCCCAAGGCCTCAGGCCCAGATAAGGAGATGAAATCCTGCCTGAAGAACATGACTCTGCCCACTCAGGCTCTTAAAACCCTAGTGCCCACCTTGACGCTGCCTTGAGTCCTAATACCAGGTCCAGCCACATGGTGCTTCACAGGGCTTTGAGAACCCTTTGTTGCCTGGACAGTTACAGTCCTGATCAAATCCAAGCCTTCTTGAAGTCTTCTGCAGCTTCTCTCATTTGCCACCACTTCCAGGCTTCTATCACCCCAGCTCAGTCCTTTCCAGAAAGTTCTCTGGCTTGTATAAACTCTCACCAACTAATACAAAATCATTTGTAAAGGCAGTGTAGTCAGATTCAATCTCTTATCCAACCATTCCAAACTCTAGAAAGCTCTGAAACCTTAAAAATTTTGGTAATTCACACATAGAACCTGTCATGAGGGTATTTATGATTTTATATACCCCATTTAGGGTGAACATTCATACATTTGAATACAAAAATATCAATGAGGCTGATTCCAAGATTCCAGGTGCCATCTCAGACCCTACTGTGGTTTTCCTTTTTTTTTTTTTTTTTTTAATATTTATTGTTTAGTTTTCGGCAGACACAACATCTTTATTTGTATGTGGTGCTGAGGATCGAACCCGGACCGCACGCATGCCAGGTGAGCGCGCTACCGCTTGAGCCACATCTCCAGCCCTGGTTTTCCTTATTATATGTTATATGCACATTACTCTTCTAAAATCAAAAAGATTCTGAACTGGTTGTGGTGGCATACCTGTAATCCCAGTTACTTGGGAGGCTGAGGCAGGAGGATTGCAACTTTGAGACCAGCCTCAGCAACTTAGTGAGACCCTGTCTCAAAACAAAAACAAAAACAAGGACTAGAGATGTAGCTTAGAGGTAGAATGCCTGCCTAGTATGTGCAATGTCCTGGGTCATTCCTCATTGCTGAAAAACAAGCAAAACCAAGATTCTGAATCCTGAGAGTTATTGGGATCCAAGAGTTCCATTAAGGAAAGGTGGATCTGCAGTCTAAACCCAGGTTTAAGTTTAGACAGAAGAAACTGGATGTTCAAATGTCTACTCCAGGCCAGCTGGGCCATGCCGGTGGCCAGGAGGGAGAGACAAGGAGACGGAGGGCCTTGTACATGCAAAGGATCCTCTTTGCAAGCTCAGTACTTAACCTGATGGAACTGACTGCCCTTCAGCCTGACCTTGGGAAACTGAAAAAGATTCTGTACTTCCATGAGAACCAATTGGTATATCCTGTCAAGAAATGTCAAGAGAGGAATCTTCAATATGGTTACAACCAAATTCTTTCATGCCTGGTGGCTGATGTGGTGGTATTCAACACAGTTTTTAATATGGAGTCATTTCTCAATTCCATTGAAAAATTTATGAAGCTGATTCCTGATAACAGACCCAAGGATCTGGAAAGCATCATCAGACCCAAGTGCCAAGTTATTTACTTTCCCATCAGATTTCCTGATGTGAGCAGGCTGGTTTGGAACTGCTGGCCTTCAAGATTCTGTTGGTGAAGAAATGAAGACTCAAGAAAGTTTGCTGTTTTGACCAATGTCACACAGTATATGGAAGAGCCAAGATTGGAACAAAGTGCTTCTAATTGCAAGTCCACAATCTTTCTAAAATGGAAACAGTGGAATTATTTTTCACATCAAATGATCTAACTGCTTTATAAGAAGAATGCTAAGGAGAGGGCTGGGGATGTGGCTCAAGCGGTAGTGTGCTCGCTTGGCATGTGCGGGGCGCTGGGTTTGATCCTCAGCACCACATAAAAATAAAATAAAGATGTTGTGTCCACCGAAAACTAAAAAATAAATATTAAAAAATTATCTCTCTCTCTCTTTAAAAAAAAAAAGAAGAAGAAGAAGAATGCTAAGGAGAATTGAACCACCGAGTTATTATGAGCAATTTTCAATATCTATTCCATCAAGCTGCAAGAATCCTAGAGTCTTTTTCTCTTTTTGCCTATGCATATTAATTGTGTCTAAAAAGGTTTAATAATAAAGTAGAAAACTTTGTTTTCTTAGGCAAAAAAAAAAAAAAGTCTACTCCACTCAGAGATGCACAGGCCCCTGCCAGGCAGAACAGACAAGGCCTTGAGCTGTTGGGCAGGAAGGGTCCCAGGAAGATGAGAAAGGTGGAAGGACTGGGACAGCAAAGGACAGTGGCTATTTATCATTTGGTACATAAACACAGCATTTTTATGCTGTCAAAACCCTATGGCATAGGGCTGAGGTTGTAGCTCAGTGGTAGAGTGCTTGCCTAGCATGCATGAGACATTAGGTTCAATCCTCAGCACCACATAAAAATAAAATTATTTTGTCCATCCACAACTAAATATATATATATTTTTAAAAAAACTGTGGCAGCCTGGAGGTGTAACTGCTACTCACAGTCATGGCCTTGCCTATCTCTCCCTGTAGCAAGACCTTGAACAACACACTTTATCTCCTTGCCTGGGCTTCTCCATCTTTTAAAGGAATCTACCAGAGAGCACTAGGTGGAGACGGAAGGACTGAAGCATGGAGAACACTTCAGGAACTCAGTGGGCATCAGCTACTTTGATTGTTCCTTCCTCCAGTGAGTTTGCCTTGACCATCCTGTACCATTCCAGGCCCCTGTAGACAAGACCGAGCATAAGTTACAGTCTGAACTCAAGGAGAGACAGAATGTGCACAATTAAAAGCAAAATTAGGCTGAACAGATTAAAGTAAGATTTCAGAAGAGAGCTTGACCTGGAGAAGCAGCAGCTTGGGCAATAAGAAAAGTGCCCTAGACTGTGTCAGGAGCCCATGTCCAGACTGACTCACTGTGCAACTGGAGCAAGACTCTTTTCTCTCTGGCCCAGTTTTCCTTACTGACAAAATGCAGATCTAGACTTTGGCCTCCTCAAAGGTCATTGCACTTAGATGCCAAATATCTTCAGGACTCTTCTTTGGAGTCTAATTTATCATCTGATAGATTCCCAAGGCTACCACCAAACCAAAATATGGAAGCCAAAGGAGGCAGGGTTTTGCTCAAAGAAAGGACATTTGGAAGGGGGTAATGGGGAACCCAGGAGCATTTTTCCATTGGGCTATATTCCCAGCCCTTTATTATTTTGAGACATGGTCTCACTAAGTTGCTTGGAGCCTCACTAATTTGCTGAGGTTGGCCTCGAACTTGTGTTCTTCCTGCCTCAGCCTCTGGAGTCACTGGGACTACAGTGGTGCCAAGGACTTTCTAAGGTGTTCTCCTACACTTAGAAAGGTGCCCCACTTCTCCTCATCCCAGTGAGGCAGGCTTGGGGTTTGTTCATTGGGTAGGGAGTCAGAGCAGATGGACACATGGTCCCTTCCCTCTGAGATTCCATAAACTCTGAATCAAAAGAGGCCTTGGGTTTGCAGAGTGTTTTACAATTTACCAAGTAGATCTGTCTTAAGTTTATCTTTGTAGAAGGTCTAGAAAACAGAGGGGTAGGAACTCAAGTCATGTCACAGAAGGATGCTAGGGGCAGGAAGGAGGAGCAGAAATACCCTCCAGGACACCTGGATGTGATGTGGCCTACATTAAGGGAGGGGAATCTATAGCACATGTGTTATGGTTTAGATATGAGGTATCCCACAAAAGCTCATGTGTGAGGGGCTGGGGTGGTGGCTCAGTGGCAGAGCGCTTGCCTAGCATGTGCAAGGTACTGAGTTTGATCTTCAGCATCACATATAAATAAATAAATAAATAAACAAAGATTAAAAAAAAAAAGCTCATGTGTGAAACAATTCAGGATGGTTTAGAGATGGAATGACTGAGTTCAGAGAGTTTTAACCTAATCAGTGCATTAATTCCCTAATAGGAATTAACTGTGTAGTAACTGCAGGCAGGTAGTGTGTATCTGCAAGAGGTGAGTCATTGGGAGGTGTGCCTTTGGGGTATATATTTTGTTCTTGGCAACTGAAACTCTCTCTCTCTGCTTCCTGGTGCTGTGTTCTGAACTGCTTTCCTCCTCTACATCTTTCTTTTTTTTTTTTTTTATTGGTTGTTCACAACATTACAATCCTCTACATCTTTCTGCCATGATGTCTCACTTGGGCCAAAAGCAATGGAGTTGACTATCTATGGACTGAGACGTCTAAAACTGTGAGCCCCCAAATAAACTTTTCCTTCTCTAAAATTTTTCTTGTCAGGTCTTTTGGTCATGGCAGCAAAAAGTTGAGTAAAACCACACATAATACACAAAATACAAATTATCAGTGGTAGAGTGCCTGCTTAGCATGTATAAGCCCTGGGTTAGCACCAAAAAATAATCCTAATTGACTGGGGCTATAGTTCAATGGCAGAATACTGCAGCCATCCCTGAAAAAATATATAGATAAATATAATAATAATACAAATTATACACCAAATAGAATACAGAGAGTATGTTAATGTGGGGTTAGAGGCAATAAGGACTGGCAGGGGGGTAGGGGAGGAGTCCATGCCCTCATTCCCCTCTTCTTGATAGGGCATTTCTGCCCCTGCTCTGTGACCATCCCTGTCTCTCACACACACATACCCCTCCTTCTGGTGTCTTGAGGACACCTGCTCCCCATCCACCTCAACTTTGGCCAGACACTAGGGAGGAGATACCACCTTGCTCCTTGAGACTCTAAGTACAGCTGGGCGAACACCAGGCAGACTCACCCACAGGAACCCCCAAGGCGCTGTGGTCCAACAGAGTCTGCTCTGCTTTGTCACCAGAGATAAAGGATTATGCCAAGGCTTATAGAGGAGGAGGGACAGGCAGGAGAAGAAGCAAGGGGACAGCTCTCTGGAGGCATGGGCAGCATGCTGACAGAGGAGGATGAGTGGAACCTGGCAGGCAGGTAATAGGGACAGAGAATGGTGGCAGGAGCACCAGGAGTGAGGGCTTATAGAGCCACCTGCCCTGGGCCTAGGAGAGCTCACCTTCCAGAATTAAAGCAAGGGAAATTTTGGAAGGAGCCAAGACATTGTGGAGGGGGGGAAATAGATTTTGAATTATGAAAATACCTCCTCCTACACACTTGGAAATATACTTTTTTATATATATTAAAGCAGGTATCTCTGGTTCATAAGTCATAGAGGAGCCAGATTACCCACCCTGCAGACTGTGAGCCTGCAGATAGGTTTATTTCATGCATAGTAAGTTCCCTCCCTCAGTGTGTGATTCATATCATATCCAGATGCACCAGGCTCAGAGCAAAGTCTGGTATCTCTCACTTTGCCTGCCCTGTCCAGAAGAAATGGGGTAAGTAGGGAGGTCCAGGTCTTGAAAAAGACATGTGGGACAAAGAGAAGGTGAATGGAAATGTCAGGGCCTGCAATCCCAGCACACCACTAAATTTTCTCTCCCTTCCTATAATAGCAGCTCCAAATGGCCCCGTCCTAGCTTCCCAGAGAGATGCCCCTGAAACAACCCAGGAGAGGCCACTGCCTCCATTGTTCCTCTTGCATCCTCCCACACCCAGGAATCTGTGCAGGTCTGCACTCAGTGCCTGATTCCCAGGTCCTGATTTGTAGATGGGTGGAGATGGAGGCCTGTGTCCAGTGGCCACAGGAGAGAGAGGAGACACTCTGGGGAAATTCTGTGAGTGGCTGAACCTCAGTGGTATCCCCGTGGGCCCAGTGTACTTGTTGCAAACTATCCCCTGCGCTCAGGCACTTGTCCCTCCAGCTGCTCTATTCCCTACTCCTGCTTCCCAGGCTCAGCTCAGGTGAACTCCTGCCTCAGCCAGGTGGCAGCCACAGAATCCTTCCCTGGACAGTGCCAGGACCTCTGGCCCAGAACAGGTCATCCTGTCCTGTGCTACCCAGGAGGCAGGGAAAGTTTTTGGTCCCAGTCTGATGTGGACAAAGCCCCTGGCCAAGCATGGACACACCACGCAGGTCAGACAACTCCAGGACTGGGAGATGAGGGAGGGTATCTCTCACGGCTCCCTCAGTCCCACCATCCTGGTCCTCACTCAAGGTACTCTGGGCTCTTGGAGCAGACTGTGGCAAAGGTTGAGGGGGAGGAGTTGGGGAGATAAGTATGAGACCCTGACCTCTCTGCCCTGTCCTGTGAACAATCCACACACTAATTCCAAGACAGTCTTTAAATCCCTCTCTTGCCACTCCCTCACCACTCTGTAAACACCTTTATGGCTTCCCATTGTTAAAAGAATAAAATCTGATCTTATCCTGGCATTCCAGCTCTCACACCCCCATTCTGTCTCCTTCCTTAACTCTCAAGTCTTCTCCTCTGAATCCTTGGCTACCTGAACTGATCCCAAGCTGTGTTTCCTAAACTGCCTCCTGCCAGGAGTGCTTCTCAGCCTGTTTTCTGCAACCACACTACTCTCCCGGCTCACAAATCACACCTCCTCCCTGAGCCTCCCCCATAACTAACTCCACAACACAGGAGCCCAGACACCTCTAATTGTATTAACACCACTCATCCAGATTGTTCCTTTACTACTTGGGAAACCTGGTCCCAGCCATCCATGCCTCTGGCCTCTCTGTTGTGTGGGGCATAGTTTATTTGAGTAAACAACATCAGAGCAGAGATGGTCTGCTATTCCCTTCTAGAAGGGAGGGAGGAGAATCCCATAGCAGGGATGAAAAACTTCCAGCTTGAACCCAAGAGATGTCCACATACTGATTCAAAATGAGAGGTCCTCCTCTGGTTTGCAATGCCTGTATTCTGTGTTAGAGGAGGAAAGCCACCAGGGACACAGAGAGAGAGTCCCAAAGGTAGAGACAAAAGCTGGAGAAAGAGAGATGGAACTGAGAATCAAAGACTGCAGGGGCTAAAGGGGCCCTGAAACTAGGTCCTGGGAAAGAATGTGTGTCATTGTAGATAAAAGAAAATGGAAGCTTCCTGGGGAGGAGGGGTGTCTGGTCTTATCTGATGTTTACATTCCAGAGGGTCCTGCTGCTTCTTAATTAGAAAATACCTGCAGAGTGTTCCTCCTGCATGATGCAGGGACAGAGGAATTCTGGAGTCTCCCTCCCTCCCAGACTTGCCCCCCTTCGCCTCTGACCACCCCTGTCTTGCAGTGTGGGTGGACTGATGGGAGCAGGGGTTCGGGTCTTGATTATATGCTTCTTTGTCTATGCAGGCCACATCCCTTGAGCTGAATTCCTTGAGGGGTAACGTGAGAGGGTCTGAAACTATCAAGACACTGCAAGAAAAAAAAAAATGTCAGAACTAGCCAGTGAGACAAATAGATTGAGATTCTCTCAATCTGCCATCCCCTCCATTAACCCACCACCATCATAAGGTTAAGGGAGCTGACACTACCCCACTCCTCCCCCAGCTGTCCTACCATGTATGTGTGAGACGCCATGCCGGGGCACAGACACTGCTGTCATGGTCTTTGTCCTCAGTATTAGATGGTAAAGTCATGATCCAGCACTAAGCATGCCATGAGCAGGGAGAGACAAAGTTGTCTTAGAGGACCAGGCAAGTTCCCAGAAAAGCAACAATAATTGAGTGGCCCTTGAAGGACCCATAGATGGTGAGTGGGCTGTGAGACAGGGAAGGGTATCTTAGGCAGAGGGAAAAGCCTGGGCAAAGTTCTGGATCCCATCCTCTCCTTAAACCATCAGATGACTCTCTCTCCCCCTTATTTACAGAGTCTCACCAACTCTGCTACATCCTTCCCATTAGCCCTCAAGCACGTTCTAATATTGCCTACCCTAAAACATCCTCTCTGGACATGTCTCTCAGCAGCTCCTTTTCCAGCTCTCCTGTTTCTTCTCACAGTTGAGTGACTCACATTATTCTGGAAAGAGGTCTGCATACTTCTGCTCTCTATTCCTCCCCACCTCACTCTTCAGCCTCAGTTTCCATCACTCTTCAGAAGCTGCACTAGCCAAGGTTCCAGAGACTTCCATGTCAGTGGCCACTGGACACCTCTTCTTTCCTTGACCTCTTAACTTCCAGCAACATAGCACTTCCTACTTCTGGAAACACTCTCCTTCCTGGTAGCCTTCATGCTTCATGGCAGATTTTCCTTCTCAGATGATCCTCTTTTACCCTAATCTATAAAGGCTGAGTTCCTCAGGCCTGGATCCTAGGCCCTCTTCTCATTACTTGTACTATTACATCTCCGTCTGTTTCCATGACTTTAATCACATCTTCTACATACCAAAGCCTTCCCAATGTAAATGTCCAACTAAGTCCTTTCTGAAACCACCTGTGAAACTTTCTGCTTGATGCTTCCTTTCAGATGTCTCTTAGGCATCTCAAAGTTAACCTGTTTAAAACTGAATTATCAGTCTTAGCCCCCACCAGCTCCTTCTTAATTATGGCTCACTTAGAAAATGGCAAGCCAAGAAGGAGTGGTGCATGCCTGTAATTTCAGTGACTCAAGAGGCTGAGGCAGAAGGACCACAAATTCCAGGCCAGTCTCAGCAATTTTAGTAAGGCCCTAAGCAACTTAGTGAAACTCTGTTTCAAAATAAAAACAAAGGGCTGGGAATATAGCTCAGTTGGTAGAATGCTTGCCTTGCATACACAAGGCCCTGGGTTCAATCCCCAGCATCACAATAAATAAATAAAATAAAAATGGGCTGGGAATATGGCTCAGTGATAAAGCCCCCAAGGTTCAATTTCCCCAGTACCAAAAAGAATAAAAAGAAAGAAAAGAAAATGACAAACTATCCATCAAATTGCTCATGATAGAAACCTGGGAGACACACATGCACATACTCACATCTTATGGGCATTGATCTCTGAGCCTCCCACATGCTCAGCAAGCACCTCCCTGCCAAGATGCACCTCCCCAGCTGGGAATCATATCCCACACCTACTTCTTGATTAAGCCTCCCCCAATCCCAGGCATCTAATGAATTGATAAGTCTAGTTCCAAAGCTTGTCCAAATCTATTCCCTTCTCCCCACCTACACACCAAGTCCAGGCTGCAGCCATCTTTTCTCAGTACAACCGAAACACCTTCCTAATAGGTCTTCCTGTGGTCACCATAACCCTTCAGCCTTCTGCCACACACCACCTAGACTAGTCTTTAAAAATAAATCTCTACTACAGAGTTATAGTAACAGAAACTACATAGTATTAGCACCAAAACAGACACATAGACCAATGGTACAGTATAGAAGACACAGAGACAAACCCACATAAATACAGTTATCTCACACTAGACAAAGACATCAAAAACATACTTTGTAGAAAAGATAGTCTCTTCAACAAATGGTGCTGGGAAAATTGGAAATCCATATATAACAAAATGAAATTAAACCTCTATCTCTCACCCTACACAAAACTCAATTCAGTGTGAATCAAGGACTTACTTCAGCACTAGAAGAGAGACACTGCACCTAATATAAGAAAAAGTAGGCTCAATTCTCCACCATGTTGGCTTAGGAACTGATTTCCTTAACAAGACCCCTAAAGCACAAGAAGTAAAATCAAGAATCAATACATAGGGATGGGGTTGTAACTCAGTGGTAAAGCACTTGCCTAGCATGGATGAGGCCCTGGGTTCAATTCTCAGCACCACATAAAAACAAATAAATAAAATAAAGGTTAAATTTTTTTAAAAAATCAATAAATAGGGGCTGGGGATGTGGCTCAGGTGGTAGCGCGCCCGTCTGGCATGCGTGCGGCCCAGGTTCGATCCTCAGCACCACATACCAACCAAGATGTTGTGTCCGCCGAGAACTAGAAAATAAATATTAAAAATTCTCTCTCTCTCTCTCTCTCCTCTCTCACTCTCTCTTTAAAAAAAAATCAATAAATAGATTGGAATCAAACTAAAAAGCTTCTTCACAGCACAGGAAACAATCAAGAACATGAAGAGAGAGCCTACAGAATGGGAGAAAATTTTTACCACATGCACCTCAGATAGAGCATTAATCTCCAGGATATATAAAGAACTCAAAACACTTAACACCAAAAAAGTAAATAATCAATAAATGGGCTAAAGATTTGAACAGACTTCACAGAAGAAGAAATACAATTGATAAACAAATATATGAAAAAAAATGTTCAACATTTCTAGTAATTAGAGAAATGCAAATCAAAACTACAATAAGATTTCATCTCACTCCAGTCAGAATGGCAGTTATCAAGAATAGAAGCAGGCTGGGGTTGTAGCTTAGTGGTAGAGTGTTTGCCTTGCAGTGTGAGGCCCTGGGTTCAATCCTCAGCACCACATAAAAATAAATAAATAAAAATAAAGATATTTAAAAAAAGAATGCAAGCAACAATAAATGTTGGTGAGGATGTGGCAGGGTGGGGGGGGGAAAGGCATGCTCATACATTGCTGGTGAGGCTGCAAATTGGTGCAACCACTATGGAAAGCAGTATGGAG